>NC_136139.1:8068027-8681956 GCF_965212315.1 Lampetra planeri | reverse complement strand
TGAGCTATCATTTGTGGCCTGGTTGCTTCTGAAAAATAAGCTAATAGCTCAGTTGGCTTTGCGTGGTAAAACATTTTTTTTTATTTGGTTACCTTTACTAAACTTTGCACTCCTATTGTGCTTTTGCATTGTTGTCACTTTCTGAACACCCATCCCCCCCCCGCATCTGATGAGCTATAAACAGGTTTATAGCTCATCGGATTCCTCCAGTACATTCTAGTATAAAGATTATGATTCTTAAACTCTACCTAGCCCACCACGCCCCACCGCCAACGGAGGCGAGATGTTAACTCCCTCGCCTGGTATGCAGGTGGTCGTGGGTTCGATCCTGACCGTGATGACGCCTGCTGTATATTTGGAGTTCGCGTCTCTCTCTCTCTCTTATCATCACGGTGCCTAGGAGATGTTAACTATTTCGCTTGGTACGCAGGAGGTCGTGGGTTCGATCCCGACCATTGACTGCTATAAATGTTGTGTCTTCTGAAAAAGAGCAATATAGCTCAGTGGGCCTTACCTGGTCAAATAAAAATAGTAGTAATAAACCTTGCCCCACTGCTTGGTGTCTGCGCGCTGTCGATTTCTACTGCAGATCTCTGCAGGAGATCCATCGGCGGTTCCGTGACCGAGCGCCCGCGATGGTGGCCGACGGAGTAGCGGAACGCGCAGTGATCCCTCGATTCGTGGACTCGGTCACATGTCACGGTGCTTCGTGATTGATCGCACGATGGCGATGACTACGGTGGAGGATGACGACGAGAACGATGATGATGATTATTGCAAAGGGCGCCGATGATGATGATGATAACGACGATGATCGTGATACTTCTGCTAAGGATGATGTGGTTGTTGACGAGGATGATGTTGTTGCTGGTGATGATGTTTAATATGATGATGAAACTGTTGTTGTTGATCACTTAAGGGTAGCTGTGGCTAACATCAGAGGTGAGAATTGTGTCTGGGAATTGAACTCCGGTGGCCCAGGTCACCGGCCACTGCGTCAGTGTGCCACAAGAGCTGGGGCGATGTTTTTTTTCGATGATGGCCTCAACCAGCACGGATGGCCGATTTTACCGATGCCGTGAAGCATTATGGGGTAACCGCCAATGGAAGCAGTCTTCGTCGTATACGTTAATAAAATGTACGTTGTTTTTTCAGGCTTTCCCAGACCCCCCCAAATATTATTTCCATCGCCATTCGCTCAAGCAAGCGAACGCCGCAACCGCTTTCGACATTCTCGATCTCATCAGCAGAGCCAGGCTCGTTTAACAAATGCTGCCGGATCGCCAGTTGTTATTGGCGAGACCACCCCACACACAACAATGAACCACGAGGTCATTGCTGTGTGGTTAAGAGACTAAGAGCCACGTGAGCGAGCCCGCGATGTTGTGTTCTTAGCGGTTTAGATTCGCCTGGTTCAGGTCGAGAGAGAGCCCTCGAGGCTTAGGGAAGCAACGTGGCTTCTGTAAGCAGGCCTGCCTCTGTGGATTAGCGATGAGATCATCACCTTCGTCAGCCATGGTCAATCCGCGGCTGGATGAAGGCCTCCGCCACGTAGTGCCCGTCGCAGGTGTGGTCATTATCTGTGGTTACGTATTGTTATCCGTGGTTATGTATTATTGTCTATGCTTATCTTTTATTGGCTGTGCTCGTGCACCACCGCCAACGCAGCAGCAGCAGCTGCATGGTCACCAGGTCACGTGTAAAAACAAAGTTTAATGTTGAAGATGAATTCCTTTTAACGCCTTCCTCGTCTCAAGTGGGATGGGCTCTTTTATTAAGGAGGTAAAATATTCTGCGTCCGTCCCGCGAATTTCTGCAACTCCCTCAAACCACTCAAATAAACAGAACTCGTTCGAGCGATATTATTTCTCAACACGGTCAACACACGCCGCACAGCGCCATCTCAAATCCAACCACCGCATTAGAGACCTTCCACATGTCAGAATCAGAATCGTGATTTTATCCTGGAGGAATCCGATGAGCTATGAAGCACTTTTTCACACATGCTATAACAGGCGTCAGGGTCGGGATCGAACCCACGACCTCCTAGATAAAATAAGTCATATTTAAAAATACTTTTTTAAATACACGCTTTAATGAAATGTACCGTACGAGTAATGGCAGAACTCCACGACTCCAGGAAGTGGCCCTGAGGCTTGCCACAACGTAAAGGACCGTGGTCAATTACAACCAACGTTAGTTGAGCGTGGACAATTAGACCCAAGGAGAAACATAACATATAAAAAAGATTGTTTAAAAATATTTTATTTTAATGATAGAATAGAGTATTGTCATCAGTATGACATAAGTATACCAAGTTTGCAGTCGATACCACATTGGGAAGTGGGTTAAAATTGAGTTACAAGATTTGAGGATACGACAACAGACAGTTAATAGAAAGCGTGTAAAAAGATTGTTTAAAAATATTTTATTTTATTTTTAATGATAGAATATACTATTGTCATCAGTGAGACATGAGTATACCAAGTTTCCAGTCGATACCACATTGGGAAGTGGGTTAAAATTGAGTTACAAGATTTTAGGATGTGACAACAACAACAGAGTGAGTTAAATAAAATCGTGTAAATAAAAAAGGGCACTGTAGCTGCTAAGCCATCACTGGACCGTCCCGAAAGTTCCTTCAGGAGTCCACGTGACCCCAAGGCCAGGCCTCCTGGAGAATGAACATATAAAGGCGCAGCCCTGCAATTACCTGCTTACGGCACTGCTGGCGGAACGGCCTCTACGCGACGAGGCTCTCGACAGCCCCGCTCTGGAGGGTATTTTGGTCTCCCCTTCCACACTTTAACCCACCCAACACGGAACCCACCGATCGACTGTGGGGTAACAATTTCAACTGCTGCGTGGACAACCCGAGCCGCCAAGGGAGATCGAACCTAGCCGGTCGAGATGTGCGATCACAAGCTCATTTTTTTTGTTTGTTGTTTAAACAAAAACATTCCAACAATTATACAGCTGACGCCGCTATAAGGGCGACGAGAGGGTGTACACGTAACTTCTCCCTTTCAAAACGCACGTCATCATCATCATCATCCTCTGTCGACTGCCGTTCTCTTCACGCCAGAGGTCGCAAACGGGTTTTGATTCCTTACCCGTACCCGTACCCGGCCGTACCAGGGTCGCAAATAGGTACCCGTTCCCTACCCGTACCCGTACCCTACCCGAAATGAGTGACAAACGGTGACTCACCAGTGACTCACGGCCTACCCGTACCCGTACCCGGCCGCACCAGGGTCGCAAACGGCTACCCGTACCCGTACCCGGCCGGGTACGGGTAGCCGGGTATCGGGTAGGGTACGGGTATCGGGTACCCGGTTGCGACCTCTGCTTCACGCGCACGTCTCGGGGAATCACGTCGTGGCGTGCTGGGGCGGGCGGGGAGTTTGTGACCCCGAGGTGAAAGAAAGGGCCCTACGGGTTTGCGTGGAGCCGCGCCTTTCACGAAGCGGGGGGGAGGTGGGGGGGTAAAACCACATCTTGGTCACCGCAGGCACGGACCCCCCCGGGCGATGTCGAAAAGGAAATGGAAGCAGACACGCAGCACAAAGGCTGCCCGCTCGCCACTGCGTGTGTGTGCGTGCCCGTTGTTGTGTATGCGCGTGTGTGTGTGCTCGCTTACGGCACTTGCCCCAACACTCTGTTAGGGCTACACGGGGGCATCTTTGTAGTTTTTTTTTGTCCGCCTGAGGAGCGGTGGTGCAGCGGTTAGCGCTACGCTGCTCTGCGACTGGAGCTCGATTCGCCGCTCACGGTCAAGATCGGTAACGATTAATCTGAACCGGTTCTGGGCCTCCCCTAGGTCGACTCAGCCTCAAAATAGTATTTGGTGCGGTGTTTAAACATCGCCACTGGGGAGACAAAGGCGGCCGGGCGTGGTGCTGGCCACCCAACCCTATCGTGTGTGCCGTTCCGGCCTTCATAGATGCTCGCTATCAGCACTTGCCCTTACAGTCTGTTGAGGCTAGACGGGGGATCTTTGATATTTTATCTTTGTCGGCGTGGCACCAGAAACTCATTTGAGGCTGAGTCAACCTAGGGGAGGCCCCGAATTGATCCAGAAATTGTCACTGATGTCGTGAGCGAAATTGGGTGCTCACTTACAGCACTTGCCCCAAAAGTATGTTAAGGCTATACGGGGGACCTGTGTCTTTGTTCGCGTGGCGTTGTGCTGGCCGGCCACCCCTCGTGTGCCGTGCTGGCCTTAATAGGTGCTCGCTAACAGTGCGTGTCCCAAGAAGTGTGTTGAGCCTATAACACGGCGGAGTTGTCTTTGTCCTGTGTCCGTGTTGCTCTCTCTCTCTGCTCTTTAAAAATTCCAGACTCGGATTTAAGTTTTTTTTCAAATCGCCGTAAAAACATCTGAAATATTTCCCTTCGTCCATGACGTCACTGGGCCGTAAATTTTTTATGTGTGACAACAGTAATAATGTTATTCGTGTCATTTACGTATCCAGGCAAATCTCCATGAGTCAGCAGGCTCGATGTTTTCCAGGGAGGGGGTCCCTGGCTGCATTGGGATGTCACTGAACGAGAGACTGGCATCGCGTGAGCAAATATCGGAAGACCCTGGAAAAAAAACCAGCACGTGCAAGGAGGGGCTAACACCAGTGCCGGATTAGAAGCAAAAGTAGCTGCACATGTAGCTACGGGCCCGCACTTTCAAGGGCCCCGCGCTAAACGCTTTCAAGCTATCAATCCCGGTTCAGTGATTCTGCACTTGCTCTATTACTATAGTACTATACCGCCTTCAACTTTTATGAACGACTGGGTGTTTAAGGTTAGCGATTTGTCGTATTATCTGGCTGTATAGCAAATGAAACAAATACAATTACTTTACTATGCAAGTAAAACATTTGTTTCGATTCAAAGCTTTCGTGACTGCAGGGATTCATCTTCTTGGTTCTTTCGGTAAAGTCACGTGACTTTACCGAAAGAACCAAGAAGATAAAACATTTGTGCTTTAATATTTACGTGTTTTTTGTGTGTTAGTTATGGCCCCTGTATAACATATGCTACAGGCCCCGCACTAGCTTAACCCGGCACTGGCTAACACCCAAATGTTACCCAACAGAGGGGGGGCTTCGTGAACACCGCCGCACTAAAGGCCACCACGCCACTCCCCGGCGGGCTGGGGGAGTGTGGAAGGCCCCGCGGGTCACGTGACGGGCCCTGGGTGGCCTTTAGTGCGGCCCCCTGACAATACACAACACCCCCAAATCGTGCTGCTGTCGAATCCCAATGGTTTCAAATGTGTGGCGTCCCTCGCTAGGAATAAGGTCTTATCGGCGAAAGTGCCCCCCCCCCCCGAAACACTGATCTACACGATCCACCCACCCTCGCCTCCAAAGTGGGCACAGTTTGGAAGATCGGAGTCGTCGGGTACAAGCATCAAACCCACGCTATCCCCGTGCCTCTTAGCATGTGAACTGTTGTTCTCTTTTAGCCCCGCCCCCCCCCCCCAATACGTTCCATTCATTGGTTACCACTCTTAGATAAGCTCCTCCCCACCTCCTCCCCCCCCTTAACTTGTATTTAAGAGCTTGTATCTTGAAATTGTTTGCCTCACTTGATGCAGTAAATCTGGCTGTGACGGTCCCACCTGATGACGGAGACTTGTGTTGCCTCCGAAACGTCGTGATTTATTATTTTATTTTATCTCTATTATTACTTTTATAAAAAATTTTACCTACGTGACTTTACCGAAAAACATAAGAGAATGAATAACAACCCGAGCAATACCCATAGACCATGCTATTCCTGTGTATGGTAGCAATATGTACAACTCAATGCCATTGTCGATGTCTGCTGCTGGCCACGGCTTCAGCAGAGAGAGACTTCGTGTCGTGTTGCTGTTCCTCCTCCGGTGAAGGATCGCAGATCAGAGTGGGTTTGCGATGTAGTCTACACACACATTCATATCCTGCCGTGTGATGGATAATATACAAATATACAATATAGAAAGCCACATTATTTATGTAAAAGCCCCTCCCTCCGCATCTCGCATCAGAGCGCTCAAGTGGCGAGATGTTAACTACCTCACCTGGTACACAGGAGGTCTGACTACTTGTTCTCTCTGCCTGTGTCCTCTCTTTGGAATGTTCACACTTAAATTCTAACTTAGCAATCTTTGAAATACGTAATCAACCAGGCTATGCGTTAATTGTGTGTTGACCGACCCTCTGTGTTGTATTACATTACATTTCGATATTTTGCTAGGTTTTTTAATTTTAGTGTGTCCTTCTCCTGATTTTCAGGCTTGCTTGCCGTGTCATCGCATTCGCAGCACCACGTTTTGTTGTCCACTATTTGATATGCTAATTTTTTCTCTAACCCCCCTCCCTCTCTCTGCGTCCGCCCTCCTCTGTCTATTTAAGGCCACCCCACAGAGACGATCACCTCTCTCTGTTACCTGTGTTGCTCTCTCTATGTATCTTGGTGATATCTGTCTGCTAATATGTCTGTCTATAGTTTTCTGGTTAGATTTTATGTCGCTATTTCATTATACCTGATGATGATTGCTTGTGTTGCAATCGAAACGTCGTATTCTATTATTTAATTTAATTTATTATTTTATCTTTAGACGTGACTTAACCGAAATAACCAAATAATAATTCCTGCAGTCACGAAAGTTCTAAAATTAAGATTGGAGGTCATGGGTTTGATCCCGACCCTGACTCCTGCTGTATATTTGGGAATTTTGCATGTGTCTCTCTCCCCCCGTGGTCGCGTGGAATTTTCTCCGGGGTCCTCCGGTTTTTCCCTCCACATGTATAATCAACAACACGCGTTTAGAGTGTATGGCTGATATAAATGTCCACGTGATATAAAGCCACTTCGTTGAGCTAACAATTGTGGCCAGGTAGCTTCTGACAAAGAGCTGCATAGCTCAGTGGGCCTTACCTGGTCAAATAAAATAAATTGTTTTTTCACAGCATGGTCTGCTTATCACTGCGCCACTGCTCGTCACTGTTTAGGAAACGAGGCTCCCCTACAAACACGGCTCGCCTTCTCCCCTCGATCGTCTAAACACGAGCACGTTGCTGACTGCCGCACAACAACCAGACCGTCGACACATCTCTATACTGCTGATTCCAAGCCAGTGATGGGCATTCCACGTTACTATGGCGATACTGGGTATGGTTACAATGCATCCAGTATTGACCACTCCACCACCACGAACACGTGCTCAACAGCTTCCCCGCGTGGATGATATGGATGATGTGGATGATGATGATGATGAGAATGATGATGATGATGTGGAGGATGATGATGAGAATGATGATGATGATGTGGAGGATTTTTTTCAATTTAAAGCTTTCGTGACTGCAGGGATTCATATTCTTGGTTCTTTCGGTAAAATCACGTAGAAGGGAAGTACTGTAATACAATAATAAAAATAAAACATAATACAATAAAATAATTAAATAATACGGACATTTTCTTATTTTATTATTTTTATTTTTATTATTTTATTACTTCCCTTCTACGTGACTTTACCGAAAGAACCAAGAAGATGTGGAGGATGATGATGCAGATTATGTGGATGACAATGGTATGGATGATGATGTGGATGATGATGTAGATGTGGATTATGATGATGTGGATGATAATTTGAATGATGATGTAGATGATGTGGATGATGTTGATGTTAAATATAAGGATGATGTGAATGATGATGGTGTTAAATATAACGATGGTGATGTGGATGATGATGATGGTGTGGATCATGATGTTAAATATAACGATGATGTGGATATAATGATGATGATGTGGATGATGGTGTGGATCATGATGTTAAATATAACGATGATGTGAATGATGATGGTGTTAAATATAACGATGGTGATGTGGATGATGATGATGGTGTGGATCATGATGTTAAATATAACGATGATGTGGATATAATGATGATGATGTGGATGATGGTGTGGATCATGATGTTAAATATATCGATGATGTGAATGATGATGGTGTTAAATATAACGATGGTGATGTGGATGATGATGATGGTGTGGATCATGATGTTAAATATAACGATGATGTGGATATGATGATGATGATGATGATGTGGATGATGGTGTGGATCATGATGTTAAATATAACGATGATGTGGATATGATGATGATGATGATGATGTGGATGATGGTGTGGATCATGATGTTAAATATATAACGCTGATGCTGATAATGTGGATGATGATATTGTTAAATATAACGCTGATGATGCTGATGATGATGTGGACGATGACGATGCTTTTGGGAGCGCTTACTCGAGTCGGCACGGGGCCGCGGTGTTGTGCCACGAAACCCGAAAGCAGAAACCACACGGAGCCAGCTGGGTCACTGACTTAGCCCCACCACTCACCATCCCACTCACCACCACACTCACCACCACACTCACCATCACACTCACCATCACACCCACCATCACACTCACCACCACACTCACCACCACACTCACCACCACACTCACCATCACACCCACCATCACACTCACCACCACACTCACCATCACACTCACCACCACACTATCCCACCCACTCACCATCACCCTCACCACCACACTCACCACCACACTCACCACCACACTCACCACACTCACCATCACACTCACCACCACACTCACCACCACACTCACCATCACACTCACCATCGCACTCACCACCACACTCACCACACTCACCACCACACTCACCACCACACTCACCATCACAATACCCCACGCACTCACCATCACACTCACCATCACACTCACCATCACACTACCCCACCCACTCACCATCACACTCACCTTCACACTACCCCACCCACTCACCATCACACTCACCATCCCACTCACCATCCCACTCACCATCACACTACCCCACCCACTCACCATCCCACTCACCTCTACACTCACCACCACACTACCCCACCCACTCACCATCCCACTCACCACCACACTCACCATCACACTACCTCACCCACTCACCATCCCACTCACCATCCCACTACCCCACCCATTAACTCACCACATCGCCCACCAAACAGCACACTCACCACCCCACTCACTCAACACCCCATTCACTCACCACCCCACTCACTCACCATCCCACTCACTCACCACTCCACTCACTCACCACCCCACTCACTCACCATCCCACTCACTCACCACCCCACTCACTCACCATCCCACCCACTCACCACCCACTCACTCACCACCCCACTCACTCACCACCCCACTCAATCACCACCCCACTCACTCACCACCCCACTCACTCACCACCCCACTCAATCACTACCCCACTCACCATCCCACCCACTCACCACCCACTCACTCACCACCCACTCACTCACCACCGCACTCACTCACCACCCCACTCACTCACTACCTCACTCTCAGGCCACCACCCCCACCACCTCATTAACCGCCCCCACCCCACTCACCACCCCACTCACCACCCCACCCCACTCACCACCCCACTCACTCGCCCCGTTGCCCGAGCCGCACACGATTGCCCGACGCTCGCCACAGATGCCGCATTTCGCCACGTGTGCAAACGACCGTGAATCGAATCGCGACCCCTGAATCGCGCGCGACTAAATCGCTCTGACCCCTCGTGCACGATCTACCTACCCAGATCCACCTACCCAGATCTACCTACCCAGATCTACCTACCCAGATCCACCTACCCAGATCCACCTACCCAGATCTACCTACCCAGATCCACCTACCCAGATCTACTTACCCAGATCCACCTACCCAGATCTACCTACCCAGATCTACCTACCCAGATCTACCTACCAAGATCTCCCTACCCAGATCTACCTACCCAGATCTACCTACCCAGATCCACCTACCCAGATCTACCTACCCAGATCCACCTACCCAGATCTACCTACCTAGATCTACCTACCCAGATCTACCTACCTAGATCTACCTACCCAGATCTACCTACCCAGATCTACCTACGCAGATCTACCTACCCAGATCTACCTACCCAGATCCACCTACCCAGATCTACCTACCTAGATCTACCTACCCAGATCTACCTACCTAGATCTACCTACCCAGATCTACCTACCCAGATCTACCTACCCAGATCCACCTACCCAGATCTACCTACCTAGATCTACCTACCTAGATCTACCTACCCAGATCTACCTACCCAAATCTACCTACCCAGATCCACCTACCCAGATCTACCTTACCCAGATCTACCTTCCCAGATCTACCTACCTAGATCTACCTACCCAGATCTACCTACCCAGATCTACCTACCCAGATCTACCTACCCAGATCCACCTACCCAGATCTACCTACCCAGATCTACCTACCCAGATCTACCTACCCAGATCCACCTACCCAGATCTACCTTACCCAGATCTACCTTCCCAGATCTACCTACCTAGATCTACCTACCCAGATCTACCTACCCAGATCTACCTACCCAGATCCACCTACCCAGATCTACCTACCCAGATCCACCTTCCCAGATCTACCTACCTAGATCTACCTACCCAGATCTACCTACCCAGATCTACCTACCCAGATCCACCTTCCCAGATCTACCTACCTAGATCTACCTACCCAGATCTACCTACCCAGATCTACCTACCCAGATCTACCTACCCAGGTCCACCTACCCAGATCTACTTACCCAGATCTACCTTCCCAGATCTACCTACCTAGATCTACCTACCCAGATCTACCTACCCAGATCTACCTTCCCAGATCTACCTACCTAGATCTACCTTCCCAGATCTACCTACCCAGATCTACCTACCCAGATCTACCTACCCAGATCTACCTACCCAGATCTACCTACCCAGATCCACCTATCCAGATCTACCTACCCATATCTACCTACCCAGATCTACCTTCCCAGATCCACCTACCCAGATCCACCTACCCATATCTACCTACCCAGATCTACCTACCCAGATCCACCTACCCAGTTCCACCGACCCAGATCTACCTACCCATATCTACCTACCCAGATCTACCTACCCAGATCTACCTACCCAGATCCACCTACCCAGATCTACCTACCCAGATCTACCTTCCTAGATCTACCTACCCAGATATACCTACCCAGATCCACCTACCCAGATCTACCTACCCAGATCTACCTACCCAGATCTACCTACCCAGATCTACCTTCCTAGATCTACCTACCCAGATATACTTTCCTAGATCTACCTACCCAGATCTACCTACCCAGATCTACCCACCCAGATCTACCTACCCAGATCTACCTACCCAGATCTACCCACCCAGATCTACCAACCCAGATCCACCTATCCAGATCTACCTACCCAGATCTACCTACCCAGATCTACCTACCCATATCTACCTAACCAGATCCACCTACCCAGATCTACCTACCTAGATCTACCTACCCAGATCTATCTACCCAGATCCACCTACCCAGATCTACCTACCTAGATCTACCTACCCAGATCTACCTACCCAGATCCGGCAGTTGTGCTGTTGGACGTGGGGCTGCATTGTGTTTGTGTGCTGCGCGGGTACGCGATGTCATGTGTCAAGGCCGTAATTATAATATAATCATAACTAAACTTAACAAATTGCCAATATTACTACTACCGCTTCTAGTATTACGGTGTACTGCAGTTCTGCGTGTGGGTTGTCCACGTGGTGTTTCCGTACCCCAGCAGAAGCCGTTGCTCGACTGCTGTGGGCAGGTACAATCAATGTCAAACATTGTCCTGTCTCTCCATTTCATTACTTTCAAATGTATTAAAAAGTGGAAAACTAGAATGTAATATGAGTGTTACGTAGGCTATCTCACTGCCGAGTGGACAAAAACATTTTTGGTGAAAACGGGCCGATTTTCGATTGCTAATCAATCAACCATCACGAACGTTAGCTGTCATAGCTAAGTAAGTTACTTGCAAAGTTAATTAGCCACACATTCACCCAGCGTCAACAATGGCGCTCACATGGGCGTATTCAAGTAACGTTAATGTCTTTATTATATTTGTCAGAAAGCCCACGTGCAGTCTGAGCAAAGTGTCAATCATTCATGTTGCGTTGCATGTGTAATATTTGTAGACAATAGCTTTACTTTATTGCATATTCGTATAGTATAGTACTTGCTTATGATACATGCCATTGATAATTGGTTTTTTTACCCGTTTATCTGGCAACAAAACTGACACCTTTTTTTACAAGGAGTCATGTTTGCATAGACCACAATACCTGAAGTCATAATGCAAACAAAAAACATAACTCTGATAATGACGCCTTTTGGCTTCATCTGGTCCAACACCATGTGAGACTAGGCTCTAAGGAAAGCTGTCTCGGGTGTGGACCAATCAACTTCAAGGACAGTACATACATTATCAGAGTTGTGTTTTTTGTTTGCATTATGACTGCAGGTATTGTGGTCAATGCAAACATGACTCCTTGTAAAAAAAAGGTGTCAGTTTTGTTGCCAGATAGAAGGGTAAAAAAACAATTATCATATTTTTTCTTCTGGCAAATGAGGCTCCAATGGTGATACATGTCATTATTAGTGTTTCGTTTATTAAAGTGCAAGCAGTTTTATTACAGTCAGCTTTCGTTCACAGTGAGTGTCATCGTGAGCACGAGGAAGGGTGGCGGTGACATTCGTCAGTTTTTTGGGCAGCCTCAGAAAAGAAGAAAACTAAGTTGAAAGCAGTGAGAAAATGGGTACCAGTCAGATGTTAGAAGTATACAGCAGTACAAGAGATGAGGTAATGTTTCTCGATACAATAATAATTGCCATTCAGATCATAAATGGTTATTAATCCATTCCTGGACATCATGGCAAGAAACACCACTTGTGTACTGATCATATTAATTTCACGTTGACTTTGGTGCATTCAGAGTAAATAGAGAGAGAGAGGGAGAGAAAGCATGAGGATGCCGACAGGGCAGGGAGAGCAGGTGACATGGAGGTGAGTAAGAAAAGGAGCAAATGTTAATGGTTAAGACCGAATAATTACATCACAACAGTCTAATCCGAATGTTAATTTAAGCTGAGATATTCCTCTAAGTATGGCTTCTCATGTGCATTTCAGATAATACAATCAAGCAGGGAGAGTGAGTTTGAGACATTGACAGAGAGAGAGCAGACAGGCAAGCGAGGTGATTGGCTGCAGCCTGCCTACCCTCGAGGACCTGCACACCTCGAGGACCCTGAGGCGAGCGAGGAAGATTGTGGCCGACTCCTCTCACCCTGGACACTCTCTGCTCCAGCTACTCCCCTCCGGCAGCTCCCAAAACCTCACGCCACAAAAACAGTTTCTTCCCATCCGCTGCTGGCCTCTTCAACAAGGCCAGGGGATCAAACTGACTTTAACGCTCAAACTGACTTTAACACAATATCTGCACAATGACACCCTGCCATATTTGCACTACGTTACCCTATTTGCATTTTTGTAATTTTATATTGTACATTATAGCCATTGTATATTTTAGATTTTATTTTATTAGATTTTAACATACTTTAGCTCCTTAGTATTAGCTAGACTTTGTACCTTTAGTATAGTTAGACTTGTAAACCACTTATTTAAGATTTAAGATTCCTATATGTTGAATGTATGCACCTTCCTGCCAAAGTAAATTCCATGTCTGTGCGAACTTTCATGGCGAATAAAACCCTTTCTGATTCTGATTCTGAAGGTGCGGGAGAGGAGGAGCTTGGACCTCGCCCAAATCATCCAAACGTTAATGTCATACCTAGTCAAACCCTATCAAATAGGACACTCCACTTTCAGGATAAATGGTTTAAAGATTATACTTGGCTCCATTACTATTGTGCTAAATACTTTGCAACACAAGAGGCTAAGCTTGCGTCAAAAGCAGATTGAGCTTTTGTCAAGACTGGCTTTCAAAGTTAAAAGAAGGCAACTGGAGAAATCGAGTGCGCATAAAGACAGCCAGTGTCACAAATTAGCTGTGATAACTCGGATTCAGGAGCCAAAACCTGTTAGTGTGCAACTTTCACGTGAGCTTGAAAGACAGCAGCAACAAGCGAGGAGACATCTTATGAAGATTGTTGGGGGTGTGAAGTATTGGCACGGAAAGGTCTGGCTTTTCGAGGCGTTGATAAGGAGAGTGGGAATTTCAGCCAGCCTCTAAAGTACAAGGCAGAGGGCGATGCAGAGCTGACCACCTGGCTGAAAGGTCATTTTCATTTCACCAGTCCCCAAATGCAAAATGAAATTTGGAAGCTGGTGGGCAACGCAATCGTCAACGAAATTGCGTCGGAAATAACATCAATGCCAGTGGTCCAGTTTGCACTTATCATTGATGGCACCCAGGATATATCAGGAGTTGAGCGGGAGTCAATATGTTTGCGCTTTGTAGATGCAGATCTACAACCAAAGGAAAAAAGTCCTGGGACTCTACGAAGTGTCATCAACGACAGGGCAACATATAGCCAAGATGGCACGTGATGTGATGATGCGTCTAGGCCTTCCTCTGCCCCAACTTCGACGACAAACCTATGACGGTGCCGTAAATATGGCTGGACGATTGCAGGAGGTGCAAGCCATTTTAAGGAAAGAACAACCGCTGGCGATGTATTGTCACCGTGGTCCACACTGCGTGGGCTTAGTTACGCAGGCTGCCTGTGTAGCCTCTCCACTAGTACGAGAATCAATGGGTCTGGTGCATGAATTGGGGGGCTCTTTAATCAATCTGGCAAGTTCAAGGTGATTTTCCACGAAATCGCAAAATCAGAGGATGGTTTCACCTCGTTGAAACCTCTTTGTCCCACCAGGTGGACTGTTCGCACCCCTGCCATCTGCTCAATTCTCACCCAGTATGAGTCAGTGCTGACAGCCCTTGAAGAAATGCCACCATGCAGCTCATCTGACACTTCAACTAAGGCAAATGGTCTTCATGGAACATTTCTAGAAGGGAACACTGTGCTCGGCCTTGTAATGGCTGAAGACCCGATGGGGGATTTGGAGTGCCTGAGCACCTCCCTGCAGCTTAGGAAACAGACTGTTTCAGGCATGTTGGAGGCTGTGGACCATGTCAAACAAGCATGCAGGACAAGTGAACGGAGGATCACTTTGATGCAACTGCTATGGCAACAAAGTTGGACCTACAACCTATTCAGATGCCTCATATCCGCAAACCAGTTCTACAACGCCTTGGACACAGTGAATACTCAATTCAGAGAGAGAGGTTTGGTCAAGCTGGATTCCACAAGCTTCAGCAGCTGGAAAATGTGCTGCTACACGGAGACACGGACAAGGTGATAGACTAGTATCAAGGGCAGCTGGCCATGTTTGGGACTAATTACACAGATCAAACGAGCTCAGATGTTGCTCGAATTATTAGGGAAATGGTGCCAGAGGTGAGAGGTCTCTTCATTCAGGTGGAAGCTTTAGTCAGGCTTCTGCTGGTCGTCCCTGCCTCCTCTGTAGAGGCTGAGAGGAGTTTTGGTGCCCTGAGGAGGCTTAAGACATGGCTAAGATCTTCGATGAGTCAAACAAGGCTGAATAATGTGGCCATGTGTCACGTACACCAGGAGAAACTGGACAGACTGGACCTTTGAAGGAATATGCTAGTCTTTTATCGGTGTCAACGATAAGCCCAAAAAGGCCTTTGGTTCCTTGGCTTGAAGAATGGCAAGTCAAAACACTTGTCATTGCCTGGATAGGAGATGAGAGGATAGTAGAACAGAGGAAAGGAGCAGAAATTACTGCAGAGCGGGGGAGAGGCAAAGAGATGACTGGAGAAGAGAGGAAAAGATAGGACCAGAAGAGATGAGGAGAGCAGAGCAAACGCCCCTGATGCCCACCCAAGTTTACTTGTAAATATGTAACAATTTGATAAACCTTGGCTACAATATCTGGACTTGTCTTCATATAACAACGCATATATTTCCGTCCATATGATTGTGGTCATGGTTGTACTTGATTAATCCCTAATTTCTGCCATTACATACAATGAAACAAGAAAAGGTAGAAAAAAACAGAGCAATGTAATACAATATACTATTAGAAATTATAGTAAAAAAAATAAGTCCGTCCCATGTGTTAGTGAATTTTTTTATATTTTAGGCAGGACATGGCAGGAAATGAGGTTTCTAATTTAGATTATTTTTTTCTGGGGGGGGGCCCTGGAAAAATTGGTCCCCCCCAATGTTGAATCCATGGCTATGGCCTTGTAATGTGTGTCCTGTGTGTGTGTGCACTGTGTCTACTGTGTACGTACTGTGTGTGTACTGTGTGTGTCTACTGTGTGTGTACTGTGTGTGTCTACTGTGTGTGTACTGTGTGTGTCTACTGTGTGTGTACTGTGTGTTTACTGTGTGTGTACTGTGTGTGTACTGTGTGTGTCTACCGTGTGTGTACTGTGTGTGTCTACTGTGTGTGTACTGTGTGTGTCTACTGTGTGTGTACTGTGTGTGTCTGTGTGTGTACTGTGTGTGCCTACTGTGTGTGTACTGTGTGTGTCTACTGTGTGTGTACTGTGTGTCTACTGTGTGTGTACTGTGTGTGTACTGTGTGTGTCTACCGTGTGTGTACTGTGTGTGTCTACTGTGTGTGTACTGTGTGTGTCTACTGTGTGTGTACTGTGTGTGTCTGTGTGTGTACTGTGTGTGCCTACTGTGTGTGTACTGTGTGTGTCTGTGTGTGTACTGTGTGTGTCTACCGTGTGTGTACTGTGTGTGTCTACTGTGTGTGTACTGTGTGTATTGTGTGTCCACAGTGTGTGTACTGTGTGTCTACTTTTGTATACTGTGTCCACTGTGTGTACTGTCTACTGTGTGTGTGCTATGTGTACTGTGTGTATTGTGTATGTACTGTGTGTACTGTGTGTACTGTGTGTGTACTGTGTGTGTACTGTGTGTCTACTTTTGTATACTGTGTCCACTGTGTGTACTGTCTACTGTGTGTGTACTGTGTGTACTATGTGTATTGTGTGTGTACTGTGTGTACTGTGTGTACTATGTGTATTGTGTGTGTACTGTGTGTGTACTGTGTGTACTGTGTGTACTGTGTGTGCTGTGTGCGCTTCTCGGCAGGCTGCTGTCTCCTCGTGCAGTTTCGCTTTGTGTGCCCTCTTTTCATAACGCATCTACTACGTAGGATTTCATTTGCATTGCGTGTAAAGTGCTTGCACCTTCATACTCGTGGACTTTAGACAAACAAGACAGACAGGGCAACCGAGACGATACTAACGAGACCAACGAAACAAACGAGAGAGTACAAACGAGACAGATGCAACCTGCTCGCCCAAATCCCTTTAAGCCCATACCGGCCACACAGACAATACAAATGAGGCGGCACAAACGAGACAGACGCGACGCGGCGTTCTTCATCGCAAGGCCCGTTCTTCATCGCACGAGACACACCGGCGCCCTGCACACCTCCGATTTCGGGCGAGCAAACCCATTCTCGTGTCGAGATCGCGAGAGGTTATTGGAATCGCGGAGAGAGCGAGCGGCAATCTGTCACAGCGTGACACGCGCATTGGCAGGGCACGGCATGCGCGCGCGTCTCACGCAGACGCGCGTGCCCACCACGTGTCCCCTCGGGCTATACCAGCACCCACGTGCTCACTCAACTCCCATCCATTGAGTAGGTACGCAAAAATCTGTCAAAACTTGCCCCCTCCCCCCCCTCCCTGTATGCACGCGGACTTTTTACACCCCCCCACCCATCTGTGTACGTACGTACGCTTGACGCACTCCCCCCCCCCCCCACAAATCCTATAGAACGGTCCGATATTTAATCCACGCAGAAACGATCAAGGATTAATAATATGAACGTGTTTAAGCAAACAGATAGTCCACCGCCGGACTATCTAACTCATTTGAAGGCCAATGTAGACAACTTATTATCGAGGCATTCGCTAATGCTCTTAACTCATTTTCATTGGTTATTACAATGACTATGGGATCAGCAATTACCCGCTATGACTTGTGCAATGCCACCGATCTAGTCAAGACCTCGGAAGCAAAGCACGGTTTGAGCCTGGGCAGTGCTTGTATGGGTGACCATCATGCATGACTGGTTGCTATAGGCTGCTTGCGCGGATTCGTGGTAAGGGCAACAGGGGACAGTGGCAGTCAAATCAATTGTTGTACTCTACTCCTATGCTCCCCCGCCTTCACCACAAACCGCACTGACCAGAGTGGTGAAGTATGGATGGTCAAATGAGGCCCTCATTCCGCAGTGCATCGACGGGAGGACTGTACATGTGTAATACAAACACGGCGATGCGTGGGGAATCGATCGTCGTCTGTTGTATAATGCAAGGCTCTCGCTCACGTTTCGCCGCACACATAAATAAACAGAGACACTGAAAACGTTCGTTCATAACACTGCCCTAAGAGGGGATACAATACGCGGTATGTCTATCATTTATAATTGGCGACGTTTCGAGCGACGGCCCTTCTCCGTCGCAGAGACCTTTCGCCGTTGTGTAGTTGCAGCTAGCAACCAAAGCCTTAACCGCATTGCCGAGACATCTGTTTCCAATTCCACTTCACCAACCCACACACACTCCCCCCCCCCACTCAAAAATAATAATTCCCCACCACTTTCTACTTTCCCCTTAGCAGCCCACACACAGGAACTACGCGCATCTATTTATAGCCGCCGCAGACTCCCACATAGAACGAACGCTCGCGTTAGCAGTGGCGTGAGCGAGACATTTGCTTCGATGTATATTGAACTTCATTCGCACCGTACGTAGCCAACGTTCGCTAATCGGAGGTGCGGTGTAGTTTGATCGTGGCGTCGAGTCTATAGTGTAGTGTTGCACTGTACAGCGTCGTGCGCGTCTATGTTGAACTTCTTTCGCATCGCACGTGGCCGCCCGTGCGACTGTGCTCACACCCCGGCGGGCAGCCCACTCGGCAGTCCGACTGCCCGCCTCGCCCGCGTGCTCCGGTCGAGCGCTGCGCGTTATTAGCGAGGTCGGAATCGGATTCCCCGTGATGAGAATCACGCGCGTGCGAGCGAGTCTCGCCCGCTAAATAGAATTTTCGCCGAGACCGGGCACGAATCCGCGAGTCGAAAATTACGATCTTTGTCTGATAACTGGTTTGGGGTTACACCAAGAATTGCCATCATCATCATCATCGTCATCATCATCATCGTCATCATCATCATCGTCATCATCATCGTCATCATCGTCAGCATCATCATCATCGTCATCATCATCGTCATTATCGTCATAATCATCGTCATCATCATCGTCGTCATCATCGTCATCATCATCGTCATCATCGTCATCATCATCGTCGTCATCATCGTCATCATCATCGTCAGCATCATCATCGTCATCATCATCATCGTCGTCATCATCATCGTCGTCATCATCATCGTCATCATCGTCATCATCGTCAGCATCATCATCATCATCATCGTCATCATCATCATCGTCATCATCATCATCATCGTCATCATCATCATCATCGTCATCATCGTCATTATCATCATCATCTTCATCATCATCATCGTCATCATCATCATCATCATCGTAGTCATCATCGTCATCATCATCATCGTCATCATCATCATCATCGTCATCATCATCATCGTCGTCAGCAGCAGCCGCCGCGTTCTATCCACTGCTGGACGAAGGCCAACGAAGGCCGTTCCCGTCACGCTCCATTTTGTGATGCCGACAATTCAGCTTCGCCCACAGCCTGCGCGCGAGCGGATTGCAACGCTCCATCTCCACGCGAGTCCTCAACTTTGTCTGCCTGCCCAGGTCGCTTTGCTGGTCTGGACAGCCAATGGGGTGACGTCTCCCGCACCTCCGATTAGCACGGTTAGCAAAGTCCGATGCTGCAGAGGTTCAGCCTACATATTCTACACGTTTGCGATTATTCCTCGCGCCGCGGGTTACTCTTCTCTCGGTATCATTGGCAGCGTGCCTGTCCCCACACTTGTTGGCGCCCTTTTCAGGTTTTTGTTGTTCTGGATATTTTTTTTTTCGTGAATGCCGCCCACGTTGTCGACCCATACCAACACAAGCGACGTGGGCGATGCTGCGTCTGCGTTACAAGTGGTGCACACGCACGGATAGCAAAAACAACAACAGCAGCAACAACACTCAACACATTCGTCTATAACACTGTGGCCTTAAAAGGTCAAATATAATAGGCAACGTTTCGGTTAACGGGCCTTTTTCATAGGGCGAATGAATGTCCCAAAAACGTGGCGTATTACATTTTTGGCCCCTGTTTAAGGTCACGCCACTGTTGTTTTACTGATCCGTAGGTCATCGCAGGCCGCTCGCACTGATTGAAAACTTTCTTCTTTAGGCGCATTGCTATGTTACGTTTCATTATGAAGTTCCGCTTTTCAATGTGTTCCCACAGGTGATTTAATTTCGTTTGGCGATGAAAACAGAGCCCGCCCTTGTGTTTAAGTTAAATGTAAGCACGCAACAAGCTCCAGCTTTGTCGAAGCACGGACTAATGACTGCGGGCTAGGTGAGCTGTATAATATGTGTGTGCATGCAGACATAGAACAGGCCGGGGCAACGTTTGGCAACAGTGGAATCGGATCACACACACACACGCACACACGTACACACACACACGCACACACGCGCGCGCACACACACACACGCACCACGCACAACGCACACACACACGCGCGCACACACGCGCACACACACGCACACACGCGCACACGCACGTACGCACACACACACGCGCACACGTACACACACACGCACAACACACACACGCACACACACGCACACACACACGCACAACACACACTCTCTGTTAATGCTCCCGAGCGCTTGAAATTCCATTGCTAGAAAAATATCCGCGGCTACTCTGCCATCCAATTCTCAACGTGATGCCGAGGATGCGCATTCTGTGCGGCGACGTCACTTTGGCAGCTGCGTTTGACGCGTGGCCCTGTCCGTTTGCACGCGAGAGGGATCGTCGCCACGAGTCCACGCGTTGTGTGTATGTTGAACTTCTTTCGCACCGTACATAGCCAGCCGTGCGGATCGAAGGTAGCATATTTTATCAAGGGGATCTAAATTTTTTTTAAAAAAAACATACATTTTTTTACTTGCAATTGTATTTTTTCATTTGCTGTACAGCCAGATAATACGACAAATCGCTAACCTTAAACACCCAGTCGTTCATAAAAGTTGAAGGCGGTATAGTACTATAGTAATAGAGCAAGTGCAGACTCGCTGAACCGGAATTGATAGCTTGAAAGCGTTTAGCGCGGGGCCCTTGAAAGTGCGGGGCCCGCAGCATTTGTAGCTACTTTTGCTCCTGGCATAATCCGGCACTGTGCTGACCCCCCAGGTGTGATTCTCTCGCAAATGCGACCGCCATCCAGGTCTCGAAGCCGCGACCACGGGACGGCAGTCCACGCGATCCGTTACTCGTTCAGTGGTTTTCCCTTTCCAGAGGCTGATCGTAAACGCGAATGACATCACAAATATCGATCCTCGCTCAGACGCCTATTGAGCCTAATAATCGATTATTAAATCGATTTTTTTTATTTTTTTATTTAAAGCTTTCGTGACTGCAGGGATTCATCTTCTTGGTTCTTTCCGTAAAGTCACGTAGAAGGGAGGTAATAAAATAATAAAAATAAAACATAATAAATTAATTCGACAGACCTGGTCTTCACCTGAGGACGGCTGCTTGCGTTGTGGCCGAAACGTCGTGAGAATTATTTTATTATGTTTTATTTTTATTATTTTATTACCTCCCTTCTACGTGACTTTACCGATAGAACCAAGAAGACGATTTTTTTTTTATTTTTGCTTATATCGACTTTTGGGAAGTACGCTCCTTCCATGGCAACGTGGAATTTCCACCACTCAGGGCCGTAAACCAGGATGTAAAGCAGCAGCACATCAACACGAGCAGACAATCGCTTCGACCGACACCACTCGTGCTCAACAAGTGTTTACATTTTATTTGAACAAAAACATATATTAATATATTTTTCAAATAAATAGTAGCACCCGAAAAAAAAAGAACCCGGCTCGGCACAATAAACAGAGTGAGTGTGTGCAGTGTGCGTCCATGAAACGCGAGCCGTGGGATTGGGAAGAAGGAAACTGACTCTGGCAACGCGGCTCGAAATACCTGAGGCCAGGAATTCCTCCTCCGCCTTCTCCTTTTGCGTCAAACGCCTCCGATCCGCGGCTCTCGCGCCCGTGATAAATTAAAAACCGCTCCGGGGAAATGAAAGACGCCCAAATGTAGTTTCTTTTCTTTTTATGCGTGGGACCGGCTATTTTTGTTTTGTTTTTCTCTCTCCCACCCCACCCACCCACCCCTCTCTTAATGGATAATGTCATTTTGTTTGCGTTTGTTTATTCGCGCAGTGGGTTATATAGGCCCCGATCGGGTCAGGTTTTACGTTACTGATTTCTGGATGGCTCTGTACTCGAGCTGGCTTCATTCCGCAGCGACATGTTTGTCTGGCGCTGCTGCTGCTGTTGTTGCTGTTGCTGCTGCTGCTGTTGCTGCTGCTGTTGCTGCTGCTGTTGCTGCTGCTGCTGTTGTTGCTGCTGCTGCTGTTGCTGCTGCTGCTGCGTTGGCAGTGGTGCAAAAGCACAACTAGCAGCAGCAAAACTCAACACATTCGTCAACAGCACTGCAATAAAGATTGTATACATACGTAGAGAATGCAACGTTTTGGGCAATGAACCTGCTCCTGTACCCTCCGCCTGGTACGCAGGAGGTCGTGGGTTCGATCCCGACCCTGACGCCTGCTGCTGTATATTTGGGGTTTGCGTGTCTCTCTCGCTCATCATCATCATCATCACAGTGGCTAGGAGGTGTTAACTACCTCGCCTGATATACAGGAGGTCGTGGGTTCGATCCCGACCCTGACGCCTGCTGTATATTTGGAGTTTGCGTGTCTCTCTCGCTCATCATCATCATCACGGTGGCTAGGAGGTGTTAACTACCTCGCCTGGTACACAGGAGGTCGTGGGTTCGATCCCGACCCTGACGCCTGCTGTGTATTTGGAGTTTGCGTGTCTCTCTCTCCCCGTGGTCGCGTGGATTTTTTTCCCTCCGGGTCCTCCGGATTTTTCCCCTCAACGTTGAAAATTCAACATGTGCTCAGAGTGTTTGGCCACTGCTCTAAATATTCACAGTGATAAGCAACTTCGCTGAGCTATCATTTGTGGCTAGGTCGCGTCTGAAAAAGAGTGATGTGGCCCGGTGGGACTCACCTGGTCAAATAAAACAAATAGTTAAGAGTAGAGTTAGTTAAGTTGCAGAGAGTCTCGAAAGGAAAACGTACAGCCCTGCAATGTTTTACAAAAAGCAGTTTTACAATTCAGGATGCAACGTTGTGAATTGCAAAAGCAGCACTAACATGAGCAACAACAGCATTCTCATCACCAATATCAGAAGCGGTAAGTGTGTCAACAACTTCAACAGCAGCATAATTTGTACCACCATCAGCAGCATAATTTGAATCTTCAGTAGCATCGTCATCCGCATGATCTTCAGCATCATCAGCAGCAGCAGTAGGAGTCGTAATATCAGCAGGAGCAGCAATATCATCATCAGCAGCAGTAGGAGCACCAATATCATCAGCAGCAGTAGTCGGAGCAGCAACATCATCATTAGCAGCAATATGAGTACCAATATTATCAGCAACAGCAATATCATCATCATCAGCAGTAGGAGCAGCAAAATCATCATCAGCAGCAGCAGTAGGAGAAGCAATATCATCATCATCAGCTCTCTCAGTGGTGAAGGGCAGGTCAGAAACACGTGCCCCACACGGTGGCAACGCGTGCACGTGCGCGTTAAAAAATTCTTATGTTTCCCCCCCCGCCCGCCCCCGCCTGCAGTAAAAATAAAACGTAGCTGGCGTGTACATCATAAATAAACAAATAAATCGTGCCGGACCCAATTATGCAGCGGGAGAGAGAGAGCGAGAGAGAGAGAGCGAGAGAGAGAGAGAGCGAGAGAGCGAGCGAGCGAGCCCGCCGGGCTGAAATGGGCACAATGAGGAGCCTTGTGCCTCCCAGAGCCGGTTCATTCCGGCCGATATATGCGCGCGCACGCACGCGCACTCGCACGCGCGCGCGCGCGCACCTGGCAGAGGGGCACCGCGCGTGCACGCAGCTGCGAGGCGCATGGGGCGCTGCTCGTTAAGGGAGAGCGCCCGCGGCGTTCCGTGGTTTCTTTGTCGCGCCAAAAAAATTGTTTATAATCGTTAGAATATTAGAACTTCAACCCAGCAGCAGCAGCACCACCAGCAACAACAACTTCCAGAGCGCTCGGCTATTTTGGGGTTTTTTTTAGCTGCTGCTGCTGCTACAGGTGGAGATGGAGTAAATGATGACGGATCCTGGAGGCTATGAGCTCTCAAAAATACAAATATTTTTTTACCCCTAACCCTACCCCACCACTCTCCTAACCACCCGTCTACCCACCCATCCAGCCACCACCTACCCACCCACCCGGCCAAACCACCCAAATACCTACCCAGCTACCCACCCAGCCACCCACCTAACCAATCGCCTGCCCGCCCACCCAGCCACCACATACCCACCCGCCTAACCACCCACCTACCCACTCAGCCACCCACCTATCCACCTACCGACCCACCCAGCCATCCACCTACCCACCCGCCTACCTGCGTACCCAGCCACCACCTACCCACCTGCCTAACAACCCAACTACCCATCCACCACCCAGCCACCCAACCACCAAACTACCCACCCAGCCACCCACCCAAAAACCACCCACCTACCTATCTAACCACTCAGCTATCCACCCACTCAGCTATCTACCCACCTACCTACACGCGCACTCACCATCCCAAACCACCTACATAAAGTCGTACGCACTGTTGGGGCAAGTTGCTGTGAGCGGGCACCCAACAGGGCTGACGTGGCCGGCATCGAGTAGTGACAGAGCACTTAGCAGTGCGCTAACCGCTCCGTCACTACTCCCCTTAAACCTACACAATCACAGATCCCCACCGCAAACCACGCCTCGCATAGCTTTGACACAGGCTGTTTGGACAGTGGTCTCGTGATGTTGACAAATAGGCCCAGGTACTCGTCACAAGCCGATTTAAATATTGATGAATCTAACCCCTGGGATACATCTCTACCCACGAGCTCTCTTCACAAACAAAGACAAAGACATCCCCTATAGCCTTGCACAGACTGTTGGGGCAAGTGCTGTTCGCGAGCAATACCTATGAAGGCCGGAATTGGGCAGACGATGGGGTGGCTGGCCAGCACCACGCCCGGCCGCCTTTGTCTCCCCCAGTGGCGATCTTTACACACCGCGCCAGGTACTCGTTTGAGGCCGAGTCGACCTAGGGGAGGCCCAGAACCGGTTCAGATAATCGTCACCGCGTGTTGATGGCCGTGAGCGGGAATCGCCGGGTTCGTAGCGCCGCGAGCTGACCGCTGCACTATCGCACACAACCACGGACTTCAGCTTAATTTGAATGAAAGCTTCCTAACTCACATGGCACGCGTGCCGACAAATCATCAGGCGCGTGAAGCGCGCAACGACTTAATTTGCATTTGACCGGCGAATGATGCATACAAATGTCACGTTGCGATGACGGGGGGTGATCGAGCGTCGCATGTAAACAATAACACTACATCAGGCATTCGTGTTTTTTGGTGGTGGTGGAGGTGGTGGTGGAGGTGGTGGTGGAGGTGGTGGTGGTGGTGGTGGAGGTGGAGGTGGTGGTGGAGTTGGTGGTGGAGGTGGTGGTGGTGGTGGAGGTGGTGGTGGAGGTGGTGGTGGAGGTGGTGGTGGAGGTGGTGGGGGAGGTGGTGGTGGAGGTGGTGGTTGAGGTGGTGGTGGAGGTGGTGGTGGAGGTGGTGGTGGAGGTGGTGGTGGAGGTGGTGGTGTTTTTTGGTGGTGGTGGAGGTGGTGGTGGTGGTGGTGGAGGTGGTGGTGGAGGTGGTGGTGGAGGTGGTGGAGGTGGAGGTGGTGGTGGAGGTGGAGGTGGTGGTGGAGGTGGTGGTGGAGGTGGTGGTGGAGGTGGTGGTGGAGGTGGTGGTGGAGGTGGTGGTGGAGGTGGTGGTGGAGGTGGTGGTGGAGGTGGTGGTGGAGGTGGTGGTGGAGGTGGTGGTGGAGGTGGTGGTGGAGGTGGTGGTGGAGGTGGTGGTGGAGGTGGTGGTGGAGGTGGTGGTGGAGGTGGTGGTGGAGGTGGTGGTGGAGGTGGTGGTGGAGGTGGTGGTGGAGGTGGTGGTGGAGGTGGTGGTGGAGGTGGTGGTGGAGGTGGTGGTGGAGGTGGTGTGCTGCGCTACGAAACCCGGCGTCCCGAGTTCGATTCCCGCTCACGACCAACTCCAGTGACGATTATCTGAACCGGTCATGAGCCTCCCCTAGGTCGACTCAGCCTCTAAATGAGTACCTGGTGTGGTGTATAAACATCGCCACTGGGGAGATAAAGGCGGTCGGGCGTGGTGCTGGCCACACCCACCCGCTCGTCTGCCATGCCAACCTTAATAAATGCTCGCTAACGGCACTTGGCCCAACAGCCTGTAAAGTCTATACGGGGCATCTTTGTATTGGTGATGGATGAGTGTTGAGGCGAGTAGTGAGTCAGCACAATTATCGTGCATACAATACATGGCACCCACCATAGGAATGTGGAATTCCCACTATTTGTGTTCCACCGGCGATGTTTGTGCGAAGAACATCAGCACTATTGACGCTCGAAGCATTAGTCACGCTGGGAGAGGTTGAGTTGACTTGCAATGAGATGCCTTGGTATAAGTTGGCTGGTGACAATCCCTTGCCTTTTGTTGACATATTAGCTCACGGAGCAGCAGGGTAGTGCCGTTGTAAAACCTTTGCCACGTAGCAAGAATGATCTGAGTTCGATTCCTATCTGGGTTCGATTCCTGACTGTCACTTTTCTGCGTGACGTTTGCATTTTCTGCTCGCCTGTGCCGGCGTGCGCTTCCTCCCGAGTTCCCCGGTTTCTTCCCGAAGCTAAGAAAAACGTCCAAAGTGCTGTTGCCAAACATCACATTTCGTCCGTGAGCCTCGAAGCAAACATTTCCACTGCGCTGCTCAGCGCCACCTGCGAACTTTCGATCGCAACACAAGCGGTCGAAACGTCGTGATCTATTATTTTTGTACCCACGTGACATTACCGAAAGAGCCAAAGAGTATGGATTCCTGCAGTCACGAAAGCTTGAAATCACGATTGAGTCAGGTAATTATAAGTTGTTCACGCGTCTTGGCCATGTAGCTGTACCGACGCTACTCACGTTTTGTTGCCCTGGGTGGTACCAATTTCTACCCTGGCCCATGCAATGCTGAATAATTACTTACAAATTACTCAATTTGTATCACGCACGCACACACACACACAAAGAAGTAATATGGCCCCAGACTTCGATAACGTGACAGGACCCTCTTGAAGAGCAGTGCTGAGACTCAGAGTTCCCTGGGTAAACACATGTAGCAATACTAATATAAATAGTTAGTGCCTATAGGTTGTTTCGTGATGCGTTCCATTGTGTTCGTAACATCTCATAAGGAACTGCCTAGTGATGCGTTGGTCCGCTTGCAATTATCAGTTTTCTCGTGGTGAGTTGCTTTGCAATCATCCGTTGATTGACTTGTGGTCATTCGTTGCCTTTTTGTGAAAAGGTTCCTACTGATACATTTATACTGATTAATCCCCCCCTCCCCCCATGAGTTGCCTTGAGAAGCTGTACCAGGTGACTTCAGTTCCTAAACTCTCCGACGGGAGATGGAATGCACAAGAAGGGGGGGGGGGGGCATGGAAATGTAAGGGTGGTCAACTTCACATTTCAACTTCAAAAAAAGTTGAATAATACATTAACACTGGTCAACAAAAAAAAAAATTCTGGCCTGGATTTTTGCAGCTGTTTTAGACTAATTTCAGGGTGCTGATTCCAAATCTGATCTCCGATTTGCTCTATAACATCTCATTTTATGCTATCAGCATACCCCATTTTCATTGATTTTACCCGAAATTAACTCTGTCACTTATGATTGCAAGTTGTTGCGAGTCAGTGACTGCTTTAGTGTTAAAATATGGTGCTGTATTTTTAGGATAGTGTGTTTATAATATCACTAGCGTAAGTACCCGGCGTTGCCCGGGTGAAAAATAAATTTCTTAATAACCTTACATATATACACAGATGTGCTGCTACCCCTGCCCCCCACCCCCAGGCACGATCTCCTCGGCCGCTGTGCAGTAATATGTACGGCCTATAGTGTGGTGGGGTGTCGAGGCCTAGTACCGTGCAGAGCCTCCGGCCTCGCCTAGATTGCCCACCCGGCTGAGGCTGGGTACCGGGGCCGTTACCCCCCCCCCCCCCCCCCGCGCTACAATAATACTGTCTAATCGCTATAATTTTATAATCTACCGACCCTATAATAGTAAATGCACACATTGTGGTGGGGGGGAGTGAAGAGGACGTGAAACTGATGAATTTACCTCAGAGTCGCGTGTTAATGCGTGCGCATATTTTTAACGGGAATTAAAAATGGCGTCCACCCCGCAGCGAATGCGTCGCTACCCGTTGCCAGGGGCAACCGCCGTCCAATGAAACTGCGTATGGTCCGGCGACACACAGACAGACAGATTTGCGATTTTATATATATATAGATTTTATGTAGATATCCACATTTATTGAATATTTTTCTTCTGCAGTTTTTTTTGAAAATGCAATATTTGATATCTCAAAAACCCGATGTGATGGACAAAAACTGATGCCAGATTTGGAATCAGCACCCCAAAATTACCGTTGGAAAACCTTATGCCAGAAAAAGTGTGTTGACCAGTGTTATCGATGTATCGGCCGTGGCCGTGTGATGCTTTCTCTCAAGCATGATGTGAGTGCCGTGGCGTCGTCACGACATTATCGGCTCAGGGGGTGCGCCAATGCGTCAGGTGCCCCCCCCCCCCCCCCTAATAATCGATTTGTCTGGCACGGTCGCCAAACGTTACATCTCTAATTAAATTAAAATAAAACGTGGAACGTGAAGTAAAGTATTTTTATGAAAAAAAAAAACCGATTCTTAAATACGTGTTCTTGATCTTTTACACTGTTGTTGAAAACAAATCTCATGGTGGTTGTCACTCTACTCCCCTCCACGCACTCTCCTACCTCTCCCCTCTCATCTCACTCTACTCCCCTCCACATACTCTCCTACCTCTCCCCTCTCATCTCACTCTACTCCCCTCCACGCACTCTCCTACCTCTCCCTTCTCATCTCACTCCATTCCCCTCCACGCACTCTCCTACCTCTCCCCTCTCATCTCACTCCACTCCCCTCCACGCACTCTCCTACCTCTCCCCTCTCATCTCACTCCACTCCCCTCCACGCACTCTCCTACCTCTCCCTTGTCATCTCACTCCACTCCCCTCCACACACTCTCCTACCTCTCCCTTGTCATCTCACTCCACTCCCCTGCTGTGCGCGTGTCATTGACCGTGCGTTTGCCCAAGATGCCGCGCACGCCGCGATTTGCGTTCATTGCCCACGCGTACCACTTTTGTGAAGCGATGGCGCCACCTACCGTTGGCGCTCTGTAATGACAACAACAAGAAGGACAAGGGGCATCTTGCGACGCTGTGTCGCGCATATATTCGCCCACCCCCTTCGAAGAGAGAGATCGACAGCACGCGACTCCAACAGGAGGAACCAAAGGCGAGCGAGGGGTGCAAGATGTCACGCGGTGAGCCGCCGCTACCAACAGTTGCCCCAATCTCTGCGGTCCTCTGTATATGAAGACGTTCCCGGCCGATGCAATGCACGTCGCAGGAAGCCGGAGCAGGCCGCAGAAAGCCCACGCGTGCGAGGGGGAAACACTCTATCCCACGTGCGACGAAACAGATGGAGTGCGTGGAGGGGAGTAGAGTGAGATGAGAGGGGACAGGTAGGAGAGCGTGTGGGGTGAGTAGAGTGAGATGAGAGGGGAGAGGTAGAAGAGTGCGTGGAGGGGAGTAGAGTGAGATGAGAGGGGAGAGGTAGGAGAGTGTGTGGAGGGGAGTAGAGTGAGATGAGAGGGGAGAGGTAGGAGAGCGTGTGGAGGTGTGTAGAGTGAGATGAGAGGGGAGAGGTAGGAGAGTGCGTGGAGGGGAGTAGAGTGAGATGAGAGGGGAGAGGTTGGAGAGTGCGTGGAGGGGAGCAGAGTGAGATGAAAGGCAGGAGAGTGCGTGGAGGGGAGTAGAGTGAGATGAGAGGGGAGGAGCAGGAGAGTGCGTGGAGGGGAGTAGAGTGAGATGAGAGGGGAGAGGCAGGAGAGTGCGTGGAGGGGAGTGGAGTGAGAGGGGAGAGGCAGGAGAGTGCTTGGGGGGGAGTAGAGTGAGATGAGAGGGGAGAGGCAGGAGAGTGCGTGGAGGGGAGCAGAGTGAGATGAAAGGCAGGAGAGTGCTTGGGGGGGAGTAGAGTGAGATGAGAGAGGAGAGACAGGAGAGTGCGTGGAGGGGAGTAAAGTGAGATGAGAGGGGAGAGGTAGGAGAGTGTGTGGTGGGGAGTGGAGTGAGATGAGAGAGGAGAGGTAGGAGAGTGCGTGGAGGGGAGTGGAGTGAGATGAGAGGGGAGAGGTAGGAGAGTGTGTGGAGGAGAGTAGAGTGAGATGAGAGGGGAGAGGTAGGGGAGTGCGTGGAGGGGAGTAGAGTGAGATAAGAGTGGAGAGGTAGGAGAGTGCGTAGAGGGGAGTGGAGTGAGATGAGCGGGGAGAGGTAGGGGAGTGCGTGGAGTGGAGTGGAGTGAGATGAGAGGGGAGAGGTAGGGGAGTGCGTGGAGGGGAGTGGAGTGAGATGAGAGGGGAGAGGTAGGAGAGTGCGTGGAGGGGAGTGGAGTGAGATGAGAGGGGAGAGGTAGGGGAGTGCGTGGAGGGGAGTGGAGTGAGATGAGAGGGGAGAGGTAGGAGAGTGCGTGGAGGGGAGTGGAGTGAGATGAGAGGGGAGAGGCAGGGGAGTGCGTGGAGGAGAGCGGAGTGAGATGAGAGGTAGGAGAGTGCGTGGAAGGGAGTGGAGTGAGATGAGAGGGGAGAGGCAGGAGAGTGCGTGGAGGGGAGTGGAGTGAGATGAGAGGGAGAGACAGGCAGGGGCGAGGGCATGGAGGGTCTTGGAAGACCGGGATCGTGACCTTGATATTGATCCGGGATTGTATTCGGAGTCAGTGGAGGAATTAAGGGAGACGTGGTCTCATTTAGGCGGAGATAGTCTGGCAGCCGCATTTGAAATCAGCTGGAGTTGTGAGATCAAGGATGTTCGGGGGGGTGGGGGGGGGAGTCAGTGGAGACGTCAATCACAGGAGCCAGCTGGGAACCTGTTTTATCACGGGCGGCCGAAATCTGGCTTCGAATCCGTGACCCAAACGTCCGTCGTCGGCTCGTTGTCTGCGACCGTACAAAAGTGAACAGGCGACACACGGTGACAGGCAGTGAGGTGAGGACGGCGTCGCATTGTCAGCCAAACAAACTAGTAGCCCATTCAAACGCACCCACCGGCGCATATACACGCGATGTTATCCGTCTCGCCTGATCTGCAGGAGGTTGTGGGATCGATCCCGACCCTGAGGCTTGCTGTATATATGGAGTTTGCGGTGTCTCTCTCCCCGTGGTCGCGTGGATTTTTCTATGGGTCCTTCGGGGTTTCCCCTCCACATTTAGAATCAACATGCCGTTAGAGTGTTTGTCTGCTATACATTTTTACTTGATAAGCCACTTCGTTGAGATATCATCTGTGGCCAGGTCGCTTCTGAATAATATATATTTAGCTCAGTGGGCCCTTACCTAGTAAACTATAAAATAGTTTTATAGTTGAGTTCATAGTCGAGCGTGTCTGGCGCGACCCTGAATCGAACCCTCGTCCGATAGCTACACCTCTGACCTTTCTTCACTCAACCCCCTTCCCTTTGAACTCTTTGTTCGCCCTTCACTTTTGAGATGTTTACATCGCCTCTCGAAGGCGGGCGGGACAATGTCTGGAGCCCCGAGAGCCACTCTAGCATCTCGCTGTGCCGTGGTGTGTGTGTGTGTCTGTTAGAGGCCTCGTGTGCCGTGCCGACCTTTATAGGTGCTCGCTAACAGCACTTGCCCCTACAGTCTGTTACAGGCTAAACGGGGGACCTTTGTGTTTGTTAGAGGCTATACGGGGGATCTTTGTCTGTGTGTATGATGGGGAGCGGTAATGCAGCGGTTAGCGCCACGCTGCGCTACGAACCCGGCTACCCGAGTTCGATTCTGGAAGATTTTTCTGTTTTTTCCTGGATTTTTCTGTTTGCGCATAGTCACTTTAAGTAGTTTACTTGTTCATGTTTTTGTTTTTTGTTTGTTGCGGTTGCACCGGATTCAAGAGCCGAATGGCTCACAGGGCTATACCAAATTTCGATTTAAAACTTTCGTGACTGCAGGGATTCATCTTCTTTGTTCTTTCGGTAAAGTCACGTAGAAGGGAAATAATAAAATTAAAATAATAAAACATAATAAAATACAATTCTCACGACGTTTCGGCCACAACGCAAGCAGCCGTCCTCAGGTGAAGAACAGATCTGTCGGAAAGACAGCATCTGTTTTATTTTTATTATTTCAATTATTTCCCTTCTACGTGACTTTACCGAAAGAACCAAGAAAAGGGCTATACCAAATGAATGAAACTGAAAACTGATTCCCGCTCACGGCCAACACCAGTGACGATTATCTCAACCGGTCATGGGCCTTCGCTAGGTCGACTCAGCCTCAAATGAGTACCCGGGGCGATGTGTAAGAAAACATTGCCACTGGGGAGACAAAGGCGGCCGGGTGTGGTTATCGCCACCCACCCCCTCGTGCGTCTCAAGTGCTACTCGCCCCAACAGCCTGCGAAGGCGATAACGGGGGGGGCGGGGGGGGTCTGTGCCTTTGTTCGTATGCGTGTGCTCCAAGGGGCACTCGAAAACCCTCGATTCATCTCGTCGGCAGATGAATCGCGCTGTGGGTCGGCGTCTCAGCCCCGAGGTTGCCACTAGAAGCCGTGGATACGCGGTGGAGAGTGGGTGCTCGCCTCGCTTGCAATGCCCCCCGCGGTGCATGGGCGACGTGTGTGCAACGGTTGGCACGCTTCGTCACGAACGTGGTGACCCGAGTTCGATTCCCGCTCACGGCCAACACCTGTGACAATTGTCTGAAACGGTCCTGTGCCTCCCCTAGGTAAACTCGGCCTCAAATGAGTACCTGGTGCGGTGTGTGAGCATCGCCACTGGGGAGACAAAGGCGGACGGGCGTGGTGCTGGCCACAGACCGCCTCGTGTGCCGTGCCGGCCTTCATAGGTGCTCGCCAACAGCACTTGCCCCAACGGTCTGTTAAGGCTACGCGCGGGATCTTTGTCTTTGTCTATTTACCAAACGCCATTAGCTGGGTTCTTGAATGGTGCAAGTGGCCTCAACTGCACGCCACTTGGGCCAGAATGTTCAGCGCGTGAATGCGCGGAGCGAAGTTAAATTATTCTTCAGAGATAAGTGCAAGCGAGTGGACCGTGGGAGAGGCGTCTGTCGGGGGAAGACTTCGTCGTGAGTCTATCATCAACGGGGCTTTGACCGGGAGAATAGAGACACACAGAGACGCACAGAGACAGACGCACGCATATGAACGTGCAGACAGACATCAGACGTTTAAGCACACACACACGCAAGCGCGCGCGCGCGAACAGAAATATCTAAGCACTCCGATTAGCACGGTTGGCTGCGTACGGTGCGAAAGAAGTTCAACTTACATACACACACATTACAAACACGCAAGACAGACGCATACGCTCACACGCAGACGTATCACACACATAGACAAAAAATCTCTCGTATAGCCTGAACAGACTTTTGGGTGCACGTGCTGTTAGAGAGCACCTATGAAGGACGGCACGGCACACACGGCGGTGTGTGGCCAGCACCACGCCCGGCCGCCTTTGTCTCCCTAGTGGCGATGTTTACACGCCGCACCAGGTACTGAGTCGATGCAGGGGGAGGCCCATAACCGGTTCAGATAATCGTCACCGGGTGTTGGCCGTGAGCGGGAATCGAATTCGGGTCGCCGGGTTCGTAGCGCAGCGCGCCAACCGCTGCACCACCGCTCCCCCACTTTACGCACTCGCATGAAGGTAAAGGCACACACACAGAGACATTCAAATTCACCGAGACAGACAAATATACGGACGCACAGAAAAAAAGACACGCACGCGCACAGCGCACCCGCACTCACACATTGAGTAGCAGCAGCAGCAGCAACAACATTGTCGTTCGCTACACGAGAGTTGGCTCTCGCGGTCGACACTGAGCCATGTGCTCGCTCACGGACGACGCGGCGGACACAGCGGCCGAGGGGGTTCCCGGCGCGCCGCCGTGTCGAGGATGGACCCCGCACGGAGCCGCGTGCGCGGCGTGTCGCCCCACCCTCGCCTCCCTCCCAGCTCGCCGCGCCGCGACTCCTCTCTCATCGCAGCCCAACGACAACAACAACAACATCATCAACATCAACAACAACTCGTCCTGCAGGGGCGCCCCTTCGGACGAGGCTGGTCGGGTCCCCTCGGCGTCTCCACCAGCGTCGTCGGGGCTCGCACCCCGCCGTGGAGGCAGGGACGCGTGTCCCATGCACGGACGCGAGGGTCTGCAGCTGACGCTGTTCTGCATGCGGTGCAGGGAGCGCCTGTGCTACCGGTGCGCGTACGAGGGGCACCGCGAGCACACTGCGCTCCCTCTGTCCGCGGCGCAGGACAAGGCGAAGGTAAAAAGGGCCCTCTGATGAGATTTGACAGATGTGTGTGTGTGTTAGTGTGCGCGGTGAACTTCTTTCGCGCCGTACGTAGCCAAACCGTGCTCATCGGAGGTGCGGAGGACATTGCTTTTTCTAGCGCTCACGTGTGCCCGCCTTCAAGGCTGGTGGGACGGTGGCGAGATGGTAACTACCTCGCCTGGTATGGAGGAGATTGTGGGTTTTTAGCCCGATTCTGACGCTCGCATATTTGGAGTTTGCGTGTCTCTCTCTCCCCATGGTCGATGGTCATTTTTATCCGGGTCCTCCGGTTTTCACCCTCCGCATTTAGAATGGACGTGCGTTTAGAGTGTTTCGTTGTTATTCATTGCCACACGAAAAACCACTTCGTTAAGCTGTCATTTGTGGCCAGGTGGCTTCTGACAAAGAGCTATATAGCTCAGTGGGCCTTACCTGGTCAAATAAAATATAATTTGATTTCGTTTTCAAAGCTGCTCGGTAACGCCGCGTGCTTACCCCAACAGTCTGTAGCTAAAGCCCAAAGGGGGGATGATTGTTGTTTTTGTTGTGTGTGACCCAGGTGATGAATACGAAACGACGTTCTTACTCTTCTTGGTTCTTTCGGTAAAGTCACGTAGAAGGGAAATAATAAAAATTTTACATTATAAAATAATTCTCACGACGTTTCGACGCTGTCTTTCCGACAGCCCTGTTTTATTCACCTGAAGACGGCTGCTTGCGTTGTGGCCGAAACGTCGTGAGAATTATTTTATGTTTTATTTTTATTATTTTATTATTTCCCTTCTACGTGACTTTACCGAAAGAACCAAGAAGACAAATCCCTGAAGTCACGAAAGCTTTAAATCGACGTTCTTACTGTCGTTCGCAGGAGACGATAGACTGCCGCAAAAGGCTGGTGGAGAAGCGGGTGGAGCTGGTGAGACAATCGCGGCACCGAGCGGAGGTAGCGTGCGGATGACACCTGGGCGGAGACGTTCGCGTGATGTGCGCCCGCCGCCGGCCCAGCGCCACGCGCGTTTTGTCCGACTAATCGCGGCCGCGGTTAAGTTAAGCGCCGCCGACGCTGAGAGCGCTGCAGAAGAAGATGCCGCTGGCTGATGGTGCCGCTCGTGCCGGTGAAACTGCAACTGCTTCTGCTGATGATGACGCCGGCGGTGGTGATGACGATGATTATGATGGTGATGATGATTACGCCGATGACGATGATTATGATGCTGATGATTATGATGCTGACGCGTACGTGATAATCCAGAAGCGACACGCGGAGGCCATGGCGAGGCTGAGCGCGGAGCTGGGCAGGCTGCGGGATTTGGTGGCGCGGAGAGGGGAGGCCGCGGCCGCGGAGCTCGTCAGAGTCAGGCTGGGCCGCCTCGCCTCCCTGCAGCTGCGGCAGGGAGGCCTCGAGGAGGAGTGGGGGCACCTCGACTCGATCGCCAAGACCAGGGAACAGAGGGCCTTCTTGCAGGTGCGGTGGCGAGAGGTGCACTACGACAGGTGGACGTGGGTTCGATCCCTCCTCACCCTGACGCCTGGAAATCTGGAGTTTGCATGTCTCTCCGGGTCCTTGGTGGTTTTTTCTCTCCACATTTAGAAACGCGCGTTTAAAGTACTTGGCTGATCGACATCGCCACACGATACGCCACTTCATTGGGCTGTCATTTGTGACCAGGTCGCTTCTGAAGAAGAGCGATTTAGCTCAGTGGGCCTTGTTGGGTATTTTATTTTTAAATACAAGTACGTGTGTGTGCGTGTGTGTGCGTGTGTGTTTGTTCCTGCCAGTGATGAATGTGGAGGGGGGAGGGAGTGGTGACGTAGCGGCTAGCGCGCTGCACTGTGAAACCTGCGACCTGAGTTCGATTCCCATGCACGGCCACCAACAGCAGTGATGTATATCTAGACCGGTCCTGGGCCTCCCCTAGGTCGACTCAGTCTCATATGAGTAACTGATGTTGGGGGAGACAAAGGCGGCCGGGCGTGGTGCTGGCCACCCACCCCCTCGTGTGCTCGCCAACAACACTTGCCCCAACAGTCTGTTAAGGCTACACGGGGGATCTTTGTAGCGGATGAATGCCTCCCCACCACGCCAGTCAGTGCCCCCTCGCACCCTCGAAAATTACCCCTTACCCCCCCCCCTTAACCCTGCACGATTCATCGTCCGGATCACGCATTACCATTCATAATTTAAAAAAAAATCTTCAATTCTATGATTTAAAAAAATGTTCAGGTCACGGGGGGAGGGGGGGTGGTGTCCATAGGCTATGTAAGCAGCCAGGGTTTCGTGGAGAAAGCGAATTATTATAATCATCATTAGCTGGATTTAATATCTCACGGAATATTTTCGGGGCCCCCCCAAACCCACCTCCCCCCGGACACCATTCCCCGACATCAGCCCCCTGGACAGCCCCTCCTGAAATGAACCCCCCCCCCCCCCCCGCCGCTTACGAGTGTGCACGTTGCGATGCGTTTCCGTAACGTGATGACCCCCCCCCTCCTCCCCCGCCGCCCCTCCCAAAACCAGGCGTTTTCCACGCTCTCCGAGCCCGTCTTCGAAGAGGAAAACGACAAGTGGGACGACGAAGACGGCGACGATGGGGGTCTCCGTTCGCTGGAGCCCCTGCGCGCGTGGCTCACGGGGCAGAAGACCCCGCGACGACACAGGGACCCCCGTCGAGTGGGCCCCCTCTGCTCCCCGCCGGCGCCAGGGCTCCCCCCGCGCAACCAACCCATCATGGACGGCACTCGGATTCGGCAGAGCCGAGCGCACGCTCCCTGCGTGGCGCCGCCCGACCCCCACCGCCATCGTCACCACCACCACGACCACGACAACCACCGCCACTACAACGAGCGTCGACAGGTGGTGCACAGGTGCGCGGATCGGGAGATGCTGCGTGGGTCGAACGCAGCCGGGATCCCACGGGGGGCGGCAGTCGAAGCGTCGGTTGCGTCGCCAAGTCCTCTCGTTCCGTCTGCCCGTACCGGGGTGGAGGCACGATGGGGGGCACGGAGCTCGAGTGCAGGTAGAGGGTCCAGAGCGAAGGGAACTTCAGTACGAGCGTTGTGTCGCTATTAGGGAGTAAAATCGGCCAACTTTGGTCAATGCCAAAAAGACTTGGGAGAGTCAAACCAGAGCACAAAGTTCCAGATTTGAAGCTTTCGTGACTGCAAGTATTCATATTCTTAGGTTTTCTCGGTAAAGTCACGTAAAAAACACAAGCTTCCGTCTGTGTTGCCTCCGAAACGTCGTGATTTTTATTTAATTTTTATTTTACTTTTATTAATTTTGATTTTTTTACCTACGTGACTTTACCGAAAAAACCTAAGAATGCAGAGCACAAAGGACAACAGTATTTGCAAAGTTCCAAAGATTCTCGAGACCCAGTGTGGCTTTGCCGGGTAAATAAGTGCAATAATAATAACTTGGCTAGAATCACAAGGTGAAGGGGAGGGGGGCTTAGCGCACTCTAGCCCCCCACCCCTCCCCCCCCAAAGTTATTGTACTGGCGCCACCACTCCACCTCCAGGCTGGGCTCCTACCGATTAAACTAAAACTATTTTTTACTTTACCACGTAAGACCCACTAAGCTATATAGCTCTTTTTCAGACGTGACCTGGCCACAAATGATAGCGCAGAGAAAGTGGATTATCACGTGGACATTCATAGCAGCCAAATACTCTAACAGAATGTTGATTCTAAACGTGGAGGGAAACCCCTGGAGGACCCGGCGAGAAATCCACGCGACCACGGGGAGAGAGACACGCAAGCTCAAAATATACAACAGGCGTCAGGGGCGGGATCGAACCCACGACGTCCTGTACACCAGGCGAGGCAGTAAACATCTCGCCACCGTGGCGCCTTACACCGACGTTCTTCTTGCGTGAACAGATTCCCCACCATCACCGCCACCTCCTCCGACGGGGGCGTCTTCGACTTCTGCCTCGACCCGGGCAGCGCCTCCCCAGGCCTCCGCCTGAGTGCCGACCGCCGGGCCGTGGAGTGCTGCGCCGAGGGACCACGGCCCGTGGCTCGCCACATCATCGGTAGCGCCATCGGCGTCGTGGTCGCTGGCGGCGGCGGTGTTGGTGGTGGCGGCCTGACCGCTCACGGGCGGTGGCACCAGGCGACCGCGCGGCAAAGCAGGTGACCCGGGCGATCGGTTTGCACGCAACTTGGTCGCGTGTGTGTGGGGCCGTCGTCCGAAATGGAGTTGCGAGCAGTTGCAGGACCGGTTGCTCGCAATTAGAGATGGACTCGGCTCTCAAACGTCGATCTGTATCGGCGATTCGCAGCGACGTGTTGCTTCACGCGCGATACGATTTTGCTCGTTGAGACGCTGAACATGCAGCTTTTATTTCCGTGTTGCGCAACAACGGCGCCTGATGAGACACCGTGGGGCCTCATGAGACACTGTGAGGCCTCATGAGACACTGTGAGGCCTCATGAGACACCGTGAGGCCTGACGAGACACAGTGGGGGGTCATGGGATACCGTGGGCCCTCATGAGACACCGTGGGGCATGATGGGACATGTCCGTGCAGACATGTCCAAACCAGTGGATCAACATCTCATCAGCGGTGTGTGGCCTTTCTTGACGAATGCATTGAAGTTCTTTTGTTATTTGTACTTGTGCCCCACTGCCAAGGCAGCAGCAGCAGCATCACCAGATATTTTTAGGATATGAAGAACCATGGTTCTGTCATATCCTGTGCCAGTGGTGGAAATTCCACATTCCTATGACGGGGACTAGTCTTTCAATAGGGCAACCACTGGTGACTTCCCCCCAAAAGTGAGTGACATTAATTGTATCCAGCCTGGAGGCTTGATTGATTGCTCCTAAGTACTCCGAGGTCGAGGCTCGTTTCTGGGGTGATCGGGTTTTTGCCAGCGCAGCTCCCAAACTTTGGAATGCTTTGGCTTGGTGATTAAGACAATGGGAACCGTGAGCCATATTGAAGTCCGTCTTGAAAACTCGCCTCTTTAAACTGGGCTTCACCCCCACTAGTTGTGTCCATTTACCCTGCAGGTTCTGTTTATTTCCTGGCTTTCCATACACGGTGGCTCATTGGTGGGATCTACGGATGAAATTGCGCCACTTTACAAAGGCACATCATTTTTACTATTAACTCGGATTCGATCTCGCAAGCCTCATTTCCAATTGCAAGCCGCTCGCTCTCCCAGCGAGGGACACTGTCCCGGTTTGTTCCGTCCGTCCATGCATGCGTCCGTCCGTCCATCCATGCAGAGGTGGCAACGTTGCGCGCAGGGGGGCCGTCCCTCCCGTCCGGAGTCGCGACTTCCTGACGGTGCTGGGAGACCGAGCGATCCCAGCGGGGCAGCGCTGCTACTGGGAGGTGTCCGTGAACCGCGCCGGCGACTTCCGAGTCGGCGTTAGCCTCGCCGGCCCTCGCCCCGGCGGCCGCAGGGCACCGCCGCCGCCGCCAGCCCTCCCGGCGTCGCTGCGTCGTCGCAAGCGGGCACCGCAGAGGGGCGGCTTCGACGAGGAGGAGGACGACGACGACAATGACGGCGGCAGCGAGGACGACCACGACGACGATGGCGGCGGCGGCGATCTGGACGACGTGGACGAGGAGGGCCTGCAGTGGACGCTGGTGCTGCTCGGAGCCGAGCGGCTCTTCGCGGTGCACGGCGCCACCAGGGAGCGCGTCTTCCTGCCCGCGCTGGCCGCGGGCACGCGGCGGCTGGGCCGCGTCGGGGTGATGTCCGACGGAGGGCGCGGCGTGCTGGCGTTCTACGACGCGAGCGCCGGCGGCGACAAGCGCCACCTGCACACGTTCCGCCCGGGCCGCGGGCTGCTGGCGAGGCCGCTCTACCCGCTGCTGGCCCTGCGTGCGGGCCGCCTGGCCGTCGTGTCGGGCCTGGAGGTGCCCCCCCGCCTCGTGTGGAGGGCCGCCCAGCGGCAGCGCTGTGCCTGACGCGTGTGACCGCGTGACAAGCCGCCAAGACACTCTACGAAGGGAGCTTCGGTTTTATAATCATAATGTAATAATTACTCGACTAAAACTAAACTATTTGTATTTCATCAGGTAAGGCCCACTGAGCTGTGTCGTTATTTTTCAGAAGCAACCTGGCAATCACAAATGATCGCTCGACAAAGTGACTTATCATCATCGTGTGGAAATTGCTAGAAGCCAGAAATTATCTCAACGCGTGATGTTGATTCTAAATGTTGCAGGGAAAACCCGGAGGACCCGGAGACAAATCCACGCGACCACGGGGAGAGAGGACATGCAAACTCCACATATACAGGCGTCAGGTTTGGGATCGATCTCTTAACCTCCTGTATTCCAGGCGGCGTTGTTAACATCTCATAATAATGTGTCCAAAAACTCGTTGTTCGGCAGGGTCCCTGCATTGGGACAACAACACCAGTGACAGTGGCTGGTGCGGGAGGAAACCGTGGAGCCTGGAGGAAACTCACGCGGACAGAGGGGGCTAACGCACAAACTGCACGCAGAAGAGGCGCCCGAGTCAGGAATCGAACCGAGGTTGCTCTTGCTGCGAGGCGCGAGCGTTGCCACCTGCCGTTTTTTTTGTTTGAAATGCGCGCGCGGAAACGAACACCTGGGCACCGACGCAAAAGTCCGAACCAAGCTTAGAATGAGCAGCCGCAGTGTCCACGACCGCACTCGGGATATCTTGGCCACATCTCGCAGTGCCCACGACGACTGGCAAGCCCCGGTTGGTGGTCACCCAGCCAAGCGCTAAACCAGGCTCAGACTCTTGCTTCGCTTCAGATACGTGATGAGAACGGGCGCATTCAATGTGATTTGGTACGAGGTGAGACACGTCTTAGACAAGAGGAGCATTTTACAGACTTCCCTCCCTTTACGCGGGTTCAGTTTGTGCAATTTTGCATTATGTTTGTTTACATTCGAACCAAAAATTCGCTTCATGCGGTTTGAATTCACTCATATGCGGCTATGCGGTGGGAAGTGGGACAACATTGTGTGTGTGTGTGTGTACTGTGGGGAGCGGTGGTGTAGCGATTCACGCGCTGCACTACGAACCCAACGGCCCGAGTTCAATTCCCACTCACGGCCAACACGTGACGATTATCTGAACCGATTATGGGTCTCCCCTACGTATACTCAGCTTCAAATGAGTACCTGGTGCGGTGTGTAAATATCGCCACTGGGGAGACAAAGGCGGCCGGGCCTGGTGCTGGCCAACCACCCCCACGTGTGCCATTCCGGCCTTCATAGGTGCTCGCTAACAGCACTTGCCCCAACAGTGTGTTAAGGCTATACGGGGGATCTTTGTGTTTGGCCTGTGTACTGTGCTCGTCACTCGGCAGGCAGCTTTCTCCTTGTGCGGTGCATTGCGCGATTTCGCTTTGCGCGCCCTCGTTTTGGAACGCATCTACTACCACCGCGTGAAGCGACGGGGATACCTGCCGAAAATATCACGGTCGCGGCCAAAGCCGTCGATGCCACCAGCAAGGCTGCCGCACGGGAGACACGCAGCGACCACCACGATCTGCTTTCATCGTCTCAATCCCCACCATCTAGTGGGCGCCACGGTGGCGGGATGGTAACGACCTCGCCTGATATACATGAGGTCGTGGGTTCGATCTCAAACCCGGACGCCTGCATATTTGCGTGTTCTCCCCGAGGTCACGTGGATTTTTCTCCAGGTCCTCCGGGGTTTCTCTCCATATTTAGAAACATGCATTAAGAGTATTTGGCTGCTACACGTTTCCACGTGATGAGAAGCCACTTCGTTGAGCTATCATTTGTGGCCAAATCGCTTCTGAAAAAATGAACCCATAAAAACAAAGTTTTTCACTATAAATCTTTTATATGCGTGGCGGCTAGAGTCCTCTCGTCCTCTGGCTTGAGATGGCTGCCACCTATGGGTCAGATGATTGCCTGCCACCATTAAGCAATTGGTAATTAAATATATTTTTTTTTTCCTAAAAAGTGTAAAGTTATGGAAAAAAAATTTCACGAAAATAAATTGTCACGCACAACGAGTCTGTGTGCAAAATGTCAGCTCGATTGGATCACGGGAAGTGGGTTAAAAAACGACCTAAAGATTTGCACGGTCGTAAGCGCACAAGCAAGCAAGCAAGTGAACTTAATATAAAGGATTTAAAAACAAAGTTTTTAAATCCTTTATATGCGTGACGGCTAGAGTCCTCTCGTCCTCTGGCTTGAGATGGCTGCCACCTATGGGTCAGATGATTGCCTGCCACCATTAAGCAATTGGTAATTAAATATAATTGTTTTTTTCTAAAAAGTGTAAAGTTATGGAAAAAAAAATTCACGAAAATAAATTGTCACGCACAACGAGTCTGTGTGCAAAATGTCAGCTCGATTGGATCACGGGAAGTGGGTTAAAAAACGACCGAAAGATTTGCACGGTCGTAAGCGCGCAAGCAAGCAAGAGAACTTAATATAAAGGATTTAAAAAGAGCGACATCGCAGTTGGGGGCCTTTCCTGGTAAAATAAAAAATTGTTTAGTTTGGTATCAGCTCTGGGGTCTTCCCAGCGATCACCGGACTCGTGGAGACCCTTCCGACGTGTGGTTATTAAAAAATATGTATGCGTAAAAATATACCCGCTGTGTGTTTGTGTACTACGCTGTTACATAATTACAACAGCACAAGATACCCACAGCCGTGTGTGGTGGCGTGATATTGTCATCGTTTATAATGCCGAGTGCAGCCTCGATTAACATGCTGAATGTTACATCGTATCGGGAGATTAATTTCAGTCGGAGCTGTCTGGGCCTGAGCACCAGAAAATATGTCCATGCTGCGATCGGAAAATCCCCACCCAGCCCCTCCCTGCACGACGGACGGACACAATAATCCCCTGTGGGCTGGTGTAACCAGGAGGTTCCTACCAGTATAAACTCTCCTGCCTCTGTCCACATCCAGAAGTATCAGTGGGTACACCATTGATATGCGATCGGCTGGCTGTAAAGTGTGGGGTACTCCAAACTTTTTCCAAGAAGCCTGGCCAGCTTGGAAAAGTAGGTGACAATACACTCAAATGGAACTCCTGCCACCAGTGACATGAGCAAGCAATTGCAGGGCTGCACCTCTACCTTGTTACCGATTCAATAACGAGCATTGCTGACCCAACAGAAGACCCGTGCACCAAAGATAACGTCTCGTTATTTTCGTAATCTAAGTTTTGTGATTGAACGATAGTTCCTGAATGGGGATGTCACGAATGTGTTGGCTCTTTTTCAACATAGCCTCCATCCTTTCCTATGCACGAGTGCCAACATGGAACCAGGGCCAGGATTCCATTACAGAATTTAAAAAAATCACCATCAGCGTAATGTAACCATTTGCGTACAACATCTTGGACAGAGACGGGGGCATCGTTTTCACAATATCTTCACCACACAGGTCGTCCCTTAAATGTGAGGGTGCCAGATCTGGGCTCTGCAGACGATGGAGAAGTACAATCCACCCAAAATGTGTAATGACCTCTGCGGTCTGGAATTATCCGGCGGTGGTGGTGAAGCACATGGCCTGTAATCGATTCCTGTGGAGGCTAGGGTTGGTGGATCGCACAGATGTTATGAAACTCCCTTCCCATGGGTGTCAAGGAGGAGCCATACCCTGGCTCGCCAAGAGAAGGCAGAACAAGCGAACTCCACCTGTTCCATCTGCATGGGATAGAGCGTTGCCTCCTCGTACGCATGTATTTTCTCCCAGTGCTCCTTTTTGCTCCCGCATGCATCAACACTTGTTCATTGGCCGACAACACCTTCATATATAGAGGATCGCAGAGCTTGGGCAATTGTTGGTGCCGCTCGTCTGTGGTTCCTCCTCGCATCTCTCGAACCGCCCCCTCTCAATGAGAGCGAGAACCGAATCCTGTGCGACGGCGGCGGCAAGTTGTTGTGTTGGAGAGGAGATCGAGTCTTCGACCCCGTCATCCTCGTGTTGTTCGGCACGATGTCCGACGTTTCGCTGCACGTGCCGGGGAGCTGCTTCATGGAATTGAATTATCATTTGTCGCTCCACGCGCTCGGAGCGGAAAAACGTCGGGACAGCGCGCCGAACAACACCGCGGTACGACCCGAAAACGCATCGGAGAGCCGTAACAGCACAACCTTTTAACGATCGCTCCTGGAAAGCGCGCCTGCGGGCCAAACAAGTCCACTTCCAAAAACTCGCGGCTCGGGGACCACATTTCAGTGCCGAAGCCTCGGGATCCTCTCTGGGACCCTAAACTTTCCCAACTATTCAGCGCAGCATTTTAACGGACCGAGCGCTAAATGATGACCATGATCCTAATTGGCCCTTGGAGGCCTGGGGGGGGTGGGGGGGGCGCTGCTATTTGCAGATGCATTTCGGGAGGAATGGGGGGGGGGGGTCCCCCAGCAACGCCTCCGCAAGTCTTATTCCAGCTTAACAGCAGCTGTCTCCCAGCGAGCCGGGGGAGACGGGTGGGTGGGCAAGGGGCAGGCGGAGCACCCACGCGATGGGACGCCTTGCCACCTGAAAATCAGGGCAATCAGAGTCGGTAGATATATTTAAGTCTCCTTTGAAAAACCCATTTCCTTAAAGTGGCCTTCACTCTTTCGCTTGGTCGGTTGCCCCTGGTTCTGTTTTTGTTTCCTGCGTTGCGCATCGGGATCCTAGTGTGGAATGCGCATGATACATTTGAATTATTATTATTATAAAACGGCGCATCGATTCGCTCGCACCCGTGCGTGCTACGAATCGATTATATTCACGGTTTGCACAAATTGAAATAGTGGACGGATGGTTCAGTGAGGGGTGGTGGGGGGGGGAATGAAAGGGTGTGGGTGAGGACGGAGCGGTGAGAGTGGGGATTGAGGGGTTAGGAAGAGTATGGAGTGGTGCGGGAGGGTAGCAGGGCATGTGTAAAGATGCGGGGAGGAGGGGAGAGGGGGGTGGTGGTGGTGGAGGGGTGTGCGTGAGAATGTATGGGTGAGAGTTGGACTGGAGTGTGTGTGTGTATGCGTGTAGGGATGGATGAGCGTGCTTTGGTACTGAGGGGTAAACATGGGAAAAATGCGTTACGTGTTAGGATGGAGGGGTGCGTGTGTCCCGATGTGTGTCATGGTGGAGGGCTCATTCCCAAGTTCGATTCCTGCTCACGGCCAACACCGGTGACGATTATATTTTATCTGAACGAGCCCTCGTGCGAAGTCATCACCACGAGGATGACAAAGGCGGCCTTGCGTGGTGCTGGACACACAGCCCCCTCGTGTGCAGACTTCCATAGGTGCTCGCTAACAGCCATTGCTCCTACAGCTCGTCGAAGGCTATAGGAGGGATCTTTGTCTTTGGAGGGGTCAGTGTGGGGATGAATGAATGAGGGATTTGTGTGAAGACGGAGGAGCATGCCTGGGAAGAGGGGGGGGGTGGCGACGATGTAAGGGTTTGCGTGACGAGCAACACAGATGTATTAGACACGCACCTCACATTGGCCAGAGACGGCCGACGCATTGTCGATTCGGCGAACAGACCCGGCGGATTCTACGCTTGCCGCTTGCTGGTCTCCCCCCCCCGCCACCCCCCCGACTCCCACGCACCCTGCACAGTGGCTGCTGAGGAGCGGGCGGGTAATTGTAATGGGAAAGCGTTCTTGCCCAGGAGCAGGGAAGCACAATGAGGCCTTGTCGGCATGGCGCGTTAAATCGCATCGTTGTGCGGAAAGGGATGCGGGAAGCGATCGTCCTGGAGTGGCTCCTCTCGCGCCAGCAGCAGCAGCCGCCTCCTGCTTCTCCTGATCGCCAGCCCTCGACAGCGCAAAGCGTCTGAAAGGAACATTGATTTGCACGCGCTAAAAATAAGTTGGCACTTTCGACAAGTTATGTTTTTTTTTAAAGGAGGTTTCTTTTGCCCGCTTTATCATAACGGTCATCGCAATGGACAGAGAATCCCATTTGAAGTTAATCGACAAATCAATGCACCGTCATATGCATATATCTTACCCAGGTGTGTACAGTATTTAATATGCTACGGCTATATGGCTTGTATAAACACTTTGTAATACAGCGATAAGAACATACTTAACTCTTAGCTTTTTTCAGAGGCAACCTGGCCACACAGGATAGCTTATCTCAGTGGCTTGCATCACCATCACGCGTGAGAGTTTATCGTATAAGCCAAATTATTTGAACGTGTATTTTCAAATTGCGGAGGGAAAAACCAAAAGGGCACTACGGGGAGCGAGAACACGCAAACTCCAAGTATACAACAGGAATCGTCAGTATCTAAACTGGAACTCACGACCTCCTGCGTACCAGGCAAGGGAGATAACATCTCCCCGCCATCCCGGCGAGTTATTTTACAGCGGAGGTGGCCGGGTGGCTCAGAAGTCAAAGTGCTGAGCTGGCACTGCTGAGATCCTGGGTTCGAATCCAAGCAGCAGCGGGATTACCAAGTAATGTAGAGAGTTGATTCATCTCACCTTGGTCACCATTGACTAAACAACAACAAAAAACCCATCAGATTAAATTGTATTCTGCACTGAATTGGGCTAAATTCCTGCTCCGAATACAACTAAATAAGGCGACAAGGAAGACTGCAAGTGTGGTGGAACCCATCTCAAGAGAAGCTGAAAGGTGATTCAGATGGCCAAGACATGTCGTTCCAAGTGCGGTAAACCCACATCAGAAGAAGGGAGACGAACGTGGAATTATGACGGCGGAGACCGAGTGGCAGGCCTCGTTTGTCGTACTTCCCCCCGCACCTCCGATTAGCTCGGTTGGCTACGTACGGTGCGAGAGAAGTTCAACACATACAAGTGGTTTGACGTGGTGAGCCAGGACAGGAAGGACTGTGGAGTGGACGTGGAGATGATGGCCCAGGGCAGGAATGAGCGAAGAAAGGGGAGCAGGACACGTCAGACCATGAACGAGTAGGAGAATGCCAGGGAGAGGAGGAAGCAAATGTATATTGCAGCCCGATTGGTACGACCTACAAAGCGAGTACGATTCACGTGCACTTAAACGGATGCTGCCATGTGGTTAATGATAAGCACGCTGAACTTGTAATCCAGAGATGGCCCGTTCAATCTCCCGGAGCGGCGGATTAAACAATGGGGATGGTTATTTTTTTACATTCATCTCCCCCTGCCTGTCCACCCCATAAAACGGATCCCACCGCAAATAATTGTCGGTCGGCAGGTCAAAAGTGGTGGGGTAAAGTGTAAGTATTTGGCTGCAATAAATGTCCACAAGATAGGCCACTTCGTTGAGCTATCATTTGTGGCCAGGTCGCTTCTGAAAAAAGAGCATATATAGTCTCAATGGGCCTTACTTGGTAAAAAAAAAAGTTAAATAATTTAGTTTAGGTACCCCCGCCTCTTCCAATACATCTAGCCAGCTTGGAAGAGGAGACCAAAAATCTCTGGGAGGGGGCTTTCTAGAGCTCCCTCTCGTGGAAGCGACTTCCACGAGCAGTGGCGCGAGGAAGAAATTGCGGGGCTGCACCTTTATTATTTTTTACACTTTAAAACACGTTTTACTCGTAATTTAACAACTGGACAGCCACCGCCCGAAACCATTTGCCACCCCCCTCAGCTGACCCAAGTGCGACCTCTGCCCTGCAAGCGTAAGGTAACGTGACATCTGTTTTTCATCCCGGGATGGATGACCGATGAACTATTAGTGGTCACCCCTGCTGATAAAATAAGGCACGTTGCGACAAAGAGGGCAACGCGTTAACAGGCGGCTTTAAGAGGGTGCCGAGTGAAACTGCAACTTTTTTTTTTACTTTCAAAACTTGAAGCCAAATTATTCACGTACGCCGGGCCGGGTACCCGATTCTCAGGGCAGTAGCGATTGTTTGTATAGTTTGTTCTTTAACGTGTTCCAACCTAAATAAAAGTATTTTCAAGTTTGCCCGTCCATCATGAGGAGGCATGATAAGCGTCTTAAAACCTATCCAATGTGAATCCTACTTTAGACTAATGTCGTGACACTATTAGGGACTGACCCTACAGAAGAAAATGGACCGTATTGATAAAAAAAACGCGTTGTCGCCCTATCCGGAGCGAAAAGGTCCGTTTGCAAAAATGCACAAATGCCTTTTGCCCTGGCAGTGTCCCCCGCCAGCTTGTCGTCTGCGAATGCAATACTTCCGACAAACGCGTGTTGGAAAGCGTTGCGCAATCCGTGCGTATGCAATGATTTTTCCTAACTCGTCTGTATGCTCCGTGAGCCCGAGTGCAACATTGGCATGAGCCTACGTGTTAAATTGGCATATAATTTGCACAAGTTGACAACGTCAACACTTACAAACATCGAATCGATGTTGATTGTTCAGTGCATAGTTCCACCGGTGGTGGGGTTTTAATGAATATGATGCTCACCAATTTATATAGCTTTAAAATATATTTTTTGTGAATGCTATATACCTTGTGACCCACCATGTTAAGTCTATACAAGTTTACCAAGTTACCTCTAGTTGAATACAATGTCACAATATGCTTCTTAAAACACATCTCATGTAACAGGGTCTTGGAGAAATGTAATCCTTTAATGTGAAAGTATTGCACCTATTGACACAATATCGGGAGACGCAGTCATATCACATACTGTATTGTATCGAGTAAAGTATGTAACGATGCAGAGAATCGATCAAATTATGTATGCTCACGAGACAAGCGTCGAACTCTAGAATCAATTACGAATCGTGTAATTTGTATGATGTGGTAAGGTTACTTTTAGGTCAACAGATTGAACTAAATTATCTTAAGGAGACAGGAGGAAAATATAAACAATGAAATGGTAAAAACAAGACTAACATTATCTGGTTGTTGAATCGAATCTTGACCTCAAATTGTGACAATTCACCAGATTGCTAAGGGGTGGAGTGGTAAATCACCACATGCCCACTATTCAGTTCAGATGTCTAAGAGTTACATTTTGCTATTGGTGTCATGTTATAATACAGCCCACGAAAGTGGATGTCAGAGCTACTTCTGAGATCCCTTTAAATGACCACTGGTTTACACATTAGGAGGGCATCACTTCCCCACTCGGTCTGACACTCACAGCAACCTTCATCGCCTGAAAGTCAAATGACTATTTTTTATAATCTGAGCTGGAATTTAGTGCAGAATCAAACTTGATGACATGCTTTTTCCGTGCAACCATTGGTGACCATGTTTAGATCATCCACTCACGACACTAATTAAATGACTGGCAGTTACCTGGATTCGAACCAAGTTTCTCAGTAGTATCAGCTGAGTAAACTAAACCTCCGAATCCACCTTAAGTTAATTGTTTTTTTACTCCAGTCTGTTCTCCCATAACGCATGTTTTCATAACGCGAATTGGACACAACACGATTCATGTATTAGGAAACACTACTTTGTTTTATAACGCAGGTGCGAATTCGTTATAATGCAATTGAATGAACTACGTCGCGCGAGGACCAAGGGGTTGTACGGCTGCTTCGGCGAAGCATCACAAAAGGCAGCATGCTGGATGCTTCTAGATGCTACCCACACGTCTCGGTCTTTGTTCAGCCTGCATACGCATCTCACGCGTTATGGCAGTGTGCTTTACCCCTACATTATCATTTAATATAACGCGATATTTCAATAACAGGCCATTCTTCAGTAACTTAACTACCCACGTTATAGGAGAACAGACTGGACACCTCACAACTCCCCGAGATACCTTTTTTGTCACATTTGCAAACCGTCTCCGTTTCAAGTTGAACGCACGGAATGGGGACGAGTGGGTGTTTTCCAGTCTGCCTGACGGACACGGCAAGGCTACCCCCACCAAATATGAATATGCAAACGACAACACTCACTCTTCAGTTTGCAGTCTTTGGAGTCCAGTGGCATCCAAGCCCGTCTCCCACCGTAGGGATCGCAGCGGAGCGTGGAGGTCATGACCTTCTCTGGAGGTCTCTCTTCTGCTTGAACATTCGTGCCCCCTTCCTTATCCTGTGGCGAGTGCTTGGGCACAACGCTCGTGACGGATGCGCACGCGGTCGCCAATGTGTATGAAACATCGGTCCGAGAGCAGAATCTCTGCGGTGCAACACTGAATTGCGATGCCAAGTTAAATGCCCAACACGCATTCGATAAATGTTCGACAGCACATGGCGCTGGGATTGTACACAAAACCGTAAGTGCATTGCTCAGTCTAAGCAGTTGTAAATATCCAACATCAATTTGGGGAGCGGGATAGTGGAGCATTGCGCTATGAACCCCAAAATATTAGCTTTATTTCCAGCCACGGTTAGCTATATTGGCGAGTGATATATGAACTGGTCCTTGACACCCTTCACTAGCCCGTACTGACCAGCATGAAGTATGCTCAAACAACCCCTGACCGAAAATACGTGGGGTGGTATTTATTCATCCAGAAAAGGACCGATACAGACATTCAACATAAATTTGGCACACGCACGAGGTTTCGAACACCCGATACAGACCATAATCGCCAAATAGTTAGTGCGACAAGATATTGCTCGCCCGTCACATATACGCGTAAAAATGCACGCAAACATCACCCACAAGGTAAGTGAATTATTTTTTATTCTCAGTAACATGAATGGTTGACACTGCAGCTAACATGTTATGTATTGATCAAACAAATTAGAAGAATAATTTCTCTCGATATAACATTGAAATATGCTCTGGTGCAGATGGCATTTCCTGTCTATAGGAACTATGCTACTTTAGTCGCCACTCTTATAATAATCAGCCATTTCGATAACGTCGCAGTGGCATACCAGCCTGTTGAAAGGTCACATCGCAAGGCACAGTACCGTTGAACTCACAGCTTCCTTTTGAATCTCCTTGCACTCACCCCACGTCAGCAACACACACATCACAGCCATCCAAGAGAGGCAAGATTAGCACCAGTGTAAGAAATTATTTTTTGACTGGAAGTGCACATTTTAGTTGTTAAACCTGTGGCATTAAAGCAAAGGGTTTTTGGGTTAGACCGTAATCCCTTCATATTGCAGCACAGCTTCCAACCTGAAACCATCATCGTCGTCATCATCATCATCATCGTCGTCCGAGCGATGCCCATTACGGGGGGGGGGGGGGGACTCGTTTTTAATGCCACGTTCACCTACTCCGGTGACAACTCGCCACCGCCCGTCACTGCGCCACCGGGCACAGCAACCAAAAGCGTTCCAAACGCCGCTGTGAAAAACAGCGAAGGCTCGCCGCCTTCTACTTATACAGAAAAGGGGAGATGCATTCAATAGAGAATGGCTGTTTGCAGTAATATATGGCTTTGTGTGAAGCCAAAGTAAGAGCTGCTGTTTTACCCCAGAGTACAGGAAACACCATCGACACATTGAAAGTGTTTCTGCATAACTTTGTCGCACAGCATATACAAGCTACACTGAATGAAAAACTGCCGATCGGGTTTTTTTTCTCCTCTTGTTGCATATATTTTCAGAAATGTTGCAAATAAAAGGGAAGGAAAGCGGCTGCCTATTTTGTCAAAACAGCAAAAATAGCATTCTGCGATGATGAATGGAATAACCTACGTCTCAATAAAGGTTTTTTTTACGTAAAAGCTATATACCATTTACTCTATGATCCTTTAGTGCGAGATTTTTTTCTTCTTCTAAGTTATCTATTTAGCACCATTATATGTAATAATACAAGAAATATACACAAGCAGGGGGTGCCTTTTTTGATGCATGAAAAGATTACAATGAAAGGACAGGAAATCAGTTATGGTGATACATGTTTAAGCTCCGTTAACGAGCAAAAAACAAAACAATTACAATTTAAATTGGCTCGTTTTACAGCCAATCCTGCCCGGTCGGCAGTCTAAATCCACGTAACCGCAAACAAAAAAAATAATGTCATCCCCGATTTCCAAACGAAAAATAAACTTTGTTTATCAACATTCGATACTGCAGAAATAATACATTACTGCATTAAGCAACATTTTTTTTCCGTAACGTACTTAGAGAGAATCATTGTAGTGCCTCTGAACTTCTAAGCACATGACCGAGAGTGCAAAGAGAAAAAAAGAAAAACAATTCCCAGCGACGACTTCAGCCAAAGTCATTTCAAAGCAAAACCGGCAGTGTTGGTCAACAAACCTGTGCACAATTGTGTGTACGCCAGACTTGTTGAAGCAAATACAAATTCGAACGCGCTAGGTTTTATAAACTTGTGCGCCAGAAAAAAAAATGATTGGCTCTTTCAGACCTCCGGACGGGCGTAAACCGGCACTTGACCAAACATAGTGAACTCGACAAAAAGCCATTCACATCAAGATGCATGCAAGTGATGCATTCAGCGGCAGCAGCTACTAAATATTAGTCAAGCAATTAACGTCTTCTCTTTTTTTGTTGTAATATATATCCTACAATTGTTTTATAAGTTCAATTTTTGTATTAAAAAATAATTTGATATAAACATATTGGCTTACATAGCAACGAAGCACTATGCAACAACAACAAAAAAAGAACTAAAAAGTAAAATACATCTTGAGGTAGGAATTTACACAAATAAATGCATTAATGTACCTTTGAAAAGGCGGTGGCAGCAATCACAGCAAGAGCACAAAGCAAACTAAATGTGTCATACCTAGCGTTAAACCACGACTCTCTTTGGAGGCATGCAGCCAATCACATGCTAGTATTCCTGACCACGTGGATTTTTATTTATTTATTTTTCTTCCAAAATTCACCGCCGCTTCCCCCCCCCATATAAAATTGACGAACGGCGTCATCGGTTTCTCGGTGACGGCGCGCCCTATGATTTATCGCTGAGAGCCGAATGATCGTTCATACTTGTTGTACACAAATGGTTGCACACAGCCCATCCAACGCTCCCCGGTTTAAGCTCAAGTGAAATGGACAGCCTGTATGGTGAAGTGCTCGTTCATGCCCTTTTCCATGGACAGCTGTAAACAATATAGCTTTTTTTTTTTGAAAAATGCATAAGCTGGCATGCCCAGATAACCTCTCGTACTCGAACTGAAGCAAACATTCAGTTTTGATGCATTTTCTTTTCTTTTTTTGTACTGCAAACCTGCCGAGTGTCAACTTGGCGACCAACCAACAAACGTACATATTACATACATACACACTGTGCAAAAGCTCCCCAACTAGAGAAGGGGCGGGGTTGGGGGGAAAGAGGGGAATAGAATGGGAGAAAGAGGGGGTGTGGGGAGAGAAAGAAAACTCAAACGAAAATTAAATCACCAACGACGTCGCCAATAAAATAAAAAAAACGAGCGAGAACGATCGTGCGACGGGCTACTTGAGCCAACCACGCGGCGCGTCGAGCCGCCGCACGCGAACCTTCTGCTTGTAGTGATATTCGCGCAGGTACTCCTTGAGCGCCTGCGGAATGGGCAGCGCCTCCGTGCTGTCGTACGTGACACGGCTGCAGATGACCGCGCGGCACAGGCGCTGCAGCCCAAAGGGGAAAGTCCTGGGTAGCGACGTCGCGAGCAGCGGCTCGAAGAACATACACGCGCTCGGGTCCTTGTAGTGGCGCAGCAGCGTGGTGACGGCCGGCGCGTAGAACACGCACGGGTCGTGCGCGTCGAAGCTGAAGTTGTGGTTCCACTGCTCGACGCGTGCGTGCAGCGAGCGGCCGTAGCGCCGGAAGCTCACCGAGAAGAGGTAGTCCTCCTGGGCCGAATCGCGCAGCAGGAAGGTGCCCTCGGGACGGTTCTCCAGCAGCGCCTCAGCCTGGTAGCGATCCATGACGCCCCAGTAGAACGAGCTGTTTGTAATCTCCACCAGGTCCGGCACCAAGCAGTGGATGTAGTCGATCTGCGTGTGCACGCGCTTTGAGGCGGCGGCCATCGCGCCCGGCTGGTACAGGAGCTGGCCCAGGCCGCCGATGCCACTCGGCACCACCGAGGGCGGCTCCTCCTTGGTCCGGTTTCGCCGGGGATGAAGACACAGCGCCGTGTTCTCCTCGTCCTCTGAGAGGCACTCCCCGGTGGGCCTTGGCTGAGTTCCAGACGCCCCCACCACCGCCACCGCTGCGGCCACCGCGGTTCCCCTGGCGTCGCCCACGAGCTCGCTCATCCCCGGAGCCAGCTTGGGGCCCAGCTTGTAGAGTGCATTGACACGACTGCTGGCCTCGAACGTGTGGATCTGGGCATCTGGCGGTGGGTCCACACCCTCCTCGATGCTCAGCCGCCTCCGCTCCCTCAGCAGGTCCTCCTCGTCCTCCGGTGAGTCAAAACTGCCTGGCAGGAAGAGGCTCTGCGAGCGGCCGACTGGCGCCGTGTGCTGCTTGATTAAGTGCCACTTGCGTGCCAGTTCCGTGCCGGCCGGGAATGGGCAACGGTCGAGCATGAGCTCCGAGAGGTGGATCTTTCGTTTGTTGGAGAAAGGCCCGCTCGTCCCCGCGGAGCCCTGCAGTCGGGACGGCGATGTCGAGAGCAACGGCGGCGATGCAGGTCCCGCGGTAGCAAGCCTCTTGCTCTGCTGCGGCGCTCGCACGGGGAAGCAGTGGCCCATGGTGTCCTTGAGCCGCTCACGGAAAGAGCGATTGTGCATGGTGCGCTGCTGCTGCGCCAGGGTGTGCTCCGTGCACGGCGCATGTTGGTCGTCATCTGAACCCACGTCGCCTAAAGAGGTCACGGCGCTGCCGTGACGCCGCTCACGCAGGCTTTTTGTCGAGCCTTCCCGATCGGCGGAGGCAGAGTCGTCTGACCTCCGGCATGCGTTGCGCTTCTTCTTGCCAGCCCATGGCGCGAAGCGAAAGTACGAGTCCACGAGTGCGCTCACGCCAGCGGCTTTAGTCTTTGGCTTGGCCCCCAGCTCTTCAGGGCTTTTAGAAACGAATTCCAAATCTGTCTCGACCTCTGCGTATGGGCGAATGGCGTCGTGGTCGATTTCATCAGCGTCCGTACAAACTTCTATTACCTGGGAGCCAGAGGAGGATGGGAATTCCCTGTGGGTCCCATCATTGTCATTCCCGCCTTTGTCCAAATGCGGAGCTAATTCCGACACGGTTAGCTGGTGGCTGCCTTGCTCGTCTGTGTCTCTGGGGTCGGAAGAATCATCGTCAAATGGCATGGCCCGCTCCTCCTCTGCAGATAAAGCTTGACATGGCGATTTCAAGTCATCCAATGTTTCCTCAACCTTATCCATGGGTGTGAGTCAAGCGTACCTGAGAACACCAGACATTACGATACTGGTCAAAATAACATAAGGCTTAGATTTTACATGCAATTACAAACATTTAGTAAAGTGCCTTAACGAATTTAAAGGTTGGTGCAATGTTAGAAGAAATGTTAATCGCACGTGATATGTACGATCCTCAACTTTATTTTGAACTGGCCACGTATCACACGTGGCTAATTTTAGTTATTAAACAGACCACCTTGAGCACGTGGTTAATTTCGAATTATTACTGTTTTAAGATCCGCTGGACCAGTAGACGGGGACGAATTTGCGATCAAGTGGCCAGTGGCAAAACACCTCCAGCGATTTATTTTTTGTTCCCTCAACTTATACACTCTCAAATAACAAAACCATCTTAGTGTTTTATCTAAACGGGCCATTGAAAATAAGAACTGGAAAACAAACTGAAAGCCTCTGCAAATACCGAACTTACCCAGTAAAACTACTTTTTTTGTCAAGTAAATTTCTCTTAGATTTCAGCCGGGCAAAGTATGTGATGAACTCTTGAACCCTAAAAACTTTTTTTAAAGATTCCTCGAGAGGCTTACACATCCCACGCCTCCCCCAAACTCTCGCTATATACAATGACGACGATTATTATATTCTTATTTACATGTACCGTGGCAAGGATGGGGTGAGCGATTGGGCTTGCCGTCACTTGCCTCAAAGAACCTTAGCGACTTCCACTGAACCTACAACACCCCCGGCAGCCTCGCTCGGAGTTACCTGCGGGGGGACTTCGCTTAACTTTTAGAGCAGCGAAAAGGGGGGGCCGAACACAGGCGGCAGTGATCTCTGGGGGGCCAGGCACGCAGATCTGGCCAAGTGTCAAATTGGGCTGCCGCTCCCCGCTAACCCGGAGAAGCAGAGAAGTGTGGGGGGGTTGGTGGTGGTGGGGGGGTGTAGATCTGAACCATGTTGCGTCGTCCAATAACAGCACCAGCAGCAGCCTTCAACGTCTCTAACAACCCCAAAGCAATAACCGCATCGGCAGAAAAATGTTTTTAAAAACCACCTCGATAACAAAAAAAATCGAAACAAAAAATGCATCGCGGCCTTACACGGCGAAAGCCTCGGTCTGTCCTGGGCAAAGGTACCGAGCGAGGCGCGCCGTGGTCCGCAGAGCGCAGGCGGCCACCACCCCCCCTCCCCCTCATCCCTCTCCCCATACTCGATGTCGGTTACGCATCACGGCGGCGACGGCGACTTGCGCTCACCTCGCCTCGTCCGCGACGGCCCTCGTCGTCGTCGTCGTGGCCCTCGCCTTATTCGCGTTGTTCCGAGGCGCCGATGCCGTGACCGCGAGGTGCAGGGGTGGGGAAGAACGGAGGGCGCCCGACGGGGAAGAGGGGGGGGAGGGAAAAAGCGAAATGGCGCTCAGACAATGGCAGCGGCGGGCGACGCGGCGATCACATTTCCCACTGCACACGCGCGCGCGGCGCACAGAGCAAACCCCCCGCCCCCTTCTTCTCAACCATCCCCCTTCCACCGCGTGACCGCGCGCTGGGCCAATCGCGTGCGGGAACTGCGAGTTGGGGGGGGAGCGCGCTCGCCTATCCGCAGTGGGAAATAAAAAGGCGGGGCTGTCGTTGTCTCTAAAGCGGAACGAGGTGACGTCACACCGTTGGGGGGCGGGGCTTTGTCTCGCGTGGTGGTGGACCATGGCTAGATGATGATGGTCGGTGGTGGTGGTCGGTGGTGATTTGCTGCGGACAAACGAAGGAGCAAACGATAAGGGGTTCAGTTCGAAGTGATTCAGCTGTTTGATTGCTTTGTCCGAGACTTGGTGAATTTGAGATGCACCCTCCTCCCCCCCCACCTCAACCACCCAACCCCACTCGAACACCCACTTCAAGCGCCCACCTACTCACCCAGCCACCCCGCTCACCCATCTACACCCCACCCATCCACTCACTTAACCAATACCATTCGTCACTAAGTGACGGTGACGTCACCACGGCGCCTGTGCCAGGCTGGGTGCACTTTGAGGCCACGTGAAGTGTCGAAGGCTCGCTGGCAGGAGGACTCCGGACAGACTCAGATGCCATGGGTTGGCTGACTGAGATGACTGGTAGATGCACCAGCTGTACCCCCGACTGTGCCAACTTAACCATCACTCACAAACTCACTCACAAATGTACATTTTGGGCAGTGCGAAGATTGCACGGTCAATTTTGTTCGTAATTGCAATCGCTCACAGATAGAAAGTGGGGTGTTTTATTTTTCACTTGTGAATTCGATATCCGCATCTTGTGCACAAGTGGAAATAAAAGACTAGACTCACGAAATGTCAACTAAGATTAATCCTGGTCCCTTGAGTTATATCTAAATGCATCAAGCACTTGCACACACGGGTTTTTAATTTGGAGCTTTCGTGACTGCAGGAATTACTCTTTGGTTATTTCGATAAAGTCACGTATAAAGATAAAATAATAAATTACTTTACCGAAAGAACCAATGAGTAATCCCAGGTCATTGTTGCAAATAAGACTCATCCTGGTCCATTGAGTTAAATCTAAAATAAAAACGGTCTCTTTACTTTTCACTTATTTTACATATTTGTATGTATCACTGACCTTTCTTATGCTGTTCGTTGTACACGGCTGCACTTTATTTTTACACGCGGTTGCAATTTACTCTGCTCAGTTAGTTGATGGTAGAAGGTGAGGGCGTGACGGGTTTCTTTTTATCATTCTTTGTGGCCCTTTGCCCCCTGTACCGTCCCCGTTCCGTTGTATTGTGCACCGATGCCTCCTTTATTGAGGGCGATATTGGCACGGTAAATAAATTAATATTACTTAATTGAGTTCTTACCTGGCTAAACAAAATATACACTTGAAGCTAGTCATGTTACGTATATATATCAATTGACACACAGGTTCCAGGACACAATTGCAAACGAGAAGTTCGATCGAGTGACGTTCTCATTTGATAAAAAGTTTTCATTGTTATGTGATGCTAAACTGTATTCGAAAAAAAGTTTTTTTTTCTGGCTGGATTCCTGGCTGGCTGGCACGCAAGTCTGCCACAGTGGCGAGATATTAACTACCATGACATGTACAAGAGGTTGTGGGTTCGATCCCAGCCATGATGCCTGTATATTAAGAGTTTGCATGTTTGCATGTTCTTTCTGTAGTCGTGTGGATTTTTCTCCGGGTCGTCTGGTTTTTCCCTCCACATTTAGAAACATGCGTTTCGAGTATTTGCTTAAACTTCCACATGATAATCCACTTCGTTAAGCTATCATTTGTGGCCAGATCGCTTCTGAAAAAAATCTCAGTGGGCCTTACCTGGTAAAATTTAAAAAAGTTAATAAATAGTAATAATAGTTATTTAAGATAAAAGTGTTACTGGCTGGCTGACAAGGAGGGGTGGAGGGACGGTCGGTCACGTCCAACATACGTGCGGATTTACTCGTTGAAGCAAAACTCTCCCTTGTATTCAGAATGGTTTTATGTAGGTCGTGGGACGTTTAAATACATTGCCTGGTCATAGAATGTGAGGTGGCAATGCAGGCAGTACAGCAAGTGGGTCGATGAACCATTTCAGCATTACCCCATCCTATGATGCTTGGTGAGGTTTCTCTGAGTACTCAAGTCAGGCTTCCTCCCGCAAGAATCCAAACTCTCACGAATGGAATTGGTCCAAACATCCCTATATTAATAGTACCCTTTTGATGATTGAGAATCATCATCAGCCATTGTATATCCATGCCGCCGACACCGCTCACAATCCTACGATGTACCGTAATTAATAATCCAAGATTAAGTTCCTGATTGCAAACCATTTTTTTTGTATATTTATGTGGACAATGTGGCATTTTTTTTACAAACCGGAATCGTCTGCTTGTTTAATTAGTTTACTTAAAAAATTTTTGGCAAAAGACACTTCGAAATCTACACATTTGTAAATTTTGTTTTCACTGATCTCTGCTTTTAAGAAGGGCGATTGCCTGAAGCGTCGCCTCTTATATCTTGTTCCATTTATGGCAGTGTTATATCCAAATGTGAGTTTTTGTTAATTTTGCTGCTTGTACGCCACTGCCAACGCAATGTCACACAAAAAAAGTGGTTGCTATTAATATTAGAATTACAAAATACATCTGAATGCGCATACAAGTTGTGGATTTTTTTAAAACAGGAAGCAACTGTCGTATGCGTTTAATTGACGCGATTTTGGTTTAACAAAAAACAACAACTTTGATATGGGAAAAAAAAGAAATTATAAATGACTGGGACGAGTGACGACAAATTCGCGCATGTTCTGAGCCCACGCCGCCTCCATTCAACACCGCCCAGCCACGGACCGGTCCACTTCCCCATAACGGAGGGGGGGGGTATAATAATCTAGACCATAACGATGTCAACTTAATATAACACGTCAACAAAAAAACATAGTAGAATATTCGAAATATTATCTATCACATTATTCATACCAAAAAAAAAACGTTGAACTACTATTTAGAGTGTAAATAAAAAAATTCAGCCAATCGATAAATCCCCTCCCCCCCCGTCTGTGCAGAGTGGACGACCCCGTGGGAAGGAAGTACGAAAGTTCCAGAAGCCTGCGTCTGAGAAGCGTACGAACGGCAAGGTGCACCATGGCAGATCAAGCTAAGGTACGGCTCTCTGACTTACAAGGCAATACATAACCGAACGAAATTGAGTTAATCGAGCAAATTTAACGTGCGATTAATGAATACGACGGCTCTTCTGCGCGGCCCGGTGTAAGTTGTCAAACCCGAGGCTTCACCGAGCCTACGCTCTTGCCTAGATCCGTTGTCCGAGCCGGCGTGGGCCATTGACCGCGTGTGGACTTAGGTCGAGTGAGGATTTACGGGGTTTTGGGAAAAACTATTTTTTTTCTATATATATTAGTACCGTGTGTATTTCAGAATGATGCTGATTGTGAGCTTGCTTTGATTGAGGGCCGATTTCGTCATTCCTTTTGTTGATTAGCGCTACGTTGGTTGCGTGGGCCCTAGACATTAAAGTTGGGCCATGAGGCCCCCCGGTAATTGGAGATGCGAGTGACGGTAATGATGGTGGTGGTGTTGATGGTGGTGGTGGTTGATGATGGGTGACAATGGTTTTGGTGACTTGGCGATGTGGTGGTGAGGGTAATACATGGTGGTGACGATGATTATGTAATGAAATGGACTATGACCAAATCGGCTGGATTGCGCCGATCTCGTCAGGCCTCGGAAGCAAAGTCATGTTGAGGCTGTGAAAGGTGCCTGAATAGTGCTTGGGGTAGTGCTTGTTATAGGCTGCAAGGGATGGCCATCGGAGAGCGGTGGCGCAAAATCAAACGCTCTTTAATTCTTCCATGTCGATGCTCCCCGTCTTCAACACACCCTGACCAAGCGTGGTGAAGTATGGTGAAATCACCATACTTCGCCACCCGCGCGCAGGCCGTTCTCCAGCAATGGATTGACAAAATGGATGTCCGAATGTGTGTATTTATCCTGGAGAAATCCGATGAGCTGTGAAATATGTTGTTCGCATATATCCAGTAGGGGCGGGTCAGAAACATGTGATTATGATGGTCTTTATGACACGATCGTAACGTTTTTTTTTAGGACGTTGGTACTCGTGGTGATGGTTATGAGCATAATGTTCTCTTTATCCAGGGAAGCCTTAGTGCTTTCCATTGTGATGTTTTTCCAGTGACATTGACGTGTTTCATGTTGGAGTAAACGGGAGCGCCTATACACTCAAAATTCGGCCACGGAATTAAGATAAACCATTGCTGTACTGCATCTCTTGGTCACCTTGTAGCCGAAATCTACAACACCTAAGCAGTCTTCCATCCTAGTACCGTACTCGCCAAGCTTAACCTTTGTTAGTTTGCAATATCTGACAATGATTAGGCGAATTGAAGGTGCAAGTGACATGGGACAAAATGTCACAATGTACGCATTTTGTTCATTCCGCTGCTGAATGTGGGTTGTTTGACCATAACACACCGGTGAATGCATATTGTTGAAGGCGGGGAACAGACGTGGGAGCTTAGAAGGACGGTAAAACGATGTATTTTGCAGGGCTGCTATCCGCAACGTAGCCCTCAATCAAGCATTGTAACAGCCAGTTTGTGCGTGATGGTTCCCCTTTCAAGCACGATATAGATTTGAGAAGATCGGGTTAATTCCGGATTTATTGCTGATAGGATGATAACGGTGATAACAAATAAAGCTCTATGTAACGCCTCTCCAACCAAAATCTGCACAACCTTGCGAGCATCATGGCATGGCAGCCCAGTCACCATTGTTGACTTTGGGCCCCTGTATTGATCAGTGTTAGGCCTCTGCATTACATTCCAATGCAGCATGTCACTTGCACGGTTGCCACATGTTTTAATTTTCATTTTATTATTTTAATTTTCTATCTACGTGACTTAACCGAAAGAACCAAGAATATGAATACCCATATTTACGCGATCTAAAAACCTGTGTTATGGATTATGTTTCCGTCATGTGGTGGATGTTGCAATGCACATGAGTGCATTATTGTAATGCACTACCAGAGCAATGGCCATATTCTATGCGATTTATGTTTTTCATGATGTGTTTGTGGGCTGGGTGAATTTTCTTTCATGAAAAAATAGATTTTATTTTTGGTGGCATAGAACCATTTGTAACAGCACCACAATACTCCTTTTCTCAAATCCCATTTACGTTGTCTGCTACATGCTGCTAATCAACAAAGGTGCATGAAGCACATCAGCTAATTTAAATCTAAATGTAGAACGCTGGTAGACTTGCCAAAGTGGATCACAGAGGTGCGAAGAAAGGCTTTTGAGATGCTTTTAATACACGCACTACATTAGTAAATTGACATCTGACAAGGATGACGCATTTTATTTCTCCATCAGCTCACCGTTATCTTTTAGTGCTCAAGACAATGGCCCAAATAAGGATAATCATACCACTCAAGTGGCACATGCTAACAATTGTCTTGAATAAATATACAAATCACAAATGTATGATATTAAGGTCATTGGTAGCTTTTTAGGAGAAAGAGATCACTCAAGGTGGGCACTATAGTATGCTTTATAGAGAATATTTTGTAAAAAAACGAATGCAACAAAACGTACATGGAATATTAAAATAAATAGGAAGCCTATAAAATCGACTATATACACACACAGCTTTCAGCTCAGGGGTGGATACGTCCTTCCCATGGCGATACTGGTAGTATTTGTCACTCAAGTTGGTACTGACCAACCCCTGGACTCGAGGGCTGTTCCTCTGCTCACGCATTTGCTCCTCTGCTGCTATTGCTGCTGTTGCTGCACGCACAGGTGAACGAGCTGAAGGACAAGGGGAACAAGGCGCTGAGCGCGGGGAACGTCGAGGATGCCGTGCGCTTCTACACGGACGCCATTGCCCTCGACAGCCAGAACCACGTGCTCTACAGCAACCGCTCGGCTGCCTACGCCAAGAAGGGCGACTACAAACAGGCGCTGCAGGATGGCTGCAAGACTGTGGAGCTCAAGCCCGACTGGGGCAAGGTGACTTCAGCGATGTTTGGTGCATGCACAACACAATGTTGGGGTTTCAGCGAGCTGCGAACAAAGGGTGACTTCATAATAAAGGTGTTTTTTGGGTTAGGTCGCGTCAATATAAATGTTTTGTTCATCCACCATCACCAGACACAGCCAATTAATAAGGTTTGTCACATAATTGGCTGTGTCGGGTAGTGGTGGGTGAACGACACATTTATATTTATGCGATCCAACCCAAAAAAACTTCATTATGAATAATGTTGGTCGCGAAAGCCTACGTGTGTTAACGGGTGACTTGAATGAACTGCTGGTGGCGATACCCTTAGTGTGCCTTTTGGCAAAGCATCGATTTGATATTTTTTTGCGTACGGCCGTTTGCCCTTTGTAAAATGTATTGTATTCTCACCTTGCTATAATTTGGTGCTGAATAAAATAATGGAACCGTTCATTCATTGGTGATCTGTCTTTTGACTTCGTGCAGGGTTACTCTCGGAAGGCGGCAGCTCTCGAGTTCCTGGGGCAGCTGGAGGAGGCCAAGAAAACGTACACGGAAGGGCTGAAGCACGAGTCTGGGAACACGCAGCTTAAGGACGGACTCAAGAACGTTGAGAAACGCATATCAGGTGCCAGTTTTGCATGCAAGCCCATGTGTTTGGAATTCCTAATTTGTAGTGTGATGATAATTGTTTTTTTTACCCTTTTATCTGGCAACAAAACTGACACCTTTTTTTACGAGGAGTCATGTTTGCATAGACCACAATACCTGCAGTCATAATGCAAACAAAAAACATAACTCTGATAATGTATGCACTGTCCTTGAAGTTGATTGGTCCACACCCGAGACAGCTTTCCTTAGAGCCTAGTCTCACATAGTGTTGGACCAGATGACTCCAAAAGGCGTTATGACTGCAGGTATTGTGGTCTATTCAAACATGACTCCTCGTAAAAAAAGGTGTCAGTTTTGTTGCCAGATAAAAGGGTAAAAAACCAATTGTCATATTTTTTACTGGCAAATGAGGTTCCAATGTTGTAGTGTGATGCTCAACTGTTAATTGTATTCATTTTCCTACTATAATAAGCCAAGAATGGGTGTGTCCTGTGCATGACGTCACTCCACATGAGGCCCACTCCCCCGCGGGACATCACTCCACATGAGGCCCACCCCCCCTCATTAATATTCATGAATGGGTGCATTTTTACACAAACGCAGAGGAAGGTCATGTACATCCGTACATGACGTCACTGCAAAAGAGGACCCCTCCCGTCATTAATAATCATAATAATCATGAGCGGGTGGATTTTTACAATCCCGCAGAAGAAGGCCGAGCGGAAAGAAATCTTTTTACACAAATTCGCTTTAAATTGGACGTTTCTTTATTGAAAAAGCTAATCAAATAAGCCAGAATGTGTTGTGTTGTCCGCGTGTGACGTCACTCCACATGAGCCCCCCCCCCCCTCATTATTAATCAGGAGCTGAACTGTTTTTCTATTGAATATTTCACATTTACTGCAATATACACCTGTCCTTTGACGGGCAAAAAAGCTAGTTGATATATATTTATGCATTGTTTTCTATTTTTTTTTCTATTACGCTATAGTTTTACTGTGGCTGTCAATTTGGTTTTTATTTTATCCATTTCAATAATTTTTTCCATCACATACTTGGAAAGAATGATGTTTCATTGTATTTTATTATTGCCTTTGTCATTTTGGTGACCCAGGTGACACACTAGATGATGAGACTGTCCTGGTCTCATGAGTTATAACTTCTGTAAATAAATAAACTTTTTAACTTTTGAAATTTTAACCAGATGCAAAGTGTGGCACACGACAATGAAATGTGAAATTTGTGATTGTCATTCATGGTTCTGAATGTATTCCTCTCCCTTCCCATAGTCTTTTGGGAAAAAAGTTTGTTAAAGGTATCTGCTCATATACTTGAAAGATCCTGTCTACCGTAAGAAATTTGGTTTTACTTGTGTTAGTAACTTGGTAATTATTCACTCCTCCGTCTTCCCAACACATTGACGACTTATCATGAGCCGGGTTTGGTGATTTTTATACAAGAATCCATATTTTTTTGGATCATTTCATAGTTCTCCTAGAAAAATATATTATTCATGTTTAGAAGTTAGCCCATGCCAGCTTCATTGTAATGCTTTTTAATCCAATTTTATATCTCTTTATTGAATAATCTCCAAACAACTGGCCCACAATTCACTTAATAATTAAATATTGTCATCCACTTAATCTGCCTGATAATTGAAGAGCGAGATGTATTGGGTTATCAGATTTTTTTGTACCGTCTTATTTTCAGTAAAAAAAAATAGCTCTTATTTGTGCACTTTTGTTCCACATGAGCCGAAATGTAACATTAAATGTTATTTGCATAGATCGTTAATAATTCATATGTATGTAGTTCGATGTGTAGAAGCGTAATAAATAATTTTTAAGCAATTAATTGATCCTTTATTACTTTCCGAGTTAAGATGTCTTCATTTGGCTCCACCCATTGGCGGAGCCAGTGTAGGGGGTGGGGTGGCACGTGCCCCCCCAATGATCCGATCGAAATCCCTAATTTTGATCGGATCATTGGGGTTTATTAGTAATACATCGGCATTTTGCGACCCCCACTGCCACTGTGTAGCATATTATTACATGCCAGGGACTCTATGAGATGATAGGACAATAGTCTGAGTCCATAATTGGCAATAAGTAACGGCAAAGCAGTTATAAGTGACTCACAGAATTGTATTTTTTTTATTTAAAGCTTTCGTGACTGCAGGGATTCATCTTCTTCTTTCGGTAAAGTCACGTAGAAGGGAAGTAATAAAATAATAAAAATAAAACATAATAAAATTATTCTCACGACGTTTCGGCCACAACGCAAGCAGCCGTCCTCAGGTGAAAACCAGGTCCGTTAAAGCGACAGAGACGGACCTGGTTTTCACCTGAGGACGGCTGCTTGCGTTATGGCCGAAACGTCGTGAGAATAATTTTATTATGTTTTATTTTTATTATTTTATTACTTCCCTTCTACGTGACTTTACCGAAAGAAGCACAGAATTGTGCGCAGTTGCGTATACAGTACACGACTTCCCTGAAGGCAAACACACCTTCAGCGAGCGCGATGCCAATCACACACGGTTCGAATTCGACCCTCGATGGATGGCTGTGCCATCGCCGCACACGCGTCGAATAAAAAGCAAGGGACAAGTCCTTACTAACAACTATCATTTTTCATTGCTGGAGGGGTTGCCCCCCCCCCCTACCTGAAAATTATGTCTCTGCCATTGGCTCCACCTTAGGAACTTCAACTTCATTTTAAGACACATAATTTGGTGTTGTGGGCAGTCTGCTTGTTTATCTCCACTAGTTAAATTTTATGCTGTATTATACTTACATTGTATAGTTACATTTTAGTCAACGTAGAAAATACAATTGTATAAGTAAGACAGTCAAAAGATAAATATGAACAAGATGGCAAAAACGAGACGTAAATATTGATCGCCAAAACTAATCCTGGTTCCTCATTGTGGCATTTTATTACGTTGCTGGAGGGGGTAAATTGTGACATGTCTGCTGCCTATGCAGGAGTTTTTATATAGATTTTTGGATCAATATAGAGATGGCTTTTTATTTTTGAAAACGTAACACGAAACTTGCTATCCGCATGAAAAAGAGAATGTCAGTTATAGCACCGAGTACGAGGCTTCTCGCTCTCACCCTTGGTTGACCCATACCCACCAGGTTCTTTGAGCTGGTGGGTTGAATGGAACTCGTTTGGGGCTTTGCCAGGAAGGACCCCTTGGAAGATAACTCGCCTTCGGGGGGGATTTGCAAAGAGGCACTCTTAAGAAAGCTCGCTTGGGGGTTTTCCGAGGAGGGACCCCTCCGAAGGGGAGTCACTTGGGAATTTTCCATGAGGGACCTCCTAGGGGATGGCATGAGAGGGTGGATGCTACTACACACTGTCTTGGTATTGCTCCCACACCTGACTTGACTTTTGTCTTGCAATAATTCCACAGCCACCAAGACGCGATCATCGCTGTCCAACCCGTTCTCCAGTCCTGACCTCATCAAAAAGCTGGAGAGCGATTCTCGGACACGACCGTGGCTGGGAGACCCCACTTACCAGCAGCTGATCACTGAGCTGCAGGACAACCCCAACCTCATTGCCAGGTGTGATGGCACAATCTTGTGCAGCTGCCAGACTCCAGCCGATGCCTCCACTGGCACCCGCTTCAATTCTAGATCAATGTAAAGATCACACGGTCTTCACAATCCTCCACGGACTCACCCTTGCCTACCTCCCCCACTCATTTCACTCTACTTCCCTCCACGTATTTTCTACTACCGCAATCAAAGTCTCATTAAGAGGTGACTCATTCTGCAGCAACAACCCCTACATTATATTTTTGTATTACTGTGCATGTTACTGCTGCTTCCCCTGTGGGCTGTGACACCGCATGGCCTGTGACGCTTAAATTGCCTGTGACGCCGCCCGAGTTGTGACACCGCGCTGCTTGTTGACGGTGGTCTGCCGCCGTTGCAGCAAGCTGCAAGATCCGCGGGTGATGGTGACGCTGAGCGTGCTGCTGGGAGTCGACCTGCAGATGCATGACGATGACGAGGACGACTCGCCCGCCACGCCTCCAACCAAATCGACGCCCAAACCGGAGCCTAAGCCAGAGCCCATGGAGGAGGACATTCCTGAGAACAAGCGCCAGGTTTGCATTGGGGGGAAAAAATATATCTGTTTGATTAACGACACCATTCTTGATTTATATTTCTCGTGGTAGCAACTGGAGAAACGGACTGTGACCTGCTTTTAAGCACGCTTTTAAACAAAAAGTACCAAAAATATGGAGTTATCGAGAATCCGATTATAACATTTGGTTTCAGCACTCTTCAAAAACGTCCATATACAAAGTTTCTTAAGCCTAAGTAAAAAAATAAAGAAGGTTAACATTCCCACTTGCAATTTTGGTCAGCCCATAACTGGAAAATTTGGTTTGTGGATATGTCAAGTTTTAAGCATATTAAATAAATAAAAAATCCTAATTTACAGAACTGTGTCCCATTGACTGCTGGATGAAGGCCTCCCCTTTGTTAGTCATGACAGTTGTATGCAACAAATCACCCACCCTGGTCATAAATTACATTTCTCAATTTAGTGTCACTATTCGATTCAAGAATCCATTCTTTTTTTGTCCCATTTTTACATTTACATTTGTATTGTCTATATTCATGTATTATTTCTCATACAGTTCCACTAGACTCTTGTTTAATAAGCCGTGAATCCAGAAAATGTGATCGTGAGGTTGCGATGCGATTTTTGAGCAAAGTAATTGACGTGCCAGACTCGGTCATGAGCAGCTCAACAAATCGGCCAGTGTATTTCTAAGCAGCGATAGTTGAGCTTGTTCACATTTTTCAGGCGCTGAAAGAAAAAGAACTTGGCAATTCCGCATACAAGCAAAAGAACTTCGATGTGGCCTTGGAGCATTACGACAAAGCGTTTCAGCTGGACCCAACTAACATGACTTACCTCTCCAACAAGGCCGGTAAGACCACCGTCCACTGCACAACCAAGCCGAGCCAGGGCCCTGCCAAGCCAGCCGGCATTGGTCAAGAGGCACCAGAATGCTTTTCGACTGTTAATGGTTACGCCCTGTAACGAATGAGTACAGTCGCATGCATGTGAAGTGATGCTGTGTCTTCGGTGTACTTACTGATGTCACGTGCACTGAAATGCATCATTACCAATGGCCCTGCTTGGCCCCCGATCCAGATGTCTTCTGAGGGTTGCATATCAAGGGTTTGATTCCAGCTCGGCACAGGAAAATAGCCAGTGGAAAATCACCCATACCGCAGTGGATCTGCACTGACTCGGCTAGGATTTACCGCTGGAAAAGTGGTATTGGTGACATTGCAGTGCCGGTGACATTAATCTACATTCTCGGAGGAGAATGAGAATAATCCAGCACTGGTTCGTGATGTACGTACATTGCAGCGGTGTACTTTGAGCAAGCCGAGTATGAAAAGTGCCGGCAGGAGTGCGACAAAGCCATTGAGGTGGGACGAGAAAATCGCGAGGACTACAAGGTCATGGCCAAGTGAGTGTGCAATTGTCTGCTTCAGGAGTGAGAAAAAGTTACAGATGCTTGGGGTCCCTCATTGTAAGGGAGGCTTATGCGTGATTAAATAGCTACCTTAAAAAAATGAAAGCTACCTTATACGTGACTTGGCCAGGTGGCTCAGGTCATAGCGCTAAGTCGGGCACCACAGATCCTCGGTTAAAATCCAGGCAGCTGCCTGTGATTAAATCAGGTTCTGAAGTGTAGTTATTAGGCATCAATAACTGTACATAAATTCCACATTAAATTTGGTTGTGCACTTAATTTGGTATCCGCTTCTGTTGGTCTTTCTCCAACACAGGGGCTTCCACTGCTCAGATGGAATCTTCTTAATATCGTGCCGTGACACCAATAGTACAATTGGGATACAATTGATTGGGAGGGGGATATTTTTACAATCATGAGACTACCTTGAACTAGGAGTCAAACATTTTGATGTATGCATCTACAATGGACAACAACAATTGTGATGTATTAAGCTATGTAGGAAAACCATGTAGAACATAGGTATAATGTACGAACGCTGCCTTTCTGTGTAGAGGTTGTAAGTTCTTCCCTTTTTCCGTGGGTTTTCCTCCAGGTTCTCTAGTTTCCTCCCGTGGCTAGACAAAACGTGATGGTGTCAGTTGTTTGGGCCAAACGTCCCAGTGCCTGCGGGCTGATCAATTGGGATTGCACTCGGCAATATCGCCCCCTAGAGCGAAAAACTTGGCAGGACCCTCCTGAAAAAGAGTCTTGAGACTCGGTGAGACTTTCTTGGATAAACAAGCATAATACTATAAACTATAAAAAAATTGTATACATCTTTTTCAAAAGCAACCTGGCTATCACAAATGACAGCTCAACGAAGTGGCTTAGCAAGTGGAAATTTATAACAGCCAAATACTCTAAAACACCTATTTCTAAATGGTGAGGGGAAAAGAGAAAATTCCACGTGAGCAGGAGAACATGCAAACTCCAAATATACAGGCGTCAGGAGTTTGGGATCGAACCCACAACGTCCTGTATGCCAGGCGAGGTAGTTAACATCTCGCCGCCATAATACTAATAACGCAACTAATAACCACGAACTTTGAAGTTATCTTGAATGAATAGGCTGCAGCGGTGATATGACTTGTCCATGATTTGTCACATCACAGAGCATATGCACGCATTGGAAACTCTTACTTCAAGGAGGAGAAGTACAAGGAGGCCATCCAGTCCTTCAACAAGGCCCTTACGGAACATCGCACACCTGACGTCCTCAAGAAGTGCCAGCTGGTGAGAGATCCACACACAGCTGGTGTTTGTTTAATGCAGCCAAGGATTATATTATTCTCGAGCCGTGGTTCCGAGAGACCATGGCTCATCGGCGTAAAGATTGAGGGTACTTCTGAGATGAAAGCGATAATAAAGAACCGATAGGGAGGTGAAAGAGCTGGAGACAAGTGCTAAGCATTATTGGGATACAAGCAAAAAACTGGGAGACTTTTGGCGGTCATGAACGGATGTCAAAACATGACGTCACGTGGGCCACCAGGACAAGCTAATTTTATGATGTGGCCTGCTAGAAAATATATAACTGAAGAACCCTAGGGCAATTTCTCAGGGCAGTTGTCGCCAGCAATGCATCCACTTAGAGCATGGCAGAAATAGCATATAGTGATGTGGTTCTGTCTTCACTCAGTGGGAGGTTGGTCATTCTCCTTTGCTGCCCTTGTAGTCTGGAACGCTTCGCTGTTGATTCTTTGCCCCTGTTCAAGTTCAGGCTCAAGACCTCTTCCCTCTGCCTATAGCTGTCTCTTTCGGTAATCTAAATGATGCCCACCTTTTTTGTAGAGCGTCTTGAGATTTCGTTGTATTTAGACACTATTTAAATCCCAATTGTATCGCATCTTACCTACAAAACAAATAATTGTGCAGTAAACTTTTCCAGTGATGATTGGCCCTCGGCTATTGTAGAGTATATCGTGGACCTTGTGTATCCTTATTGGAAAAAGGTTTTTGGTTGCATGAACTGTGTCAAGAAAAGAGGCCATCGGACTTTAATTTATGATGCCGCCATATCTTCCTAATTGCTTCATTCATTTTGCTAGATCCTGCAGCTTTTGTATAAGCGGCATTTAGAAGAAGTATTTTTGCAAGGATTCATGTAATCGATTGGCATATCCGTGGTTTAATGTAAGAAATGCATGGTAAGCTAGCCCAAAAGAAAGTGTTCGGCGTCTGCTGTTGGTTAGCCTTGGCTCACCAAAATGGTATGCGTTCTGCACAGGCGGAAAAAATTCTGGCAGAGCAGGAGCGCTTGCTATACATCAACCCCGAACTGGCCCTGGAGGAGAAGACCAAGGGGAATGAGAGCTTCACTAACGGTGCGTGTCTTCGACACCCTGTCCCTGCAGAGCCCTGACAAGACACTCATTGCAAAGCTGTTCATCCAGCAAGATGTGTTTATTGATGCTGGCTTGATTAACCTTTCACCCATTTGACAACGTAAATGTTCCAGCCTCATAGTTGGCACCTGTCGCAGCCAGTAGTAATGGTTGCCATATGTGCTTGCGTAACCGCCCGAGTTGCAGCGCGTATCCAATAGCCATGTTCCAGCTGTGTGCCTCCCTGTGGATTTATATAATGTGCAGCTCTTTTGTCAATTCACTCCCGCTTCTGCATGCCGTGTCAGTTATGCAGGTTGTTTGACCATACTTCACCACGCCAGTCGGTTGTGGCTGGGTGAAAAATGGAAGGGGGGGGGGTCCCAGGGACTGGTTCAGACTTCACGTGCCATTGATGTTAGCGAACTTGTATTTCCCGTGTTCACAGCGCCCGCCCGCCCTAGTATATTTAATGAAGATTAAGACAGAAACGAAAGTCTAAGTCATGCGTCACTGTTTTTCATCATTGTTAACTTTTAACCGTTCGTAACTCTTACCACGCATGCGATAATAAAACTGAAATTTAATTACAGTTTATCCTCGTTATTCACGAACTTGCTATCCGCGATGTTGGCCGTTCGCGAATCGCATCTGGTACTCTACTGCGTTGAGAGAGAGAAAGAAAGTGGTGAGAGAAAAAGTGATGCAATACTTTAATATTTATAAATTTAATATTTAAACTTTTTGGTGATATAATATTTTTTATCTATTTAATAGCCTATATATTTAATGTTTTCGTTGGCCAATATTATCCATGAAATTTGCTATTCATGACCATCCCCGGAACGTATCCCTCGCAAAAAACGAGGGAATACTGTACAACGGTGCAGCGGTTGATTGGGGAAAAAAAGTTTCGGTTGCATCCGCCTAAATATTTCCGCGAAGCTTCGCAAGAACAACCGGTGCCGTGTGGGTAATGGGAGCTGCGACATGCCACACCGATGCACTTATTGCCACCGTCCTTGTTCCCGATTCCACACAGGGGACTACCCGATGGCCATGAGGCACTACTCGGAAGCCCTGCGCCGCAATCCCAACGACGCCAAGCTGTACAGCAACCGCGCTGCATGCTACACCAAGCTGGCGGAGTTCCAACTGGCACTAAAGGTTCTGAGCGCTCTGAATGACATGAGCGGAACATGTACAGCCCTTTGTCAAATCCACTGCTGGACAAGGGACCTGTCCATGCCGTGTGTGACCAGACTTGACCACGCTGGCCAGTGTGGGTTTGGTGGCGAAGGTGCAGAAAAGGTGTATTCATAGATTAAAGATGTCATCATGGATGTTTTATCCACTCGATTGCCTGTTCAGACGTAGAGTGGATCTCATCCATTCCTCCTTTAAGGGAGTTGAAGACAGCAGTAGCGGAGTTTTTACGATGCGGTCAATGGTTTGGGATTTGTGGCCGCACTCGCAGGCCGACAAATCTTTTTTACGTGCCGTTTTGCGCATCGGATGACCGCATCGGCCATGCACGGTCCTGATTCGGTTGATGGTCGACCGTTGGCGGTGGGAAGGTTGAAAGCGGGAGGTTCCATGGTAGGATCTTGTATGAGATGTTTATTTTTGACGTCGGTCACAGTCCAGACTTGCTTTCATTTCTTGCCTTCATTTTAATTTGTGGAGTGGAGTCGGGCTGCATTGATCCAGAAGGGGTGGTGTGATTTTAGGCAAACAGGCGGCGCTGGGTTTGTCTCGATGTATTGGAAGGTGCGGGTTGACGAGAAAGTACGGGACAACAATAGATCCTGCTGCACTGCCTTCTGCTGCCAACCATGCAGTCTTTAACAACGCCAAACCCTATCGTGCACAGCAGTTTCCTGTCCAAACACTACAAGCTTGATCCTGCTTGGCTTCAGAGATTGGACAATATTGAGCAAAGTCAGGGTGATTTGGTCATAGATTAACCATGTAAATGCAGGCAAAACATTAGATAATTGGTAACATTTTATTAATCCACTCCTGAATTAAGACCCCCCACGCTCTATCGGTCGTGGCGATTGTTTGACCATACTTCACCATGGTGGTCAGTGTGGGTTGGTGAGGAGGGAGTGAGGGTCCAGATGTTCATCCCTAGAACCATATACCTGCTTCATTAGTACACACCTCCGATTAATGTGGTTAACTATGTGCGGTGAAAAATAATTTCTGCATGCACCAAACGGTTTGAATAGGTTGTACTGTAAATAGTTTGCCGAAATTTGCAAATCTGTAATATGTTGTTGGAAGTTCCACAGATCCTGCATTGTTTTGTTGCATCCCCTTGTCAGTGCGCTCATATTTTTGTAACTTCTTCCTCCAAATGGCAACGCTAAACATTGACTGTTGACTCTGCGCCGACAGGACTGTGAAGACTGCATCCGATTGGATCCGACGTTCAGTAAGTGTTTCAAGAGATGCTCCTTTGCACAAGTGCCATTGACAATGTAATTGGCTGCTTTAAGCCCCATTTGTACCCCCTCCAAGCCATTGGAATTCAAAACTAGAGTCAATGTGGGAATATTCAAATTGTGTGTTCCAGTTAAGGGCTACACCAGGAAGGCTGCTGCCATGGAAGCAATGAAGGACTTTGCCAAAGCCATGGATGTCTATCAGAAGGCCATCGAGCTCGACCCTAACTGCAAGGTACTGCCTGCCACACTCTCCTTCGTGTCGGTGTCTGCGAGTTGGTGTCTGATAGTGTGTAGGAATGCACTGATTGATCATTTTAACACTGATTTCTCAGGCATTGGGTCGCATGCCCTGAGAATGGATGTTTTTAATTGTATTTGTATTGTGTAATGGGTTCATGTGACCTATGGAGCCACAAGGTGATGCTGATACATTCACCACAATGAAAAAGATATTTACTTGAGGTGGCTGGATGATTTGTCAGAACGCTGAGTTTGGCAACGCTTGGATACCCTGGGTTCAAATCCAGGCCGCCCTATGCTTAAACCGGGTTCTTCACTGAGTTGATGATCTCAGCTTGGTCACCAATGACAGGATATAAGAACCCATGATATTAACCTTGGTCCTGCACGCAAGATAATTTTATCCCTGAGAATTCAAAATATCAGTTTGATGACCACGTGACGATCATTGCTACCGTGTGGACCAGAGGTCACTTGAAGGTCATGTCAACAGTAGATCTGTGATATCCGTTTCTGCAGACCGTTCTCTAACACGAAGGGTTGCACTTCTCTGCGAAAGTTCTGATAATTTGGATAACAATTTTGAGAAAATAAAAAAGTCTTGAATCGTTACCCAAATCATCTTATCAAAAGGCATGAATTACAATACGGTAGAAGCTGGATTTAAGCACACTCCTTGGGAACGAGGCCAACTGTGCTTATGTATGAGGTGTGCTTAGATCAGATCTTGCCCTTTGCCTTCCCCCACTCGTGCAATGTAAGCATGTATTGTTTATATCAGATCTGTGCTTGTATTGTCAAGTAAAAGAGATGTCCTGCTCAAGTAAGCCTTGAGGTGGTGCCCCTCTCCTCCGGCAGGGGCGAGTATATTCACGGGACAACCACTTTACTTCCTCACAGATTGGTACTAATTGCATTGACTCCGGAGGAATGATGGGCTGAGTCAACCCCCAGCCAGGATTTGAATTGAAATCATAGGATTTTAATTCTCAACATTCCGATCGCGAGCAGCTGACTCTACCACAGAGCCACCTGGCCGGATCGCTTACATATACGGTGCTTGTGTGTGTGTGCGCGGTGGCGTTTTTGCCTGTGGTTTTCGTACACGGTTGCCTCCCCTCTGCGTCGTGCTTAGGAAGCGACAGAAGGGTACCAACGGTGCACCATCTCGCAGTACACGCGAGAGGATGACCCGGAAGCCGTGAAGAGACGTGCAGCGTCTGACCCCGAGGTGCAGCAGATTATGTCGGACCCTGCGATGCGTATCATCCTGGAGCAGATGCAGAAGGATCCGCGGGCCCTGCAAGAGTGAGTCCCACACAGAACCACGGACATGGGTTACTCACAGTTATGTGGCCATCGTAATTCGCAGTTGGATGAAGGCCTCCCGGAGTAGTTCTCTCATGGTCCTGTGATGTAATAATCCATCTAAAATCTACATTCCAGCTGATTTCACTGCTCCTTTGTGGTGGACGTGTTTACTCCTTTGGCCAGAGGTGTGGACTCGAGTCATGTGACTTGGACTCGAGTCAGACTCGAGTCATGAATTTGATGACTTGCGACTCGACTTGGACTTGCATAACAATGACTTTGTCCCACCTATGAGATGTGGACTCGAGTCATGTGACTTGGACTCGAGTCAGACTCGAGTCATGAATTTGATGACTTGCGACTCGACTTGGACTTGCATAACAATGACTTTGTCCCACCTCTGCCTTTGGCTGCCACTGTGATTATCACACCCATAATCCCTTTATAGTAATGTGTCGTGCCCAAGCCCACTTTTACTCTTCGTATGCATCTATGCAGCCATGCCAAGCAAAACCTCTAGCTTTTAATGCGTCCATCTACACTTGCTGTATACTCTGCTGCTCCATTTTGATTCGAAACATTGTCCCGTCTCTGGTGCTTGCCTTGTCCTACGGGACACTTGCGCAGACACAATGTGGGAATCCTCCCGAGCCTTCACTCCAGTAAATAAGATGCACGTCGGATGTCCAGGCAGCGTGCATTGTGATGCCAGTACAGTTAATTTATTCGAGGTTCAGCCACGTACACCTCCAGTGCGCACTCATCACTCTACAGCAGTACTCACCCCCCCCACTCTCTGCTTCCACCCATACTCCGCTCCCCCACACATCTCAACCGTCCCAGCCCCACAGCTCAATTTCAAGTCCTCACTTGTATTGAGTGGTGAACCTTGCTACACTTGGCAGAAGTTCTTTTGTAAAAAAAAAAAATCCGAGTGATCTTGTTCAAATGGACGCGTGTAAATACTTGGCTCTCTTGCAGGCACTTGAAGAACCCAGGGATTGCGAAAAAAATCCAGAAGCTGATCGACATCGGCCTCATTGCCATTCGGTGATGCCTTCAACTACAAGGGAGAAAAGATAACTAAATAATGAATCCTCCAGCCTGTGTCAAAAGGCCCAAAGTAAAGGCACACCCACGCACGTGAATACAACTTGTATGGCACCGCCATCTATTCACGACGATGACTCGATGAGGGGGTGGGAGGGGGAATGTCTGTTTAACATAGTGGCTCATTGTTAGCGTTTTTCAGTTTGACATTGTGCGCGGCCACCCGCCACCTTTGGTTGTGTGCTTTGGTGCTGTGGTCTTCGGCAATTATGGTAGAATAAATGACAGATCGAACATGAAAGACGCCTCCAGAAATGATTAATGAACCACGTCTTGGACCTCTCTCCTGTGTTTTCTCTGGTTCTCCCTTGCCTTCCTATGCATGTGAAAATGTCCACAGGGCACGCATACCTAGTTACCAACACAATGTTAGGCTGCGCACTTCATTCCCATTTAAAATTGGATGTGGGAATTGTATTATTACATTCATTTATAATAGGAAGCATTTTTTAAAAAATTTAATGCATAATTGGAACTTATTTCAAGTTACTGTGTCTTATTGTAAAAAAAAAATATCTCAGATATTTAATAAACATTTAGTTGGCATTTGAAAACAATCACTGTGTTGGAATTTACATGTTGATATGTGAAATCTGAAACTATTTTTTCATAGATTTTCTTTTTCTATATTTAAACATTTTGACACTAGTAGAGATTAGCAAAGATGAGTGGTGTTATAGATTATTTTCCACTTAAAAGCCTAAGGGGTTTTCGGTGGGAATTTGGCAACTTAAATGCACTTGACCTTACTCTTATAATATGCACTTTTAAGCTTCGAGGTCGAGTTGAGTGGGGTTTATGATTGAGATAAGACTCCTTGTTTTCTCTCCAGGCATTCTTAAGCCCCAAAAGGTGTGTTCTAGTGATGGCCACACAATACATCGATTAGCTTAACATTTTTGTTAATTGATGCACTCATCGAACTTTGCGTAAGAATTGATGGCTGCTGAATTTGCCTATGGTTTGCAATTAACATGACCCTCTTGAGTGTTCTTAATTGCAAGGCCGGTGGCCCACTGGCGGCCTTTAGTGTGGCCCCCGACAATACACATGTGAAACCACCCCTTGCAGGCGGTGTGGCGGCCCTCGCTTGATTTCTTATCGGCGAAAGTGGCCCCCCTATAAAAGTTTGTGGAAAAACACTGCTCTACAACCACATATAGGTGCTACAATGCACCAAAATATTTACGTTCTTGTGGCTGTATTGTGAGAGTTCATCGAATTGTGAGGGCACGAGGTGTTGAGGCGTAATTAGTCCATGGGCCAGAGCAAACTTTGGTACCACCAATGATCAGAAATGTGACAGTACCTATATAAGTGGTTAATCAGAGTGAATGTGTTAACCCGCTCTTGTCACAATTGTTGGCCACATTCATAAATTTGAACCAACTACTGTTACGCCATCGCATGGTACTGTACTGACAGTGAAATATCTGTTAGGGGCTCGTGGACTAAGTATCATCAACACGATAATATTGGTCGCGACACATACGCAATCTCACCCAAAAATACCTTTGACTATATCAGTGTTCATCTTGGTTCTTTCGGTAAAGTCACGTAGAAGGGAAATAATAAAAATAAAATAATTATCACGACGTTTCGGCCACAACGCAAGCAGCTGTATTTTAAGTTTTATTTTATTACTTCCATTCTACGTGACTTTACCGAAAGAACCAAGAAGATGAATCCCTGCAGTCACGAAAGCTTTAAATCAAAAAATATATCAGTGTTGATACCACGAGGACATCAAGGTTGGTCAACAAATGACCCAAGACTTCTGTGTGTCTAACCGTAATTTACATACAAGTAGCACACCCTCCTACACACACTTAGGAGACTTGCAAGAGTCATACTGGTGTTTTAAATTCCCAGCTGGAATGAGCCGTTTTTTGCTTTCATTTCACAACACTTAAGAATCTGGTTTAATAACGGGCGGCTGAAACCCAGATTCTCGAACACGTGTGGAGGTGTGGGTTGGTGGACCAAAATGTTGTGAAACTCCCCGTGGACGTGAACGTGGAGCTGTAACCCTGCCTTGCCAGAAGAACGTGGTGCAGAAAAACGTGGACTCCAACTGTGTTCCATCCATTTGGGAGCAGTGTTGCCCCCCCCCCTCGTATGCGTGGTTTACTCAGCGCTGTGGTTTTCTCCCATATATAAACACTAGCTTTACTACCCGGCTTCGCCCGGGACTTGAATTCACCACGCCCGGCCGTCTTTGTCTCTCCAGTGGCGATGTTCACACACCACACCAATTACCAATTACTCGTTTGAGGCTGAGTCGACCTCGGGAAGGCCCAGGACCGGTTCAAATAATCGTCACCGGTGGTGGCCGTGAGCGGGAATCGAACTCGGGTGTCCGGGTTCGTAGCGCGGCGCGCTAACCACTACACTACAATGCGTTACGCTGCCACATGCGCGGGTCACGTGACAGATTTGACGTCCGCTCACTTGTCATGCAAAAATATCTGCATTATTGAGCTCCCCCCCCCCAAAAAAAACAAAAGTGTATTTTTATAATGTTTGCATGGTGTGCAGTCTGGAAAGTACCCACATGGCAAATTTCCAGTTTGTTGCATGTCGGGAAGTACGCTAAACATTTTGAACAGACACATAATCACAACTTTGCCTTTTGTATATATGGAGATAACCCTGTGAGCCATGCGGCTCTTGACTCGGGTGCAACCGCCACAAAACAAAAACATGAACAAAAAACATCTTAAAGTGACTACACAACAGAAAAATCTTGGAAAAAAACAGCAAAGTCTTCCAGAAAAAAACACCGTATTTCAACGCTGTGTGCAAAAATCCCAGTGGGATGCAAGTCAAACAATAACAACAATAAGACAATGTAGATTAAAGTTATCAGGCTAACTCTGTAGTACAACAAACAAGCATGGCTAAACCAAAACGTTGCGTTAATGTGGGGGGAGTGCACGTGGTCACCGTGCCTTGCGATTCTGAGTGCCCAACTGCAAACGAAACGACCGGGGGAGTTAGAGTGCCGTGGGTGACGAATTTGCCGTAACTGTGCATGCACAATCAATGAAGAGAGGACGTGTGGGCAATTGAACGCCACATTACTTCGGGGTACCGCGGTGGTGGAATGTGATCGCCCTCAACTGGTGTGCAGGAGGTCATCTCCCACGCCTGGTATGCAAAGGGGGTCGTGGGTTTCGACCCTGTCGCATGAATATTTGGAGTTTGCGGTGTCCCTTCTCCCCGTGGTCGCGTGGAATTGTCTCCGGTTTTTTCCCTTCACATTTGCAATCACCGTGCGTTTAGAGTTATTTGACGGACATACATTTACACACGATAAGCCACTTCGTTGAGCTTATACTGGTAGGAACCTGGTTACACCAGCCCACAGGGGATTATTGTGTCCGTAAGGTAGTCGTGCATTCAAAAATGGGAGGGGCAGGGAGGGGCTAGGTGGGGAGGGGCTGGGTGGGGAGGGACTGGGTGGGGAGGGGCTGGGTGGGGAGGGGCTGGGTGGGGAGGGTGGGGAAGGGCTGGGTGGGGAGGGTGGGGAAGGGCTGGGTGGGGAGGGTGGGGCTGGGTGGGGGGTGAGAGGGGTGGTGCTGGGTGGGGAGGGGCTGGTCACCCCGTGGTGCCCGTATAAAACTCAACGTTTAACCTACTCACGCCGGCTTGTGCCCGCCCTCACAGTCGGGCATATTTGCGGAATACACCACGCCGCCGTTGACCCTGGCCATTGACCGAGCAACCCAACGTTCCTACCAGCTCCCTCCGCAGAAATGTGTTCATTTGTGGCCAGGAGGACGCTTGTGAAAAAGAGCTATTTGGTACTGTGGACCTTACCTGGGTCAAAATAAAATGTAGTTTTGACCCGTGATGTATAGGAATCCGCGGTGTAATGAGACACGCATCTGACTTTGACTCTGTTAAAAGTTCTGGCTCAGCACTCTGACCTCTGAGCCACACAACCACCTAAAATAACATGAATATTTTGTCTTGGAAAAAAATGGCTTAAATATGCCCCTCGTCAAAGTCTTGATGCCGGTTTATTCCACAGCATTGTGCTGCACAATTGTCTATAGCTGTCAACCCATACGGTTTACCCGTATTCTTGTACAGGGAAATTTAGCTTTTAGGTCCATGCGGCGTACAGCCGTCTTAATACGGGCAGAAAAAAAAGTAATAGCCAAAACACATTCCTGCGGAAGGAGCTGGTAGGAACGTTGGGTTGCTCGGTCAATGGCCAGGGTCAACGGCGGCGTGGTGTATTCCGCAAATATGCCCAACTGTGAGGGCGGGCACAAGCCGGCGTGAGTAGGTTAAACGTTGAGTTTTATAAGGGCACCACGGGGTGACCAGCACCTCCCCACCCATCCCCACCCCTCCCACCCAGCCCCTCCCCACCCACCCAGCCCCTCCCCACCCAGCCCTCCCTTCCCCACCCAGCCCCTCCCCACCAAGCCCCACCCTCCCCACCCAGCCCCTCCCCACCCTCCCCTCCCCACCAAGCCCCACCCTCCCCACCCAGCCCCTCCCTCCCCACCCAGCCCCTCCCCACCCTCCCCTCCCCACCGAGCCCCACCCTCCCCACCCAGCCCGTCCCCACCCTCCCCACCCAGCCCCTCCCTGCACGACGGACAAAATAACCCCCTGTGGGCTGGTGTAACCAGGAGGTTACTGTCAGTAGAAAGAAAGTGTGTCTTTCTACATGTCAGCAAGCATCAGCATTCAAGATCACAGACAGTAAGCATGATAAGTAGCATCATTGACACCAATTATCAAAATTAATACGTAAAACTGTTTTTGTTTAGGTACATAATTGCTCTCTATTTGGTTGTGTTTCTCGCTTGTGGTGGGACTTTGTAGGATGAACGTTGAGATTTGTAAGGGCACGGGGTGACCAATTCGGTCTGTTTCAGTTTCATTTACATATTTTGTATAGCCCTGTGAGCCATTCGGCTTTTGAATCGGGTGCAACCGCAACAAACAAAAAACATGAACAAGAAAACATCTTAAAGTGACTACGCGCAAACAGAAAATCCAGGAAAAAACATCAAAAACTTCCAGAAAAAGCACCGTACACCGACGCTGTGTGCAAAAATCCCAGTGGGATGCAAGTCAAACAACAACAACAACCACAAGACAACTTAGATTAAAGCCATCAGTCTAACTCCGTACTACAACAAACAAAACATGGCCAAACCAAAAAACGTTTCGAAATCACCAAAATAAATAAGGTCGGCACTGATAAGGGGTTGACAGGTATGCAATACGTAACAACTGTATTCCCACATGATTATACCGCGCCTCTCTAAAGTTGCACGTTTGTAGCTTATTCACAATGACCTAAGTTATTAACTTTATACTTATGTTTTAAAAAATCGCGTTACGGTCATGATGCGAATGTTTCAAAACGCGTTTTCACCAACACGGCTCGGCTTCCGTAGCCACACATACACACACCAGGGATGTGCCCCGTTACCGAACGAGCAAATCGTCTCAACAAGTATCTCGCCCGAATATAACTAACATTGACATCGTTAATATATCGATATGGACGCCGACCTCGCCTTCGCACTGCAGCTGCAAAATCAATTTGACTGCGAGGCGGAGGAGGAGGAGCGCGCGGAGGGACGGCCGAAGTTGGCCGATGATGAGGTCGGGTGGGCTAGGCCGAAGCATCGGTCTCTCCTGGAAGCCCTGCCCGGTGACGTGGCCCCCCGGCCCGGCGATTCCGAGCGCCGGGCACGGCCTCTCTCCATCGTCGATTCTGCCTGGGAATTGATCGACCCGAGTCCGAACGTGTGGGCGCTCTTCTCTCAGTACAACGAGGCGCTCTTCTGGGGGAAACTTCAGGGCGTCGAAGTGAAGTGGAGCAAGAGAATGACCCTGTGAGTGCGCTGGCCGTCATGGCTATGGTGATGGTGGTATCGATTGGGTATTTCCGGACAAGTTATTGACATTAACTTGACATTGTTAATAGTTTCAGTAATGTATCACCCCTTGGAATTGAGAGATGGGTCATCTGAGATGTACATCATCTTCTTGGTTCTTTCGGTAAAGTCGCGTAGAAGGGAAATAATAAAAATAAAACATAATAAAATAAAATTCTCACGACGTTTCGGCCACAACGCAAGCAGCCGTCCTCCTTGCGTTATGGCCAAAACGTCGTGAGAATTGTATTTTATTATGTTTTATTTTTATTATTTCCCTTCGTGACTTTACCGAAATAACCAAGGAGATGAATCCCTGCAGTCACGAAAGCTTTAAATCGAAATGTACATCATCGTCTGTTGTGATGGTGGTTACGGTGGTGGGTGAAGTATTGTTATAAGGAGTGGTGGTGTGTGGGGGGGGAGTGTTGTGTCGGGTGAGGACAAGACGGTGTTGTTTTGCTGTACGTGCAGATGTGAGGCCAACATAATCGTCATCTGGTTGCGGATTCGCTCGTTGTGGTTTAAACCCGTCCGCCTGACACTCTAAATCCAAGGCTTATGTGGGCGCACTCTTTCAAGTCCCGTCAGTGATGCCTTGGAGGATGGTTTTTGATAGGATGCTGGATTATTGCATCCAAATAACTATATTTATCTCGCTTAGCGGTGGCTACGAGTTGTTCTTTTTGGCCTGGCTGGGTGGTGATTGTGCTCCATATACAAATTCGTTCTCTGCGTATAGAGCACAATTATTGGGCTGTAGCCGCGCATTTCCAAGTCCGGTACAAGCGATTGTGTTGCCCGTTGGTGTTTCAAGCATGTAAACTGGCTTGTGTGTGTGTGTCACCCCCACCCCCCCCCCCCATGGTGTAGCTGTGCAGGTGTGTGCTGTTACGAGGGCCGAGGTGGTCTTTGCTCCATCAAGCTCAGCGAGCCCCTGCTCAAACTTCGGCCCCGTAAGGACCTGGTTGAGGTGAGCAAATGCTGATGGCTCAATGTTCCGACTGACATCAGTTAAGTTTAACCCGTAGTAGGCTTTCGAGACCAATAGTGTTTATGATTAAGGTTTTAATCGGTTAGATCGCGTAAGTATTAATTTGTCAACCCACCACCACGCGATACAGCGCAATTAATGTGTCACGTAACAAAACGTGGCAATTAGTAACTGCTTCAGCACACCGGTGTGTTGGAGTCAACCCACAACATTTACAATTCGAGTACGACGTTTCGCTGATTACAACCAGCTTCATCAGGCGATTTGCCAGAATTGTGAAGGAGTCTTCCAATTTCGGTGCGAATTCATCGCGGTGAGATTGTCGCCCGTGTTAATCGAGAGTCCTAAACCCTGCCTATTGGCCATAAATTGATTGGTGTATTTATACGCAGTCTGACTACTCACCTGGAATGTGCCCGATCTCCACATATCTAGAACACCAAGCGAGGGTTGTTCCTGCATACTGCTTGGATGGGTGACCACCATTCATAAAACAGGTGTTATAGGCTGCTGCGGGCCGACATTTATGGCAGAGGGCAGTGCGGCAAACCCTATTGTACTGTACTAAGCTCAAACATCTATGCTCTGCTGCCCACCTTCACCAACCCACTCTGACCAGCGTGGTGAAGTATGCTGGATGAGGGCCTCTCATGACTTTCACGGGGTGAGGCAGTGGATTGACAACAAAGGGCTGTACACAATGTACAACACATTTTGTTTCCCCCAATACAATTATCGACTAGGAAACATAGTAATTATCACTTGAAGTTGCTTTTAAAAGTAAAATAGTAACTTACTGTTACAGCATTTATGAATGTAGATTACGTGATAAAAGAGCAATTGTACCGTATCCCATATGGTCTTAACCCAGGGGTCAGCAACCAAAATAACAGCCATTTTCTTCCAATTCAGTAAAATATATATATATTTTGAGAGCCGCAATGCATGTGAATACAAGGCGGTACTTAACATTAAACCACATTTTTTGTAATCGCTATTTTAAAAACAGTACACACAATGATTCGTAATGCCGGACTACAAATCAGTTTCGGGCTTTTAGAAGTTCACCGTTCATCAAAAATAATTCGGAAGTTTGTTTTTACTTTGTAATTATAGTGTCGGGAGCCACGAAGCAGTCCTTAAAGAGCCGCAGTTTGCCACCGACCCCCTGGTCTAACCCACGCTGTTGCCACTACAGACGCTGCTGCACGAGATGATCCACGCGCTGCTCTTTGTGACGCACAACAACCGCGATCGTGAAGGCCACGGCACGGAGTTCTGCAAACACATGGACCGCATCAACAAGGAGACGGGAACTAAAATCACGGTACACTCTCACCCAGGAGGAGCTCTGCCTGCGCAAGCACCCGCTCTCCGGCCATGGTTTTCATTCGTTTGCTTTTTTCCCCCCACAATTTCGGTGTCGGCATCGGCATCGTATGGCACGAGCCGCCGAAGAAATTTCCATTCGAACTCTGCAGCTCGCGGTGCATTGTCACCCTGTGCCAGAGAACGACGGTCTAGACGCTGGCCAATGTTTCCTGCTTGGACAGGACACGTCGCTCATCGAAGTAGAATTCGTATGTTCTGTCCACCTCCTCAAGTGTAATTCCAAGCGTGCACCTCTGCATTTTTCTGGCTTGTTTCAGAAAATGGAACAAAACGTTCTACTTTTGAGGATGTTCAATAACTTCATCACTCTCATCTGCTCTGCTTACGGCAGATCTACCACAGTTTTCACGACGAGGTGGATGTCTACCGCCAGCACTGGTGGCGCTGCACGGGGCCGTGCCGCTTGCGCCCGCCGTACATGGGCTACGTGAAGCGCGCCATGAACCGAGCGCCGTCACCGCGAGACTTCTGGTGGGACGAGCACCAGCGGACGTGCAACGGTTCCTACGTCAAGGTGCGGGAGCCGGAAGACAAGAAGAAGGCGGCTGGCAAGAGCGGAGTTTCGGCCGAAGGAGAGCAGACGCAAGCGGGCGGAGTGAAGGGACGTGCCGACAAGAAGTCGCCGGCCAAAGGTGAAGCAGATGCAGTGCTGCTTGTTTTTGTGCACAGTTGAAGGGTATCCCGGTTTTATTAAAACACATGACAATCCATTTATTTTAATGCAGTTACATTTTAATGCGATAAATCCAAATTGTATTGCATAATTTAATTACTTTTATCGTGTAATTTCCCTCATAGATGCCCGCACGTTGAACTTAATAATTCACTCACTCCACTTAAGCCACATAATCTCAACAAAGCCATAATTTCCGGACAGTTAACGTTTGTGGATAATCAAGTTTCGCTTTACGATACCCCTCGATTACCTTTGTGTGAGTTAACTCTTGCACCCAAGTTTGTTTTAAAATGCATCTTATTTTATTTCTTTCCACAGACAAGAACGGGACAGACATTCGTACGTTCATCCCGTTCTCAGGAAATGGTTTTCTCCTTGGTAGCGGCGGCGGCGATGGCAGCAGCAGCAGAAATAATGGGAGACCACACAGTGCTGTGCAAGCCAGTTCCACAACCACGGCGGTAAAAGCACCCGTGTCGGGTAGAGAAACTATGACCTCAGCCTCCCAATCAGCAGTTTCTTCCTTCAAAGTGCCTCCTGTCTTTCCGACCGGCTCACAGCCTGCTATGGGAAGCTCGTCCCAGGGCAAAAACGGATACGATCGTGGTCGCTCTACGAGTAACATGGACAGCTGGCTTTTAAAGACCAAGGAAAGCGAGAGCAGAAGTTCCCCCGACGCTCCGATTCTCAACAGGAAGTCTGTCAGCAATCCGAAAGCTTTTAGCAAAGGAGTGCCTCTGAAGGGAAAACCAAAGGGTGATCCCGAAGGTGTAAAAGTCTTGGCTGTATACAAAGGCGGAGAGAGTTTGAGAGACGGAAATGGAGCACCAACTGCTCAGAGTCAGAGTAAACTAAAGGGGCAACACGGAGGCGGTTTCCCATCTCCTTCTCGCATACAAGGCTCCAGAAAGGGAAATAATGCATTAGCCAGTGACGCCAAGCGTGCAAAGACCGAGCAGCATACGTCCAGGACTCCCACGCTTACCGAAATGTTTCAAAAGAAACACGCAGGAGGCAGTGGCGGATCTGGGCGAGAGCCTTCGAGTCTGGGAACTCACGACTCCAAGATGCTGATGAAGAAAGAAGCTGTCCCATCAGCCAGACCGGCTGAGAGGCAGGGAGAGTCCCTAGCTGCAGGGCTTCTGGTTGCATGCCCCATTTGTCAACAGCGCCTCCCAGAGTCGCAAATCAACAATCACCTTGATGTGTGCCTGCAGTAGGATCACCGGTGCGGCCAGCTTCCAGCTACTCAGGACGAATAAACTACCTCCCGTGAGAAATTGTACTTTAGATTACAAAAAATGCTTAGGTGCAAGGTGACGTGTAGTATTAACTCGGCATGTTATGATTCATCCCTCTCACCACCAGAATTACAGTTGTCAGGAACCGGGGTCACGATTTAATGCAAGGTTCGATTATTTTTCTCATTTTCGTGGGTTTTCTCCTCTGTCGTCTCATTCATTCCACACATTGCATATGCCTGATGATTACGAAACAATAGCACGTATGATGTACAGGATGTCGATTGAGACATATTTCTTATGTGTATGTGAGTACCACGTGAGGTAGAGCACTGCTTAAATTGAATTGGCCTGTATATGCCATGCTGAACATACGTACACATGTTATTGTGTGTCCCACATGAACCATACAGCCCCAATTCAAATTAATCAGCACTGTCTACGCCATGTAGACCGAATTTTGCAAACATGGGGCATGTGCCGATTGTAACCACATAAATTTATATTTGAACGAAGGATAATTGATCAACTTTGAAAGACATTCATGGTGAGTCACCCCCTGTTGTATTAAATCAAGCATGTTAAGCGTGTACAATTGTTTTGCAGTTAACATTAAAACACTGTTAATGTACATGTGTTATACACAGATTTTAAATTTGCAAACGTCTTGCTTAAAAAAACTGAAAGCCTTATCAATGTAGCCAGCCTCCTTTAAATGAGCATTGTGCAAAATGTGTGTCTTGTTAAATGTTTAAGATTACTACTTGTGTTTTGTTTACATTAAAAAATTACATGAATAAAATGTTTTTGACTTTAATATCGTGCCATTTGTTTCATTTATTTACGATACTCTTATTTAAATCCCAGAAAACCTTTAAAAATAATGTCTCAATGGATTTCTTAACTGGTTTGAAAGGCTTCTTTATAGCAAAAATCCGCTGTACCGCATTAAAATATCCATCTTACAGGCCAAAGTACACACTCAAGCATTTAACATGAATCAAAAACAGATTTTTTTTTTCATTCAAGCTCTGTATCAGACGGACAATTTACATTTTGCAACATTTAGCAAAAAAAAATCCCTTCCAAGCCCTCACCCTCCGAAAAAGGGGAAAAGAGTTCTGAAAACGTCAGCGAAGTGTTAACGACATAGCAGCAAAGCATTATAAGATGTGCACGCAAGTAACTGGTAGAGCTTGTCAATCTGTTTGCCCGTCAGTCACGATCAAAACAATTAAGCACGATGACCGTACTTGAACAAAAAAGCTTCGGCATGGTAGCATAAAAACCGGCGACGACGCGGTGAATTTTGATGCAACGTCTCGATTAATTGTCACCATTCAGGGTCACAATGTAACTTACAAATTACTTGTCCATTTTAGTGCATGTGCAATCTATAGTGGTTATGAATCTATAGAGTAATTCACTTGCTACACTTACTTGAACCGGTTTTTATCACGGGTGGCTTAAATCCCAGAATTAAAACCAGGATTCTCAGCGGGTTTCTCCAATTCCTGAGCCACCCGGCCACCTCACCGGTGATTTAATTTAATCGGCGAATTTCCACATTTCTAATAATCACCATTAGACATCTCCGCGTTGCCCTTGGGCCATTCAATTGCTACTTGTGTCATGATATTGACATGACATTTCATAGACCAGAGGGTTACGACAAGCATCTGTCAGATGGGCACAAGTTACTGCTCCTGTACTGAGTCGTTCCTACCCAGCCTAGAGAGGACTAATTCAGCTTCTTAGGCCGATGGAAATGTGCAAGGCACCCAGTGATATTAACTGTGCAACAACCCTCACCGTTATCGTTCACCCCAAAACAAAACCACCAGCAGCAGCACCAGAGTTCGTGTGAGATGGCCCCAGCGGCTCAAGAGGTGAGAGCACAAAGCCAGCTCGACTGTGGCCTGCCACCACTAATCACCACTGCCGCCCACCACAACCACCACCGATACCACCATCAATCCTACCACCACCGTCAACACAGCCACCACCAACACCTCCACCAACACCTTCACAACCACCACTATGGCAAGCAAAATGTGCATGAACGCTCCACAGTACTCAACACTGTGCCAAGCTCTTCATTTGTGCGTAAACGGGCTTTCTTTCTGCGAGACGATCATTGACAAGTCTTCAGAGGCGTGGCTGCAATTGGCTGTGAGTGGGTTGTAAGGTCGCTGAAAGAAATGGAAAAACAAATATTACTGTACATAAACTTCTAAACGTTACAAAATACACCTTCCCGACGCCTGTTTATCGGCAACGTGTCATGAAATGAAGAATCCATTTGAATTTTTGTTCAGAGCAGTCGCAACCCATGGGTTAGAGAAGGGCTCTAAAATAGATTTTGCACAGGGCTTCTTCCAGATTAAATGACAATAACCGGCTCACTTTCCCACACACTACTTGAGATCGGCATTTGATGGCCACAAGCTGACATTTGTCTTTATTCTAGGAGCTGCAATGTAGCCAAATGAAGCACAACATTGATTTTAACACAGGGTATTATTGTGTGTGAGCAGTCGTTAATGACTGGGCTGAGAAAATCAACTCGCCACACTTGAGAAACTGGTTTAATTACGAGCGACTGAAACCTGGACGCGGACCCATTGACCTGAGCAGTGCAAACTCAGTGGCTCCAACCTCTGAGCCACTCGGTCACGATGCACAAACTCATTCTAAACACGTACACAGATTAATCGAATGCTATTGAACACAGTATTATTTGTTGTCCTTCCACCGGTTAAGCATGGTTGGCTATGTACGGTGCAAAAGAAGTACAACATACATATTCGATCTAAGATATATTTACAAACCAGTCTGAATGAATCGCGCACACACTTACCTATCGATTTGGCCACTTTTTCCATCTGCTCGGTGATATTGTACTGCACCCCTTCTTTCCTGAACATAAAAGAGCAACGTGAAAAAAATCTCACCACAACCACCACCGTAACACAGCTTCGGCATGGAGAAATGTGCAATGCAATTGGCAAAAACAGAACGAAAAAATTTTGATTTATTTTCATTTATTATTTTATAATTTTTTACCTACTTGACTTTACCGAAAAAACCTAAGAGTAGGACGAAAAGGAACATTCGCCAGCACGGGAATGGGTCACAATGTTGTAATTACTAGCGAAACGTCGTACTCAGATTGTAAATGTCGTGGCTTGGCTCTCCAACACACCGGTTAGTGCTGAACTCGTGACAAATTGGCACGTTCTGTTTACGTGACAACCCTTACTAGTTGGCTGTGTTGGGTGGTGGCGGGTTTAATGACACATTTCTATATTTACGCGAACTAACCCAAAAAATTAAAACTTCTATTATGGATGATATTGGTCGCGAAAGCGTACGTGTTAAACAGCGCTAGGGAGGGTTTTGCGCAAAATCGTTGCCGTGTGTGCGCTCACCCTCTCGTCCTGCTCAGAGCCTTCAGTCGAACCAGGGCCGACAGGATGTTCCTCTGCAGGTTGCTGGACAGAGCCTCGTACTCCAAGAGTTCACCTGTTGTCAACAGGACACGCAGACAGCGACAACAATTTCCATTTCACCGTTGTTTAAATGCTGTTAGAAAAAACGATTTACATGTATGTTGAACTTCTTTCGCACCATACGTAGCCAACTATACATGGCCAATCACTTGATCACACTGCTGGATAAGAGCCCCCTGCATGCTGTGCAGGTCATGGGGATTAATTGACCATGCTTCTTCAGCAAGCTGGTCAGTGCAGGTTGGTGAATGTGTGAGAAGCAAAGACGTGGGTGCTTTGACGTACGGAAACAATGGGTTTTGCTGCACTGTTCTTTACCGCCCACAATGTCGCCCCGAAACATATAACACCTGGTATGCATGGTATTCACCCATCCAACTACTATCTAGGCTAAGGCCTTGCTTTGGTTCGGAGATATCTGACAACACTCGGTGGATTCTGGAAAATTCGGTCATAGACAACTTCAGCATAATAATAAACAATCTATTCCCGTAGGTGTCGTATTCGACCCGTGTACCTTAAAGTGTAAGAGTCGATTCGAATTTACATATCTCTAATTCATTACTAATTAGCATAGAGCGGCCGGCCCAGGCGCTGGTGCGAGAAATGAAATTGGGCTCCCTGTTCCCATATCATTCTCTCCGTCTTCGTAGTCCGGTGCCACGGCCGCCACCTGGGCCCGTGGCCTCCACTGCAGTCGTACCGCCTGCACACTCGATAGCCACACCACTGGCGGGCGGCACCTGTGAGGATGAGCTGCATGGTGTGGTTCTGGAGGTCGGCGAGCAGTCGGCCCTCCGCGTGCGCGCTGCCGCTCTCCAGCGTCAGCAGGTACCGGCACACCACCTGTGCCGACCACGTGGCAACGGGGGACGACAGGGGTCAGGAGGTCATCGCATCAAAGCAGTGGAGGTGGCCGGGTGTTGACGCCCTTATCCCCCTCCCCCCCCAATCTCCCACCTGGAGTCTATGGTACAAAAACGACTGACTCTGGAGAAAGCCACCAGCGCTGGGGATGCTTAAGCGTAACGTTATGATAAATTGCGTAACGTTTGATCAATGAAATAAAATTAACATAGGAGGTAGCCAGGGTGGCTCAATGTTCGCTGGACAGAGTGCAGAGTTGGCATGGCTGGGTTTGATGCCAGCAAACCGCACACGCTAAGGCTGGGTTCTCAACAACAACGTGAATTTTTATTGTGCACCCGCAATGTGACAAGCCTCTCATAATCACAGTTATCCAGCCAAGGGGAACCCGCCAGTAGCAGCCGTCGCTGTACAGCACTTGGTGAACAACACAGCGCCGGTGGCGCAATGGACATTCGTCCGCAAGCGCGCAAGTTTTCACAATTAAATAACTTTTTTTGTTAACGGGGCGATTCCTGGAGGGTGCCCCGCAGCACATCGACGCGTGAGCGAGCGCCGCCCACCTGGTAGGCGACGTGGAATGGGCAGAAGGCGTCGCGCAGGAACCGCGCCACCCTGGCGCCGGCGTCGGTGTCGGCGAGCGCCAGGGAGCCGGCCGAGTCCACCAGCGCCGCACAGCGCAGCAGCAGCGCCACCCCCTCCTCCATGTCCTGCGCGTTGTCGTGGGGGGGAGGGGGGGGCAGCAGGGGGGGGTGGCGGAGAGTTGGGAGGGGGCGGGGGTGGAGGACGTTGGATTGGGGAAGAGGGGGGGGACAGGATCTGTTGAGATATCACTCACCACAGCCGCTTTGCCAAGCCACTGCAGGATGAGGGCCCGCCCACGCTTCATCACGCTCGGGAGCAGAGTAGTAGGGTAGAACGATGGCTTTTGCTGCGAAGCTCTCCATGCTGCCCTCTACATAGCCCCGCAACCTATAACAACTATTGTGCATGGCAATCGCCCAATTCAGCTGTGAACAAGGGCAAACCCTGGCTTAGCTTCGGAAATGGTCTCAGGCTTTAATTGGCCCTTAATCACAATAACAACAATAAACATGCACGTCCCGTTTGTCAATGCACCGCGAGATGAGGGCCTCCCCACGCTGTGCGGGTCGTGGGGGTGGTCTCCTGCCCCCTGCTGGGGTCAGCTGCACATGGAGGGTTCGGTGGTACTTATTTTATCGACCCTGGATGTATGATTAGCACGGTTGGCTAAGTACGGTGCGAAATAAGTTCAACATGCATACAACTCGTAACCTTACAATTGCGAGCTCCTCGCTCAACACCCGGCCGGAGAGAATTGGGAGAAAAATGGCAAAGAATTATTGTGATAAAAAAAAAGAGAACCCCGCCCCCCCCATGCAAAATATTAAAAGCAACTCTACGATAGAAAAAAAACACACGAGGTCGTCGCGCCTTTCCTGCCGGGTACCTTGATCTCGTTGTTCGGCACGAAGATGAAGTCGTCCTCAAACAGCTTCAGCAAGAAGCAGAAATGTGAGTAGACGATGTCTGAGAGGAACGCGCACGCACGTCACCGCCTGCTCAGTCACTGCGTTGACAACCGTTGACACGTCCCCCTCGCTTCACCCAGTTGTGACCCGAAACTAAAGCGATGTTATTTAACCAGGTTAAGCCCACTGAGCGACCTAGCCACAGATGAAAGCTCCACATCGAAGTGAAACTATTAAACAATACAAAATATATATTTGACCACAAAAGGCCCACTGAGCTATGTAGCTGTTTTTAAGAAACGTCCTGGCCACAAATGATAGCCCAACGAAGTGGCTTATCACGTAGAAATGTATAGCAGCCAAATACTCAAAACGCATGTTGGTTCTAAATGAGGGAAAAACCGGAGAGAATGCGCAAACTCCAAATATACAGGCATCAGGGTCGGGATCGAACCCACGACCTCCTGTAAACCAGTTGAGGTGGTGAACATATCGCCACCGCGGCGCGCCTGATATAATCGCCCCTGAAGTGGCTGATATCATCACCACATGTGGAAGGTTATAGCAGCAGCCAAATTAAACGCATGTTGATTCTAAATGTGGAGGAGGAACCCGGAGAACAATCCATGCGACCACCACGGGGAGAGAGAGAATACGTGGACTCCAAATATACAATAGGCATCGCCAGGGTCCAGGATTGAACCCAGGTCAGCATGCAAAGCAGGCGCGGTGCGGCACCCATTCCAGGTAAGAGTGTATCGATGCATCGATTAATACTGATTCTTAAGCTCACGATGTACGCATCAACATGTGTTTGTAAGAATTAATGTTTTTTAATTGTAATTCTTGTGGTTGGAAAACAGCGGTGCAGTGGCTAGCACATTGCACTATGAACCCAGCCAGCCGAGTCTGAATTCTGGCCATGGGCAACACCAGTTGCAAACACATATCGATAGCACAAATCAGCATTGAGGTTGTGGTCATCTCCTATTTGCAGGCTTGAGCCTGTGGTGGACATTCCACATTCCTATGGTGGGGGGGGGGGGGCGAGTCCATAGCTATCCCTAGGACAACCACTGTTGTTGAGAAGTCAACCACTGTTGACTGCCAGAAAAAAAGTGGTACTTCGTTTTATCGACTCCGGAGGTATATGAGATTTGAACTCACAACCTTCCAATTGCGAGCTGCTTGCTCAACCGCTGAGTCACCCGGCCGGATCAAATTTGGGAGAAAAACGGCAAAAAAAATGATCGTGATAAGTAAAAAAACACAATACAAATATAAAAAAAAGCAACTGTACAATAAGAAGAGGCCGTCGTACCTTTTCTGCCGCCGGGTGCCGCGTGGCAGGCCATGACAACGAAGGCCGGGCGCACGAGCAGGTGGAGCACGTGGTTGCGGTAGGCGGAGCACATGAGTGCCACGCATGCGCGCGCCAGCGCCGCGTCGCCATCACGGGGCGGCGCCTGGCACGGCCACGCCAACCGCACGACCTCCGACCCTGCACGGGCGTCGCCACCGTCGTCACCGTCGCCGCCGCGACGCAGCGTGCTCGCGATGTTCCCGTGCAGCTTGACGCTATCCCGCACCACCGCCTCCAGCGGCTGTCCCTCTGCAAGAAGACGGCAAACAACCTCCTCCGTGACCCGCGTGGCTTTGGTCATCGGGGCCTTCGTTCAGTTTGGGGACTGATTTGATCGCGCGTGTGTATGTTTGCGTGTATGTTTGTGTGTATGTATGTTTTTGTGTGCACATAGTGGGGAGCGGCAGTGCTATGGTTAGCGCGCTGCGCGACAAACCCGGCAACGTCAGTGACGATTATCAGAATCGGTCCTGGGCCTCTCCTAGGTCGATTCAGCCTCTAATGAGTACCTGGTGTGGTGTGTAAACATCCATGCTCAATCCTCTAATGCTAGACCAAGGCCTCCCCAATCTGTCTCCACCTCTCACAGGCCTGCGAAGTAACCAAAATTCCATAGAGCGTCTGCACACAAGCCGATATGAGACGACATATCATTGAACATCGACGTTGGAGCGCAGTGCAATACAATCATGGAGATATAATGACAAAAGTGTCCTTTATTTATCTGCAAAAAGCCTCGCTGAGCCTCTCAGGACAATTTTTCAGGAGGGTCCTGCATTGGGATGTTTTCTCAGTTCCGTAAATGTTTGTGACTTCGTGTAGGAGGAGAGTTGAGTTCCTGAATGAAACCCACACATGAAGAGAACACCTCTCAAAACACCGCAACACTGGATTCAATCCACTGCTGTTCTCCCATTCTCCTGGCCACCTTTTGCACTGCAAGCCTATAATACCTGAAATTACTAGGAGTCTCCCAGCAGGCTCAAGCCTGCTCGGCCTCCGAGCTTTGACAGGATCGGGTGGAATTTCTTTTCCGATTTAAAGCTTTCGTGACCTGCTTGTGTTGTGGCCGAAACGTCGTGAGAATTTTATTATGTTTTATTTTTATTATTTTATTATTTCCCTTCTACGTGACTTTAACGAAGGACCGGGCGGGTTCAGCGTTGACTTGATCGCGATGCCTCACAAGAACTGCGCGTCGGCAAGGTGAGCGACGTCAACCCAAGAGCAGCTACAACGACCACGACAAGAAGTGGAGCGCAAGGGACCAATGCTCAAGAGCCATCCATGCTTACCTGGCCAGTGCAGAAAGGCTCCAAACTTCTCGATGAGGCAACGGAGCCACTGGACCTCAGCCAAAAGTAGAGAGAATTCAATTTCACCTGTGGCTCACACACACACACACACACCCATATATACATACATATGTAGTGTCAGCGATTTAGAGGCAAGGGTTCCCAGGAGGCACCGTCTTTATTAACACCTTCACAAGTTCACGAGTTCGCCCTCGCGCTCTCCCTAGTCGTCTAGCCGAGCCTAAACACAACCCTGACCGCGTAACACCGATGACCGAGACGGCCAGCAACTATCCGTCCGCCCAGTATCTAGCGAAGACGACGAGACGAGTTCACTCCCCAGAACCGGCAGCCACGAGCTCCCGCTCTCAGCTGCTTTTATGCTACCCAGCGCGGCCTGGCTCCGCCCTGGCCACACCTCCCTTCTCGAACCCACGAGCGGGTTCCAGGGGCTTCCAGATGGGGTCTTCCATGACCCTTGCCCTAGTTCCTCCGCCCTGCCGACACACCCGCGTATACGCTCACCGGCGTGTGGACTGCTCGTCCACCGCAGTTGCTGCTGCTGGACAGCAGCTGGCGCCATTACACTACACATGTAATTATACAGTCCCCCCCCCCCCCCCCCCGTATCGCTAATGTTGACTGTTGGGATCCCCTGTATTGAACTGTTTGCGACCACCTTTAGAGGTCGGATTGACACACGAAGGGGTTGGTGTGAACAGGACCATGCCAGGCCGCCGTTGTCTCCCCAATGGCGATGTTTACGCATGGCACCAGGTACTCACTTAAGGCCAAGTCGACCTAGTGGAGGCCCAGGACCGGTTCGGATAATCGTCACTTATATTGGCCGTGAGGGGGAATGTAGCTCGGGTTGTCGGGTTAGTAGCGCAGTGTGCTAAGCATGGTGCCACCGCTCCCCATACAAAGACAAAGATCCCCCGTATAGCCTTAACAGACTGTAGGGGCAAGTGCTGTTAGCGAGCACCTATGAAGGCCGTAACGGTACACGAGGGGGTGGGTGGCCAGCACCACGCCCGACCGCCTTTGTCTCCCCAGTGGTGATGCTTACACACCGCACCAGGTACTCATTTCAGGCTGAGTCGACCTACGGGAGGCCCAGGACCGGTTAAGATAATCGTCACTGGTGTTGGCCGTGAGCGGGAATCGAACCCGGGTCGCCAGGTTTATAGCGCAGCGCGCTAACCGCTACACTAACGCTCCCCATACACACACACACACACGTACATACCCACGCACGTATACAAATGTTGCACAAAAGCCGAAAGCTCGGTGGCTAAGCCAGGCACATTTGCATACAAGAGAACACACGCTCTAATCGTTAATATGTACCTGTACGTGCATTGCTCATGGTCTCAATCCAATGGACCCACTGTAGTTTGGCAATCACTCTCAAACGTGTGCTCCAATAGAGTGAGAATAAATTATGATGGCATGGGTAAAGGAATATCAACGGCATGCTTTGGGCACTTTTTCCAAGAGATTAAATGACTCCTTTGGGAACAACGATGGGAGCTCTCCACTCTGCTCCTTTTGCAAAGGAGACCTGGGTATAAAATATACAAGCAGGGGACTGGGGGGAAAAGCGGAGGCATGGGGTGGGGGGGTAGTGCAGTGCAGGAACTGCTAAACGGTGACGAACTGGGACGAAAAAAATCGACCCAGGTATTTGTAAACATAGCGGGCCCAAATTGTCGTGCGATCTCATTGGCCCATTTGGGCTGGCCCAAAAAACAAATGGGCCAGTGATGGAATGAAGCCTACATATTAGAGGTAATTAAATATTTAAGTAAATAATAAAAAAATATCTATTAAAAAATATATATTTATATATATTTTATATTATTAAATATAACAAAATATAAAAAAGATATTTAAAAAAAATATTATTGCATTTTTTTACTTGTATTCTGATCACATTTGCAATTTCCTCACAGAGTCTGGCCCACTGGCCCTTGGAATTGACCGGCCCACCAGGCATTTTCCCGGACTGCCCGATGGTCAGTCCGGGCCCTGTCGCTAAAGGCTTGAGAAGCAGTGGGTCACAAACTCGGTTCTCTTCACTCGCTCAAACCACCCTCACGCCGGAAGGCACGGCTCCTCGCCCAGGCTCGCTCACCGTGATGCTGCATGAGGATGCTGGCGATGAGGGCCCAGGGGCTGGCCACCATGCCGTGCTGCTGCGTGCGCACCATATGGTGAGCAATGTCACGCGCAAACACCAGCGTGCTCTCCGGCGGACGTAGGGACAAGTGTCTGCCAGTATGGTGGGGGGGGGGAGAACGAGTGTGGTTAAGTGTGGTCAAACTCCTAGAAAAAACTAAAACCCTCTGACCAAGAGGCTCTAGGCGGCCTTCATCCAGCAGTAGATTAACAGAGAGCACCTTACAGTAAGTAGTACATCAAATTACTTCTTGACGCAGCACATACGCCGGTTGCTTTTCGAACGCCACGCCAGAGACGACGACAGCTCGTATCAGGCTCCCGAGATGGGTTTCTCACTCCGCTCAAACACAGGAGTGAATCCGATTGGTTGATGATTTTATTCGCAGGTGTGAGGGGAGCGTGCGATGGGGGGGAGGGTGGTGAGCTCGAGGCCCACCTGGGCGTCAAGTTGTAGCTCTTGGAGTCGATGCGGCCATTGGCCAGGGCCTTGAGTGAGACGGGAGCGTGGAAGTAGAGGTGCACGCTGCCGTAGTCCTCCCTGAGCACCGAGCGGGCCTTCAGCAAACCCTGCTCACGCAGAGAGAGAGAGAGAGACGACAGCAGAGATTCGCCGAATTAAACCGTGGATCTAAATCAATGAGGGTGTATCGAATCGCAAGGGGGAGAAGGGCCGGCAATTGACGTATTCAAATGTACAGGAGCGATTTAACAATGACATCACAAAAATGCCATAATGATGTGCTTAACCATAACTTGAAGTATATGTTTTTAAACAGTAATGATGGGGAGGCCACTACACTTTACTCGGTATGTAGCTACAAGGCAAGGCAGAGTTACGGCCATGAAATTATTCACTCAAGCCACTGCTGATGGAAAGGCCTCAACTACAGAGCCCCACCGCCCTAGAGGATGATTGGCCTCATCTTCCACGCTGACCAGAGGCCCTGGAAGAGGAACCGATACCCACACTCTACCCCATTGCACGCGACCTGCCGACAATAGACTGGGTGCACAGAGGCAGGAGGGCCATTTAAGAAACTTCCAACGTTGTTTCAACTCCCGCGTCGGGAGATGGAATCGAACCGGCGAACCTCTGTAACAGCAAGTCCAGCACCGCTCACCGTTACTCTGCTGCGGCAGCATCCCTTGCCGTCTATTGACTCGCGTTAATTGGGTGGCTGATGCCGCAAGGGTTCTTTGTGAGAAACACTTCAGCATCTGCAACAGTTCCGCTGAGCGATTCCCACGGCCTGGCGCACGGGTTGGGGCGAAACTCTTCTTCTTCTTTCGTATAGATTAATTAAAGATGTAATTTTAGCTTTGTTATCCACTCCATTGTTTGTTCAAAAGCAGAGTGGATCTCGTCCATTCCTCCTTGAAAGGACTGAAGGAACCACTTCCCGACAGGACCAGAGACGTTTGAATTCCCGGGTGGCGTCCACCCGTCAATAGAGGAAAAACCTCCGCCGTGAAACGGCGAGGTGACGCGAATGTCGGTGCCGTGGCCCGTACCGACGTCGACTCCTTGGGCTTGGGAACCCCGAGGAGCTCGCGCGCGTAAAGGGCCTCCTCCAGCAGCCGGTCGTAGCTGATGCTCACGGCCACGGCGTACGTGTCGTACACCTCTCCGCGCAGCATGGGCTCCAGCGCCATGTTCAGCAGGCCTGTCTCACCGCCACCGCAGTTACCGCCGTTACCACCACAGCCAACGACGTTATTACCACTGTTACCAACGTTACCACTACCACCGCCACCACCGTTACCACCATTACCACCATTTCCACCGCCAACACCACCACTATTGCCATCGCCGCCGCCACCACCACCTCCACCACCGCTGCCAACACTACTGCCACCACCGTCACCACAAGGTTAAATCAATCAATCTGTTATTTATATGGTGCACTTCACGTAAATAAAGGCAACTTAGAGTGCTTTACATAAAGTATTATTCAGGAATGCCCAAAACTTAGGCTGCACAAGCGACGAGAAATTTCGTTTAAAATATCAACAGAGCAACGTTACTCCGGGGAATGTAATTTAAACAAATCATAAAAGCTTGCGTTACGGTAAAATCTCATCTCTCTCTCGTCTCATCGGTGCACAAGCAAGGATCTCACCCAGCTTGGGCGGGAGAGACTTGTTTGTGCGACTGCGAGTTCCCTCCAGGAAGAACTCTACAGGGGCATCTCCGTTCTGCACACAGAACAACACCACACGGCAGGCAGAGTCGACATGCCGTGCAGGATTATAGCCGAGTCGGCATGTCACGCTCACGTGAAGTCTCGAGACAAATGTTTTTTTTTCCGTAAGCGTGTTTTATCGTCTTTCGAGAACCCAGAGTACAGTTGGGAATATCAAAAGGAGGGAGGAACAACATGTAAGGGAAAACAGGCCGGGCGTAACGCACCCTCAAATATTGGGGAATTAACGAGGGAAACCGGGCTCACCACCCTGCCATGGTAGGGGCAATGATCAAGAGCAGTGTATTAAGGGGGAGGGAGAAAATGTGGAAAAGGGGAGGAAGAGTGTAACCGAACACAACCCAAAATAAACCAACAAAAACGCGATGTCCAAGTTTGTCAGTTGCGTTATCGCCCAGGAGCGACGGTTATCCCGTGCGTTAGGGAGGGTGGCGTAGTAGTGTCCAGATTCCATCTGAAAGTATTTGACTCTTAAGAATTTGCTGTCACGCTCGGGAAAAAAGAATTGCCTGTGGAAGCGGACACCACAGAGCTACATCTGAGATTCCGTTAAAGTGACCTCTGGCACAAACAGCGCAGCGGAGTCCTTTCCTCCACCTGCTCTGCATACAAGAGTCTGGGACTGCAGAAGAGGATCGCATCGCAAGAATTTGACAATTCGTCGATTCTTTTAGATACAAATTTATTTGTAGGTTCGCAACGCGCGTGTACGCACGCGAAACTGCGTGCGTGAAATTCCACAGGCGTGGGCATTTCTAGTGAAAAACAATGGGATGTAGGGAATAAACGACGAGTAAAGGGAGGCGAGACAGGTGCCCACGGGAGCCCAGGCAGGGCCTGCATTACTATCCCACCCCCTACTGGACATCCGTGAAAAAGAGTCATTAGGCTCATCGTATTTCTCCAGGATAAATCAAGATTCCGATTCTGATGCTATCGTGCTCTCACCCGCAGCACGGCTTGCACGTACTCGCTAAACACAAGCCAGTACAGTGCATTGTTGCCAAACGAGCGACGCATGAAGAAGGCGCCGGCCATTCGCAGCATCTCGCCCACGATCTTCATCCCTTGAAAGTCTGTGGAGGTGATTGGGGAGGGGAAGGAGGGGGGGGGAGAGTGGGTGGGGTACGGATGGATTGTTGCATCGTAAGACTGTGAGAGATGGTGACGGCTCGGCACAAGCCTCAACCAATAATGGATTGATCGATCTTGATTTGAAGCTTTCATGACTGCAGGAATCCATACTCTTTGGTTCTTTCGGTAAAGTCACGTAGTTAAAAATAAATTAAAATAAAACAAATCACGACGTTTCGATTGCAACACAAGTAATCATCATCAGGTGTGAAAACCACAGCAATAATTTTTTATAATTTTTTATTTATTTCTAACTACGTGACTTTACCGAAAGAACCAAAGAGAATGGATTGATCGTGGCTCACGGTGGCCTTTAAAAAAATAAAAATCTTGATTTAAGATATCCCTTCTCTTGCACACATGGTTTGCGAACACCGCGCGGTTTGGCGTTATATTTCTGATATGGACTTAACCACACGTGCAGTCCCAGCACGTGTGGTTAACGGACTCGGTGTGACTTGGTGCTCCAGCGTTGATGATGTGCATCACCTGCTAGTGGTACTTGAATGGTGCATGACTTGAATTTTATTATCCTCGAATGTCTTTGCTGCTCAGTGTCTGCAATGTCATTAATTATACGCTGCTGCAACTTTCTTTTCCATTTACTTTTTACACAACAGTCCTCTCACAGCTCTATTCTTGCAAACCAGCGTATGGCCGGAATATCTCTTCTTAAGCTAAGTCTACTCATAGAATAAAATAAAATCAATTCAATCCATAAATGCAACGTTGCACGCCGTGCTTCGTGTGTGCCGTACCCATGCCGGCGGCGATCACCGGCAGTGGCAGATCGTAGGTGTAGAAGATGTAGGACAACATGAGGAAGTCGATGTAGCTGCGGTGGCTTGGCAGCAGCACGACCGGGTACTCCTGCACAGCCTTCTGTATCTGCACACCGGGCAGTGCCGAAGTCAACGCTTTCCACGTCATCCTAACGACACACCACGCAGAGTCTCCTTCCGATGGTGTTCATAGTTTTAGACTAACCAGGTGAGCCAATATCCCAGGAAGCGCCCAAACCGTGTCAGGTCTCGGACGCTTAGCAGGGTTGAGTGGATAGCTCGTGGATGGGACCACGTGTGCCAGAGGGGTCGACACCCAAGGAGATGGAGCGATGAAATCACTTTGTGTGCGGTTTCTCAGTGGATTTCCTCATCGTAGGACCTTAAGGGATGGCAATGGCTTTGGAAGGCCTTTATTCAACCATTAAACAATAATGGCTGATGATGATGATGTGAAAGACTCAACACAGAAGATCCCTGGGTTTGCACCCTAAATCGCATCCGCGCAAACCATGGCGGATGCGGAAACCCGATGCACAAATCGAAAATTAAAACCTCTCCAATGTGCGACTGTGGTCATTCAGAACAAACCATATACAACATATAACGATGCAATGCCCAATCCACAAAAACAAAGGAGACATCACAGCGATAAACTCCGCTGCTGGTGACGCGGTTGTCTGGCTTGACCACCTGAATGTGAAATTGTTGTTGTTGCTCTGCAACTACATCAGCCAAATAAAAGAAGATGATGATTAAACTTTATATCTTCTCTACAGTTCCCCCATCTCTATTTTCTCGTGTATCTCGCTTCCACCTCACTCATCCGTATATTTCTCTCCGAGCCATATTTCTCGATTGGCTAGAGCTCAGCAGTGCCTCCACGGGTCGTGCCTGTCCCGCGGGTTGCCAGCTGAAGGATCCTGACACACGGCGTGTCCTACACAAGCACGTGCATTGCGATGAGAGTACGTGCGTTTTTTTGTAACCACTCGTAAGAGGGGGTGCCGTAGTGGCGAGATGTTAACTTCCTCGCCCGGTATACAGGGGGTCGTGGGTTCAATCCCAACCCTGACGACGCCTGTATATTTGGAGTGTGCATGTTCTCCCCGTGGTCGCGTGAAATTTTCTCCAGGTCTTCCAGGTGTTCCCTCCCCGTTATGCACCAATATGCATTTAGAGTATTTGGCTGCTGTAAATTTCCACTTGATAAGCCACTTCGTTGAGCTATCATTTGTGGCCAGGATGCTTCTGAAAAAGAGCCATGTAGCTCAGTGGGCTTTATCTCGTCAAATGAAAATAGTTTATCGTTTTATTATAGTAATATGAGTGTGGTTGTCCGGGATAGGCCACGTGTTGAACATTTCTTGTCCAAATCCTTCGCCGAGTACTGCCAACTGCGGGCATCTTCCAAAGCAATTGAAGAGAAGATGCCCGCCGTAGCGCATGGCAAAAGTTTCAGACAACAAATGCTCAACACGTGGGGCCCCCTAAGCTGGAAGATTCCACGTAAATTGCCACCAGATCCGTTTACGCCGGACGTGGTCGGTGAGCCACCAGTCAAGAGTTGAAGAACCCCACACCGGAGCACGGCGAGGTGGGGATTGGGGGGGGGTGGGAGGTGCGATGGCGTCGGCTGAGCCGGTCGGTACCCGTTGCAGCCCTTCCTCGTTAAGCCGCACGCTGCGGAACAGAGCCTTGAAGGTCTTGCTGAGGGTGAGCGCGAACGTGCGGATGATGCACATGCGCTGGTTGTGTCCCATCTCCTCCAGGATGTCGCTCGCTCGCTCCGTGATCACCTCCACGGGCTCCCCGCTCTCTTGAGCCTCCTGCCTCGCAGCACGTGCATTCGTGTGAAATGTAATTTTTTAAAAGGAAAACAAAGAATCAATCTGGATCTCTCACAGCGAAGTATAACCCTTCGTATTCTTGGTTCTTTCGGTAAAGTCACGTAGAAGGGAAATAATAAAATAATAAAACATAATAAAATAAAATTCTCACGACGTTTCGGCCACAACGCAAGCAGCCGTCCTCAGGTGAAGAAACAGAGCTGTCGGAAAGACATTTAGGACGCTGGCTTTCTGACAGCTGTTTCTTCACCTGAGGACGGCTGCTTGCGTTGTGGCCGAAACGTCGTGAGAATTTTATTTTATTATGTTTAATTTTTATTACTTTATTATTTCCCTTCTACGTGACTTTACCGAAAGAACCAAGAATATGAATCCCTGCAGTCACGAAAGCTTTAAATCGAAGTATATCCCTTCGTGTTTGAGAACAGCCCGTGGAACAGGACATCGCAAAACTATCTTTGAGATCCCTTCAAGTGCTCCACACAATCGAGGGCAGTACTTTACCTACCACCCGTTCTGCATACCAGAGTAATGCTCGACGTTTGACAGTCAAACGGGTATTTTATTTTAAAGAGCGGGAATTTTAGACAAATTGAGTGCAAAACCAAATTTCACTTCGTACAGTTACTGGTGACTGTGCTGCTTGGATTTGAACCCTGGTTCTCAGCGTGCTCTGACCTCCGTTGCTTTGAAAATTCATATTCCAACGACGGGGACCTTAGCTGTCCATTCAATTACCAATTCACTTCCCCGATTTCGCTTCCCTTGCCGAGTCAATGGCTCGCTCTAACCATCGCTGCCTTGCCCCCTTCTGCACCCGTCCCCTGCAGCCGCCCACCAGTGCCCTGCCGCGGGCTTGCTCCGCACCTGCCGTATGAAGTCCTGCAGGCGCTCCGAGTGGAGCACAGCGCTCTTGAGCGTGGCGGGCGAGCGCGGCGAGTGGTAGCGGTACGACGGGGGGGCGTAGCGGCGCAGCGAGAAGCGCACGTCGCTGGACGCCCGCCGCTCCTCCAGGACATCCTCCATGTCGTCGCGTTTGTCCGCTCGCAGCATCATCCTGCCGGGCGCGACCTGGGTGGCACGGCAGAGGCGCGGCGCACCGCATCACACAGCGCGACACACCACATAACACTGTGCGCACATACTCTTTGGTTCTTTCGGTAAAGTCACGTGGGTAGAAAAATAATAGATCACGACGTTTCGATCGCAACACAAGCAATCGTCAACAGGTGGGACTACCACAGCAAGAAAAAACTGCACACAGCTGTACCCCGTTGCACCCTGCTGCACACCGCTGCACTATGATGTACCCCGCTGCGCCCCGCTGCACAACGCTGCACACCACTGCACTATGCGGCATAATGCTGCACCCTGCCGCACGCCGCTGCACGGCGATGCACCCAACTGCAGAACGCGGCACACCGATGCACAACGCTGCATCCAGCTGCCCCCCTTCTGCACACCGCGGTGCAACATGGCACAGGGCAGACGAGAGTAAAGACTTTTTTTCTACCGCGATGCAATCCAGAGGTGGCCGGTTTGATGCGATCACACGGCGCGGAAATTGAAACGGTGGTGTGAGTTTTTCAATTACCCCCCCCCCCGACTCCGTCCACCCAGCAGCTCTTGTGTAGTTGGGTAAAGCGTGGGTACTCTCACCTCTTTTCCAAGATACCTGGAAAGAGTGTGAGAGTCGGCCAAAATACGCACGAAGCCCTACCGCGAGCAGTATTGAGCATATTCTTGGTTCTTTCGGTAAAGTCACGTAGAAGGGAAATAATAAAATAATAAAAATAAAACAATTAAATTCTCACGACGTTTCAACTTTGAAAAAAAAAATCTAATTTTCTTGCTGTGGTTTTCACACCTGATGGTGATTGATTGTGTTGCAATCGAAACGTCGTGAAAATTGTATTATTTTATTTTTATTATTTTATTATTTCCCTTCGACGTGACTTTACCGATAGAACCAAGAATATGAATCCTTGCAGTCACGAAAGCTTTAAATCGAAATTCAGTATTGAGCAAGCAATTACAGTGCTGGGCCTTTACATTTTACTGCGATGCTCCTGGTAAATGAAACGACAATGTACGCACGAAAAGCACTTTTGTTAATCCACTGCTGGATGAGAGCTTCCCCACGCCACGTGCGGGTCCTGGGGGGATCGTTTGACGACACTTTACCACAGTGGTCAATGCGAGATGGTGAAGGTGGGGATGAAAGATGCAACAGTGGATTTAGCCTTACTGCCCACACCATAGCACTACTGTAAGTACAGTACTGTCTTTTTTCAAGTGGCCTTTTAAATATATATATGTACAGTACATCAATCAAATTGCCAATACCGTTTACTCTGTAATCTTGTAAGCAAAATCTCAACAAGTGGTGTTCATCTCCCGTGTATTTTTACCTGCATCACATACAGACCCTGTGGATTATATTGTAATGATAAACCCACCACAATGCCCTTTGATACTTAAGATATATTTGCACACACCGAACAAAAAAAACTAATTTTTTGACTTTCCGCCAAGGTTCCACGTAAATTATCACAGGGTCCACAAAGTTCAATGTGGTCAGCATGGCATGTATACGCAATCTCGAAATACCATCATCATGCAAGTGCTGCCAATGTCAATTGTCTAATTCCCTTACTTTATTCAAGCATCTGCTGTAGGTGTGCAATGTATGGCACGATCGAGGGCAAGCAGTTGCGATTTCACGGGGTCAAATCAATGTAATAGCGGAACAATTTCAAGATCTCATTCAAGGTCTTCAATATCCTCCGTGAACTTGTTCTCACTCATCTCATTCTACTCCCCTCCACGCACTCTCCCACCTCTCCCCTCTCATCTCACTCTACTCCCCGCCACAGTACCCAGTGTGACCCCACCATGCATACGAGAGGATAACACTAAAACACTTGCTGTGCCGCCATCTCCTTGGCCAGCTTGCAGCCCAGAAAATGTGCAAATCTCACACATCTGGACGTGAAGCACCAACCCATACGTCCAAAGTGCAGGATTGCCGGCGAGCGCCACCATCATCACGCCAAGGCTCAACGTCAGCAAAGCCAGTGATCTGCCTTTATCCAGAAGACAAAGTTCATTTTGCTGTCAGCAAAGCGATACCAACCGCTATCTATAACCACTGGCGCATGGCCAGTCAATGCTGGTATGCCGGTTAACAGTCCTTCACGGTGCAAACATAGCTCTTCATGTAAAAAAAAACCGAGCTTCTTAATATAATTGGCCAAACATCCCAATGCAGAACAATCCTGAGAACAAGTACTCATTGAATGGGTAAATAACGTACCGTATAAAGTTATTATTTTCAATAAGCCGAGCGGTGGCACTGTGGTTTGTGCACTCAGCTTTGAACCTGGCCATCTGAGTTCGATCCCCAGCCACAGCAGATTCTTTATTTATCCTGGAGAAATCCGATGAGCTATGAAGCTCTTTTTCACAGATGTCCATTTTCACAAGTGGGCATTATTATTAATACCTTTGTTGTTAAATATAGCCAAGTGCAGCTTACAATATTCTATGTTTAATTTCAACGTATATTTTCAGCTTCTTGTTGATACAATGCTGGATGAAGTCTCCCCATGCTCTGAAGGTAATGGGGGTTGTTTGACCAAACATCACCATGAATATCAGTGCAGGTCGGAAAGGGGTGGCACCCAGGAAGATTCAGACATCACTCATCACTGAGGTCAGCCATGGCTGGGAATCAAACTAGGCTCACTGGTTCGAAAAGTCCTCTGTGTAATCACGAAATACAGACTAGCATTGCAGAACATTTATGTCCAGTTAACGAACCAGTGGCCAAATAAACCACGATGAACCCCATCTCAAAAGCGAAGCGGGATTGAGTATTTGCACGAACGACTAACTACCCTGCATCGCAGGTGCTGTAGGTTGCTGATCGACAAGGGGATGGGCAGCAAAAGGCTACGTCACAAACCAGCTATACCAAACCAGTTATATAATGTAGCACTGTGTTTCTAGACTCCCAGATCTCTCCCTGCCTTCACCACTCCCTGCTGACCATCACGGTGAAGTTTGCTGAAGGTTATTCGCCTCGCTTGGTCAAATAACTGCCACGACTAACGCAAGGCGTGGGGAGGGCGGCCCTCAGCTATTGACCGCAAGCACAGTTGGCTATGTACGGTGCGAAAGAAGTTCAACGAACGTGTATACAACCGTGGAGACTGAATGCAGGCGTCTTTTATTCTGTGGCTGTGTGTCTTTTTCTCCCGTGTTTGCGTGCGACAGGATTCGTGTATGTGTGTGTGTGTCTCTTATGTCCGTGCTGCTCTGTAATACCATCACCCCGTGAGCTGTCCTCTCACACCGACACACAAAGGTTGAGCTCCTCTGATACAAACTTCTGAAGTGAACATGAAACTAAAAACTAGTTTTATTTTACCAGGTAAGGCTCACTGAGCTATGAAACTAAAAATGAACTAAAAACTAGTTTTATTTTACCAGGTAGGCCCACTGAGCTATGAAACTAAAAATGAACTAAAAACTAGTTTTATTTTTACCAGGTAAGGCGCACTGAGCTATGAAACTAAAAATGAACTAAAAACTAGTTTTATTTTACCAGGTAAGGCCCACTGAGCTGTGAAACTAAAAATGAACTAAAAACTAGTTTTATTTTACCAGGTAAGGCCCACTGAGCTATGTAGAATAGCTATTTTTTAGACGCGACCTGGCCACAAATGATAGCTCAAGTGGCTACGTGGACATGTTTTGCAGCCAAACACTCTACAGGCATGCTGTCTCTAAATGTGGAGGGGGGAAAACTGGAGGACCCGGAAAAAAATCCACACAACAAACTGAGAAAACATGCAAACTCCAAATATACAGCAGCAGGCGTCAGGGTCGGGATCAGAAACCCACGACCTCCCGTATAGCAGGCGAGGTAGTTAACATCTCGCCACTGTGGCACCCATGACTTCCACGATGTGTAAGCTTACCCTGTTTCTTGGCAAGGAGGCTTTGTGCGATACTTTGTGTCGCCTCGCTCTGACTTAGAAGTCAAAGCAAGCCGCCACTGTTTTGCACACACACACACAGCCCTTGTCAATGGGCATGTTGTCTCACAGAATAATCTGGGCTATTCAGATGCGTCCTGAGTTGGGAAAGTTTGCGAAGCCCGTTGTTCTAGAGATAATTAAAGCAGCTAGACAGATCTGTATGTTGAACTTCTTTCGCACCGTACGTCGCCGGCTGTGCTAATCAGATCTCCTGAGTCTCGACGCATTCAGGAGCTCCATCCAGTAGACTCTGGATGGTTGAAGGGGGCTTTGACAAGATAGCAAATGTTGATTTAAAGCTTTCGTGACTGCAGGGATTCATATTTTTGGTTCTATTGGTAAAGTCACGTAGAAGGGAAATAATAAAATAATATAAATATAAAAAATATAAAAAAAATTCTCACGACGTTTCGACTGCAACACAAGCAATCATCAGGTGTGAAATCCACAGTAAGAAAATGTTAATTTTTATATTATTTTATTATTTCCCTTCTACGTGACTTTACCGAAAGAACCAAGAATATAAGATAGCAAATGTCGTGATTAACTCAGCCCCAACCTGCTACCCTCACCACCACCATCACCACCACCACCAACCACACTCACCAACCACGCCACCACCGCCCCTAAGTCAACGCGGTGGCGTTGAGAGTGACACACGCAAAGTGTTGTGTGGTGCGGTGTGTACGTGTGTGTGTTAATGTGGACGCGTCGTGCGAATGGGTCACGCGTGGCGGGGTTCGTGGTGGTGTGCGCGTTGCCTGCTCGTGTGGCGTTTGTCATGCACGCGCGCGTCAACTGAACGTGCACATGCATGCGTCGCTTGAAGAATACACCACGTGCTTTGCCGTGTCACGACGTGTCAAGCGCACAGCGTGCGTGGGGTTGTTGAAGGTGCCACGGTGACACGTGCACGCGGCATCATGTTTAACTTGTCGTAAGAATGTGTCATGCGTGTAGCTGCTGCTGCTGCTGCCTCACACCCTCGCCCCCAACAAGAGCGAGGAAGCCGTGGGCCAAAGAAGTAGCAACTCTCCCAAAGTGGTGAAGTAGCAACTCACCTTAAGTGCTGGGTGGGGGGGTACAGCAAGGATCGGGGCTTCAGTTATGTCCACGGCCGATCAGACGGCAGCAGCAGCAGGAGCAGCAACGGGAAAAGCTGCTGGAGCAGCTGGAGCAGTAGCAAGAGGAGGAGCTGGAGCAGCAGCAGCGGCAGCAGGAGCAGCAGCAGCAGCGGCAGCAGCAGGAGCAGCAGCAATAGCAGCAGCGATCGCTCCACGCCTGCCCGCCGCCATGCCTGGCCCTGACCCCACCCACACCACCCCACCCTACGTCACAGGGAGACTCCCACCCCACGTCACAGGGAGAGAGGGGGGGCCACGTGGATTATTGTTGGGCTCGGGATTCAAAGTTACCGACTGTGGTGGGGGGGGGGTTGGAGATAGGAATGGAAGTCAGCATGGCTGTCATCCCCTTATTACAGACCCAATTCGGACTTTATTGGTCAACCCCGTGTCCCTTATACATCTCAACGTTCATCCTGCAAAGTTTCATCGCAAGGGAGAAACACAAATAGACAAACAAAAAATGTTGCCCGGTATTGAAATGGCTGTACGGCGTATGGACCTGAAAACTTGATTTCCCTGTACAAAAATACGGGTAAACCATATGGATTGATTGGTATGAGTTAAGTTAAAAGGTTTGGACTTGAGTAAAGTTAGGGCTGGGGTTTAGACCCAGAGGGTTAGAGATAGGAATGGAAGTTGGGGGTTAAGGCTTGGGCCATGAGTAAAGTTAGGACTGGGGTTAGGTTGTATTGGACTAAGGTTAGGGTTTTGGTCATGGCTAAAGTTGGTACAGTACTGGAGTTTGGTTCACAGGGATGAGATAGGACTGAAATTAGGCTTTGTGTGAGAGGTAGTAAAGTTAGGACTGGGGGTTATTTTTTGGGGGGGTCAGATTGTATAAGTAAAATGTGTATCGTAAACCCTACAACAACAAAAAAAACTATAAATCTTTACTTAAATTTAGTTTTCCTCCTGATGACGATCGCTTGTGTTGTGATCGAAACGTCGTAGTTTTTGTTTATTTTATTAATTTGAAGCTATCTACGTGATTTTACCGAAAGACCCAAAGAATATGAAATCGTCCATAATATAGGTGTTTGGGTTAGATCGCGTAAGGGGCCGTCCATAAATGACGTCACGCGATTTTGGACGATTCCCCCCCCCCTTCGTCACACGGCGTCACAAAAAGTCAGACCCCCCCTAAAATATGACGTCACAAAGTTCTGCCCCTTCCCCCCCAAAAAAATGCTTCAAATCGCTTTAAACCATTGTCATTGTATTGCGTATTTAATGTGACGCTGCACTCTGATGTTGCAGGAGAAAACATGTATTAAAAAGTCTGTTTAATTAAGTAGAACGTGCTGTCACACATCGTCACAAATGTCTGACCCCCCCCCCCCTAGGTACGTGACGTCATTTATGGACGGCCCCTAAATATATAAATGTGTCGTTAAAACCCGCCACCACCCGACACAGCCAACTAGTAAGGGTTGTCACGTAAACAGAACGTGGCCAATTCGTCACTAGTACAGCACACCGGTGTGTTTGTGGCTTGGCTCTCCAACACACCGGTGTGCTGTACTCGTGACGAATTGGCCACGTTCTGTTTACGTGACAACCCTTACTAGTTGGCTGTGTCGGGTGGTGGCGGGTTTTAACGACACATTTATATATTTATACGATCTAACCCAAAAACCTCTATTATGGATGATATTGGTCGCGAAAGCCTACGTGTATGAAATCAACTTTAAAATATGTATACTCTTAGGTTTTTTTTTTCTTCGGTAAAGTCACGTAGGTAAAAAATAAAAATAATTGAAATAATAATAGAAATAAAATAATAAATAATTGAAATAATTATAGAAATAAAATAATATTTTATATTATTATTTATATTATTTTAATTATTTATTTTTACCTACGTGACTTTACCAAAAAAACCCTAAGAGTATGAATCCTTGCAATCACGAAAGCTTAAAATCTATAGAATTTATAATCTTGGACATCCGCACCCACGTGGTGGGCGGGGTTCAAGAAGGGGTGGGGGAAGAGGGCGTGGCATCGGCGGAGCGGGGGAGGCGCGCGCGTGACGGAGAGGGTGTGGCCCACATTGCAGCGCTGCGATTGGCTTCATCCTTCAGAACTAGCCCAACCCCCTCACCCCCACCCCCCACACGACTTCCCGCGCATGCGCACTCGGCGGGCCCATGTTGGGTGACGGCCGAGTGTCCGTGCGTGGTTCCGCATTCCTCTTCAAGTCACCGCCCCCTACGTCTGCAGGCGCCTCCAGCAACGTTCCATCTCCTTCCCTCTCGAAGTCACTCACAGCCCCGCCGACGGTACAGCCTTGAGCCTCGACAGGAGGAGCAAATCGACAGCCTCGCCGCGACCATGAGCGACGTCGACAAGCAGCGGCAGATCAGCGTGCGGGGCATCGTGGGCGTGGAGGACGTGGCCGAGGTGAAGGGCCGCTTCAATCGCCACCTGCATTTCACGCTGGTCAAGGACCGCAACGTGGCCACCCCCCGCGACTACTACTCGGCGCTGGCCCACGCCGTGCGCGACCACCTGGTGGGCAGATGGATCCGCACGCAGCAGTACTACTACGAGAAGGACCCCAAGGTGAGCTGTGGGGTAGCGAGTGAGGTTGGGAGGGGGTGGAGGGTGAGTGGCAGGTGAGAGATGGCTGGGCCCTAGGGGCGAGGTGGGTGGGGAAGGGGCAGTAGCGGAACTATCATGGGGGCAGGGAGTGCCTTGCCCCACTAACACCACCACCATCCTGGTGGCCAAAAGCTACGAGATATGTTTTCAACGACAGTGTAAAATTACACAAATTGATTTAAAACGCGAGATTCATTACTATGAAATGTTTTCGCATAGAAGTCCGTTGCTGGGATATTTATTCCATTAGATACTTGTCAATGGTATTGCAAAGAGGTGACTACGAGCCCCGTGAGCGTAATGTTGTGATTCTGCAAGAGGAGTCCGCTGTTGGCAATTGCCTCGGTGCGACCGTGCGAGACAATTCAAATATTGGGGCCCCAGCTGACAATGTAGCAACAACGCCCCTGGAGAAGGGTGGTGTTGATATATGGTGATGGGGGTGGGTGAGTGGCTGGGTAAGTTGGTGTGTGTGTGGGTGGGTGCGATGTGGGGCCGTCCATAAATGACGTCACGCGATTTTGGACGATTTTACCCCCCCCCCCCCCCGTCGTCACACGGCGTCACAAAAAGTCAGACCCCCCCTAAAATATGACGTCACAAAGCTCTGCCCCCCCCCCCCCAAAAAAAAAATAAACATGCTTCAAATCGCTTTAAACTATTGTCATTGTAGTGCGGCGTATTTAATGTGGCGCTGCACCCTGATGTTGTAGGAAAAAACATTAAAACGTCTATTTAATTAAGTAGAACGTGTTGTGTATATTTACTTAAAGTTGCGCATTTTGATGTGACGTCACATTTCTCAACCCCCCCCCACCCCTCGTCACACATCGTCACAAATGTCTGACCCCCCCCCAGGTGCGTGACGTCATTTATGGATGGCCCCTTATGGAATTAGGGGTATGGTGGTGACGTATTTGTAAGTGCGTGCTATTGGATGATGGAATGATGAGGTGGTTGTTGAGGTGTGTTTCATGGGTGGAGTGGGATGAGGAGTTGAGACTGTCAGTGGTGGGATGAGGTGCAGTGTTGGGGCTGCGGGGTGATGGAGCCTTGGAATTGAGTGGCGTGCTGTTGGGATCGAGGTGGCGAGGTGTGGACTGGTGAGGGTCAGGTGGGATAACGAGGTGTAGTAGCGGATGAGGAGTGGTGAGGTCATGTGGTTGTGGTGTGAAGAGAGTGGATTGAGGTGGTGGGTTGGGGGGTTTGAGAGGAGGAATTCTAGAGATGGCCGCTGCACGGGGCTGGGGTGGGGGTGATTTGCATGGGGACTGTTTAGGTCAATTGTTAGTGGAAGGTGGGGCGAGGTGGTGGTAAACCTGTAAAGTGGGGCAGGCTACGTGGTTAGGAGTAGCGTGGCATGATGGGGGTGCGACGTGGGGGTGAGGTGGTGGTCTGGAGTGTAAAGTGGGGTAGTGGAAGCTTTGTCTGGGGTGGCGAGGTGTGGAATGTAGTGTGATGAGATGTGAGGTAAGGTGAAGAGGTGAGCTGTAAAGTGGGGTGACAAGGTTAAGGAGTGGGGCGAGGTGAGGTTGTGGTGAGATCTGGGGTGGGGTTGAGTGTTGAGGTGCGATGCGTTGTGAATAGGAAGGGTAAGACACTCAAAGAAGCAGCAGTCATCAGAAGCAAGTCGGTTTCAACAATGACTTTTGTGTTTAGTTTGTTGTCCTTCCCCGCAGCTCCGATTTGCACGTTTGGCTACGTACGGCCCAAAATAAGTTCAGCAAACATACAGAGATCCACAGATAACCAGACCAACATAGGCACCCACAGAGGCACCCACAGAGGCACCCACAGAGGCACCCACAGATACCTACAGAGTACATACAGTTATAAATAAGTTCAACATATAATTGTGCAAGCAACATTATCAATCAGCAGGAGCACGAACAGAAGCAGCATTAGCAACATCAGCAGCAACCTTCAACAGCAGAAGCATAAAAAACGAATAGGATCATCAGTAAAAAACCTCAAGCAAGTGTCAGCAATAATAGTGGAAGCATTGGTAAGCAATAGGGACACCGTAACCTACATTGGCCGAGCAACCCAACGTTCCTACCAGCTCCCTCCGCAGGAATGTGTTTCTGGTCCCATACATCACCAGCTGCAGTGGAATCATCGCAATTAACCGTGATCAATCAACTGCTGGATGAAAGCGTCCCCCAAGCTGATCCCCCATATCTCGTGGTCCTATGATAAAACAACGAATCTTGTACTTGAGTGAAAGCGGATTTCATTGCAAGCTTGCTCCCTCCTTTGGCTGGCACTCCATCATTAATCTCCACCATCGGCCATCGTCCTCGCAAGCGACGTATCCTGATCAAGCTCCACAGTGACGATATCACGTTTACCCCCGCTGTTTAAGACCGAAACAGGAGGAGGATTTCTCCACAATTCTGGCTGTCGCCTGATGTGGCTGGTTGTGATTCCCGGCGAAACGTCGTACTCGAATTGTAAATGTTTTGGGTTTAATCCCCAGCACCGGTGTGCTGAGCCAGTGACTAATTGGCATGTTTTGTTTACATGACATAGCTTACTAATTGATTGTCGGGTGACTGTGGGTTTAACGACACATTTACGTGATCTTGCCCAAAAAACCTCTATTAAGGAAGCTCATTTTGTTCAGCAGCCCCTGCGTTATCTATAACTTGCATATGTTCTCTCATCCACGTGTTCCTCTTTTTTTTTTTTGTCATCACAATGTGTATACCTGGTAAAGTTACCGGAGGCCGGACCGGGATTCAAACGATTAAATAAAAATAAAAGAGGTGGACAAGAGCAGGTCGTGGAGCAGCGGTCGCAAACGGGTTTTGATTCCTTACCCGTACCCGGCCGGGTACGGGTACCCGTTCCCTACCCGTACCCGTACCCTACCCGAAATGAGTGACAAACAGTTACTCACCAGTGACTCACGGCCTACCCGTACCCGGCCGCACCAGGGTCACAAATGGCTACCCGTACCCGGGTATCGGGTAGGGTATGGGTATCGGGTACCCGGTTGCGACCTCTGTCGTGGAGTGCTTTTTGGAAAATGAGCTTAGAAAAGCAATGTGCCAAATCGCCAACGGAATAACGTGTGTCACCTGCCATGACATCGATCAGAAACAAGGCAGTGGTATATTTCGTTAGTCCTCTGCCCATTCACAGGTCTTTGACCCCCAAAACTCCTTCCACCTTAAATCTTGATTTAAAGCTTTCGTGACTGCAGGGATTCATATTCTTGGTTCTTTCGGTAAAGTCACGTAGAAGGGAAATAAGAAAATAATATAAAAATTATTTTATTATTTATAATTTCCCTTCTACGTGACTTTACCGAAAGAACCAAGAATATCCTTCCACCTTGTCCGATCTTGAGCTTTCTTCATCATTTCACTGTACAGCTGCCATTCTGCTTCTAGGCCTCTTTCCCAACATCCTTCCACAACTTCCTCCGTTGAACCCACATCTCTGAGAATGTTGCCCGATCCACATATTTTAGTTTTTTTCTGGATTGTTCTGATTATATTGAGCTCATTCCTGAACCCGCGCTAGAACATTTTACAGTCACTCTTTCTCGCCATCTGACTAATTTCGTCCAGCTGACACGACAACCCCACATCTCAAGACTTTGCGGTCTTCGGTCGAATAGAAATGGCAAAATAATTCACCTACATGGGTCTATGGGTCCGGTGTTTCCTTCCAAATTTAGAAACATGCATTTAGATTATTCAGGGCTACAAAGTTCCACATGATAATCGACTTTTGTTGAGCTATCATTTGTGGCCAGGCCGCTTCTGAAATATAAGATAATATCTCAGTGGGCTTCACCTGGTAAGGTAAAAAATAGTTGAGTTGTATTTGTATATTTTTAAGTGATTTATTTACCTTTCATATACTTTGCACTCCTATCATGATTTTGTATTGTTTGTTGTTGTAAGGTTTTGACCCGTGCTTACTGCACAAAAAAACAGAGCTTCATAGCTCATCGGATTTCTCTAGGATGAATACATATTCTGATTCTGAAAATCTGCTCTGTGCGAGGTCGCTTCTTCTCCACTGCTGCCTCTCCGCTCTGGATCATTCCCATTTGCCAAGTCCATCGCTCTCTTCATCCAGTGGCATAAGCCTTCAGTCTTATCCCGTTGCCGACGATGGCATTCCTCTGTTCTAGCGTTCTAGTATCTTTATTCGTGCCTTCGTAGTTCTGATGCCTTGTTAGCCCCGTGTTTCCCTCTCCCTAACCTCCCAACATGCCTTCAAAGGAAAAAAAACAAATCTTGACCTTTCCCGTGATGTATTTACAATGCACATGTCTTCCCGTACGAAGGTGCGGTCCCATTTTACTTGGCTTTTTCAATTCCAGTTGCCACTGTGGTTGTTGGCGCGTCTACTCTGGCTCCAGTCCGGTGTCTTCCCTACGGAGTGTGTTGCATGTGTGTGTGCTTGTGCCGGCCTTTGTTTTTCCTTCCCAGATCCGGCTTCTCCAGTAACCACTTGCTGACTGCTTACTCTTTTTCCCTTAAACATCAGCACTGAAAGGACAAAGGCGGCGGCCGGGCCGTGGTTCAGGCAACACCCCCTCCCCTTCTCCCCTGCCCCCATACCCCCTTGTACACATCATGCAAGTCTCAATAGGTGCTCGCTTACAGAACTTGCCTCGACAGTCGGTTCAGAGGCAAATTTGAAGAACCCATGTTATGTATAAAATAAGTCTTGTGTATCTTTTGTTTGTGTTCGTGCGTCTGCAAGTCGTTGTGTGGGTGTGTATTTATGTTTGTGTGGGGAGCAGTAGTGCAATGGTTAGCTCGATGCACTACGAACACACCGACCCAACACCAGTGACGATTATCTGAACCGGTCCTGGGCCTTCCCTAGGTCGACTCGGCCTCAAGCGAGTACCTGGTGCGGCGTGTAAACATCGCCACTAGGGAGACAAAGGCGGCCGGGCGTGGTGCTGGCCACCCACCCCCTTGTGTGCTGTTCCAGCCTTCATCGGTGCTCACTAACTGCACTTCCCCCAGCAGTCTATGAAGGCCATATGGGGTGTCTTTGTGTGCGTGCGTGTGTGTGTGAGCAGCGCATCTACTACCTGTCTCTGGAGTTCTACATGGGGCGCACTCTGCAGAACACCATGGTGAACCTGGGTCTTCAGAGCTCCTGCGATGAGGCCATGTACCAGGTAATGCCACCGCCGTCAACGCCGCCACTGCAGGTCCTCTCCGCTCTCCGGGGATGAGTGCTCATGCTGCTGGGGAGGAGGACAGTCCGTCCAGCCTGGAACGCATGTTGGAAGCCGCCCCTCTGTCTGTCTGGATTTCCCACCCCCCCACCCCCGTTTTATATTTAAATTCAAGCCTGTGACCAAATCGCTCGGAATGTGCCGATTTCGTCAGATCTCTGATAGTTGTATGCATGTGTATGCACGTACGTATGTTGAACTTCTTTAGCAGCGTACGTAGCCCAACTGTACTAATCGGATGTGCAGGGTAAGGGCAACAAACTAAACACAAAAAGTGGTTATGCAAAAATGCGTTTTCAATTTATGCAAGCAATGGTCACCACCATTGCATCCCAAATTGGCATAGGCAGCTGCAGGGCTGCACTACATTGCGGTTAACAGAGGTCAGTGCAGATACTTGTATTTCTTGTACGGAACTTCTGTGTTCCCACGCCTGTGTTGCCCACCCTTCGCAAACCCGCACTGACCTAGCGTAGTGAAGTATTGTCAAGAACCTCCGCTATCCACACGGTGTGGGGGTAGCCCTCATCCGGCAGTGGATTGCAGACTTCTGTTGAAAGTATTGGTACAGACATCTGGTCACAGCAAGGCTTGAACCAAATTAACAGTTTATTTTGGTCGCGGAGAGGGGGGGGGTTGTCGAGGGGTCAGGAGATTAACGAGAGATGAAAATTTGAAAATGGTATCGGCACTGCATCTCAGGTTTGAGTTAATGTTCTTTACAGTGCAATAAAGTTATTTGAATCACCCTGTTAATCTAATTGTTCGCTAATGGCACGGAACATGAATACTATACCATACATTAACCTCTTGCATTACAAAAATTCCTTTTGATAATGTGAATCTATTTTTAGATTTTTTTGTGTGTGTAATGGACAAAAGCCACTGTACCACTTGCAACCACCAGCAAATTCTAAACAGCTGCTGCGTTTCTCCATTCGCACTCTGTACAAATATATATATTTTAAAACAGAGCGTTGAGCAACACCACAATACCCCTTTGTTAACGCTTTCCAATTAAGATTTAAAGCATTTATGAATTATCTGCGTTCGTCCATCCATAACAACGGGAGCGTGTGGTGGGGGGCACAAGAAATCTCTTAAAGATTATCCAAACACGAAGGAAACTTCACTGTATAGTTGCGTAGCTATTGGGGACTTCTGCTATGAAAAACTTGGTTTAGTGATCAAATGGTTGCCCAACATTTTAAGACACCGTCCAGTGCTGAAAGGATTTTACGAATCACAACCACATTGTGGCCACACGGGCCACCGGTCGACTTCCGTACCGTCACATCAGAACGCATGCGTGCGCGTGGGTTTGTTCCTAACTTATATTTCCCGGACTTTTTTGCCAGTGTCAAAATGATAAAACAGCAAGAATAGGTATTATTATTATTCTTGGGTCTTTCGATAAAGTGACGTAGATAGGGTCAAACAAATAAATAAATAAATTTCCTTTTCTTTGAACCTATCTACGTGACATTACCGAAAAACCCAAGAATATGAATTCCTGCAGTCACGAAAGCTTTAAGTCAAGCAAGAATATGTTTTTTTCTTTCTGGCAATAAAGCAGGTGTTAAGATATTCAAACAACAAATGAATACCCTTTTCAAGGCATCGAGTCTGCATCAACCACACACAGTACTTGTGACAAAACATGCAAACAAACATGCTCTGATAATAGACGCATTGTCTTTGAAACTGATTGCCCTACACCAGAGACAGTCTTCATTCTAGATTTGAAGTTTTCGTGACTGCAAGGATCCACATACTCTTTGGTTCATTCGGTAAAGTCACGGAGGTGAAAAAATAAATTAAATCAATTAAATCACTGTTTCGATTGCTGTGGTTGTCACACCTGATGATGATTGCTTGTGTTGCAATCGAAACGTCGCGATTTAATTATTTTCTCACCTATGTGACTTTACCGAAAGAACCAAAGAGTAGAGACGGCCTTCTTCATGGCCTAGTCTCAGGAGTGTTCGACCCAGAGAAGGCCAAAAAGGTGAACATGTGTCGTTTTCTAACGTGTTCGTTTTAACGATGGACCCCGTTCTGCTCTCTCCGTCACAGCTGGGCCTCGACATCGAGGAACTGGAGGAGATCGAGGAGGATGCGGGCCTCGGGAACGGCGGGCTCGGGCGCCTGGCAGGCCAGTCACAGCTCCCCGCTTCGCGCGTGCGCTGCCGCGTTTGTCTCCTCCGTGGCTTCCTCCTTCGCGACTGCGCCACGACCACAGCACCACAACTAACCCTGTAGCAATTGGCCCTCGTTGTGTGTCTGTATGTTGAACTTCTTTCGCACTGTACGTAGCCATCCGAGCTCATCTGAGGTGCTGGGGGAAGGAAAACAGACTAAACACAAAAAGCAGTTTTAAAGAAACGAGTTTTCAATCTAGGTTTAACTACCTCGCCTGGTGTGCAGGAGGTTGTGGGTTAAATTCCGACTCTCAAGCCTGTACATTTGGAGTTTGCCTGTCTCTCTCTCCGTGGTCATGTGGATTTTTCTCCAGGTCCTGCGGTTTTTCCCTCGACATTTAGAAACATGTGTTTAGAGTATTTGTCTGTGATTAATTTCCACATGATGACAAGCCACTTCGTTGAGCTATCATTTGTGGCCAGGTCGCTTCTCAAAAAGAGCTGTATAGCTCAGTGGGCCTTACCTGGTAAAATAAAAATGGCTTCGTTTAACTTCGCACTCCTGTGCAAAGGCCTCCCACATATTTTTTTCCATTCCTATCCTGAGTTGCTTCCATACAGCGTTGGCGTCCGAACACTGTGATCTTTATCTCACTGCTGCCCTATTTTCTGCTGTCTTTCCTCTGCTTATTTATTGCCGTGCATCTCAAAGTTGTTCATTTCTCGTCAATCGTTCTCACTTCATGTCCTGCCCATTACCGCTTGATTTCATGAACTCTAAGAGCAGCAGCATCATTGATGATGCCCTGTTGTGTTCCTTATATTGTAAGTCCTCATTTTAACGCGGTAGATGCATTCCTGATAATTGGCGCGTTAAGTGAAAAACGTGTGAAGCGGAAATCATATCCCCATAAATAATGTAACGATACTGTAACGATTCAAAGATGTCGGGACAAATAACTGAGGGTATGCTGCCGTGTTACTGTATCATTGCACGCACTGTATCGTACCGCTCGGCCAAACGGCTCAAGAAAGTAGTTTATCGTCAACCATTGAGAAACTGCGTTATAGTTCCCTGTTATATAATGGTGCGAAGTCTGCATTGTGCGAAAAGTGTTCCCTCACGGAAGAACTGTGTTATTAGCGAAAATGCGTTGTGTGAACACCAACGTGTTAAGTTAGGACTTGCCGTCATTTCGATTATTTGATCCTTATGGCGGTACCCCGGGGTTCCAAATAATACCAAATGGCGGAGGGAAATAAATATTTTATTTCTGGGAAACAATTTTTTTCCAGGAGTGTACTTAATTCTGCGACTGGGGTACCAATCGATCCGAAATCAGTGCTACTCCACGATGACGAAACGCCAAACATCAGCATAATAAAATCCGTTATCGAAATATTCAACTTTTAATAGTGCATCGTGTACAGCTCGTCGAGATGAGTCGATTGCCGCATCGCCGACCATCAGCAGACTGCATCACGGACATTATGTGAGAACCGGGGTACGATGGTACCCCGGGGTACCGCCATAAGGATCAATTGCTCGACCCTCACCTCATTTTTACTGGAAGTCTTTTTGTCTGTCTGTGCGGTTTCTCCCTCCGTGCTGCAGCCTGCTTCCTGGACTCGATGGCCACGCTGGGATTGGCGGCGTACGGTTACGGCATCCGCTACGAGTTTGGCATCTTCAACCAGAAGATTACCAACGGCTGGCAGGTGACCTCTCTTGCCTGAAGACGGACGTCGAAACATAATAGAAATGCAGTACAGTAATGGATGTTTCCGCATTGGCCTTTGCTGGCCATGATGTAGCCCTAGCTGTCTCTGATGCCTGCGTGGTGGTCACCCATTCAAGCGCTTTTCAGGCCAACACCTGCTTGGCTTTCTCCGATCTGACAATATCTTTTATAATTTAACATAAATGAGTTTATATCGTAATACTTTGATCATTAAAGGGTTTGTCTGTTTCCCAATAGCTCCAAAAAGGTGTTAGTATTCACATGCCAATTTTTAAAACTGGTCATCAAAATATTTTTCAAATGTTAATTCTCATCAGACCCCACGATGTGAAGTGCAATCTCTGACTGATTCATTATCCACTCTGTACCTCTGGACTCTCTGTTTGTACTCTGAAGAAGGGCAATTGTCCAGATCGTCGCCTATTATATATTTTTCCATTTGTAAACTATTACTAAAACTATTTTTATTTTACCAGGTAAGGGCCCACTGAGCTATATAGCTCGTTTTCAGAAGCGACCTGGCCACAAATGATAGCTCAACAAAGTGGTCTATCATGTATACATTGATAATCAACGCATATTGATTATAAATGTGGAGGGAAAAAACCGGAGGGCCTGGAGAAAAATCCACTCGACCATGGGGAGAACATCCAAGCTCCAAATATGCAGGCGTCAGGGTTGGGATCGAACCTACAACATCCTGCATACCAGGCGAGGTGGTTAACATTTCTCCACCACGGCATCATTGCCGAACTCGTTGATAGGTCATACTGATGACAACACTATATTCTATCGTAAAAAAATATATATTTTTTTAAACAATCTTTTTTATCTGTTTTGTTTCGGCTTGGGTCTAATCGTCCACGCTCAACTGACGTTGGCTGCAATTGGCCACGGTCCCTTACATTATGGCAAGCTTCGGGGCCACTTCCTGGAGTCGTGGAGTTTTGCCATTACTAGTACATTTAATAAAAGCGTGTTTAAAAAAAAGTAAAAAAAAAATATTACTTATTAAATGGAGGCCACAGACTGCGCCACGGAGCTTTTAGCGGTAAACAAGGTACCGTATTTACCGGGTAATACTTCACGCTACCTTTACCCTACCGGGTAATTCTTCCGAGCTACCTTTACCCTACCCTTTACCTTACCCCTTGGCATGTCGACACCTTTACCCTTTTACCCGGTAAAAAGGGTAATTTACATTACCTTGCCGAGGCCTACTCGTTGAGTTGCGAGCTCTTGACGGGGGTGGGGGCGGCGCCCTCTCGTTCGTCCCTACGTAGATGGAGGAAGCGGACGACTGGCTACGCTACGGGAACCCGTGGGAGAAGGCGCGCCCCGAGTACATGATCCCCATCCACTTCCACGGCCGCGTGGAGCACGGCGAGCACGGGGCCCAGTGGGTCGACACGCAGGTGGGGGGGCCGCGTCGGAGCTCGAGACAATCCACGCTACCCCCCCGCCACCCTGCCCCCTGCACTGCCCCCACCCTCCACTCTGCTCCCCCCACCCCCCCTCGCTAGTTTGCTTCAATACTGTGCATTATTTTGGTTTTGCTGTTGTCATTTTGGTGGCCCCCAGGTCGCTCTCTTCCATGCAAGACTCTATCCTGCTCTCTTTTGTTCTCACCCTGGTTAAGCAGAATGAACTTGAAACGTAAAATTGGGTGGGTGGCGGGCGGTCCTGATGATTCCAGAAACTATTTTTTTAAAAACATTTGAGCGATCCGTCTATTTGTCGGTTATTCGATTAATTGGATTGTGAAATTTGCTTAAAACCTGCATCGAGCGTTGCACGTAAGAATGTGTTTTTTTTATTTAAGCTAATGAAACACTTCTCGTCTGGCATAGACAAGACGGCCGATACAAACGAGATCGTACAAACTAAAGAGAACTGACCTCCAAATTTGTACAGATGTTTGCATGTATGTTAAACTTCTTTCGCACCATACGTAACCAACCGTGCTAATTGGAAGTGGGGAACAGTTAATGGCATCACTGGTGGGGTAAATTGTATAACGTGCTGGCTTACTGCGGAAATTAACCAGCAGACTATTGTGCTTATTGGTCCGGCTTGCTGGAGAGTTTGTTGTGCTTATCGACTGACCAGCTTCACCGACAGAAAGCGGCTCGGTTGGCTGAATGGCGGTGTGGATGGCGGGTGGGCGGGCTGGCAGGCAGAGTGGCTTAAATCACTGTGTCTGGCTGTAAGACTGTGGCTGGCGGGCGATGTGGCTGGAGGGCAGTGTGTCTGACTGCCGGGCAGAGCGGATTATAGCACGGCGGCTGTAAGACAGTGGCTTGCTAGCGATGTGGCTGAAGAGACAGTCTGGCTGACTGCCGGGCAGAGCGGCTTAAAGCACGGTGTGGCTGTAAGACAGTGACTGGCTGGCGATATGGTTGAAAGGGGCAGTGTTGCTGGCTGACACAGCCGGCTTGCTTGCCACTTGAATGTGACTGACGTGTGAGGCCTGTTGCATGCAGGTGGTGCTTGCGATGCCGTACGACACGCCGATACCCGGCTACGGCAATAACACCGTGAACACAATGCGGTTATGGTCAGCCAAGGCTCCCAGAGACTTTAACCTCAAGGACTGTAAGTTGATTAATCGGTCTCTGTAGGCCATCGTTGTTTCTTACTGCATTGGCCATGGCTTTCTCTCCGTGCTGTGTTGTTTGCTGTTTTTGGCCCCCCCCCCCACCGTTCTATTTTAATTGCTTTCTCGGTCTTAGTCAAACAAGGGCTACTGCACTTTCCCACAATCCCTGGCTGTCGAGATGTGTATCGCGTGTCGGGCAAAGCCAAGTTTAAGTTGTTTCATTCCCATAGCTTGTTTCTTTTTTGCTCCAATTCAAGTCGGAAAAAACAAAAACTACTTAAATTTGTATTTTTGTGCAGTGATTGGGGGCTGGGCTAAGATCCCCGTCAACTCGCTACACTCGAGAACCCAGTTTTAATCGCGGTTTGCCAGCTAAAACCCGGATTTGAACCCAAGCTCTTTTGGCGGTCTCCACTCAGTGTCTCTGGCCCTTGATTGACCTCGGCCACACGGTCTGTGCACAGTATTTTTATTTTGAACAAGAATCCCGGTACAGAGCCCGAGCGATAAGGGGGTGGGCGGCACAGATATTCCACGGAGGAAGGCCCGAGGCCAGGTGCTCACGGGGCAGGAGATTAGGAAGGAGGTTGGACTCTCTGCCCCACTAACGTCGGGATAACGATCAGGAGCATGGCATTTTTAAGGGAGGGAAAGGCGAGGGAAAGGGGCGAGGGTAGAGGAGAGAACGTACCCAAACAAAGAACATGTGCGCAGTAATTGAATAACGTGTGGGACAGAGAATGTGAAGAATTTGCGTTGACTTCCAGGTAACTTTACTGTAAACATTAGAAAATTGTGCGCCTCCGGCATGTCTTGATACGTTTCGTCCAGCCAGATATTTGATCGCTAGTCCTAGCTGCCGCGGTGGTGATGGATCTTCCCCATTGTGATCCTTACCGCGCGCAATTACAACGACCCGACAGAGCAAACTGGAAGCGGCGCAATATGTGGATTTTAAGAAGGAGGACGGATAGGATGTGTAATGTGAATGTGTTGCGGAAAGCAGCAGGGCACACGGTGAGTAGATTAATGAGAATCATTATAGAAGGGAAAGTTAGATGTCTTGGAGATGCAATGAGAAAACGAGAGACTGAATTAATATAATGTTTTGCCGGGGAAAATTATAGCAACAATTGAGTGCAACTAGGAGGAGTAAATCTCATGCAAAATTCTCGAGTAAATCTCATGGACAGAGCTCAGTGGAAGTAAGGCCATGACCGCCGACGTCTTTGAGAAAGGACACGGCACGTATGGAGAGGGAGAGAGGGCAACGCGGTAACCAAAGTCGCGTTCTGTAACGGTTCATCGTGCCGGCCACCACAACGTTGACGGTCCCCTCTTCGCTCTCGCCGTGCTCGACGACGGTGCAGTCAACGTCGGGGACTACATCGACGCGGTGCTGGACCGAAACCTGGCCGAGAACATCTCCCGCGTGCTCTACCCCAACGACAACGTGAGTGGCGACGCGCGTTAGGCTCGGGGCGCGGCTCTGTTGCCAGTCCTGCCCGATGAGTACTGTGCATCCGGTTCGAAGGTCAAAATATCCCGGCGCACACGAGAAAATGGGATATTCTGCTGTAAGAAAAATAGCCACGAGTGAGTGCATTAGCAAGTCAATGATTGAGTGAACGAGTAAGTGTATGGGCGAGTGTACTCGTGAAAGAATTTGGCTATGTAACGAGTGAGAGAATCGGTGCATGAGTGAGTGAAGTAGTGAAAGAGTTAGCTCGGGAATGAGTGAGTGAATGAGTAAAGGGATCAATAAACTGCTGAAAGCGTTGTACGAATGAGTGAAAGGCAAATTGAATCTGTTAACAAATAAATTAACAAACGAGCAACAATAATTAATAGACGATTGAACGAGTGAGCGAACGGGCGAGTGTGTGCACGATCGAGGGGACGAGTGATGAAGCGGATCGACCCTTGAACCCTGCGCGCAGTTCTTCGAGGGCAAGGAGTTGCGGCTGAAGCAGGAGTACTTCGTGGTGGCGGCGACGCTGCAGGACATCGTGCGGCGCTTCAAGTCGTCCAAGTTCGGCTGCCGCGAGCCCGTGCGCACGTGCTTCAACTCGTTCCCCGAGAAGGTGGCCGCTCTCGTTGGCTCGCTCACCTGCTCGACCGCTCGCTCATTCACCCGCTCATTCACCCGCTCACCCACCCGCTCACCCACCCGCTCACCCACCCGCTCACCCACCCGCTCACCCACCCGCTCACCCGCTAACCCACCTACTCGCTAAGCCGCCCACCCGCTGACTCGCTCGCCCGCTCACCCACCTGCCATTCACTTGCTCTCTCACTCACCCACCTGCTTGCTCGCCCACTGGCTCGCTCGCTCACTCGCTCACCCACCCACTCGCCCGCTTGTTTCAACATTCCACCAAGTGTCTCTCTTCTTGGTAAACGACGTGTCGTGTGGTCGTCGCTCGCATCCTCAACCAGAGGTGTCGGTTTAAATGAGTTTAGTACCGGTCTCGGGCGTTGTGATTTCCAGTCGAGCAATCTGATCGGTGTTATGGTGTATTCGCTAATCGAGCACTTCCACAAATTACACAGTCTCAGAGTTTCAGAGGAGTCTTAATCGTACATGCGCTTGTCACGAGGGCCTCTCCCACGCCGTGCGGCCCATTGGGGTTAGTTGACCAAACTTAACGATGCTGGTCAGTGCAGGTTGGTGAAAGTGGGGCGCACAGACATCAGGGCACAGAAGTACTTCACTCTGCTTGTACAACATAGCCTCCCCCATTCTACTATGCCAAACTAAGATGGCACTTCATGATCGAACGCACGAGTTTCCACGTCTTCAAAGTGTCTTGAGGTGCGCTTCTGAAATCGAGTCGTGGAGCTGCCCCGCGTGCGATGACGGTGCAGGCTGCCCCGGGTCACCAGGCTTGACGGCACGCGTGTGTCCGCTGCTGCTGCTGCCGCTGCTGCTGCTGCTGCTATCACTGCCCCTGGCGAGCAGGTGGCGATCCAGCTGAACGACACTCACCCGGCGCTCGCCATCCCAGAGCTCATGAGGATCTTGGTGGATTTGGAGAAGCTGGAATGGGACCGGGTGAGAACATCTCTCCTTCCGTGCGTGATGGTGGACAACGAGTGAGCGGGGCCTGCCTTGTGGTGCGAGGCAGTGGACAACTGGGGGCATGGCCCGTCTCTTGGAGGTGTTGGTGGTGGCAGTGGCCGTGATGGAGGGAGGTGGTAGTTGTGGTGGTGTGCAAGCAGTTATGCTATTCTTGCCGTGCCGCTCATTTGTGTTGACGTGAAGGATGTATGGCTGCCACAAGCTAGACGAAGTTGGTGATCCCTTCATCGTGAATTCACTTGAATGTGATGACCAACACCTTGAATTGACAACAGCGGGTGACAGAAAACCCCGTGTACATCTCCGAGCAGAACTAGAGATGTTCCCAACGCTTACTTTACGAAAGTGTTGACACGGAGATTTTTTAATTCTCAAGGCATCTTGTAAAGCTGATTGGACAATATTTAAACGCAATCTCATGCTTGCTGCACCATTGCCTGGCACGCCTGGGCCACTGGTGCATGCATGTGAGCCCGCTGTTTATTGGAATCCCTAATTAGTTTCTTATGGGATAGATCGTCTAGATTAAATGCCAGTTTTTAATAACAAAAAACCCCACCATTTTTATTGCTTTTCAACAATCAATTGACATTTTTGCCAACGACATGACAACTTTATTGGATTGCCTCTTTTCGGGTGGTGGGGGTTATTGTAAAAAAAAATTATAGATAGAATTAATTAATTTCAGCAGGAATGGCACAGTAAGCTTTTTAGGCTCTACTATATTATACCTACACGATGTAACGCACAAGAAACCGGTTATGAATAATGACATCGCGTTAAACATAATCGTGCTTGTTTGGTAACCCCCCCCCATCCTCCCGCACCGCCCCCCCCCCGCCGACTCGCTCTCCGACCCCCTGCACCGGTGCGGCCCGGCAGGCGTGGGACATCGTGGTGCGCACGTGCGCCTACACGAACCACACGGTGCTGCCCGAGGCTCTGGAGCGCTGGCCCGTGCATCTGCTGGGCAATCTGCTGCCGCGCCACCTGGAGATCGTCTACGAGATCAACATGCGCCACCTCACCGTGAGTCGCGACCGGTCTGTTCGCTCTCTCCCTCACTCTCGTGCCCTCTCTTAACGTCACCGATGCGCGATGGCAGTTCGTGGGGGTGTGAGAGACACACCGGCCGTTGGTTTCGTTGGTTGGGGAGTTTTTCTACGCGCTATTTTGAGGGGTAGAGATACACATTTGAAAAACAAAAATAATCCCCATATTCCCGTTAGGCTGGCCAGGGTGGTGTTTGGCGGGGTGGGGGGGTTGCTGTGGTGGCGGAACCCGGCGACATGAGTTTGATTCCTGTTGACGGCCATCACCAGTGACGATTATATCTGAACCGGTCTGGGCCTCCCCTAGGTTGACTCAGCCTCAAATGAGTACCTGGTTTGTAAACATCATCACAAGGGAAACAAAGGCGGCCGGGCGTGGTGCTGGCCACCTCCCCCCTCGTGTGCCGTGCTGGCCTTCATAGGTTCTCTCTAACAGCACTTGACCCAACAGTCTGTTAAGGCTACGCGGGGGATCTTTGTCATTGGTGTCGGAATAGAAAATCGAGGCACTCTTTCCGGGGGACTTGGACCGCATGCGCCGCATGTCCCTGATCGAGGAAGAAGGCACCAAGCGCGTGAACATGGCGCACCTGTGCATCGTGGGCTCGCACGCCGTCAACGGCGTCGCGCGCATCCACTCCGACATCATCAAGGCTACTTGGTAACGATCGCCCCGGTAACCATGTTCGTTCTCGTGGCTGCAACCCCCTCATCTTCCCCCCCCCCGCCCCCAGACACAACCGAGTCTTCCTCTCTCACTCGCTCGCTCGCTTTCTCTCTGCTCCCCCCTGTCCCTCTCGCAGCTTTCGTGACTTCTGGGAGATTGATCCGAAGAAATTCCAAAACAAGACGAACGGCATCACCCCGCGCCGCTGGCTCCTGCTCTGCAACCCGGGGCTCGCCGACGTCATCGCCGAGGTGACGGGCACCACGGCAACGGGATGACGCACACCAGCAGCCAGAAGGGGTCCAGGCGGCATGCCTGGCATGGGGTCGGGGTAGGATTAGGGTTACGGGATATAAGGGTGGGGGGCTTGGGTTTTAAGGGATAGGGTTAAAGGAGGGTTTGGGGGTAGGGCAGCAACAGCTGTTGGTGCTGCTGCTTTGACTCCTGCTGCTACCGTTGCTACTACTGTTGCTGCAACTGCTTCTGTTGTCGTTGCTGTTGCAACTCTTGCTGCTGCCAATCATTCTGCTCTTGCTGTTACGGCTTTGTTGCTTTTGCTGCTGTGCCTACTGCTCTTGCTGCTGCTGATGCTAGGGCTACTGCTCCTGCTGCTGCTGCTGCTGGTCGTTTTGCTGCTGCTATGGCTACTGCTGTTACTATGTCTGCTGCTTGTGTTTTTTTATCTACTACAGCTACTACTCTTGCTGCTGCTGCTCGTGTTGCTGCTGCTGCTGCTCTGGCTACTGCTGCTACTATGGCTACTGCTTTTGCTATGCTATTGCTGCTACGGTGGCTGCTCTTCCCGCTGCTGCTGTCACCTACGGTAGCGTGAGCAGCAGCTCCGCGTGACCGTTGCGTGCGTGCCGGGTGAGGTGGGGGGAGGGTTGAGTTGACGCCCGGTGTCGCCCGCTGTTCCGCGCAGCGCATCGGAGACGAGTACGTCAACGAGCTGTCGCAGCTGGCGAAGCTCGGCGACCTGGTGGACGACGATGCCTTCATCCGGGACGTGGCCAAAGTGAAGCAGGTGCGGAGGCGGACGACGATAAATAACGAGGGCAGAGGCACAGGTGCAGCCTTGCGAATTGCGAACGTTAAATCCCTAACTCCCGGCATCTCCGATTAGCACGGTTGGCTACGTACGGTTGTGAAAGAAGTTCAACGTACATGCTTACGTCGGAAGAAATGCTCCTGGAATACATTGGTCTACGAGCCCCCATTGGCTGATGGACGTACGGTATATATAGAAAGATGCAGGTGCATCCCTGCAATTGCTTGCTCTTGCCACCTGCTGGTGGAAGGGAAGCCACAAGCCAGCTGGAGGTCTTGGAATACACGTAGCAGTACCCACACTTTACCCCACCACACAAGAAATTCCGTTGGTTTATTTTTTACTTCTGGGGGTAGGGGGGGGGATAAAACAAAATAAATTGTTATTTACAGCATTGTTTGCAATTGTGACTTGCACCTTGATTTGACAACTGCGAATTCATCCTGATCATATATTTTTTGTAACAATTGCAACTTTTTATTTTTAACGACAATTTTGTTCCATTGTTTTGTTCAAGATTACACGTGCTCGTCTCACGCGTCTACCCCACGGAACTTCCTCTGTAATTTTCCGCCGATGTCGACAACAGCGACAACATTGTGTAATTTAAAGAGCTTCACAGCAGCCTACCTGGTCCCCCCCCCCCCCCCGGGCTTCAATCGAATGTCTACAGTTCTCTTGCTCTTCGTGTCCGGATTGTTGCAAATCTTTGTCCCCGTGGTGGCGACGGCGCAGGAGAACAAGCTGAAGTTCTCCGCGTTGCTCGAGAAGCAGTACGGCGTGGCAGTGAACCCCGACTCGATGTTTGACGTCCACGTCAAGCGAATCCACGAGTACAAGCGCCAGCTGCTCAACTGCCTGCACATCATCACGCTCTACAACCGTGAGACACCGACGCCTCAACCGCACGCAACCCGCTCGTTCGCGCGTCGTCACGCTCTACGGCCATGAGACATCAACCAGCCTGCAAAGCCACCCGCACACCTGTCCACCTGCCCACCTACTCACCTGCCCACCTGCCCACCTACTCACATGCCCACCTGCTCACCTACCCACCTGCTCAACTACCCAACCATTGTTTTGAAATGTGTTTTTATCTTTTTTTTGGCTCCTCCCCTAACAGGCATCAAGAGAAACCCAACGAAGCGATTTGTGGCCCGCACCATCCTGATTGGGGGAAAGGTAACGGCTCAGGAGAAGAGTAGTTCATAACGATCGCAAGATGTCTCTCATTTGGAGTTTACTTTCCCAAATATGCAAACGCACTTTTTGCCCCGACAGCTATCCGTGCCACTAATAATTCCGGGAAAAAGTGCATCTTGGAAAGTGTCACGCAATGCATGCTTAAACATTATTTTTAAAATAGTAATTGATGTACCCATTCCATATATTTGCAGTCAAGAAAATCCATAGAGGCAGACAGTCCAAAGCGTCGTGTTATATTTTCATATTTTGTTGGTGAAACGCCTCTTGTCTCTGCCATTCCCATTGCCCTGTCCTGTCCAGGCAGCCCCTGGCTACCACATGGCCAAGATGATCATCAAGCTGGTGACGTCCATCGGCGAAGTGGTGAACAACGACCCCATTGTGGGCGACAGGCTCAAGGTCATCTTCCTGGAGAACTACAAGGTGTCTCTCGCCGAGAAGGGTGAGGCTTCTCCGCGGTGGGACGTGACAGACCGTCCACCCTCTCCTCCCGCCCGCCTGTCTCGCCACTCATCGTTTGCTATACTCCCAGAGTCGGCCGTCTCCCTTTCCTTCAAAAAGAATCTCCTCCCGGTCGTGTCGCAACAAGCTGGGTGCCAGCCCATCCTACGGACGGGGAGTGGGGGAGAAGCTTTGTTTACAAACTGCCGCATTATCCTCAGTGAAACTGTTTTGCTGGATTTGGGCTTCATCTTCTACCGGGGGAGGCACTGTACCTCCCGTAAAAGTAATCCAACTTGGATGAAACTTTTCGAGTGGTTTTGGGAAAATTGGAACGTGTGCCCTGTTGAAAACTGGCCGTATTGATCAACGCGTTGCCGAAAACATTGGAGATGCAAACCAGAGAAAAATATATATTTGCAAATATGAAAATTAATTGTGCGCTGACATCATTCCTGGCAAGCCTCTCATCGGCTTCCGTGCTGATGGTTACATTCTTTCGAGGACAAACGCACGTTGGAAAGTGCTATGTAATAATCCATGTGTATGCACGACTTTTCTTGCTTGGTTTTAAATCCTAATCCTTGGTGGCCTGGGTTTATTCATTCTGCTGCTCAAAATAGTAAGTGCGTGTGCATTAGGGTGCCACTCAGAAGTTAAGTTTTTTTTTCCAGGTCACGCCTGTTAAACTGAAGGCACTGAGTTTACTGATGCTCCGTCAATATTCTCCGATGACTCAACACGCATTCCAGGCAATGCACTAGAGTCGTAGTAAAGGCATAGACACACAGAGGAGGGGCATCCTGTAAGTGTGAACAGATCAGAATGGCATTCTCAGCCTTTGACTTTTACTGCAAAAGTAATGAGTACGTATGTTGAACCTCTTTCGTTACCGTACGTAACCAACCGTGCTAATCGGAGGTACAGGCGAAGGGCAACAAACTAAACACAAAAAGCAGTTGTAAAGAAATGAGTTTTCAATATAGATTTAAAAATGGATAGCTCCAATGGCTTCCTGAAATCAGAAGGAAGAGCATTCCAGACGGCTGCAGAAGTGCATCTGAAAGCGCGCGATTGCGTAACCGTCTTTGTTTTATGGCAAACCAAAAGCCGCTGCGAGGATGCCCGAAATTCGCGTGATTGTTTACACTCTTTGATGACATCAGCAAGGGAATGTTTTTTTGATAGACGTCCCGTAGAGCAGCGAGTTCCAATAATCGTGCCTTGTCAGATACTGCGCTACATGCCACCGTGTCGGCTACGTCACGCGTTAGCCACGGCGCGTATCTAGAGGCCACCACTCGTGCTCGCGATTCCTCGTCCTCCGCGGTTTCGATCGTAACCGCGGCGCTCGCTCGCTCGCTCGTTCCGCCGCCGCCCGCAGTGATCCCGGCGTCGGACCTCTCGGAGCAGATCTCCACGGCCGGCACGGAGGCGTCTGGCACGGGCAACATGAAGTTCATGCTGAACGGAGCGCTCACCATCGGCACCATGGACGGCGCCAACGTGGAGATGGCGGAGGAGGCCGGGGAGGAGAACCTCTTCATCTTCGGCATGCGCGTCGACGAGGTGGAGGCGATGGACAAGAAGGGGTGAGGGGGAGAGGTCGTCGTCGTCCGACAAGACAACGCAATGGGCTTGGCAACACGCCTTGATGTGGTCTGTGCAGGCGCTCGCTAGGTCGATGATCTCGTCAATCAGCGGATTGAACTTGGCTGATTATGATGAAATGTGACCGCATCCAGCGAGTTGTCCACCGAGGGTGACAGAACGCATGATGAGTTGGTGGACGTGCACGGTGTTGCTTTTTGCGTTGTTTTTATGTGGAGCGCTCTCGCCAGTGAGAGCCAGTCAGTCCAGAAGCACTTCTTTAGCAAGGCTCACTCTGCTCCACAGCAGTGCAGCGGGATTTGTGTAATTTATATTCTTTGTTTTTTTCGGTAAAGTAACGTAGGTTAAAAAAGAAAACAAATAAATTAAATCACGACGTTTCGGAGGCAACACAAGCTTCTGTCTTCAGGTGGAACCGTCACAGCAAAATTACTGTATCAAGTGAAGAGAGCGCTAAGAGACACGAGATTATATATACTGTTTAAGGGGGGGAGGAGCCAGGATGAGCCGTGGGGGGGGGGGGTGATAAGCTGGTGACATCATTTTATTTATTTAAGATGCCAGTGAGTTAATACGGGAGCTAAGTTAAGCCGCCTTTTTGTTATGCTGCAGGGGATTAGGAGGACGGATGAGCGGAGGGGGTGCCGCGTTGTAGGCGATGGCATGTGGTTGACAAAAGATGAACACATGAACAAAGTAAAAAAACGGAGGCAGTAATTAAGCTAACAAACTGGTTGCCTTGCAGTATACTGCAGTAATCTATAAGGCTGCTAAAGTTTAACTTGGTTAAAAAAGGGCTAATCAAGCTTAAATAAATAAATAATGATGCCACCAGCTTATCACCCACCCCCCCCCCACGGCCCATCCTGGCTCCTCCCCGCCCCCCCCCTGAACAGTATATATAATCTCGTGTCTCTTGGCGCTCTCTTCACTTTATACAGTAATTTTGCTGTGACGGTTCCACCTAAAGACGGAAGCTTGTGTTGCCTCCGAAACGTCGTGATTTAATGTATTTGTTTTCTTTTTTGACCTACGTGACTTGACCGAAAAAACCAAAGAGTATGGATCATTGCAGTCACGAAAGCTTCAAATCTAGAATTGTGTCATTTAGTTTATTGTCCTTCCCCCGCACCTCCGATTAGCACGGTCGGCTACGTACGGTGTGAAAGAAGCTCTACATACATAGATACGTACGTATCTATGTATGTAAGAGGGGGGGGGGGGGACAGGTGGGGGAGAGGCAACACCATGGTGGGGGGGAGGGAAGGGGGAGTTCTCGGTTGAGGCGTGGGCGTTGTCGTGATGTCGTCGTGGTCGTCCGTCTCCGCGCGTTGCCGGTGCCGCAGGTACAACGCGCGCGACTACTACGAGCGCCTGCCCGAGCTGCAGCAGGCGATCGACCAGATCAGCAGCGGCTTCTTCTCCCCCAAGCATCCCCACGTCTTCGAGGACATCGTCAACATGCTCATGCACCACGACCGGTACTCGCGACGGCGCGGCCCGCCGGGAGCGCGCCCGTCGATTGCGGCAGAAGGTCCGTAGTTCGAACCGGGCAGGCCGCCCTGGTTAATAGGGGCGCTACGGTGGCGAAAAGTTAACTACCGCGCTTGGTACGCGGGAGGTCGTGGGTTCGATCCTGGAGTTTGCATGTTCTCTCAAGTTGAATCGATAGTGCGCCGATATCAATGCGCCGATATCAATGCGTCGTGGAAATGCGTTGGGAAAAAAACTGAACAGCGGTTCTGCTATTCTGCCGCCCCTCGCCCCCATGCCGTGGTGGCGAGATGTTAACTCCCTCGCCTGGTGTGCAGGAGGTCGTGAGTTCGATCCCATCCCTGACGCCTGTATATTTAGAGTTTGCGGTGTCTTTCTCTTTGTTGTCGCTTAGATTTTTATCCAAGTCCTTCAGTTTTTCCCGCCACATTTTGATTCATGCGTTTAGAGTATTTGGCTGCTATACATTTCCACATTAGAAGCCGCCACTTCGTTAAGCTATAATTTCTGAAAAAGAGCTATATAGCTCAGTCGGCCTTACCTGTTAAAATAAAAAATAGAAAGTGAGGTGTGGTATTGATCGTAAAATACTGCGCGCCGTCCGTTTCGATTGCAGTCGATGTTAAAGAGTAGGCCGTCGTGTGCCAGCGTCACGGGATTCAAATTTGCCACATTTGAAAATGACGCCGCAGTTTACTGTAATTTGGATTGTACATGGCAGCATTCATAGCCTCCTACTGGCAGCAGACTAATGCCCGCTTTCACGCCGGGTGCAGTCACATTTTGCTGCACAGGGACATGCCACCGGGGGTGACACTTTATATGATGTGTTGAGATGTGGTGATGTGAGTCGCTTATTGTGTATGAGAGGGTCCTGTGTAAAGGAGTGTGGCTCTTTATCAAAGACACGAATCATTATAACTATCGAGCATTTAAAGAACAACCTTGCAAAAGTTGCAGCCAACCCTCGATTCATCCGGATTGTGGATTAACAAATTCAAATATTGTAAAAAAATAAAAGTGCACCCTTTATATTCTTGGCTGCTCCTCACTCGTCAAGGGTCGGTGACTCGGGTCCCCCCCCCCGAGTGACGTGAACGCCCACGTGACCGCAGACAACAACACGTCAGCCCAGTGAACCAATCACTTGGAGGAGCAATATAAAGTGACGCGTTGTACGTGTTCACCCCCTTTCCGCGAAGCGGTTTGTTGCATCTCCGTCTTTTGGTTTTATCCGGGCCATGCCCCCCCCCCCTTCCACCCCGCGTTACCGTGCAGTAATCCAATGTCGCCTGCAGCCACGATGTGTTCCGCCGTACCTGCCTGCTCCGATGTTTTACGTGTCGACGTTTGAATGACGTTCGCAGGTTTAAAGTTTTTGCCGACTTTGAGGATTACGTCAAGTGCCAGGAGAAAGTCAGCGAGCTCTACAAGGTGAGCAGTTTACGGCGGACTTCACCAACTCGACGGTTTTGTTAATTAATTGCTATCGGTTTTTTAAAATCCAGCAGTGGATAGACAATGGCTCGTCATGATAACGGGTCAGACCGTCATGCAGACGGGCGTTGAGCGAGAGTGTGCGTTGCGGAGGTTCACAGTTCGAGCAGAGCGGCTGCCCTGGTTAATACTGCAATACCCGCCATCTACTTGGCAGCGGACGTTAAAGATCCCGTTTCTTTATTTGAAAGAGAGTGGCCCATGTGTGCTGGTGTCACGGTCCAAATTTTCAACATATTTGATGAATATTTAGCAAAGTTACTTAATTGCGAAAAGCCACGTCGCAACATCGTCCCCCACGTGGCAGACTGTTTCCCCATCGCAGGCCGGTGCTGCAGTCACTTTGTGGCGCACAGTGACAGCTGCCACCAGGGGGGTCCCCCTTGGTTAGACTACCCCGAGATATACAGCATGGGGGAAGGCGCGCGGGATAAACACTCCGTGATGACGATGACAATGCCATCGCCGCCCACTTACTCCTCCCCCTCCCCTCCTGACCCCACCCACCACGCTTAGAACCCCCGCGAGTGGACGATCAAGGTCATCCGCAACATCGCCGCGTCCGGCAAGTTCTCGAGCGACCGCACGATCGCGGAGTATGCGCGCGAGATCTGGGGCGTCGAGCCGTCCCGCGTCAAGATCCCTCCGCCGAGCAAGCCCCGCGATGAGAGCCACACGGCAGACACGGCAGCCAAAGCAGCCGCGGCAGCCAAAACCGCGCCGCCACTGCCGCCTTCGCACAAGGGGCTAGTGCGTGCCATCAGCGACTACTAAACAAACGGCCCGCCCCGTCCGCCCCGCCCGTGCTGCGCCGTGTGGAGGAGGACGGGGCGAGACGGCGCTCGGGTCCGGGCTGAGCGGGGAGCGGCACCGGCCCTGGGGCGGTGAGCTACGCGACGCTCGCTGGAAAGGGCCTCGTGAAGGTTGCAGGTGAAGATACTCTTTGGTTCTTTCGGTAAAGGCAAGTAGAACAATAATAATAGATTGCGACGTTTCGATCGCCACACAAGCGATTGTCCTCAGGTGGATTTTTTTTTTTTTTCATTTTTCTACGTGACTTTACCGAAATAACCAAAGAGTGTGGATTCCTGCAGTCACGAAAGCTTCAAATCAAGATTGCAGGTGAAGATGTTTTAAAAAAAGGGATGTAAGGTGCAGCCTCTTCAATTGCTCGCTCGTACCACCGCTGGCGGGGGAGCCTCTGCTAGAGAGATCTGTGGACAGCCCATCTCCAAGAGGGCATTTGGCCTACTCTTCCAACACTGTACTGACGTCTCGGGAATGTGGTGGGGAGCACCCAATGCAGAACCGTCCGGAATAAAAGTGTCCGACTCGGTGAGAATTCCCTGGATAAATAGCTGTTATGGAGTGCAGGGTTTAATAATTTGGTAATGATGGATTTTTGTCTGGCCTTGGCAGCACCGAGGGTAATTTCGTGGTTTGTCGACCAGGCCGCGGAGTGCAGTCTACTGGAGTGTCGCACCACTTCTGATTGTTTCCCACTCTAGCAGAGGGCTTAACTCTGCCTCCCGTCGTACAGAACTACACATCAGCTCGCACGTATCCCTCCCAAACTCTGAACGCCCCACCTTGCATGGAGCTCAACCACTAAAGTCGGCACCCGCCCTGCCCCCGTGCCCCCCAGGTAAGGGTGGGTGTGATCCCTTCGAGTCTCGCTGACTTCACAGAACCTCGCACGATTGACCCTGGCCCTCCTTACAGTCCACTGGCGTTGTGCAGAGGCAGCCGCTACCCCAAGTTGGAGTACGGAGGAAACACCCTCCGTGTGTTGCCAAGCCCGACCAGAAAGCCAAGCAAGCACTAACCCCACTGGCAGCACTCGCTAGAGTTACAGCAATACCTGCCGGTCAGTCGATTTCGGCGGGTCACGTGTTCCACCCTTTCCAAGACGTCTGCCTAGTGTGGAAGAGTAGGCCATTGTACCCACTAGAGAGGGGGAGGCCCTTCCGCCAGCAGGAAGTGGTGGTGAGATGGCCATTCCGGAAGCTTCTGTCCGACACCATCCGTAGGAGATGCACCCGCCGGCAAATGATGTTGGGTGCTACCAGGCCGTTCAAAAACCGGATAATATACGACGAGGATGTCGTCGTTGTTAGTGGCGGTGGTGGCAACACTTAGTGCGTGTGCGTGAGCTCCTTCGGCAGGCAAGGCTGCGTTGACTGGGTTATGTAGCCCGCATACCCGGCCACCGCATACCTAAACCGCTTTTGTTTAGCCGGATAGAAGGGGCTAAACAGGCACGACACGGGGTAGAGAAGAGATGGAGTGATGTGGTACAGGATGATGTGGAGCTGAGTGGACTTGCTGATGACTGGTACCAGCGGTGTCAAAATCGTCCTCTGTGGAGGAGGCTCGTGAAGGACGCTACTGGGCAGTTGGAGGCAGTCGCCCTCCAACAACAACAGAGGTCAGAGGAGCGACGCTCACAACAACGAGCGGAACGCCGGATGGCTTTAGCACAGCAAGTTGGCACAGTAAGGGCACAGGTGGTGCATCAGCCAGTCATCTCAGTCAGGCAACCCATGGCACCTGGGTCTGTTCCGTGACCTCCTGCCAGCAGGCGTTCGACACTTCATGTGGCCTTAATGTGCAGATGGCCTGGCACAAGCGCTGTGGTGATGTCACCACTACTTAGTGCCGAATGGCGGTTGTGTGCTTGTGTGAAGCCACTGAGCAGCCCAGCTTCACGTGAGAACGTGGAGTTGGGGTTCTTTCCCTGGACGATGCGATTGTCTGAAAATCGGATCGAGTTGCAGTCTGATTTTAGCTGGGATGGTGTTGCACCCTCGCACGCGTGGATTTTCTCAGGGTCTCCGTTTTCCTCCCATATGTCAAGACCAATTAATCGGCCGAGAACATCTTTAAAAGTTAAAGGATCGCAGAGCTTGGGCAATTGTTGGTGCCAGCTCACCGCGTGGCTGCTGCTGCCTTCCCTACTCCTTCTGTGGTTCCACCTGGAGCCCTTCCTTGAGTCGTTGAAACACTTTTGCAGTGGTAGGTTGCGAGTTGAGATTATTGTTCAAGTAAATTTAAAATCAAATTTACTTCAACCAAAGTTGTAATGAAACGGGACAATAGGGACCTGTAAAAAAGTGCAATTGGAGTTTCCTTGGGGAAAAACCTGATTTTTAGCAATAAAAAAAGTAATCTATTCTAGATTATTCTATAGATAAGAGCATTATAAGACGTCAGCTGGTTATGCAGTCCTCTAGGTTTGTGTGCATGATGCTCCTAGTGAGGAGTGGTGGTGCAGTGGATAGCGCACTGCACTATGAACCCGGCGACCCGGGTTCCATTCCCGCTCACGCCCACCATCTGACAATTATCTTACCAGTCCTGAGCCTCCCCTAAGTCGACTCAGCCTCAAAAATTATACCTTGCACGATGTGTAAACATCAGCACTGAGCGTGGTGTTGGCCACCAACCCCCTTGTGCATAAAGGTGCTCGCAAACAGCACTTGCCCCAACAATCTGCTAAGTCTGAGGGGCGGGGAGGCATCTTTGTCCTTTGTGCCAAGTAAATGACTTCTCAGTCACTCGCCAGGATCACGTTTACCAGGCCGGCCTGCCTCCTAGCCTGATTTCTTTGCCAATGTGAGGAGTCCTAACATTCGTCTTCCGGATGTTTGCCTCCACCGGCGTTACAGACGATGGCCCCCTCGTGAGTTCATGCCAAAATCTTCCACACTAAAATGTGTCCTTTGCTCCAGGGTTTTTTGGAAACGCTGGACCTCACGGCCCACCTCCTTTTTTAAAATCCTTTATATTAAGTTCGCTTGCTTGCTTGTGCGCTTACGACCGTGCAAATCTTTCGGTCGTTTTTTAACCCACTTCCCGTGATCCAATCGAGCTGACATTTTGCACACAGACTCGTTGTGCGTGACAATTTATTTTCGTGAAATTGTTTTTCCATAACTTTACACTTTTTAGGAAAAAAAAAATTATATTTAATTCCAATTGCTTAATGGTGGCAGGCAATCATCTGACCCATAGGTGGCAGCGATCTCAAGCCAGAGGACGAGAGGACTCTAGCCGCCACGCATATAAAGGATTTATAGTGAAAAACTTTGTTTTTACAGGTAAATTTTTTCGTAATCATCAGGCGTGTGCCGCTCGAAACCTCCGCAATTCATATTCGAGCCGGGAGGCATATCGGTGACCTTGGAACGGCGGACCAGCGTGGATCCTGGAAACCGTTGGAATTTTGTGAAACCCCCTGCCCTTGCTGTTTGAATGAGAAACTTGCAAGCTCATGCTGATGCACAGTGGGGGAGATATTCTGCTCTGTGCTCGAGGTTGCTCTAACATTTTCAACAACAGGGAAAAAAAACAACACTCATTTTACTTGCTTTCACTAATTGTAACTTTTTTTTCTGATAGATTTTCTTTCAATAACCTGCCACACCACTGTCCAGTTTACAATGCGGGGACTTTTGATTGCGTCAAATTGTACGGCGCCGAGATTGGTGCGGTGTCGAGATTTGCGTGTGTGCGTGCGGGGTCTTAAAATTTTAACGTTTTATATTTTTCACGTCCATTTTTTCGCCACTGCTCTGGTCGGTCTGGTTGGTGCTGAAGCTATTGGGACTTGTCTGTGCCTTAATCACAAAAGAAGTTTAACTTTATACGTAATAATCTCATACATAGCAGTAGTATTTCACATACTGAGCATTCGCAAAGTATATGATTGTAACTTTTGTCATGAAATACTGGAGTATTTTATAGCCCCTTTGTTAATCCATCTTTGGGCGAAGGCCTCCTCGCACCTCGTCGTTCATGGGAGTTCATTAGTCCAGTGTGAGCCAAACCCTGGTTGCTGGCTTTTGTAGTCCACCTAGATATTGACCTGTTGTTTTCAAAATGTTAAATGGTGTTTTATACAATTCCTTTTGGGTTTTCTGTTATTATTTCTGTTACATTAACTCCTATTTTCAACTGTTAAGTGGGAGCACCTCTGTGACTCACGAATTAAACCAAGCAAAGATTCAAGCCACACGTTTCCCCCCGTGTCGTCTTCTTGTCAACAACACGGACGTCCACTCAGTAGTTGGATCTGTCGTTTATTTAATTTCAACCCAAACAGGAGGAAGAACAGAGTGGGTAACACGGTCCTGAACAATGCCTTGTCAAAAAGCTGAACCTGGTAACCCCAACTCCATTCCCATGAGGAATGGAGATCCGGTCCGAGTCTTTGGTTCTGCTCACTGGTTGCACCATGCTGGATAGATGAACCAGCCACAAGTCCTCTGCGTTGATTCGTGATGCCCGTCAAGAGGAAATGCCCACTGTAAAGCACCATCAGTGCTCGATCTCTGCCGGAATTGTCCGGAAAGGAACACTACCAGGAATAATTTTGGCTTGCCACATCCATCTTGACTTATTTTGTCCTCAAACCAAACCTATTCATAGGATTATAGGGATTGATATAGGGTAAAATAATATAGGATCAGGCATGCCTTGTATTCTAGTGGTTAGTGCCTTATGCGGCTAATACATACTCCAAGCCAGCTGAGCAGTGTTACATACACTGGAGTGAGAGATTAAGCCCTGAATGACAATGGTTTATGAAAGTGATTAGAAAGTGCTGATTCATGGATTATGAAAGTTCTCCAGTTATTTTCCCCCCACTGAGTGAAAGTTTGGCAACTTGATTTCCTACAATACTGACAAGGTGCCAAACCAAAAAAAAATTCCCTTAACATGAACAAAAAAACACCCACAAAAAATATGAATCTCCAAAGTGACACCATCGACCAACCCCGTCGATTCACTTTTGCAACGTAGCACCAGACGGAACTTAACTACTGAGAATTCCCAAGGCCTCTGTCCTGAGTAACAGACCTTGGGTTGGACCAACTGGAGGGGAGAGAATTTCAGTTGCAGGTCATCCAGCTTTGAGCTCCTCTCACCCCCCCCAGGGCAAAATGGTACAGTCCCTGTGGAGTCACGCCCATGCAAGATAGCACGTGCAATCCACTGCTGGATGAGGGCAGCCCCACACAGTGCGGGTCGTGGAGGGCGGGAGGTTATGGCTGTACTTTGCCACGGTGGTCGGTGCGGGTTGGCGAAGGCGGAGAGCATTGAAGTACAGTACAACAACGGATTTTGGTGCACTGCCCAACCAAAGTAGTGCTGCATGCTGTTAACATTTGGACGGTTTTCGTGCAAGGATGGGTGACCATCCAACACAAAGGTGGCAGCAAGGCACATGATTATTCAAACGGCAAAACAAATTGCACTGCAAGAAGAAAATTGGCTGTCTGGGTCGTTTTGCTAACAACCATGGGGCCAGATTGGACCACCAAAACGTCTCTTCCCCCCCCCAGCTAAATCGTACACAGACAAAAGCAAGCATTGTCACAGCAGATGCATTCGGGGTAGTAAAGCCAACAGAGGCACCAGCCTCGCAGAGCTGCGGGAGGTCTTAAACGTTCACTCGTGGGACCTTTCATGTTCGTACCATCGGTCTTGTCTTCCAGCGATCGACTAACGTTTCTTTCCAGTGTCCCCCCCCTCCTTTTTCCCCCCTCACTACAACACATGACCCCCCCCCACCGCCCCCACCATGCACCCCCCACCCCACAACTTTTACCAATTCCCAGTCTTCCACTCTTATTATAATGACCACGACACCAAAAGCCAACAAAAGCTGCCATTAAGATTGCATATAAAGAAGCAGCTGAACGTCATCAACATCATCATCATCGTCGGCGGCGGCGTCGTCGTCAGCATCATCATCGTAGCTACCCATGCCACGCGCGCGCACATGCGTGTGGGCAAAGCCCCCCCCCACCCAATCCCCCCTCCCCGCGTGCCAGTCGTGGTTGGGCTCCCGACGTCGTTTGCTCGTTGGACGAAGCCGCAGCTACGGAGAGCGCCGCTCTGGCCGACCGCCCCCGTCCACTCGCGCGCGACGTTCACGAGTACAAGGTGAGCTGCAGCCACTGGGCGAAGAGAGGGGTCAGAAGGTCACGGGAGGGACGAAGGAAAGACATTTGGGGTTACTATTTGTCCTTAGATGAATGTTATATTTTCAATGAAAGCGAGAGATTGCTAAAATGATGTCATTGATGTGTTAACAACACTGGCCTCACAAAAATATATAAAATCGGTGACGTTTCGGGCAACGGGCCTTCGTCAAAGCGCAACGTCAAATTAAATCCATTTGGTTGCGAGAATTGTTGTTCGACTTGTCAGGGAACGAAACGGGTGACAATTTAATGTGGCTATGCTGGTGGTTGGAAGGGTCTCTTATGCCCCATGTTTGGCCTCATCATTACGTGTACGAATCGAAACATCTATTTGTGAATCGTCGAAAGACAGACCCAGAATACGGTGGAGAGGAATGAAATCTAGAGAAAAATCTAGTTATGCTTTAAGCCAGGAAATAAAAGCAGAAGAGTGATTTGTAATAGATTACACACTGTCGTAAAACGACAAAGCCTGCAATACAAGAGGACACCTTTAGACGGCAAATCCTGTGATGTCAGGAACCCAAGATGTTGGAGTTATGAACACTTTGGTGATGGTGTTAGCACCCTAGCCTGGTATACAGGAGGTCGTGGGTTCCATCCAGAGCCCGACACCTGTATTTTTGGAATTTGTACGTTCTCACCATAATTGTGTGGCTTTTTGTCCGGGTCCTCTGGTTTTTCCTTATACATTTAGAATTAACGTGTGTTTAGAGTATTCGGCTGCTATAAATTTACACATAAGCTCCTTAAATTGAGCTATCATTTGTGGCCAGTTCGCTTATAAAAAAAAAGAGCTACATCCAGTAGCTCAGTCGGCCTGACCTGGTAAAAATAAAAAAAAAGTTAAGGTTAGTTTCATGCATAAGATTCAGACGTGTGGGTCAATCCTGATCCTTTTCAAGTTTTTACATTAAGAACCTCGCCTGCTGTTGATCATGTTTGTAGTCACCAATTGTATCATCTAAATTGTGCAATCAGTGGCAGTCGTGTCAGTAGATGAAGAATCCAGAGCAGGGCAACAACTCACGTTAGAGAATGGCAGGTGGAAGCAGATATCACAGAACTACCTCTGAGATAAATCCCTTTTAAGTGACCTCCGTAGAGGGCAGCACTTGCCCACCCGCTCCTTATGCCACCGAGGGTAACGTTCGTCGCATGGCAGTCAAGCCGATTAGATTTACATTCTCAGAACTGGAAATGTAGCCAAATTTAAGTTCGGAACCAACGTTTCCACGATGCGTTTTTCTGCACGTATTCATTTGTGACTGGGCTGAGGCCATCGACTCTACACTTTAACCATGGCCCATTAGCACCCGAATTCAAACGTGAGGCTCAGCGGTGCTGGATCAGCGCACCGATACGCAGGGCTGGAAATGGGACGAAGTTACTGGGGGGAACTCGTGAATGATTCGCCCCACCCCCACTAGATCGTCGGAGGAGGGGGGAAGAGGAGCTTCGCTCCATGTATGTGTAGTGGTATAGCGCCGTCTGTTGTCCAGCAATGGCAACTGCGGTGGACGAGCAGTACACACGCCGGTGAGCGTATACACGGCGGGTGTGTCGGCAGGGCGGAGGAACTGGGGCAAGGGTCATGGAAGACCCCATCTGAAGCCCCTGTAACCCGCTCGTGGGTTCAAGAAGGGAGGCACGGCCAGGGCGGAGCCAGGCCATGCTGAGTAGCATTAAATCAGCTGAGAGCCGGAGCTCGTGGCTGCCGGTTCTGGGGAGTGAACTCGTCTCGTCGTCGTCTTCGCTAGATACTGCTCGGCCGGATAGTTGTTGACCGTTTCGGTCGGCGCCATCAGTGTTACAGGGTCAGGGTTGTGTTTAGGCTCGGCTAGACGACTAGGGAGAGTGTGAGGGCGAACCTGTGAAGGTGTTAATAAAGAAGGTGCCTCCTAAAAAACCTTGTCTCCCACTCCGCTGACACTACATGTGTCTCTGTGCGTGTCTCTGAGCGTATCTGTGGGTTTCTGTACGCGCCTGTGGGACTCTCTTAGTCTAAGGGTTTATCTGCGAGTCAAAAAAATATATTAAATTTTTTATTAATAATTAATTCCAGTCGGGTTCAAATTTTCACACCCACCACATAATTCCAGGGCTGACATGGCTATTATGAACCACCGAGTATCCCGGCATCCACCTCTCTCTCGCATGTGCGCAGAAATAACTTCATTGCCATGTATAAAGCATTGCAATTTACATTTTCCCTTGAGATAAAAATGCAAAATGTTCAACAAATTCCAGGCACGATGAACACAAACACTCCGAATCGTTGTACCTCATTCAGGCCCAGGTTGATCATGCCCGTCCCTTTCTTGTCAAAGGCAGCAAAGATTCCTGTTTAAAACAAGCGAAACAAAAACACAAGCTCGGACCCCTGCTGACGAGACCCACAAAAGTCGAACCCAACCCAGGGGATTATTGCTGTGTACAGAAATGCTGCGGGGGAAACTATTGGACCGGAAGCCCCCATTGGCTGGTGGACGAATGCATTAGATGGGATGAATCCACGTCAGTTTTGTTTGGGGCAAGAAGCACAGAGCCTCGTGTATTCAAAAGTTTGCTTGCGACACGGAGTTTAAACGCCCGGATAAAATTCCAGCCTATGTTGTCAGTAGGCACCAGTGCAGCAAATTCCATTGTTCTACTGCACTATGCTCCAGTGTCTATGCTCCCCACCTTCACCGCCCTGTAGCGAAAGTTTGGTCAAACAACTCCCATGACCTGCATGGTGGCGCAGAGGCCCTTGTCCAAAAAGGCCCATACACATAATTGTACGTAAAATACAGATTGTATTTTGCACTGTATTCAACGGTTTTATTTCTGCTATTTATACAATCTACTTTGTACCCGGTCTCAGTGGACACTGAACCTTGATTAAATAATAAAATAAAACTTCTGTCTACACGTCTGTGAGTGCGTACGCCCGTTCAGATTCTTCGCGCAGAGCGGGAGTCTTACTGAACATGGACTCGAGTCGCGTGAGGCAGGCCACGTAGCCGTCAAAGTTGATCTCCAAATTCTCGTCCGCGTATCTCATGGCGACGAGCTCGTGCAACATCGTGGTAAGCTTGAAACCTGGCGGGCAAAGTAATCGCGTGACCAGCGAACACATTCAACAGAGGAGGGGGTAACACAGCCACGCTTGTTGCAGAAGTTCGCGGTTCGGGCCCCGAGGCCGCCCTGGTTAACACTTGTGGCGAGCGGAAGTGGATTATGTGGAAACAACACGTGTTGTTTCCAAATGTGGAGGAAAAAACCGGAGGACCCGGAGAAAAATCCACACGACCATGGGGAGAACATGCAAACTCCAAATATACTGGCGTCATAATCGGGATCGAACCCACGACCTTCTGCATATCAGACGAGGGAAACAACATGTTGCCACCGTGGGGCCCCATTGCCAGCAACGCATTTACTATGGACTACTATGGCAACCAGCTGTAGCTGTGGAGTAGACCGAGTGGAGTGCTGTCTAGCCAATGAAAACAGAGTTTGTTAATAAAGAATGTTCGATAACTATGATTGGTCTAGAGATCACACGACCTCGGGTTGTCTCGTGACCAAATATCTGCGATCCCATTGGAAGTTGCAAACCCCAGTTTCCCACCAGGGGGCACAGCAAATAGATCTGTTCACAATTTGGGCTACCACACTTTCTAACGACAGAAAATAGCCCGGAAATTATTGCCAGCAACGACTGCTGACAATAGTTGATTTAAAAATAGCTCTCGTGCATCGTCATCATCATCATCGTCACGGCATTCAGCGGTCATACTGGACATGTGTGAAAGAGCTTCATAGCTCATCAGATTTCTCCAGTCTAAATATAATAACCGCGAAGCAGGTCTTCATTTCAGCCACGTTTACCGTCCCGGTCGGCGACCCCAGAAAACATTTCTGTTAACACCCGGCACACCGCATCCAGTATACCGCTCGCTACAGTTGCAGCTACCATAACTCCAGGTGAACCACAGAGATCTCCGGTCAGAGGTTAATCCTCCACCTGCTCCCCATTCCCAGCCGCGATGACCCCTTTACATTATAACCGCCACCTCAAAAACAACCGCAGCCGACGCGACAGTGAGATTTACCTGCAGCCTCGACGGCAGACCTCATCTCGTACGAGGCCATCGTGCCCGAGCGGTCGGTGTCGAACTCCTTGTAGATGTCCTGCCGGGCGACGGGGCACAAGAGATGCGTCGCATTGAGACATCACTTGGAGGCGCAATGACGGACGCACCGGTTCGTCGCTCGATCCTTATCAAATTCACGAGCTTAGCGGTGTATAGCAACCCTTTATTTATCGAGGCCTCTACTGCTGCCGGTCAGTGTGGGTTTTGGTGCTGGTGGTCGTACCCAGGACCGGGTGCCTGGGGATCCAACTCTGGTCGCCCGGTTTATAGCGTAATTATCGAACCACTTCACCACCGCTCCACCCCAAAACGGATGGAATATGCATCAAGGTCACGTGTGCATGGATTCACGTGCTTTCTAGCGATTGAAGAATTGATGAAGGAGAGTGTAGAGTGTGGGGCTCAAGACAAATGAGCAGAACAAAAGTCACACACGCAGAAAGATTCCTAAACAAGCGAAGATGTCCGTCGAAGGCACAACAGTTTTTTAAAAGGGGGCCCGGAATCGGAACGATATCAAGGCAAGATGAGAGCAAGCTGGAAGTGAGTTTACAAAACTGGACTACATTCATAAACAACCAGTGCGCCTAAAGAAGGACATAATTAACATCAGAGGTTTACTCACAATGGTCCACACAACAGCACGTAAAGGTTTTTTAATACAATGTTGCATTTTTGCGTTAAATGAAGGAGACTCGACCTTTCAGAGGAAGTGCGGTCACCAATAATATCCGGTGACCCAGTCGTATTTTAACGAGCCTGACTGCTGACAAGACCCTGCAGGACGAAAACCAGTGCAGACTCTCCCTGCTTAAACAAACCCCGCTTGGTAAACGTCGGTCTGGGAAGCCGACCCGCGTGAACCTTACCGACAAACTAAAATCATCCCATTTTATTATTTATTCGACTTCCTACGCTCCGTAACCATATCGGATCACTTTGGCTGGGTCAGGTGAGTGCACCGGGGAACTGGTGGCGGAGGTGCGGCAGCAGCAGCAAGCAGACGGAACTCACCACCCACTTCTTGATCTTAAACCACAGGTACTTGAACTCCTCGTAGCCCAGCTTGCCACTGCCGTCTTTCTGCAGCGCGCTGAGTTAAAGTTCATCGGCGGGACAAACGCGTGCGTTGCGCGCACTTCTCACGTATTATTGCTATTATTATGTTGTTAATTTACTAAGTTGGGGCTACACGTGGCAGTCATATCCCCCCTCTACTAGTGGCAAACCAATGCCCGCTCGTAGGCCAGGTTCTGGGTCACATCGTGTGTCACACGCAGGTGGAGAGCTGCCAGCAGGGGGTGCCCTTTATCAAGTTTTAGATGAGATCGTGTAACGTGTAACCCGAACTTAGTAAGTTAATGTCAGCAGCTAGTGGCGTGTAAGCCGCTCTGGGGTGCCCCAGCGTAAAGGCGCACACAGTCTGCCAAAAACAAATTACTATTTGTATTATTATTATTATCACTTGTGTGTAAACCACCTTCACCAACACATGTCGGCCAGCGTGGTGAAGTATGGTTAAATAGCCCCAATGACCCGCACCGTGTGGGGAGTCCTTCATCCAGCAGTGGATTAACACGGGTGAACATCTGTATGTAAAATCCCAGGTAAGGACCAAGTTTGATTTATATATATATATAACAAAAAACAATTGGCCAGATCATTACGTCAGTGCGTAACCCAATGATCAAATCCTACGCGTTTGACTTTTTGCAAACGAACGCTGGACAGAGTGGGGGAGGCGCAGGGAGGTGGGGATACGTCCAGAAGTGCCACGATCCCACGGCAAGTTTCAATGCTGAAGCCCTTTGTCTTGAGTGAAGGGTCTGTTCAGCATCCACACACGCAAAGACAAAGATCCCCCCCCGTATAGCCTTTAACACTTTGTCACACAATAATCATGCATCACCATTCTCCACACACACACACAGCCACGACAGTCACTGAACGTTCATGTGAGAGTAAGCGTGCGTGCGTGCGTGCGCGAGTGGCCGGCTTTCCGTCCGTACGTTTCATGACGATCTTATTCAGGATTCTCTGAAGCTCGAGGGAGCTGATCTCCATGTCCTGAAGAAAAAAATTGAAAATTATATCGTAGAACCCGATCCTTCAGTTCGTTCACATTTAAAACGAGGCAATATAAGAGATGGTCTTTTTCTACTTACAGCCTTCAGGCCGTGCTGAAAAAAAATCCCATTGAAATCCCACACAGTGGCACTTAATTTGTTAACTGCAGAGGGATGAACAGCTAAGCCAACCTCTTACTGGGCTTTGAATTCTTATACCTGCTGATTAGGACCGCAGGTCGGATAGCACGACTATGAATGAGATGCTGCCAGTTCACCGCGTGTCCTGGTTGAGCCTCCCAGAAACATGGTAGTCCTACGACGACGAATGATGAAGTCGCACGCTCATGTAACGGGCGAGTAGCACTACCTGGACAGATCGTCAGCAAATGTCATCCCTCATTAAAAGAAGTGTTCACTCAAGAAGAGTGAGCGCATGAGCTCCACCGTCACTGAACAGGCTTTCCCGGGTGAACAAAATTGAATATCTGGGACACACCAACCACCTGTAGTGATGGCCCCACTCTGCAGCGGTGAACGAGGCAGTGAAATACGGCGTGGAAGCCAATTTAATTTTATTGTTTGGGGATTTTTCTTTATTTCTTTTGCTCCAACCTCGTGAGTTCATGGTTAAAGTCCCACAGTTCGTCGAGTATAATTTCCGGATCTGCTTTGCGACACTGCCTCGGCCACACCGCCCTCCCTGGGGCACATGTGGCCAGTCCACCGGCGATCAGCAGGAGCGGCAGGGGACCAGGTGCTCTCATGCCGGGTCCGGTAGAACTAACGGACTAGGCGATTGGCGCCGTGGCACCCCCTCTCCACTCGCTTTGTACGTGCCAGCGAGTGGAGACACGGCACGGAGGGCACGGAGGACACGGGGGACACGCAGGGGCATGGGAGGGGGGAGGTTACAGGGGGGCTACTCACATCACCAGCGAGGACTTTGAAGGCGTTCTTGATCTGCTTGTCTTCCTCCGTCTCAGGCTGCTTGGGAACCACGGGCTGGTGGAAAGGAGATCACGATTATAAACTTAGCGGATTGTAACTGGGCACTTGTGATAACGTAACACAGCGCAGTGTTTGGACACGCACTTTTTTTCACAGTCGACTTGATTACATGGACCAATTATTTTTGTACGCATGGGTTTATCGTTCAGGTACAGCCCTTTTCAGTTGCAGCGCCTGGATGAAGAGAAATTCCTCAAACCATTGCAGACATGGGAGTTGTTTGACCATACTTCACCATGCCGGCGATGCCCAGCGCTGGTTAAGATATCACCCGCCGCTGGTATTAGCCGTGGCTAGAAATCGAACTCAGGTCGCCGGGTTTGTAGTGGACTAGTAAACAAACGTTCTCAGTTACCTCTGGTGGTATGTCGGCAGATATGCTGTTGTCCATTTCACTGCAAGGGAAGGAAAAAACAATGTAACTATTCAAACTTGGCCATCACAAACGATAGCTCAACGTAAGTGGTTTGTCAATCACGTGGAAATGTATTAGCAGTAGCCAAATACTCGAAACCACGGGTTGATAACATGCGGCTACGGAGCCGCATGCGTCTCTCTACAGACTGCGTGACGTGACGTACTGTGTACTAGCATGCATTGCAGCTCTTGAAACCTTGAGTTTTGCATCGAATTCTCTTCTTGTTATTTTGGTTGCCAACCCCTGCTTTAAACGGTGCCATGTAAACATCACGAGACCTTTTTTCCCGGCATCAAAGTATGAAAAATACGAATAGGATAATAATAGGGGTTTTCCCCTTTTTTCTGGCAACAAAACTGAAACCTTTTTACGATAAATCATGTGTGCATTAACCACAATACTTTTGTCAAAATGCAAGCTGTCTCTGATGTGGACCAATCAGTTTCAAGGCCAATGCATTTATTATCAGTGTGTTTTTTGTTTGCATTTTGACCACAAGTATTGCGGTTAATGCACACGTGATTTCTCGTAAAAAGGTTTCAGTTTTGTTGCCATAAAAAAGGGGAAAAACCCTATTATTATAATTTGGTACTGGCAAAGGAGGTATAATGAATAAGAACAGGTTTTACCCTTTCCTGGCAATAAAACATGTGTCGAGGTGTTCAAACACCAAATATAAACCCTTTGCAAGGAATCAAGTCTGCATTAACCACACGTACTTTGTGGTGAACATGCAAACAAACATGCTCTGATAATAATATATGCAGTCTTTGAAACTGATTGGCCTACGCCAGAGACAGCAGCCTCCTTTACGGCCTAGTCTCACGACCAGTGTCAGATCAGAGAACGCCAAAAGGCGAACAGCAACAAAGACGATGCACGCATCAGAGCATTTATAGCTCGGGGTGAGCAGCTTTATCTTGCGACCTTTTTATTCAACTTATTTTTGCACCGCACGTGGCCAAACGTGCTGCATCGGAGTGGAGTGATGGAGGTGGGGGCAGTGGTGGTGCGGTATCGGTGACGAGCTCTTCCTCACTTGGACCCGTTCTTCTTCTCGGCGTAGAGGCGCACCACGAACTCGGCCTCCTGCTTGGGCTCGAAGGTGGAGGGCACGATGACGTAGTTGCCGGGCGGCAGGCAGAAGCGCTGCGACACCTCGCGCAGGTTGATGAACTGCTTGCTGCGCGCCTTGGAGGCGTTGTAGAGGAAGAAGTCCTTGGGCAGGTGGCCGCCCTGCTGCTGCAGCTGCTCAGCGAAAAGGGCCCCCCCCCCCAGAAGAGCAACAGGTGGACAATTATGATTCATACTCTCAGGTTTTTTCGGTAAAATAAAATAATTATTTTATTTTCATTATTACTTTTATTAACTTTTACTTTTATTTTTTACCTACATGACTTTACCGAAAAAACCTGAGAGTATGAATCCTTGCAGTCAGGAAAGCTTCAAATCTAGGACAATTATGATGCTGATGATGATAATGATGATGGACCATAATGATAATATTGATCATGATGATATTGATGATGATGAAATATTAGGCTTTATTCTTGCCGGCAGGAATACGGGTGTTAATATGTTCATCATCTTGATGCTGGCACAGAGGGCCTCGTAATGATGATGATAATAATGACCACAGTTACTGATTTACCCAGGAAGAAGCTACATGTGTGAGTCCGAAGGCTTATTTCCAAGAGTGACCTGCTACATCAGAATGTGGGTTCGATCCCGAAACCCGATGCCTGCTGTATATTTGGAGTTTGCATCTTCTCCTCGTGGCCACGTGGATTTTTCTCCGGGTCCTCCGGTTTTTCCCTCCACATTTAGAATCAACATCAGGCGTTTAGAATATTTGGCTGTTTTAAATTTCCACGTAATAAGCCGCTTGGTTGATCTATCATTTTTGGCCAGGTCGCTTATGAAAAATAGCTATATAGCTCAGTGGGCCTTAGTTGGTAATATAAAGAGTTTAGTTTAGTTTAGCCAACAACCCCACTTCCATTGAATCGTACGTTGACTTTTGGGTTAGGGCCACGTGAAGATCTCACCAAATTTGTGTCGTTAAGACCCTCCGCCAATTGTTGGTGTTACTCCGTGACGCTTTACCCCCCCCCCCTCCCCCCCGTGTTCCCCCACCCAAGCCTGCCTGGCCGTTCGCCGCACCTTCCCCTGGCTTTTTTTTACTTACGATAAAATACTTCTGGGAGAAAAAAAACCACAAACCAAAATAACCCTTCGCCAAAAAAAATATATTGCGTAATCGTTATATCGGCTGCGAAAATCCCACGCTTCAAGTTCACCAATTGCACGGTGTAGGAAATAGCTGGAGATTCCAGAGTAGACCGATGCAGAACGGGGGGGTGGGGGGGGTAAGGAAATTAACAACTTTGCCAGCCCACCAGCTCAATGTTGTAGCAATGTATCTCGTGCCTGGGGTACGACCGCCCAGTAACTACATCGCCGTACTTGGTAGGATTTTGACAAAAAAGCAGTCAGGTCGGTCGATTGAATCAGCGCTCACCAATTTCACCAGTGATCAGTCGCCTCCTGATCATTCTCCGATCGCTACTACCATGGTTCCTGTTCCTTGGAACTTCAAACTTTGATTCCTCTACCCATGTTGAAGACTCGTGTACCAGACCGTTTGTATGTTTGTAGAACTTCTTTTGCACCATACGTAGCCAGCTGTGTGATGATCAGTTGGCTACGTACCACCACACTGCAGGTCACAACACTTTTTCCCTCTGCTTCTTGCCTTGCACTGCTCCACTTTGGAATTCTCTCCCAACATCTTGCCCCCCTCTCCCCCCGAGTTCTTATAATAAATAACCTTGCTCAATATCCAGCAACATGTTAACTTACACCTTCTAAGTGTGAAAAATACGAAGAGATTTTACCCTTTCTGGCAATAACACCAAAAAGATAGCTTTTTCAAGGAATCAAATCCGCATGAATCACGCGTACTCGTGGTGAACATGCAAACAAAACATGCTCTGATAATACAGCATATGCATTGTCTTTGAAACGGATAGGCCTACACTTGAAACAGCAGCCTTCTTTATGGCCTAGTCTCACCACCAGTGTCAGACCAGAGGATGCCAAAAGGCGAACAGCACAAGGACAATGCACCTGTCAGGGCATTTGTAGCTCGGAGTGAGCTGCTATCTGCTGCTCGGGGTGTGTGTGAACACCTCAACACCTCTTCTTCTTGGTTCTTTCGGTAAAGTCACGTAGAAGGGAAATAATAAAAATAAAATATAATAAAATAAAATTCTCACGACGTTTCGGCCACAACGCAAGCAGCCGTCGGAAAGACATTTAGGACGCTGGCTTTCTGACAGACCTGTTCTCCACCTGACAACGGCTGCTTGCGTTGTGGCCGAAACGTCGTGAGAATTTTATTTTATTATGTTTTATTTATATTATTTTATTATTTCCCTTCTACGTGACTTTACCGAAAGAACCAAGAAGATGAATCCCTGCAGTCACAAAAGCTTTAAATCGAAATTTAACCACCTTAACACCTGGTTTTATTGCCAGAAAGGGTAAAACCTATTCTTTCTAGATTTAAAATTTTCGTGACTGCAGGGATCCATACTCTTTGGTTCTTTCGGTAAAGTCACGTAGGTAGAAAATAGAAAATAATTTATTTAATTTTAATTTATTTTATATTTTATACCTACGTGACTTTACCGAAAGAACCAAAGAGTATTAAACCTATTCTTATTTTCATACTTTGATAAAGGCAAAAAGGGTCCCATGATATTCTACCTGCTACATGTTGCTGCTCCGCTTGACGTTTTAGGCCTTTGGGCACTGCGTTCTACGACCATGATGGAAATGAAGGTCGTTGAACTTCAGAAGCAGAATATTTATTGATACTGGAGGCATCTGATGAACTGTAAAAAATATTTTTTTACAGATGTCCAGTAGGGGGCGGGTCAGAACGCAACAACAATAATTATTACTGTTGTATTGATTATAATCAATACAATCAATACAAAAGCACGATAGGAGTGCAAAGTATAAGAAAGGTGCACAAATCACTTTAAAAAAGATATACAAATAAAAAACGAAACTATTATTTTCTTACCAGGGCAATCCCACTGAGTTAATAGCTTCATTTTCAAACACGACATGGCCACAAATGATAGCTCAACAAAGAGGCATATCACGTGGAAATGTACAGCACCTACCTCCAACATCGTTTCTACGTTGCTCACCTACTCGTCTGTTTTGCTCTGCCATCGTACTCATGCATTTGTTGATGGGCCCTCGTTCCGTTGAGTTCTGGGTAGCTGGCACCGATCGGCCCAACATTAGAGGCCGGGCTTGATGCAACCATGCAGGGTTCACCATGCAGGGAAGGTCGGTCCATGCACCATGCAACCCGAAACTCACCTTCGCTGGCAGCTTTAGCAGGGCATCCATGGCCAATGCAAATTTAAATGTACGATCAATATTAATAATAATAAAATATATAAATTCTTAGCACTTGCAAACTACCGTAGTGAGCTCACTGCGCAGCCGCAGCTGTAAAGAAAAGTCAAGTGATTCGGAAAACATGAGCACGTGTCTTTAAAGTTCTGTAGCACTGGTTGTCTAATTCATGTTTTTTTTTCTAGAGAGAGAGATATATACACACATAGCGTCGCTCATGACAAACTGCATCTCAAAACGCCGTACACTTTGCAACGCGCGCCAATTTTGCACCGAGGCGTGGGACACCACAGACGAAGAGCAGAGGCAGCCCGAGCCGGTGCCAACCTCCTCCCGCTCAAGCTCTGTCGTCCTACATTGGGATATTTCGCCAATTCGCGTGGGAAGAAACCAGAGGAAACCGGAACTTTCGCAGATAATAACAGGACAGGTGAGGGACAGGAAAACAAAAATGTCGCCTGCGTCTCTTCGTGTCCCTTTGTCGTGTCTCGACCATTCTGGCGGTGTCCGTAGGCCCACGAAAAGCCTGCCCACGGTGGCTGCCCTCCACCCCTCTCCCCCCACTAGCCCCCACCCCACCGTGATAGGTCGGCGCGGGCGGCGATCGTTTGCGGTACCGCACCTGGTAGATGGCGAAGCCGATGGTGTAGATCTGTGCGCCGAGCTTGCGCTGGTGCCGGCGGTTCTTCTGCAGCACCGACACAATGAAGGAGCAGCCCTTCTGCCCCTTCGCGTCGGGGTCGTCGTCCTCCTCCTCCAGCTTCAGACGGAACTGCGGGTTCGTCCAGAACGTATCTTTGGTGCCACGTGTCCGGGGGGGGGGCGGGGGGGGAGAGGAAGGGTTAAATGGGCGAGGGGTGACAGGCGAGTAAAAAGGTGTCGTGCGTGGTGCCGCGACGGTTGGCACACCGAGATGTGCAGTCCGAGAGGTCGTTAGGAAGGTCTGAAAAAGAAAAGAACTCGTAGCTCGGTGGGCTTTTCCTGGTAATATAAAAAATTGTTTAGTTTGATTTATTTAGCTGACCTGTCCCCTTGTTACAATCATGGGAGGAGAGGTACAGGGGAGGCTTACCTTTCCTCTACTTTGCACTCCTATCGTTTTTTTAATTGTTTGTTGTTGCAACTTTCTGACCTGCCCCTACTGGACATCTGTGAAAAAAGAGCTTCATTTACTCATCAGATTTCTCCAGGATGAATAAATAAATCGGATTCTGATCTCGGAAGCTCTCGGGCTTGACTGAATCGGATATTCTCGTCTACGCCCTTGCTCGAGCTACGTTTGAAAAATCCCATCACGGGGCTCGCCCGCTCGCTCACCCGCCCGCTCACCCACTTGCTCGCTCGCTCACCCGCCCGCTCGCTCACCCGCCCGCTCGCTCACCCGCCCGCTCGCTCACCCGCCCATCCGCCCGCCCGCCCGCTCGCTCGCTCGCCCGCCCGCCCGCTCGCTCGAGAGAGATCACCGCCGCTTGGCGAGGCTTTCACGCTGGTGGTGGGCTGACCACGTGGCTGATGAACTACGACGATGATGAACGACCGAACGAGCGAGGCCCGGCAGGGCCGTTTCAACGCGGTGCACTGCCCTCGGCAGTCTCCATATAGCGACCACCGCCACCACCGCCACCACCACCACCACCGCCACCACCGACGGTACCGGGAAAGTTGCGGCAGCCTCCGGCCGTGCAGCCGTTGAGCCAGCGGCCCTCGTGCGTGGACACGGTCCAGTTGCCTGGCGTGTCGTCGTCCAGCGCGTCCGGGGTGAGGTTGCACACCTCCACCTTGTGGAAGTTCGCGATGAAGTCCCTGTAGGACATCCTGTGGCAACGGCGACGCGCGGGGGGGGGGGGGGAAGGACGACAAACTCAACTGCTTGTTGTTGTGTTTAGTTTGTTGTCCTTCCCCCACCGCCCCCGCACCTCCGATTAGCACGGTTGGCTACGTACGGTGCGTAAGAAGTTCAACATACGTACGTAGACAAGGTTTGCCGCGGTCGGAGGGGTTGTTTCCCCCCCCCCCCCCCCCCCCTCTGTGGGTCCGGGGATCATTTTATTTCGCTACGAATCGAGGTTCGTTTTGTCCATATCGGAGGCTGTGCGCGGTATCGTCAGGCAGTTAGCACGGCTGGCTACGTACGGTGCGAGAGAAGAAGTTCAACAAGTACGGCAGGTGGAAACGCCGAACTGGCACCGTTGAAGAAGCTGGCTTCGAATCTGGCTTTCAGCCAACTGTTGTTGGAGTAGGTTCTGAAGTATTCCTCACTAAGTAATTTTTATTGTACCAGCTAAGGCCCGCTGAGCGATATAGCACTTTTTCAGAAGGGACCTGGTCACAAATAATAGCTCGACGAAATGGTTTATCATCGCGTGAACATTTATAGTGGACAAATACTCTAAAACGCATGTCGATTGGAAACGTGGAGGGAAAAACCAGAGGACCCGGAGACAAATCCACGCGACCACAAGAAGAACATGCAAACACCAAATATACAGCAGGCATCAGGGTCGGGATCGAACCCACGACCGCCTGTATACCAGGCAAGGTAGTTAACATCTCGCCACCGTGGCACCCATGGTGGCAAGTATAGTCACTTGACTGCCTCAAAATTCCTTCACCTAAAACATTTTATGAAGTATGATCCGATAACCACCCGTGACCCAGGTAGCGTGTGGAAGCCATCATCATCATCATCATCCAGCAGTGGATTGACCAAATTGTGCTCCGAGTGCTCTGCGTGTTTTTGTTTCTCTTCCCGCGTGGTTGTGCACGGCTCCACCCACCAGAACTCCCCGTCGTCCTTCTGCTGGTGCTGCAGTCGCGTCCTCTCTTTGGCGGAGACCTGCTTCCACTCGGGGCCCCTGGCGGGAGGAGGGCAGCGGAGGAATGGGCACGCCGTTGTGACTCGAGGTGGTTGGGGAGGCGCACACGCGTCATCTCAAACCCGGGTAGCTAACCAAACCCGGATTTTTGATGTGCGCCAGTCGGCACGTTATCAAAAAACGTGCAGTCCACAATGGGAATAAAGTTCAACCACCGTGCCGGCACCCAATGTCAGCACGAATAGATTACTGTCACCCAAAGACAGATGCCAGTTAAACTCGGACAGGTGGCAAGCCCATCCAAGACAAAGATCCCCCGTATAGCCTTAATAGACCTTTGGGGAAAGTGCTGTTAGTGAGCAGCGCCTATGAAGGCCGGTACGGCACACGAGTAGGTGGGTGGCCAGAACTACGCCCAGCCACCTTTGTCTCTCCAATGGCGATGTTCACACAATGCACCAGGTAATGATTTGAGGCTGAGTCGACCTAGGGGAGCCTCAGGACCGGTTCAGATAATCATCACTAGTGTTCACCGCGAGCGAGAATCGAACTCGGCTGGCTGGGTTCGTAGCGTAGCGCGCAAACCGTTGGACCACTGCTCACCACACGTTAAACCGGCCATCGTAAGCCTCTCTCCCACACACACGCAGATCCCCGAGGTCGACTTGGGGGGTCCTCACAGTGGATTTTGGCTAGGCCAACGAACAAGGACGGTCACGGCATCGCGCGCTTTCAGGATGCGCTTCTACGGCCGTCTGGAACGCTCCTCCTTCCGATATCGGAAGCCACTGGCGCTACGCACTTTTAAATCTATAGTGAAAACTCATTTATTTAGAGCCGCTTTTTGTGTTTAATTTGCTGCCCTTCCCCCCGCACCTACGATTAGCACGGTTGGCTACGTACAGTGCAAAAGAAGTTCAACGTTAAAAGGCTGGTTGCCAATCAAAACTTTCAAGCACCGCAGAGTTCATCGAGGGATGTGGCCCCCGTGCAATGGTTAGCACGCTGGACTTGATCTCCCGGTACGGCAGTTGAAGCAGTGTGCCAACCGTTAAACGGCACCGATGCTCTCGGCATTGGCGGCGATGCCTTCAGCAGGGGGTAGTGATCGCCGGTTTAACCGTGTTCGCCCGGCACCAGAGGGAGCAGTTGCTCACACGTGAGTACGGATGGCCAGCCACACTCCAAGACAAAGATGCCCCATTTAGCCTTTACAGACTAAGTCTATAGGCAATGCTGCCGTGGTACGGTGCTTAGCACGCTGGACTTGCAATGCTGACGTCGCCGGTTCGATCCGATCTCCGTGCGCGGCAGCAGAACCTATGGTGCAAGTTTCTTAATTCTCCCCCCATTTGGGTTCACCATAGTTACTCAATTAGCAGGGTACATGCGATGGGGACAAGTGTGGGTACTGCCACCTCTTTCAATACGACTGTCCAGCATGTGAGTAGGCCAAAACACCTTCTACAGTGGCTCGCTCGAGAGCTCCCTCTTGCGGACACCCATCTGCCAGCGGGGGGCGTAAACAAGAAATTGCAGGGCTGCACCTTTATCTTTACCTTTGGGAAAGTCAGTTACAGGTGCAACTCACCCATCGCTCCAAGCGCCGTTCCACTCCACCTGGCCCCACGGGTTGCGAACCCGCACCAGCTGGATCTTGTGACCTCTGACCTCCACCTGGTGGCGGACACGGCAAAGGTAAGTGTCCATAGTACCACGTCGGTTCTCGGCAGGTCTCGCAAAAACCAAGCATCTTTGAGCGTGAACAGCGCTTGGATGGGTGATCGACGCCCGTAAGAGGTTGTCATCGGGACCCCCTTGCTCGGGGTCCCTCCTGGCAAAACCCCCCAAGCGAGCGATTGTCTCCTCCCACATGCCAATCTAAACACTCAAGTGGAATTGTTGAAGCACCAGAATTCATGACTCACTCCCCCGCCCCCCACTCCCCTACCCCCCACTCTCCCGCCCCCCCACTCTCCCGCCCCTCACTCCCCCGCCCCCCACTCTCCCGCCCCCCACTCTCCCGCCCCCCACTCTCCCGCCCCTCACTCTCCCGCCCCTCACTCCCCCGCCCCCCACTCTCCCGCCCCCCACTCTCCCGCCCCCCCACTCTCCCGCCCCTCACTCCCCCGCCCCCCACTCTCCCGCCCCCCACTCTCCCGCCCCCCACTCTCCCGCCCCCCACTCTCCCGCCCCCCACTCTCCCGCCCCTCACTCTCCCGCCCCTCACTCCCCCGCCCCCCACTCTCCCGCCCCCCACTCTCCCGCCCCCACTCCCCCGCCCAACACTCCCCCGCCCCTCACTCCCCTGCCCCCCTGCCCCCACTCCCCCGCCCCCCACTCCCCACTCCCCCGCCCCCCCCAAAAAACAGTCTTGAGACTCGATCAGGATGTTGCTGGTGAGGGTGTTCTGGGTAAAGGTTATCACAGCTAATTAATATTAATGCCGACTTCCGACAAATTGGTATTGATCTTATTGATCACGGGAAGGATAATGGGGCAAAGTGGATCATTGCCAGGGGAACCCGCATTTTGCGAGCCCCGTCTGGGAAGCGAACTCGGGTCGCGCCGGATTTGTAGCGCGGTGCGTGAATCCACCACGTTATTCTACCAATATAGCTCTTTTTCATAAGCGAGTTGGCCACAAACGATAGCTCGAAGCTTACTGCGTGGAAATTTACAGCAGTCAAAAACACATTGATTCTATACGTAGAGGAAAAAAGCAGAGGACCCGGAGAAAAATCCACACGACCACGGGGAGAAAGGACATGCAAACTCCACGTATACCGGCATCGTCAGCGTCGGAATCGGGATCGAACACACAACCTCCTGTATACTGGGCGGTGGAGTTAACATCTCGCCACCGCGGCACCCTAGACAGAAAGACGGCTTACGTGGCAAGCGCTACGAGAGGAGCGGCAGGGCGAGGTGGCGATGGACTCTCACCTCGTCGAAGCCGGTGATGGAGTAGGCGTGGCCCTTCACCAGGCCCGTGGTGGTTCGAGCCTCGGACTCGGCGCTGCTCGTTACCTGCGGCACGCGCAGCGGGGGGGGGGGTACAGGATAGAGGTGATTAAAGGGCTATGATGGTCTGGGGCGAGATCAACGGCGAGTGTGCGTGGATGCCGAGCTCTGAGCACAGGACGCGAGCATTGTGCCCGGGCGCACACGCAGGACAGCGAGCGCCCGTGGGCAATCTCGATGCAAGGTCACGGAGGTGGCCGCGTTTTTTGGGCGAAAATCGGCGTAACTTTCAAGCATTAACTTTCATTTCCTATACTCGCTTAACGACCAAAATCACTTAGCGGCCGTTTTCGTGGAACCAATTTGCCGTCGACTGTGCAAGCACGTGCACGCGATTAAACAGACACTTCGACCATAAGTACACGTGCTCACGGACACTTTAGACATCAGGGCACACGTATTAATGTGCATAGGCACGGACGTGAATTGCACGTCGGTCATGTTCAAATATTCAAGTTTCCCCTCGCTTCATGCGGGGAGTAGTAGATGCATTCCGGACAAAAAAAAGTGGCGGACAAAGCGAAATCGCACGTGGAGGCAGCTGCCTGCCGAGTAGCGCATACAGTACACACGGTACACACAGCACAGTACACAGCGCAGTACACACGGTACACACAGCACACACTGCACACACAATGTTCCCCCGCGTCCGACCGCATAGCCACATGTAGAGTGAATTCAAACCGCATATAGCGAATTTTGGGTAGAAATAGGCGAGGCGCAATATACGGCGTGAAATCTCAACAAACCGAACCCGCACAGAATCGAGGGGCACCTGTAATAGAATTCCACAACATCGCGGGACTCTGTTAGGGTTGTGGAGAACCCACACAGACAACAAACAGCGAATGTGTTCGCCGCCGAGGTCGTGGCGGGTTTCTTTTTCTCATTCCTTGTTGTCATGCGCACCGCTGTCGACTTTACCGAGGGCGATATTGGCACGTAAAATAAAGACTGATCGATTGAATCGCTTTTCATCATCAACACTGCCGCGAGATAGGAAAAACGTAACACACAGTGGGCCCAACAAACGAGACAATGGCCTCAATTGTAGCAAATCGAGTTCATTTGCCTCCTTAAATGCGTTCGCTCGGATGCCACTCACCGCCCACTGTCATGCGATTTCACCCCCGAGGGAAAGGCGGAAGGACACGTGGACACACCGCGGGACCGGCGGGACGAGTTCCACCAGAGGGTCTGGTTTTTGGGTGAGAGTCACTCCACCATCCACCGAGGATGATGACACGCACACGGGCCATCCCGTGGTGCACGCGCACAACGGGATGGGGGTGGCCAACACCACGCCCGGCCGCCTTCGTCTCCCCAGTGCTGATGTCTACACACCGCACCACGTGCTCATTTGAGGCTGAGTCGACCTAGGCGAGGCCCAGGACCAGTGCCGGATTAAGCTAGGGGCCTGTAGCATTTGTTATGAAGGGGCCCTAAAAAAAGCACAAGTATTTATTCATTTGCTATACAGCTTGATAATACGACAAATCGCTAACCTTAAACACCAAGTCGTTCATACAAGTTGAAGGCAGTATAGTACCATATTAATAGAGCAAGTGCAGATTAATTGAACCAGAATTGATAGCTTGAAAGCGTTTAGCACGGGGCCTTAAAAGTGCGGGGCCCGTAGCATTTGTAGTACTACCCAGGACTGGTTCAGGTCATCATCGTTGGTATTGGCCGTAAGCGTTAATCGAACTGGGTCGCCGAATTCGTAGTGCGGTACGCTAACCGCTGCGCCACCGCTCCTCACACCGAAAACAATTACCCCCCGTGTAGCCTTGAACGTACTGTTGGGGCAAGTGCTGTTTGCTAGCACCGATGAAGGCCGGAATGGCACACGAGAGGGTGGGTGGACACCACCACAGAGCCACACACGCACGCACAAGTATTGATTAGGTCCCACATTAGTCATTAACCACAAGCAAACCTAGAATATTATTTTACATCAACTTTCGTCCATAATTGAAATGTCATATTTCTGCTGCTCCTTCGGTATTTTTAGAAAACTGCCGGGAGGGCTCACAGGGTGTGATACTGTGCCGCACCCAAGCAATTTAGCGCTGCATTCTTGTTCGTCCTGCTTAGAGCCCTTCCTTACCACCGCCTCCCTTACCACCGCCTCCCTTCACTGCTCACGCGTAACCTCATTTTGTGATGGGCGCAAGTGCTAGCTCGGGTTGCCACCTCGGGAGGTACAATGTCAAATCCGGCACGTTATGGGAAGGGAAACGAACGCCTGGCATAACTCGTAGAGATGTAAAGTTACGTGCTTATCATCATTATTATATCTTGACTTAAAGCTTTCGTGACTTGCAGGAACTCATATTCTTTGGGTCTTTCGGTAAAGCCACGTGGATCGAAAAATAATGATAAAAAATAATAAAATATCACGACATTTCGATCGCAACACAAGCAATCGATATCGGGTGAAAACATATAGCGGGAAATATTTTATAATTTTTTATTATAATTTTTCTATCTACGTGGCTTTACCAAAAGACCCAATTAATATCATTATTATAATTAGCGTTGACGATAAAAAAAACGGGACTTTCAATGCGTCCCAACGCCCCGCCAGGAAGACCGACAGATTTTCCAGGACGGCCGCCCCACCTCAACAAGAGGAACGTTCTGGGAAAACCAGGACAGGTGGCAACCATACCTCCCCCATGCCCTACGCAGGTCACCGAGGGCTATTCGACCACTCACTTCTTCAACGTGCTGCTCAGCGACGGTCGGTGGCGGCGGGGGAGCACAGACGCGGAACCGCAGAAGTATGGTACAACGATGAAATTTACTACGCCGCTTCTCATGGCTGTCAACCATGGGGAAAAAAACATAACAAATCAGGATGTGGTGGCGGCGGCAGCGTGAGGTGTCCAGAACCTTGACGTAGGAGAAGAGTCGCTTACCAGTCCTACAAGGAGGGCCCAGCAAGGGCCGATATTCGTACGACAGTGGCCCACATGGACAGGTGACCACGGCCGCCCTCTTGCACGACCACTCCGGCCCGAAACGCACGCGCGAGACCCATCGGCCGTCGCCGTTGAATTTAGCGAAGAGACGGAGAGCGCCGGCTCTCTCTGTCTCTTCGACGTGCCAGGCGCGGTGCACACCAGCGTGGAGATAGTAAACCTATCTCCCCGTGGGGTCGGCGGGGTGGGCGTACATTTTCTCGCATCAACTCACCACGGCTCAGCGAGCTATCGACGACGCCTATGACCATCAACCCCCCCCCCTTCCCCAGGGCACACAGGCACGTGCCCCATCTCGGTCGGATCTCGCCAAGCCAAACAGGTTTGAGGCCCGGGTACAGCGACTCACGGAACAAGCAGGTTGTGCAAAGGCTGCCCCGCCGGGTCTCTAGGTTTTTTGTGGGGCAGCAGAGCCGCAGTGCAGCCGAGTCAATTGTTGTGACGCGCTCATACGCCACCTTCACCCCAACCCGCACTGGTCAGCGGTGGTGAAGTATGGTCAAGCGGCACCCACGAGAGGCCCTCATCCAGCAGTGGATTGACAAAAGGGCTGTACAGTACAGCACTGTACAGGGTAACGGGTGCAGTCCTGCAATGTCGAGCTCACGCCACTGCTGACAGAAGGGCCTCCTCCTAAAAGTGAGCTCTAGGAGATACTTGGCCTACTCTTCCATGCTGGCCAGACGTCTTGGAGCGGGTGGGAAGGGAGCACCCACACTTTACCCCACCACACACAAAGACCTGCCGTTCAAATGGGTTGTGGCGCGAATCGTCGATGCAGACACGCCCAAGTTGCTCATCGAGAGCCGACAGGCGAATTTCGTTGACCAGCCCTGCCTGCCGCTTAATCTCGGCCTCTATCTCTTCCGCACGGCGGTGAGTGAACCCCAACGTTGTACTTTCATGCAATGTAAAACAAAAGCCTCAAAGCATTTTTCTATTCTTAGGTTTTTTCGGTAAAGTCACGTAGGTAAAAAATAAAAGTTAATAAAAGTAAAATAAAAGCCGGATGCTTGTGTTGCCTCCAAAACGTCGTGATTTTTATTTTATTTTTATTTTACCCTTTATTAATTTAAATTTAAATTTTGTATCTACGTGACTTTACCGAAAAAACCTAAAAATATGAAACCTTGCAGTCACGAAAACCTCAAAGCATTCGTCAATAACGCTGTGTGTGTGGCCTTAAAATAGATATAAAATAGGAGACGTTTCAGGGAATGGCCCTTGTTCATAGCACATACATAGAGAGGCCAGTCGAGAAATGGAGTGGATAATGATAATGATGATGATAGTTGGAGACTGCACTTCCCACCATGGGGCCTGATGACAAAGGTAAACAAAAACATTTGTCGACCTCCGACGCGAATGCACGCGGTATTGTCAGATCTCAGGAGCCAATCTGGATTGGGCGCGACCAGTGCTGCTGCCATCCGTCTCACTCGTGCACGCAAAATTGATCTCATCACGTACACTCCTTTCGCTGCCATTCCTTCACTGGTCTCGTCCATCAGCCATCATCCTCGTCCAGCGCTGCTGCGTCCTGCCCACGCCCGATCGTCTCTCTCAAGTTGAATCGACGGTGCGCCCGAGATCAATCGATGCGTCGTGGAAATGCGTTTGAAAAAAAAACCGACGACCAGCGGTTTCTGCTGCTCTGCCGCCCCTCGCCCCCAAGCCACGGTGGGGAGATGTTTACTCCCTCGTCTGGTGTCCAGGAGGTCGTGAGTTCAATCCCTTCCCCGACGCCTGCTGTACATTTGGAGTTTGCGGTGTCTCTCTCCTCGTTGTCGCTTAGATTTTTATCCGGGTCCTCCGGTTTTTCCCTCCACGTTTAGAATCAACATCACGCGTTTAGAGTCTTTGGCTGCTGTACATTTCCACGTGATAAGCCGCCACTTCGCCGAGCCATCATTTGCGGGAGGAGCCGTCAGCTCCGTCGCTGCCGTGGTGCGTGAAAACGCGCGCAGCACGCGGGGCGCGGCAGGGCGTGGTGCGCACCGACGTACACCGACCTACACCACGTGCACATCGCTGGAATAGCGTGCCTTTTTATAAAGGTATTTGACAATGATGGAGACGCAGCATACCAATGGTTGGTATGCAATTTTACACATGGAACGGGGGGCACGGGGTGGGGTGAGGGGGGGGAAAGAGTTAACAAAAAATTATACGAGTCCAGTGAAGGTTGATCGCTTCTTGGGATGAACTAACTAGGCTCGACTTGGGCAGACCGCGAAGTGCATTTAAATTCCTCCCTTACTTCCCTTCTACGTGACTTTACCGAAAGAACCAAGAAGATTCCTCCCACGTACTGTAGGCGTACTGTTTGCACCGCCCCGTCCAGGATTTCCCATGACATTATTTAAAACTCAATCCATTCCATGTAAATGTTGTGGCTCGAAGCCGTTTGGCAGTGGCGCAGTGGCGCAGTGGCGCAGTGGCACAGTGTTGTTGGCATGGGCCCAGTGCAATTAATGAATTGGGGTCCCTTGCAAATGTTCTGCCCCCCCCAACGCCACGCTTCTTTGTAGCCCATAGTCCTCATTGCAGTTGCACCGCCTGTACACTTGATGTATACAGAGAGAAAGAGGGATCGTGCAAGAGAGTGAGCAAGACGGGGAGTGGGTGAGTGTGAGAGAGAGCGCACGAGAGGGTAAGCAAGACAGGGAGTGGGCGAGTGCGAGAGAGAGTGAGACAGGTGAGTGTGAGAGAGAGAGAGCGAGAGGGTAAGCAAGACAGGGAGTGGGTGAGTGCGAGAGAGAGTGAGACAGGAGAGTGTGAGGGAGCGAAAGCGAGCGACAGTGAATATGAGAGAGAGAGAGAGATGAAGAGTCTTCTTAGGTTTTTTCGGTAAAGTCACGTAGAAAGTAAAATAAAATAAAAACAAAAATCACGACGTTTCGGAGGCAACACAAGTCTCCGTCATCAGGTGGGACCGTCACAGCCAGATTAGTTGTATCAAGTGAGGCAATGATTCAAGATGTAATCCCTTAAAAGCGAGTTGAGGGGGGAGGGAGAGGGAGGGGGGAGCTCATCAGACTATGGTAGCCAATGAAAGGAACGTATCGGGAGGGAGGGGGGGCGAGGCCAAAAGGGTGGGCGATGGACGTGGAAGCGCTTGTGCGCAAGCGGCCAATTACTGCACACGCCAACACAATGGAGCGATTGTGCGCAAGCGCTTCCACGTCCATCGCCCACCCTTTTGGCCTCGCCCCCCCTCCCTCCCGATACGTTCCTTTCATTGGCTACCATAGTCTGATGAGCTCCCCCCTCCCTCTCCCTCCCCCCTCAACTCGCTTTTAAGGGATTACATCTTGAATCATTGCCTCACTTGATACAACTAATCTGGCTGTGACGGTCCCACCTGATGACGGAGACTTGTGTTGCCTCCGAAACGTCGTGATTTTTGTTTTTATTTTATTTTACTTTCTACGTGACTTTACCGAAAAAACCTAAGAAGATGATTCCTTGCAGTCACGAAAGCTTCAAATCTAGGAAGAGATGAAGAGGCGGCAAGATTCATTCCGTTTGGGCCGTAAACTCACATCGATGGAGCAGCCGAGCATGGATCCCCGCTCCAGCGCCTTCTTCATCAGCTGAGGGAAGTTCTCGGGCACCTCCTTCGTATCGTACATCTCCACCACGCCGCCCGTGAAATCCTCCATCGCCTCTGACGTGCTGCCCCCCTTCAGGGCCTCGTACGAGCCGTGCAGCCTGGGTGGTGGCAGCGGTGGCAGCAGTGGCATTAGGGCAGAGAAGGCCTCTGGGATTTAAAATCGACCTCAAAAACAGTGACCACTTTAAGTTAAATCAAATCCGCGTGTGTTTTGCACGACACAGCCGCCACCACGACCTTCACAAAATGTAAATTCAGTGAAAGCCCAGCGATTGATTGCAGGACCAGAGACCACCAGGCCATCGACCACACAGCAGAGAAACCAACGTTCACAATTTGTGTTTTTCTGTGCAGTCAGTGATGACCGGGTGCAGACTTTCCCGCTTTCACTGCTATCATTGGATAGCAGTCAATCAATATAGATGACTAATTAGCAGACCTATAATTTACCCATACTAAGTGAACAGTTTGTCCAATCCCATAATTGGAGACCAGGTTGGGATCACCAACTCACTCCGCTCGACCACCCAGTTTAGTCACCGTGGCTGGAGCGGCTGAAACCCAGAGGTCAAACCCAGGATCTCAGTGGTGACTGGGCTCAGCATCTCCGACCTCTCCCCGAGAGCCACACGAGCCCACCCCTGACTGTGACGGAGGGTGGCGTTGAACTCACTTGGCGTAGGCCTTCTCGAGCAGGGCGCTCCAGAACTCGTGCCCGTCAGCCGAGTGCAGGAAGACGAGCCGGTCCTTGTACGTGGGCAGGCGATCGTCCACCACCACGTCCGTCCACTCGCCGTGCTGCCAGAACTACACGCGGCGGATCACGGTCAAGGCGCAGCTCGGCACAGAGCAGCGTGACGCTCTCGAATTGCAGTTACTGGGGTGGAGTGGCGGCGGCAGCGGTGGTTAGCGCTAACCGTGCAACGGACACGACTGCTGGCGGTACGATGATGCTTGCACATGGCCAGTTTTAGTAACCACTTTCAGGTTTCCATACTAAACCAAACTATAAACTAAACAATTTTTATTTTACCAGGTAAGGCCCATTGAACTATATGGCTCTTTTTCAGAAGTGACCTGGCGACAAATTATCGCTCAACTGAATGGCTTTATATCACGTGGAAATTTAAAGCAGCCAAATACTCGAAACGCACGTTTCTAAATATGGAGGGAAAAATTGGAGGAACCGAGAGAATAATACACGCGACCACAAGGAAAACACGCAAACTCCAAATAGACAGGCGTCAGGATTGAACCCACAACCTGCTGTATACTAGGAGAGGGAGTTAACATCTCACCATATGCCTGGACGTGTACACTCATTTTTGAGAGGGTTTGCGCAGTGCTTATTGCTGCTGCCCTGTGGACCATACGACCCGAGTTCAATTCCCAGTGGTGGCTAACATCGGTGGCAAGCGACATCTGAACTGGACCTGTGCCTCCCACGAGATGGACCCGCATGGACCAGCATGGTGAAGTATGAGCAAACAACCCCGATCACTGACATTTTGGGGAGGCCCTCATCCAGCAGGGGATTGACATACTGCAGTAAACTATTACTACGCAATATGAAGTTGCTAGACATGCCGATGAAATTTCATGGTTTAAGTTCACGCCAGAATTAACTCAATTTGTCATCGACATGTTATCTGGATTTTTCTTAATTTGACGAAACTATCACGAACTCTCAATGAAATAAATATTTGAAAAAACATTGAGGAACGGGAAGAGATAAGTACATAGGTTATTTGCACCAATTATTGGAGCATTTTGACTGATTAACAACTTTTATGACCGACTGCCTCTCTCTCCAATACAACAATATGCCTACTGTCTGTGCAGCTTCTTAAGATGTGGTTGCATTTACACTCTCTATACACACACACACATCCAAATTGCATTGTTGACTTGCAGAGATCCACAGACTAACAGAAACCCAGACTCACATAAGAATTTAAACTCAAAGAGACCCATAAACCCACACAGATATCCATAGTCAACAGAGACCTATACTCACACAGACTCGTTTAGAGGCCCACAGACTCACACAGAGATCCATAGACTTGCACAGAATGCATTAGATTCGCATGGGAACTCAGACTTGTACAGACCCATACTCACATAGAGACCCACAGACTCGCACATCGAGACTCGTACAGACCCATAGACTCCGAGAGGCCTTGGACTGCCTTTAATATAATATAATCATGCTCACAGTTTATCTGCAGCCTTTGCAGACGATGCTACGTAAATCTGCATTGCATTGCACTTGTACCGGCTCTCTCAAGAGCGCGTGGTCACCTTGAAGTGGAAGATGCCGGCGTAGTCGTCCCCGAAGCCCTGGCCCTCGGGCACGACGCGCTCCAGCAGCTTGGGCGACAGCGTGAGAGACGCGATGGCAGCCAGCAGCCAGCAGTCTCCTGCACGGGAAAGTGGACGCGCGCGACAGCGAAACACGCCATCAGTGGACACGCCATCAGTGGACACGCGCGGCATCGCGGCGTCAGCCGCCCGCTGGACGAGGGACCAGGTCACCCCACAGAGAAGTTTCAAGTTTAATTTTCGATTTAAAGCTTTCGTGACTGCAGGGATTCGTCTTCTTGGTTCTTTCGGTAAAGTCACGTAGAAGGGAAGTAATAAAATAATAAAAATAAAACATAATAAAATAATTCTCACGACGTTTCGGCCACAATGCAAGCAGCCGTCCTCAGGTGAAGACATTCTTCACATGAGGACGGTTGCTACGTGACTTTACCGAAAGAACCAAGAAGATGAAGTTTCAAGTTTATTTTCCAAGTTTTTGAGCCGGGCGGTGGTGGCTGCGATGCTGCACGTAATCCGATGCCGTGGAGGCAGCAGCAAGGGGTTGGTGGATCACCACATAGATGGCGTGAAACTCCCCTCCCAAAGGTGGGCGTCGAGGAGGTGCAGTACAGCAGGTGGACTAATCGCCATCTGTTTACATCTGTATGGGGATATAGTGTTGCCTCCTCACCGCCGGGTGCTGCGGTTTCCTCCCACTCGTATAATAAGCACAACTCATCATTCATTGGCTGAAAACATTCTTAAGATAAAAAAAAACCCAATGCACGACCCTCTTGAAAGAGGATTCCTGGAAGTCCATGTGGCTTCCCTGGATAAATAAATAATTATTATTTACGATTATTACTTTGTTTAGCCAAGGTGATAACTCAAGAGACCAGGGCGAGTCTCATTTGCTAGAGTGGCCCGAGTCACCAAAGTGACAGAAGTAAAACAAAATTAAAGTACCACAATTAAGCAAATCGAAGACAGACGGTCGTGGCCGCAGGCTGTGGAGGCCGTGGGTGGCGGCTGTGGGAGGGTCGGTTTGGATTGGAGCTCTCGGCGATGCCCTCAATGTATGGCTCCCATGTCAGCTTCCGCTTATTTGGGCAGCACCGACACCTGCGACGTAGGGTCAGGGTGTCTTCTACTACATTTCATATTTTACGGTGGTCCGCGTAATAAAACTAGCGCTTTGCCGGCGGGGCAACGTGACGTCACACGCCACATTACGTTTTAATGCCGCGAAAGCTTGCGATGGGATTTTATGCCAATTCACGTGTAACTTTATCCGTGATAAATTGGGCCATTGTTTTTCGTTCATTCTTTTATAAGTCTTAAGTAAAATACAATGACGCTGGCAATAGAATGTCGCGACTACCAAATGTAATTAAACGCTGCAGTCATGACGAACTGTTTCGCCGATGCAGAGAGAATTGTAAAAAGCCTTACACTGCACATCTATGCAAAGCAACAAGGATTTTTTTCTCCTGCGTTCCATTACTTTAAGTACACATCAGACGTAATTTTTCTTGCCAACTCACCTCAATGTCCTTGGCCACGTTTAACGCTCTATTTTCTGGATTCCTCGTGCTACTAATGGAATTAATGGCCACGAGCCCGAGACTCAAAACGTTTGAAATTTCTTGACATGCAGCAAGCGGCTGCTGCATTCCAAGGAAATATCTATTTAAAAAACGTATTCTTTTTTTAAATCAAGGACCTCCTTTCCTTTCACCAATTATTATTTAAGTAGGTCAGTGCTCTCAGGAGCTCCTCTGATCTACCCGCAGGTTTGTTAATGGGAAAAAAAAACGTTCAGAGAGAGGACCGAGAGAAACAATATATAGACAGAGGGCCTGGATAGAGAGGCTGGAGAGAAATTGATTGGGGAGAGAGAGAGAGCTTTCCTGCATGGGGAGTGAGGCTGAATGCAACGAGTGGGCCTGGGTGTGGGAGAGCCTTGAAGGAGTTTCTACACAGAGAGTCTACACAGAGAATGTCTACACAGAGAGTGTCTACACAGAGAGTGTCTACACAGAGAGTGTCTACACAGAGAGTGTCTACACAGAGAGTGTCTACACAGAGAGTGGTTGAAGGGCAGGAGGGCCTGCGTTGAGAGAGGGAGGGCCCACCTGTACAGAAAGGGCCTGGTGAGAAAATGATGGGATCCATGCCCCCAACCTGCTTACCCTCGTGTAAAGCTAGGCCCCGTTTCTAGCATGCCAGGTCCCTAAAGAAATTTCTAATTTTTACGTGAAATTTGCGAAACCCCAAAACCGATCTCTAAGAAACTTAGCAGAGAGCTTACCCATGTCCAATGCCTAGCCTTGTGCAGGATAGCTTTTGGGCAAGATTGGCAAGTCAATTAAAAATACTTCATATAAATGTATATACGTATACAAAATCATTGTGTACCAGCATGTACAATCGAATACTAGAGCACAGGTATAAACTCACATGCCTACATTTTTCGGCAACTGTGCGCACGTTTCATCGTACGATCGATGCCCTTAATAAAATAGAAGCCCCATAAACGGAATGGCCGTCCGTCTTATTTGTATTGCTGGCTGTTTCCAGCAGAGGTCTTTTACCTATCAGTTACGTAACCCGTCCCACTTGTGTGTGACACTGTCACATCCTTCTGGTAATGACCGACATACCAAAATGGCACTCGAGTCACCTCGCTTTGACGGACACGCCCTGCCCAGTGGCAGCAGCAGAGAGCCGGGCCCGTCGCATGGACACGGCACAGCGAGCGCTTCTAACAATTTCCATTTTATCCACAGATTGAAACGTTTTCAAACCCACGGCTTGAATCCATGGTGTTGTGCAAAAATATAATTGGCACTTGCACGCATGACTCGATGGATTGAACCAACGGATGGACACTTCGTTTTGTGGTCAATGCCTGTTTAGTTGATTTGAACGTCATTACGAATGAAACACGCGGCGCAAACCGAGAATGCGCAGATTTAGAGAGCTGCACTGCAGCGCAACCACGAAAACCTTGGCGCAGTTTGCGAGCCGAGACTCGATGGGGCGCTGCGGTGGTGAGATTTTAACTACCTCGCTTGGTATACAGGAGGTCGTGGGTTCGATTCTGACGCCTGTATATCTGCAGTGCGCGTGTTGTCCCCATGGTCACGTCTCATTCCCTAATCATTGTCTGAGCTTGCGGTGGCAAGATGTTATCTCCATATGCTGCTATGCAGGACGTCGTGGGTTTTATCCCAACCCTGACGATGCCTGTTATATATAAATGGAGTCCGCGTTTCTCTTTCCCCGTGGCGGTCACATGGATTTTTCTCTGGGACCTTCGGTTTTTCCCCTCCACATTTAGAATTAACGGGCGTAATTGTCTGCTATAAATTCCCACGTGACAAGCCACCACTTAGTTGAGCTATCATTTGTGGCCAGGTCACTTCTGTAAAAGAGCTGTAAGCTCAGTGGGCCTTACCTGGTAAAAAAAAAAATAGTTTAGTTTAGGAAGTGGTTCGCGAGTGTCGTACCAAGCTCCCCCTGCTCGATGTCCGTCCGCGTCGCCCCGTCGACGATAAACTGCGGGTCGTTCACAAATTCCTGCAAGCAAAAAAAAGAACGAGATTGTAAATGACAACACTGATCGTTCCATTAACTCCTTTCTCATTATACGTTCAATGGTGCTGTTTGTTGCTGGCCACTATGATGTTTTCAGGGCCTTTGGGGCCCATGCCCCAGCAACCACGATACAAATGTAATGAGTTATTAAATAGTGAAACAGTTGCGTTTTGAAGTGAACACTGCTGGCGAATGGTGGTGCACAACAACAACTGCCATTCGCCACCAAGTGGTGGTGACGTCACCATGACGCTTGTGCCAAGCTATGTGCACGTTATGGCCACGTTAAGCGTCGAACGCCCACTGGCAGGAGGTCGCGGGACAGACCCAGGTGCCATGGGTTGACCGACCGAGATGACTGGCCAGAGCACCACCTGTGCCCCCTACTGTGCCAACTTGGTGTGGTTTAGCCACACGGCATACCGCACAATCCAGCCTGATTAAACCCAGGATGGATCGTAGGCAGGCCAGCCTAAATGTTTCTAACCAGTGAAGATGATCCATTTGGGAGGGAGTCCACGTTTCACAAGCATAGAGAAGGGAGGGCATGACTGGCCAAGAAGACCCGAAGCTTCGTGTGGAGCGACAGACCAGGTAGCTTCCACACAGCGTTACGCAGCAGATGAAAATATAATGCCGCTCGACGGATTCAGAGCAAGACCTCTGCTATCAAACCGGAGCCGGTCATGAGCACACTGCCCAGATATGGAAATTGTTTCACTCTCTCTACAACTGCCCCATCACCAATTGGGAGTTGTGGGGGTGGAGTGTCCGATGGTAAAAAATACCCAGGCAGGTGCTTAGTTTTTGTGGGGTTGATGGTAAGGCCCCACCTCTTAGGTGGCACACTCCAGGTTCAGCAGCAGTGCCTCAAACTCCTCCGAGTGATCAGCAATCATCAGATCATCGGCATACGTAACATGGTCGGCCAATAGGGAGCCATCCCTTGATCGCACCAGGGCATCGATTCGCCTCCCATTGTATCTGTACCAGATGGAAATTCCTCTGGAATAGCCATCGAAGGCTTCACGAACTACGTGGTCAAAATGACTGTTAAATTATGTGGGAGCCAGAGGACATCCCTGTTACACCCCAAGGTGAACAGGGAATGGCTCCGACTTACGGCCACGTAGTTTTACCCAGGCCTGCTCACCATCATGAAGGTCCTTAAATGATTGTGAGCAGAGAGTCAGGGACTCCGAAAGGCCGAAGAACAACCCAGAGCCCAGGCCTACTGATGGTATAATAGGCCTTGACCAGGTCAATAAATCAAAGATTTAGGTCCTGTTAGAATTCCCTATACCACTTTTGCAGCAGACTGACAGAAAATAAGGCATCTGTGCAGGACTGCCCTTTCCTGAAACCACATTGGGGCTCTCAGCTGTGCCTGGCAAGGCGATGTTGAATAATCATTGTCAGGAACTTTCCCGGCACACTGAGGAGGGAGATGCCCCTATAGTTGTTACAGTCTGTGCGGTCCCCCTTCTTAAAGAGGGGGACCACCAGGTCATCCTTCCAATCCTGCTAGACCCGTCCAGTGGGCCAGACTCTTATTATGATGTCATGTAGGGCAGTCTGCGCACAAACGCCACCCTCCCTCAGCATTTTGCTTGGGAGATCATCTCCGCCCGGTGTTTTTCCTTGTCTCAGACTCTGGATCGCCTTCTGTACTTTTTCAACAGATGGCACCTCAGCCAGCCACTCAAAGGGGGTGACTACTTACAATATTTGAGGCACAGCAGCCTTAGCAGGGTCATCCCCACTTTGCCCCATGATGTTTTCCAGGCGGAGGGATTTCCCCTCCCCCAAGACTTTACAAAAATGCTCAGCAAATGTGCAAATCTGTTCCTGGGGGTTAGAGATCGGATCACCTCTCTTTCTCCGAATGATGGTGATAGGTGTGGCACTGCAAGTTACTTTTTTCATGGAGTTAAAGAGTGATTTACTGAGGCAGACTCCATCTCCTCAGCAACCCACGATCACCACCCATCTTTGCAGTGCCTCACAGCTCTCTGAACCTCTAAAGGAAGGCTGCGGTAAGCCTCCTCATTCTCTGACGTGGGATGCTGTAGATGGTGAGAGTGGGTCTGTCACTTTTTCTCAGCGAGTCTGAACAACTCCTCTGTCAGCCAGGGTCTCTGATGAGGTTTGGACCATGTACCCAAAGCAACCATTGCAGCTGCATGAGCCACAGTCCTAAACCTCGCCAATTTCCCTTTGGCATCATCAGGAGTGAGGGACGATGCCAACTCTAGCTGCAAGCGATGATGAAATCCTCGCTTGCAACTTTCATCAGCTACCTGAGACCATGCCACTGTGGGTTTGAATAGGGTCCTGGATGTACACCCACCACCGAAGTGGAAAAATGGCAGGCGCAACTTACAGATGACAAGCCGATGGTGAGTGGGCAGATCAGCTCCACGGTAGGTCCTGACGTCAAGGACATGGGCCTGCATCCACTGTTCCGTCACTATGTAAGTCCAGCAGATGTTCATGCTTGGACCCGACGTGCATTCATGATGTTGCGTGCATGCGCCGATTTGCGGAACAGCGTGTTGGTAATTACAAGCCCATCGGCTGCACAAAAGTCTAGCAGCCTCCTATCTTTGTTATTGAGCTGATCTGGCCCATGCCTTCCAATAACTCCAGACCAGGTACCAGCATCATGACCAACTCGAGAATTAAAGTCACCCAACAGGATGACTCTTTCCCGATGGGCCACTTTAGCTAGCACCTGTGACAGGAGGTCATAGAAGGCAACTGACACACACACGTGTCTGCGGGTGTGACAAGTAAAGATTACAAGGAAAAATTGCATTTTCAGCTTTATTCACGAACATTTACTCATTCATTTTATAATTGCAAAGTTTGCTGGGTTTTTTTTCTACAATAATCTGCTTACATTGTTATTCTGAGAATAACATATTGTTACATTGTTATTCACCGTTATTAATGAGATGTTGTTATTTACTGAATAACAACCAAAGAATAACATCACTTTTGACATTCAATAAGGATATATATATAAAAAAGGAAAATCCACCCGAATTAAAGCGCCGCACACACTGGCGGTGATGCGTCTCTCCTCACCGCTTGCATAGCCCGGTGCAGACTTCCCATTCAACGTGAAAACACCTCGATTTAAAGCTTTCGTGACTGCAGGGATTCATCTTCTTGATTCTTTCGGTAAAGTCACGTAGAATGGAAAAAAAAAATATATAAACGTAATAAAAAGATATTATTATATTATTATATTATATAATATTATTTAATTATATTATTTTCTTTTATTATATTACTTTATTACGTTTTTTTCATTCTACGTGACTTTACCGAAAGAACCAAGAAGGTGAAAACACCTCTCGCAGTCCACGTAAACGTTGCGACTCAAAGCCCATTGGCAGTGGCCTAGCGTGATTGTCATGCCCGCTCTCCTGCCCCCCCCCCCCCCGCGCCGGGTACACAGAAACAAACGGGGCCCCCCGACCGCCTTTCCCTCCTCTTCATAGCCCGGGGCCTAGAGCCCTCCGACCCACGTGACCCGGTGCACCGCCTGCACACTCGCCACGGTAGCGAGATGTTAACTATCTCGCCTGGCATACAGGAGGTAGCCTGTATATTTGGAGTTTGCATGTTCTCTCCGTGATCACGTGGATTTTTTTTTGGGTCCTCCAGTTTTCCCCTCCACATTTAGCAACGAGCGCTTTTTATATTTGGCTGCTATAAGTTTCCAAACAATAAGCCGCTTCGTTGAGCTATCATTTGTGGCCAGGTCGCTTCAGAAAAAAGAGCTATATAGCTCAGTGGGGCCTTACCTGGTAAAATAAAAATTGTTTAGTTTAACTATGCCACTGCCAGTTAGTTAACATTCCTTCGCAAGGCTTCTGACATTGCAACCGCGCAAAGCACATTTCATATGCATCACATATTGTAAACAAAATTAAGTATCTTGTCTCGAATATCGTTATGTCTAGATTTCAGAAGTGTTGCCAATCCGATAATGCAATTGCGCGTGACACGTTCAGTCGTGAAGTGTGTTCTTTTATTAGAAGTGGGCTGTAATCGGATTATTTTAGGTAATCGATGACTCGACCGCTTATCGGTTCGATTGCTCGACAAAGCGGATGACACGAAAATAGTTGAGAAGAAAAAATCCTCTCTGTTCCCACGTGTGCCGCTGGGATGGGAGGTGATGGGCGAGGCTTGGTGACATCATCCGCACCATCAGTCGCAACACTGAGAGCATTGGCATCTTTACCCCCATTGGGTGACTGCTGGAGACGGCTGCATTTCAATTTTCCTCTGCGAACTCAAAGCTCGGGGGAGCATTGGGACAGTGCTTAACAGCGCATTGTGCTACGTACCCAGCGGCTCGCGTTGTATTTTCAGCTATGGCTAACATCAGTGTTGAGAAATGTCTGAATCGGTCCTCGGTAACCTTCAACCGATACTCAGCAGACTGAAGTACTATATATCAAAGAGCCCCCATAACTGGAACAGCGTGGAGGGGCCTTCATCTCAGTGATGGTTTGACAAAAGGGGCTGTATGTTATTATTTTTACGATCGTATGATGTGTCTCAATGAAGTGTCTTAATTCAAAGCTTTTAGTATGTTTTGGGCTTTCACTCTGACCTCTACATTTCCAATAGTTTGCTTTTTGGTAACAACAACAACAAAATCCGTTGCATAGTGATGACAAGTGATGAAAAGTGGCAAGCGCAAGAGCTCGATGTATTGTGGCACGCTCATGACACTGCATGGCCGTGGCTAATGATCATGATTGATGATGATTGATAATTTTTTTTTTGGGGATGAAGATAATTTAAGCGATTAATATTGAGATGGTATGATCTTTGAGGATAATAAAAAAAAATCCAAGAAGCTAAAATGTCACATATCACGACAAAAAAAAAACACCACAACAAAATGTCAAATGGGTGTCTCAATTATGGAAGCTGCTGGCCAGGCGACGAATTTACGGCCAAATCAGAAATCGATCACCAATTTTTTTCCCAACCAAACACCCACCCGCCCTGTCCACTCACCCACCCACCCGGTCCACCCACCCAGTCCACCATCACCACCTACCTTCACCCTCTTCCACACCAGCTTCCGGACCTTGACCTTCTTGGCTTTTTCCCCCAGCTCCTTGTAGCCAACAGACTCCCGGAGCGGGGGGAAGAGCTCATCCTCAAACAGAGCACCTTTCTCCAAGGCCTCCTGCTTCAGGGTCAGGTAATCCTGGCCTTTGAACTTGACGGGGTTCTGAGGCGTGCCCAGGGTCTTGTCCCGCGAGATTGCATTCTTCACGAACGCGTTACCATGAGTGTTGATCGACAACATCGTGAATGCCTCTCCTTTTTACGGTGATGATGATGATGATGATAAGGATGACAGCCCTTTCAAAAATGCTGCGTTTTCAGGCAACTAACGGCAGGGCTTGCGATGAACAAATGCGGTGGGAGATTTTCTCACTGTGCCTCTCTCTCAATATCTCATCTCGCTCTCTCTCTGCCAGTCCCACGCTCTCTTATGCCCCTCCTCCTCCCATCTCTCACCGCTTCATGACTGCACTGCAGCCACATCCAGCCACCCCATTGGTCGACTCAGCCAAGTATCTGCATCCCAGCTTCCTGGCCGCATTGGTGCAGTCCGCCGCTGCCGGCTGGGTTGTCAAAAAAAAAAATCACGTGGCCACTTAGGGAGATTAAACTCTCCGGACAAATTGCTCGTGTCGTGCCTCCCTCCGTTGAGAATGCACAAAAAGCACCATGTATTTACTGTGCACCAATGGGTAAGGAATGATTATGTACAGCAGTGGATAGATCATGGCTGATATTCATGATTTATTTTCAAGATGCATTATATAGATGTTTGTAAAATTGCCACCGAATCATGATATTATTTTACAATTAAAAAAAAAATGAAACTATACATTTAAGTGTCTTAAATGTACATTCAAAACATTGGTCGCTGCGCCCCAGCAATAACATCTGCTGACTGGTGGGCCCACGTGCTCATCCAGCACGGTTCATGATCATTTCACAGGCGCGAGATCGCCGCTCGACACGGCGCTGCCACCGTCTCCCAAACCCCCGTGGCAGCGCTCCGTTCGTGGGCCTCCACCGCTCCCTCGGGCCATGCACGAACGTGCGCAGACACGGCGCTCGGCTATCGCTCTTTCTCTCTCTCCATCGCTCTTTTTGTTACGACAAGTGCTGCATCTGCACCCAGCCCTTCTCGCAGTCCTACGGCCTCCGACGGTAGCTCATATCAGCATGCAGAGCTCTCCGCCTTCTGCCACCGAGCACACGGCCTCCTCCAGCGCCCACTGCTCCTTGAAGGCCGGCACTGCGTGGGTCAGCCGCGAATGCCGGAACTCCAGCCACACCCTGGCTCCGACCAGAGCGCGGAAGATGCCCAGGCTGCTGGCCGGACGTTTCTCTCTCTCTGTGTATGGCCAGACGCCGCACAATTTGGTTTCCGTCAACCATCCCGGGCCGAGCGCTTGTGAGAGCAAATTGAGGGTCACGCCTCAACGAAGAGCCCTCGCCCGACCCAAAATCGTAAAATCACCCTGGCCCACACGCGTTGCGCGCTGCACCTGCACCAGGGCTGTTAGGCACCGCCGTGCAGAGTTTGCACAATCGTTTTTGTTTGGCTTCCGGCCGTTCTCGTCGTCCACTGCATCGATGGGAGGAAGTAGTGCAGGGAGGGGTGGGGAGCTTGCAATGTAAGGGGGATAAGGGATGCACAATAAGAGGCAAAGGGAATTCTCCATCCCGGTAGTCTCCACAGACTGTTGGGGCAAGTGCTGTTCGAGGGCAATCATCAATCACGGGCATGATGCACGAGATTGAGGTGGTGTGCGGGCAGAAGCACACCCACGGCCGCCATTTTTTAAATCCTTTATATTAAGTTCGCTTGCTTGCTTGCTTGCGTGCTTGCTTGCGTGCGTGCTTGCTTGCTTGCTTACGACCGTGCAAATCTTTCGGTCGTTTTTTAACCCACTTCCCGTGATCCAATCGAACTGACATTTTCCACACAGACTCGTTGTGCGAGACAATTAATGTTCGTGAAAAAAAATTCCCAAAATGTTACACTTTTTAGGCAAAAAAAATTTATTTTACATATATTCAATGAGAACTCATTCATGGCTTTGGCTGAACGAGTGTAAGAGCCCAGAGCGTAACCCCTCCACAGGCCGTGGCGGAGTAGTGCAGTTGGTAGCGCCCTCGCTTCCCATGGCAAAGGTCGCGGGATCGATCCCCGCGTCCTCCACAGGCGAATATATTTTTAAATCCTTTATATTAAGTTCGCTGCCACGCATATAAAGGATTTATAGTGAAAAACTTTGTTTTTACGGGTTTACTTGTTCCTCCTTGGGGAGGCCTTCATCCAGCAGTGCATCGACCATGAGGACGGCGATGTGGTGAAATTGAATAGCCGAATAGCTTGGTGCTAGCTTCCCGCTTGCCCCCGATACGGGGTTGTTTCTCGTTAAAGAACACTTCGCGTCACATTTCCGTGCTCACGTTACAATGATTATCGCTGTTAATGATCGGCGGAAACTCATCACGTGTAACGTAACGCTCTTTTTTATCATGCCCTACATCCTCGAACATATATTCGCGGTAAATTCAACGGACATCTGCGCGTTGGTAGTTGTAATACGAGTATCGAATGGGTTGTTGTTGCTGCTGCTGCTGCTGTAAGGGATACAAACATCTATCCATCCGGTCTATTCATATTCCGGAGTTTAAATTGGAGCAGCAGCACAAGCAGCAGACATCGCGGACGCACGTGACATCGTCAGATCTCAGCGGCAAAGCAGGATTGGGCGTGACCTGTGCTTTTAATTTTAGAATTAGTATATTACCAGTCATACTTGTTGAATATAGAAGGGTTTGTCCGTTATCCAAAAGCGTATCATTGTTGTAACTCTTCATGTGCCTATTTAATACACTGGTCATCAGACAACATTACAAACATTTTATTAGCCCTTCCCCCCCATGATGTAAAGTGCAGTCTCTCAACTCTTATCATCCACTCTGTATCTCTGGTCTCTCTCTCTCTATCTTTTTATCTGCTACGAAGCAGGCCCATTGCCTAAAACGTTGCCTATTTTTTCCATGTTTTCCCCCTTCAAATGCAGTGCTATTGACAAGTGTGTTAAGCTTTTTATTATAATATTTTTGTGGATAGAACGGTATTTGAATTGGAGATTGCCTGCCCAGATCAGGTGTTATAGTCTTTTTATTATTATATTTTTATTATTATATTTTTATGGATAGAACGGTATTTGAATTGGAGATTGCCTGCCCAGATCAGGTTTTATAGGCTTGGCTTGGAGAAGATGGCAGCACAGCAATGGGTTCAAAATGTTATCACGCGAAATCAAACGCTCATTTAAAATGGCATGGGCCCAACACCCTCAAATTTAGGACCGTCCTGGAAAAAATATTGGACATGGAGCGAGGCTTTCCTGGGCAAGCAATTGGTATTAGAAATTAGTTTAGCCTATGACCGCATGCTATGTCGTGTAAACGATCTCATCAGATATCAGAAGCGAAGTAGCTTTGAGCCTGGATAGTGCTTAACATGGGCGACCATCGTTTACTAACAGGCTGTTGTCATAGGCTGCAGTGCTATGGGGTGGCCAGCAACGCGCAGTGCAGCAAGCCCCATTGCGACACTGCACATCCATCATCCCGTGTCTATGCTCTCTGCCTACAGCAACCCGTACTGATCAGTGGCAGTGGTAACATATGGTCAAATAATGCCCCCCCCCCCACAACTAACTCCATGACGCCTGGTGCATGTGGAGGTCATCATCCAGCAGTGGATTGATGAAGAGGGTTGTACATTTACTCGTCGCTGGCTCGGATGGCTACTCGGTTACACCTGCCTGTCACCTCTATGCAGGTGATGTGGATAGGACCCACTCGGTGCCGGTTTTCTTTCCACTGGATTGGACAACCGAGCTTGCCAGGGCCGTACTCAACCCAACCCGGTGCAGCTCAGGAGGCGCGAGGCCGTTCTTGCACTGCAGACACAGGAGCCGTGCCGCTGACGTCACATGCAATGAATGGATAATTAAGTCCCGCCCCTGGTCCTGCTTGGCTCCTGGCCAAATTGAGATATCTTCTGAAGAGCCACGTGGTTTTTTTTGTTTTGTTCCGGCTCGGCAGGGCATATAGCCAGTGGAAAAACCGGCTCGGCTCGGATGTGCCGGTGGAAAAAAAGTTGGTACCGCACCTACGGGGCAACTTTGCATGCGTTTGACACGACTCCCCGTCCACGTTGACGGTGACACCGCCAGCGGCATGGTTAGGCGTTGCCGCTCTCGTGTCCTATTGCATATCCTGGTGTGTTTGGACTGAAAGAGGGCTGTACGTGATACATTATGGGGGGGGGGTTATCCTCAAGCCTGTAAACGCCAAGTCATTCTGGTTAAATGTGTTAAATTCAGCGGAAGTAATTCCTCTTAATTTGCTCAGTCACACGAGTGCTGTCATTAAAAAAGCAAACAAAATGGGACGATAATAAATGAACCAAGACAAGCACACAGCCTCAGCTCTCCCTCAATATGCAAAAAAACAAAGAGCAAGTGAATTGAAGGGAGCATCACAAACAGGTGGTACAAACCAGAAGCAAGGCCAAGCCCAAACAATGAACACGACCACCAACAAAACAACCACCACAACCATCAACAACAATAAATAGATTAGACCAACCAACAACAACACTAATGACAAGACGAACATCACCAACAACTAAAGAAACAACAACAACATTAAGATCAGCCACTTTTACCAACAGCAAGACCATTCATTGACACCACCACAAATAACCAGGCCAACAACACCACCACCAACAACAGCAACAAGACCAATCAACCAACAACAAGATAATCAATCCGACAACAGGAGCATCTAACCATGAAAACCACCACCGTCAGTCACCACCACAAAGAACAACCAAAATTACCCAGAACCAACCAACCAGACTACCAATACCACCAACGAGAAGACCATCCGTAAATACAACCAGCAAACAAGAACGTCAACAAACCAACAGAACCAGTCAACACATTTCCAAAATTCAAAACTCATTTCTTCAGCACCGCTTTTGGCGTTTAGTTCTCGGTCCTTCCCCGACCCCCTCCCCGATGACAACGGTTGGCTACGTACGGCGCGAAAGAAGTTCAAACACAAACAAGAGTCACCGCCACAGCGGGTGCGAGCGAGCGAGTGTGGTCAAGGCGTTCCCCCCCCCACCCCCCGCTTTGTCTCACCCACGGTCGCTTCCACACGAATCTCTCGCCAGCCGCCGCGTCGCTGTAGAACACCGACTCGGCTTCCGCAGGGAAATCGGCGTCCTCGAAGATCGTTCCCGAGTTGAGGCACTCGTCCCGGAGTTCCTCGAACTTCTTCTCCTTGGTCCCCAGCACCATGGCGCCTCGACTCTTGATGGCAGCCCCGCTCGAGTGGCTACCCGGGATTTTGGCGAGCGAGTAGGACGGCATTGTGGCTTCTTCTTTAACTGTTAATCGAGGTGGTGGGGGGGGGGTCTCGTGAATTGATTCACTAATTGATTAATTAATGAACAGATTCGATTTTAAAGGGGGGGGGTGGATTATAAAAAAGACGGTGTTGTTTAAACAAACAAAAATATCTCCAAAGTTGCTATAGATATTATTCGGTTACGTTCGTATGTGATGTGTCACGTTTGGATGATGGTCTACGGGGCTTCTCAACGTGGGCCCGGTGGACGCACCCTCTTATTGAAGGGGTTGGCACTGGGCTGGGGGTGTCCACGCAGCAGGAGTGTTTTATAGCAACATAGCACCTGTGTCCTGGGGGTGGGGGTGAGGGGGGGGGACAGGTAAGCCACCACGCCCACACAAAGCAAAAGCCAAAGAATCCCCCGTATAGCCTTAACAGACTGTTGGGGCAAATGTGGTTTGCGAGCACCTATGAAGACCCGCACGGAACACCAGGAGGGTGGGTGTGGCCAGCAACACACGCCCGGCCGCCTTTGTATCCCCACTGCTGATGTGTAATACACACCGCACCAGGTACTCAGTTAAGGGTGAGTTCACCGAGGCGATGCCCAAGTCTGGGTTCAAATATTCCTCACTGTTAATGGTCGTGAGCGGGAATCGAACTCTGGGGTTTTGTGTGTGTGTGTGCGTGTGCCGGGTTTGTAGAGCGCTAACCACTGCGCCACCGCTCCCCCGCGTCCACACTACTCCAGCTGCGTTGACAGTGATCACACAAACACGCGCACACACACACGCACGTACGCGCCGTGGCACGGGTGTTCATTTCCACTCGCTCGTCCGCCTTGCCGGTGAAACGCTTTACTCACTCCTCGTTGTGCTTCGTGTATGTGTCCTCTAAAAAAAAACAGCGGGGGGCGGGGGCTGGGGGGGTTACATGTATGTCCGACTGATGATGGACCGGTTAGTCAAGGGAATGCGAACGCGTCCGAGAAGTGACCGAGGAGATGGAGCGATGTGCCGCGGGCGACGCGTGCGGCGACGCAGCAAAGGCGCTTTAGGGGTGGATTAGTTTGACGTTGCAGGATCGCCAGAGGTGGGGAGGCCTTCATCCAGCAGTGGATTGACCGTGGCTGATTGATGTCTTCAAATCCGTGGAAACGATTTGTGGGAGTTGAATATTGTGAAATTCGTGTTTCTTTTATGCAGCGTTGTTCAATACATAATTAAGTTATTTCGTCTTTTTTTTCAAATACTTAGGAGTACTGTATCCGCCAAGTTTTTTTTTGTTCAACGTTTAAATGTTATGGTTTGTGTGGAGCGGTGGCACCAGTAGTTGTCACACTGCATGAGCCAATCCGGCTACCCGAGTTTGATTCCCGGACACGGCTAACATCAATGGCGTGTGATATCTGAATCGGCCCTCAGTGCCATATCCCCACACCCACCCTTCAATAATCCTCACTGACCAGCATGGTGAAGTATGGTCAAACAACCCCTATGACGTACAGCTAGCTACTCCGTAGACGGCGGTGGGGGAGGGGTTCATCTAGCAGTGAATTCGACTTGATTTGAAGCTTTCGTGACTGCAGGAATTACTATTTGGTTCTGTCGGTAAAGTCACGTAGAAAAATAAATTAAAGAATAGAATACGACCTTTCGATTGCAACACAAGCAGTCGTCATCAGGTAGAACTAAATTTGAGAGAGAGACAAAACACAGACACGGAGACACACAGACAGACACACACGCTGTCTGATGACGACTGCTTGTGTTGCAATCGAAACGTCGAAATTCTATAATTTTATTTATTTTCTTTCTGCGTGACTTTACCGAAAGAACCAAAGAGTAGCAGTGGATTGATAACATATACGTGAAATGTATTTGCGCCAATAGTCTCGTGTCAAATGACACTCACGCTCCTGAAATGTGCGCTCACGTGCGAAAAATTAAAGGTCATCTCTGCATCGCAATCTTTCCGCGAGCCATCAGTGAGTGTCTAAGTGAAAACCCGGCACGACTCGTTATATTGAACGTGCAGGAGCGGGGATCCACAGAGGTGCAGAACGATAATCTAATGCCCTGTGTACAAGGCTATGGCGCCTCGCCGGTCTCGTCGAAGAGTAGACACCGTCACACGAACTCCGGTCATCCTCGCAGCCGCTTTTGGCTCGCCATCGAACAAAGACGGTCACTGCATCCGTGTGCTTTCAGATGCGTTTCTGCGGCCGTCTGGAACGCTCTTCCTTCCTATACGAGAAAGCCACTGGAGCTATGCACTTTTATGTCTGGATTGAAAAGTCATTTCTTTATAGCTTCTTTGTGTGTTTAGTTTGTTGTCCTTCCCCCATACCTTCGATTAGCACGGTTGGCTACGTACGGTTTGAATGAAATTCAACAATAACGTTTTGTGGATTCTAGATTTGAAGCTTTCGTGACTGCAAGGATTCATATTCTTAGGTTTTTTTTTCGTGACTTTACCGAAAAAACCTAAGAATATGTTTTGTGGATCTTTTTCTGCACTGCCCCTCACAAACCTATCGCCGCAGCCTATAAGACCTGTTACGATACATGGTGGTCCCCAATCCAAGCACTTTCTGGTGCCGATTAAAGTTGCGGTAGAGATGTGTGTGTGTGTGCATGAGTATACGCGTGTCCCACGTAGACTTGGGGTTCTGGATAAACAAACCTGGGTTCGATTCCACGGCCACGGATGACACCAGTGAAGACTGTTTGAACCGGTCCTGGGCCTCACCTAGGTCGACTCAGCCTTAAATGAGCACCTAGTGCGATGTGAAAAACATCGCCACTGGAGAGACAAAGGCGGTCGGGCGTGGTGCTGGTCACCCACCCCCTTGTGTATCGTGCAGGCCTTCATAGGTGCTCGCTAACAGCATTTGCCCGAACAGACTGTAAGGCTATAGGGGGGGGGGATCTTTGTCTTTGTCCCACGTAAATTTGGAGAGCTGGATAATCAAACCTGGGTTTGATTCCCCGACCACGGATAACATCAGTGGCGAGTGACAAGTCTGACCTGCGAAAAAATAACTTCATATATCATCAGATTACTCCAGTATAAATACAGATTTTGATTCAGATTTTGACTTTCTCCCCTAGGTTGACTGCGCTTTCACCGAGTCCTTTGGGCATTGTGTAAAACATCAGCACTGGGGAGAGACAAAGGCGGCCCGGCGTGGCGCTGTCCATGCCACCCACCACGCGTACGGTGTGCCTTGCTCTCTCAACACACGGGTAGTTTAAAAAGGTAAAGGGCGCAGCCCTGCAATTTCTTGCTCACACCAATGCTGGCAGACTGGCCTCCACGAGAGGGAGCGCTGGAGGACTCGAGATGGCCTCTATAGATTTTACGAGGCATTTTCCCTACAATTCAACATTTACAAATGATGACGTCACCCTGCTGCTGCTCTATTTAAGACCGGTAGCAAGAGCAGAGCCTCACCATTCTGGCGATTTGCCCGATGATGCTGGATGCAATTACCAGCGAAACGTCGTACTCAAAAATTGTAAATGTTGTCGTTTCACGCTTCAACACACCGGTGGGTTAAAGTAGTGAACTATTTGTCTTTTGTCAACGTGACACTTTTTTGCTGATTGGCCGTGTCGGGTTGTGGAGGGTTACGACACATTTATAAATCACGCGAGCTAACCCAAAAACTTTATTATGAATAATATTGGTCGCGAAAGCCTGCTACGTGTTAAACCCTTTAGACCTGGTCTACAATGGGGTGTTCCTGGCTATTCGTGTAAACGATTTATGTTGCTCCTTCTGGTACCGGCCGAACACGTTAGACCGGCCATCACAACCGCATGCTGTGGTGACATCAGCCCCAACGCCGTGAGCATTGGGGCTGATGGATTCTTCTTTATTAGAGTGTGTTACCGATCATTTGCACATTTTAGCAAATATGTGTAATGATGGCAACACGGCGGGTCAGAAGCAGTCCTAAATATTCTCCAGTTAGCACGCAATGTGCTTGGCAACTCTGTGATCATCTTGGCCAGAGGGCATATTGTAAACCAGGTGAGAAGGAAGGGGTGGGACTCCCGACACTTGAGTTACTCTGGACCAAACACGGCTTATTGGTAGCACGCAGGGTGACAAATGACGATTAAATTTTCCTCCAAGCATTGCATCTCTCGATCATAAATATGTGTGATATCAAGGTCACCGTGGTAGCTTTCTGTGACGTAAATGTCCTTAAGGTAGAGTACGATAGTATGTTTGTTGGAGGAATCCTGTTTTAGAACTTGTATGCAGACACAAACAAAAAAAAATTAATAATCGACAAGGTCAAAAGATCATCCCGGTGTGTTATCACGACCACATAAACATCGCTCGTTAAAGTTTCGACAATTTCACTCGAGAAAAATGACACCACTCTCATTTCATTTGTCGAGGTGCAGGCCTCGCACACCTCCTGTCGGCCTGCGCAACCAAGCACAGCGTGGTCACACAAAATCAAGCCAACAATGGACTTGCTTTCATTTGACGAGGTGTATATTTAGAACGGACACGTTTTGCCACAAAACAAGCGCTGTGCGCGCACAGCTGAGTCTGGGAGCGGTGGCGCAGTGGTCGGCACGCTGCACTCGGAAACCAGCAAAGACCCGAGTTCGATTCCAGCTCACGGCCACCAACACCTGCGATAATTATCGGGACCAGCTCTGGTGCCTCCCCGAGGTCGATTCAGGCTTAAATCAGTACCTGGTCCGGTGTGTAAAAAACATCAGCGCTGGGGAGACAAAGGTGGTTGTTCATGCTTCATGGTGTTGGCCTCCCAACCTTTTTCGTGTACCGCGCCGCCCTTAATAGACACTCGCTAACAACACTTGCCCCACACGTCTGTTTAAGGAGATGCGGGGTAAACTTTGTCTGTTTGAGCCACCAACTGTTTTTGTAAACCAGGGACGGTGACTTGTTGATTTCTAACGGTAGGAATTCACACAGGTCCAGCTTGATTGTGTTGAGCAGGTGGAAGTCTCAACGGAGAATCATCCAAATCGCTCTCAACATCGCCTTGCTCATTTGGTAACCGACAGCGGCACCGCTCCTCCGACGCGTCTGTGATCCTCACTGCGACCTCTCTGTTGTAAAATGCAGGGCACGAGCCCAAATATTGATGCTGAATTGGCTAAAACACCATTGGACTTGAACAGGGGCATGGAGTCGACTTGCACGGATATCTGGGGCAAGTGAGTTCTGACCGATGGGGTCAGCAAAGGAGATTGATGTTTGGCCAATTTAGGCCTTGCGTTTACATGCAACTGCGTCAATCTAAGTTTCAGCCACCAATGATGAAACAAACTTCTGAAGTTGATGACTGTAAAACAGAGTCGTATTAAAACAAATTAAATTAGTTTTTTCCACTCGATTTAGCTAAATTGTACATCTTAAAAATATATATCAATGGGAAAATGTACAAACATCTCGTGTGCGGATAAAAAGGTCACTTTAAGGAATCTCGGCAGAAGTTCTGTGATACCAACTTCTGCAGACCGTTCTCTGGCACAGGATGATGCGACAACTCTGCCCCTCTAGAGGGTACGTTGGCCTACTCTTCCACGCTGGCCAGACTTCTTGGAAGAGGTGGAAGTGCCCACACTTTACCCGACCACACGCAACCTGCTTCTCGCCGGTCACTTCAGTACCCCAATTCCGCTCCCCCCCCCCCCCCACCAAAGACAAAGATCCCCCGTATAGCCTGAGCAGACTGTAGGGGCAAGTGCGGTTAGCGAGTAGCACCTTTGAAGGCCGGCATGGCACACCAGTGGGTGGCCAGTAACACGCCCGGCCGTCTTTGTCTCTCCAGTGGCGATGTTTACACACCGCACCAGGTGTTCATTTGAGGCTGAGTCGACCTAGGGAAAGCCCAGGACCGGTTAAGATAACCGTCACTGGTGTTGGCCGTGAGCAGGAATCTAACTCGGGTCGCTGGGTTTGTAGCGCAGCGCGCTAACCGCTCCACCACCGCTCTCCACACCCCCCACCACCACCATCACACACACATACACACAAGCAGAGGTCTTCACTCATTGGTCTAGTTTGCTAAAAGACGTTTAATGTTAAACAGTGTGAATTAAAGACTGCAGCGTTGACACTTTGTAAAAGCATCAGACCGTTCATCCCACCCAAGAACCCAATGCCCCTCAATGGTGGCTCAGCATCGTGAAGAGGCTCCACACCCCGTCCCAAACGGGTGGCAATTGTAAACAGGGCAGGCACTTATATATATACTTATAATGACCGATAGCATTGGCTTATACCTTAGTATCATCTATTAAAACGTATTCTGTAGATAAAGGCAAGTACAAAGAGCATTAGTGTATTGCGTACAAAACGTTGGTATAGGTTGTAGGGCTCCTTGGTGTGCATAGGACAGCCAGTGCAAAACAAAAATGCAGAATTGTACTGCACTACGCACCGACGTATGTTCCCCGCCTTCAACAACCTCGCGCTGACTGGCGTGATGAAGTATGGTCAAAATAACCTCCCCACGACCGGCACGGCATGAGTAGGCCCTCATCCAGCAGTGGATATACAAAATGGCTGTGTGCATCATACAGTCCTCTGGTGTTGTCCTTTAATTTTAATTTCGATGCAAACATCGCTTGAATGTCTCCACAACTCTGTACGCATCGTGGCGGTTATTTGACCCAAACCTCACGATTCTGTGAGTTAAGTGCGGATTGGTGAAGGCGGGGAATCTCGACGTTGCAGCCATAGTACAATACAACAACGCAACATTTTACACTTTGCTGCAACTCACCTCTCATGCCCATCAAGTAGTTGTGTGGCGGTCACCCGTCCGGGCTCACACGCCTGGCTCAAACTTCAGAGATGTCGTGAAATTGGCTCGCATTTTGAGTTATTTGAATGTGGACAGGCATATTTATACAATGTGCGTCAATTGTAAACAGTCGTTTCCTACAGGCCTAATTGGATGCGCGCAATATCGTGAGTGCAGGGAATTGATGTTCGATGATGAATTGCATCGTGGTCACGCGCCTCACGTTGGAACGGGCTCTCCTGTTAGAGCAGCTCCTTTGCCGTCGAGATTGCAGAAGCGATCGATATACAAAAAGGCAGGCAGAAGAATGTATTTATGTTGAAGTTCTTTCGCACCGTACGTAGCTAATCGTGTGAATTGGAGGTGCGGGGGAAGGACAAGAAACGAAACACAAAAAGCCGTTCTAAAGAAATGCGTTTTCAACCTAGATTTAAAAGTGGATAGCTCCAGTGGCTTCCGAATATCGAAAGGCAGAGCATTCCAGACGGGCGATGCAGTAAACTGTGTTTGTTTGATGGTTAGCCAAAAACCGCTGCGAGGATGACAGGAGAATATCTCGGAATACCAGAAGAGGGGAGAATTACATGTAAATGCGTTGTCTGTCTTGAGTGGTGTATTAATTAATATTATTGCGACTCCACAGACAAAAAAAACTGTGACTTTTATTGTCCAGGGAAAACCGATAGATTTCCCAGGACAGCAGCTGCCTCAACGAGAGAATGAACCTGGGAAAACCGGTACATGTGGCAACCCGAATCGCAAGCTTCATCAACGAACCCCCTCCCAAACACATCGCTGAATCCCGGCCAAATGCCACCCGCGTCTCACCCACTTTTCCCAAACCATCAAATCCCACACAGACCCTCATAATCCCATCTGAACCATCATAATCCCATCTGAAACCTCATCATCCCATCTCGACCCTCATAATCCCATCTGAAACCTCATCATCCCATCTGGACACTCATAATCCCACACAAACCCTCATAATCCCATCCGAACCCTCATTATCCCACACAGACCCTTATAATTCCATCCGGACTCTCATTATCCCACCGCCAATGAACATACATTTTCACACAGGCGGCAAATGCAGCTGCCATGTTCTTGATAGTGGCGATTCCCAAGGTCTCTTCATGGAAGAAGTGACCCAAAGCAACAAACAGCTCTCATCTTGTAGCTATAAAAATAGCCTGCGTCTTCCGAGTCATCCAACTACAAGTTTCAGGTTTTTTTGTGAGCGAAAGAATGTCTTTCAAGGGACCTTCCACGGTACCCACCATGGCATTGTAATCGACTATTTTTTTTGTTTGTCCTCGATTAGTTGGGCACCTTTTTAAATGTTGCCGCCCCCACGTCCTGCCTCCTGAAGGCGGGAAACCCCCCCCCGCCCCCCACAAGCCACACCCAACGTGACGTGAATGATGAGGCAGATGACATCACCAAGCCCGGCCCATCACCTCCAGTTCAGCGGCACACATGGGAGCAGAGGTGACACTTTTTTTTTTTGTCCTACCGATTCCTGTTATCCGATTAGTCGAGCATTTGAGCCAATCATCGGTGGAGTAATCAATTACTTGGATAATAATCGGAGAGCTCAGCCGTGGCTGTATGTGATGAATCTGCAGCGAGTATCTTCATTTTAAATGCATCCGAAACAGTGAGGTCACTAAAGTGCCAGGGTGGTGTGTTTAAAAGTCACTTAAAAGTATGTTATTCTCGCCAATGATGCTTGAAACTCATGCGGGACAGCGTGGGGGAACCACAGCCAGCCCAAAGGTGTCTAGCTAGAAGATCACAGCCGTCGTTTTCTTTTGGGGGGGGGGGGGTCGCGTTTTCTCTCTTTCGTTGACGCCGAATATTCACGCGTACATAGCCACGGTCATCCACTGCAAAACACACGCACGCAAACACCCGCGCACGCACATGAGACGCAGGAGCAGTTACGGTAAAACGCGTTCATATGCGATCCGTCACACTTCGGCGAATGTTTCCATTGGTACCAACTTACGATGCGTACAAATGGACGGCATACCTGGTCAAATGGCATTTTCACGAAGCCTTTCTTCTCCTTGTCAACGGTATAAAAAGCGCCTGTGGGAGAAATGCATCGAGATGCGTGGCAATGGTCAGCTTTCCGTGGGCGCACACACGGCGCTTTGGGTGGCAAGAATTGCGCTAGAAAAGTGCCACGTGTTCCCGAAAGAAAAAAAATTTGACGTGAGCAAGAAAATCTCAGGAGCGCATCCAAAAGCGTGCGATGCAGTGACCGTCTTTGTTCGATGGCTCGCCAATAGCCGCTGCTACGAGGATGAGCGGAGTTCGCGTTGATGGTTCATGCTCCTCGATGAGAATGGGCTCACGCTGCAGCCGGCCGATGCGAGGTCAGGTCGCGCGAGGTCAGGTCGCGCGAGGTCAGGTCGCGCCAGGTCAGGTCGCGCGAGGTCAGGTCGCGCGAGGTCGGGTCGCGCGAGGTCAGGTCTCGCGAGGTCAGGTCGAGCGAGGTCAGGTCGAGCGAGGTCAGGTCGAGCGAGGTCAGGTCGCGCGAGGTCAGGTCGCGCGAGGTCAGGTCGCGCGAGGTCAGGTCGCGCGAGGTCAGGTCGCGCGAGGTCAGGTCGCGCGAGGTCAGGTCGCGCGAGGTCAGGTCGCGCTAGGTCAGGTCGCGCTAGGTCAGGTCGCGCGAGGTCAGGTCGCGCGAGGTCAGGTCGCGCGAGGTCAGGTCGCGCCAGGTCAGGTCGCGCGAGGTCAGGTCGCGCGAGGTCAGGTCGCGCGAGGTCAGGTCGCGCGAGGTCAGGTCGCGCGAGGTCAGGTCGCGCGAGGTCAGGTCGCGCGAGGTCAGGTCGAGCGAGGTCAGGTCGAGCGAGGTCAGGTCACTCGTGGTCAGGTCGCACGAGGTCAGGCCGTTCGAGGTCAGGTTGAGCGAGGTCAGGTCGAGCGAGGTCAGGTCACTCGTGGTCAGGTCGCACGAGGTCAGGTCGAGCGAGGTCAGGTCACTCGTGGTCAGGTCGAGCGAGGTCAGGTCGAGCGAGGTCAGGTCGAGCGAGGTCAGGTCGAGCGAGGTCAGATCGCGCGTGGTGGGGTAAAGTGTGGGTACTCCCACCCCTTCCAAGATGTCTCGCCAGTGTGGAAGAGTAGGCCAAATATCTTGCCAAATCTAGAGAAGCCATCTCGAGCTCTCTAGAGCTCCCGCTAGTGGAGGCCCTTCCGCCAGCATTGGCGTGAGCAAGAAATTGCAAGGCTGCGCCTTCACCTTGTCAACTACCCGTGTGTTTACAGCACAGTGGCACCCGTACGCGCAGGGCCACTTTTGTCTCCCCAGTGCTCATATCTTACATAATGCGCAAAGTACTCGTTGGAAGTGGAGTCGACGTAGGGGAGACTCAGGACAGGGTCAAAATCACAATCAGTATCTACACTGGAGTAATCTGATGAGCTATTTCAAAGCTGTCCAGTATATATATCTAAAGGGTGGCCCAAAAGTCGGCGTTGTGTCACGGACCGCTCGCGCTGGACACTCACGGAACATCGCGTCCAGCCGGACGAGGCAGGTGATGTAGTCGTTGAAGTTGATGAGCATGCTCTCGTCCGTGTAGCGCATGATGATCAGCTGGTACATTTGGCTGTTCAGCTGGAAGCCTACGTCACACGGGGGTGGGGGGGGGGGGTAGGAGGGGCACGCGAGCGAGGGGCATTCACATTAGCAACAGCGTTCATTGGTAATCGCGGGTCTGTATCCGGCTATTATGTATGTTGAACTTGTTCCGCACCCTACGTAGCCAACGATGCCAATTGGACATTGTGGGAAATACTCGTGCGGCTCAAGCCTCCCGCGTAAACCACGTGACGTACGTGTGGCCATCACCGCTGTGACTCCCTCTGCCTGCGCCCCCGTGGAGGGAGACACGCGCTGCTGCTCCGTGCAGCATCCCTGCTGCTCGCTCCATTCCTGCTCTCTTCTCCCTCTCTTCCATCCCCTCTCATCCCCGACATCTTGGCCCGGGTCGTTCCATCTCCCCTTCCTTTCCCTTCCTGCCCTGCGCTCACCTTCTTTCCGCTCATCTTTAGCCGTGCCCTTCATTGTTTGAGTGGCATGCCGAGAGACATTGGCGGCTCGCCCAGGCATCGAGAGATACGGACGAGTGAGACGAAACGGAGGTAAACAAGAGATATCGAGATGCGAGAGCTGAAGGCAGGAGATTCGTGGTCACGTGTGAAGGTGCTGCGACGTCACGGGATGTCATGTCGTCTGCACACGTGACGTATGACGTCACATGGTCCACCAGCACACGCTTATTTCATTATGTGGCCTCCCCGGAAAATATGATCCCTGGTGTATATGAGCAACATGATCGATATGATCAATCGCTTTTGTCACTCCATACACTGAGAGTGCCTGCGTTTTCGTGTCCGTACCGGATGGGGTGGAGGTTTTTGTAAGCGGAAGTGCGCACCCACCTGCGGCGTTGAGGGCGTTCTTCATCTCGTAGGAAGACATCGTTCCCGACAGGTCTTCGTCATGTTTTCTGAAGATGGCCTGAGAGAAACAAAAAAATAAGAGTCTAAATCCACGCGGGAAAACTCAAAAGCCAACGCGGGTCAAAAATCAACGACAATGGAGCGTAGTACAGTACAACGACAGACTTTGCTGCACTGCCATCTGATTACGACGAAGCCCGGCAGCAGCCCATGACACCCGCTTTGTGGGATCGTAACGACGAGCGGCATTTGAGATTTCGACAAGGCTGGCGCAGCCGCGTACGCACCTGCCACTTCTTGATCTTGTTCCACAGGATGCGAAACTCCTGCAGACCCAGCTTCCCCGAGCCGTCCACCTGAGCGCAGATTTAAGGCCCCCAACACCAAATCCCACCACGCTTCACGTGAAATACGGACGCTCTGTCAGGCCACCGAACATCCAGGTGCGGCCGTGACGGTACCCCGTGGTTCCAGTTATGCATGGTGGCCACCCATCCAAGCACAATCCTCCGATTATCAAAGTGGGCTACGTACGGTGCGAAAAAAGTTCAACACACATACCTACGTCCCAGTGAAGCTGACTATTTTGGGTTTCGTCCCCGTTTAAGGCTTTCTGGTCTCTCGCTCGACTAAAGACACGTGCCCAGAGGACAGCCACAAGACCGGCTGCTCCTCACCTCCGATTTTCGCGGTCGAACGACGACTTTATCCGTTTTTGCAAAATGTGTGCACGTTCCAAATAGATTTATTATCATTATCACAAATACATAATGTTGCGATGCTCCATTGTGCGCTACGACGAAGGTCACTGCCCAGAACGTCGCCTACTTTCCGTTTATTCTTTAAGGGAACGCACATTCAGAGTTATTGACGGACGTATTGGGCTTTACTATTGTTATTATTATTATTATTTTTGTCGTCGTTGTTGTTAAGAGGCAGTGGAGTGAGGATACGTCCGTGAGGGCGACGATGCTGCGGCACGCGTGCATGCTGAAGCCGGTCGACTCCAGCTCACCGTCTGCAACGAGCACGTGTACAAAACCGCCACGTGTTTATAGCAATAAACAAAACTAACCACTTTTGGTTTACCAGGTAAGGCACACGGAGCTGCGTAGCTCTTTTTCAGAAACGACCTGGCCGCAAATGATAGCTCAAAGAAGTGGCTTATCGCGTGCAAATTTATAGCAGCCAAATACTCTGAATGCACGTTGATTCTAAATAAGGAGGGAAAAACCGGAGGACCCCGATAAAAAATCCACACGACCACGGGGAGAACATGCAAACTCCAAATATACAGCAGCAGACGTCAGGGTCGGGATCGAACCCACGACCTCTTGTATACCAAGCGAGGTAGTTAACTTCTTGCCATCAAGGCACCCCAATTCTTTTTTTGCAATAAAAATAATGATAATCTTTATTTACAGAGTGCCATTCATACCGTGCGGTTTAAGGCCAGTGTACATAAGGCCAGTGTACACAAGTTAAGATAATATACACATAGCAATACATGAAGAGAAGGGGAATTTATTAAAATGGCATAATAGTCAAAATATGCCAGAGTACAATCATAAGGCTAAATTATAGAAGTAGGCCTCAAGCCTCGATTTAAACGTAGTCGCTGTGGGCGAAACCTCTGATGCGATCGGTCAGAGTTCCACGGTCGGTCGCGGGGTCCGAACACAAGAAGCCACCTCGTCTCCTTTCCTACTGAGCCTTAAACCTCGCAATGCACAGCAGCGGTCACTACCATCAGCAGCGGTCACTACCATCAGCAGCGGTCACTACCATCAGCAGCGGTCACTACCATCAGCAGCGGTCACTACCATCAGCAGCGGTCACTACCATCAGCAGCGGTCACTACCATCAGCAGCGGTCACTACCATCAGCAGCGGTCACTACCATCAGCAGCGGTCACTACCATCAGCAGCGGTCACTACCATCAACTGACCAAACTGTACGCGGAGGCCGATATGCAATCTGGTGCCATTCTATTCATTGCTTTAAATGCCAGTCGTAGAATTTAATACACATTGCACTTCATCTTTAGTCCATGCACAATCGTTTGATGATTCGCCCACTCCCGAGATTTGATAAATTGTCACGAAGCTGGGAAGAGATTTGATCGAAGAATCAATTCTCTCATGGCCCCCCGGTTTTATTTGCATGTAAAATGTGCTAAAATTATACATGAGCGTGCGATTCGATGTTTGTATACTGAGTAGAACAATACATTTCAAGCGACTAGTAATTTCTGTGACTCCCATATGATAATACATTATTCCAGGAATTATTTTAGCGCGCCACATTCATCTCGCCTGATTTTGTCCTCACAAAACTGCAGTGGCGCATTCATTGCATAACAGGAATACCGGGTTGCAACAATCTTTGTACAGAGTTCGCAAGCGTCCATCGTCGGAGGGAAACATGCATCCAACCAACAATGTTTTCGCTTGGCGAGGACATTCAGAAAAATTACCGCCTCTCCCAATTAACAACATTTTGCCTCCCAAAATTCCGAAGTGATAACGTCCAATACAAACGAGCGGGTGGCAAAGTCTTTCGGAAGAGTGACTCGAGTTTAATTGGTTAGAATCATCCGGAAAGAGCATTCCCCCACATCGATTTACACGTCAGGCCGATGTTTGCGCGTGACTGCCATCGTCCCTTGAGCAGGGCCTGTGGCTTCGACGTGGTGACGTTGCCCCACAGGGCTCAACGACGACGGCGTGGCAGAGTCATCTATTTTCAACTCCGACTCAAAGTAACGCGCGCACGGCCAAGGGGCACGGCCAGGTTCACGTACCGTACCTGCGTAAGACATCACCTCATGGACGTGCGTACATGCGTGCGTTTGCACAAAGAGCGACAAAGCGGGTGGAGTGTCGCGGTGACTCACGCTTGGCAGTGATCTTGTTTAGCATGTCCTGCAGCTCTTTGGGGCTGATTTCCATGTCCTGAATAAAACAAATGATAAATAAACCAAAAATGACCTCATATCTGAAGTTTCAATCAGATCGAGATGTTACCGTGACCAAAGCCGCCAATGATGCCAACTCCATCGCCACCTTGCCTCACTGCCAACGCTCTCAACCCTCCGCCCGCAGCTGCTGCACGGTAGACACACAGCGACCCTCACAATCTGCCCTCAAGAGCCTCATCCCACCCACCAACTGCTCTTGAGGTCTTCTCTTCCACTTGGTTTGAACTATTGTTCTCGCGCACTCCTATGAGTCCAGTCCATCAGAAATGCGAATGCTCGCAGGTCACCCCAATGCCTGACTCGGCAGTCGGACCTCCTCCAACCTGCCCACGCGTCTCCCACCCAGCGCAACCGTTTTGGCCCAACCGCATCCACAGAGTGTACCCTGCACTTCGATTTAAAGCTTTCGTGACTGCAGGGATTCATCTTCTTGGTTCTTTCAGTAAAGTCACGTAGAATGGAAATAATAAAATAATAAAAATAAACATAATAAATAATTCTCACGACGTTTCGGCCACAACGCAAGTAGCCGTCCTCAGGTGGAGAACAGGTCTGTCGAGGAGACAGAGTCTGAATGCGTTGTGGCCGAAACGTCGTGAGAATTATTTTATTATGTTTTATTTTTATTATTTTATTATTTCCATTCTACGTGACTTTACCGAAAGAACCACGAATGTGTACCCTGCACTATTCACTTTGGGACATATGCATTTCTTAGCCTGTCCTGGCCATCGAGTTCTTAGCATCCGTCTCAATGATTCTGGCGACATCAAGCTGCCGGTTCTCTGACCCATATGGAAAATACAGATCTCACCCCTGCCAAAAAATACCATCGCTTTATATCCAGACATATTCATCTTATATTTGAAAGTGGTTTCCATAGCCCGTCCAAAGTAATAGTATCTAATAATAATAATAATAGCTTCGTAATAATTTAGTGCATTTGGTGTTTGTTCCATTCGTGTCGCACCAGGCTATCGGGGGAGGCACTATGTTGTTATTTACAGCTATAGTCTACAAGTCTACAATTAGGGCGATGTTGCTGCGTGTGATTATTTGAGTGTCATTTTCCACGCTTTTTGGCAAATTTGGACAGCGTCGACGGCACAAGTTGATCTGTTGGCAAAAAATGCACAGTTAACAATGCACCCGCAGTATTAAATGGGGCGGCCACTGGGTTCCAACTGCGAACCCCGTTTACGAGCAGTAAAATGCGCTCCTGCCCGGCCCTTTCAACGCTTATTTGCATCCGACCACATCGCCCTCAACACGCCAGATCTCAACGAATCCGGGTCGAGCCTGGTTAGTACTTGAATAGCCGGTGTCATAGCCATGGGCTGTGACATGGCCAGGATTTGGCGGCACAACTGTGGATTTTTGCATCCATCTGTGCGGATCTCTGCTCGTTACCAACTCGTACGTGTGGTGGGTTTTCTCCGGGTTCTTCGGTTTGCTACCCCACAGAGCCCAGCACTCGTTTAATTTGCCAAAACATCCCAAAGTGGCGGGACCATCCCGTTTTGAGACTCGGCGAGGCTTTTCTAGCTAAAGGGAATCATTATTACTGTATTACTGATAACGATGAATTCGTATTACCGTATTACTGATAACAGTGAATTGATATTACTGTATTAGTATGAATGGTGAATTATTATTGATAATGTGCCATTTTATTGAGGAACTGTGTGTTATCTTGATGTGGTCTGGGACTGTTTAGTTGTTATTTTTGCTGCCTTGCCCAAGCTTGATGAATCAGACTCATATTAATGAATGCATCGCTTATTTATATTTAGTGACTTCGCTTACCATTGTCTCTATTTTTCACTCCTATCATGTGTTATTTTGTATTGTTTGCTGTCGTAACTCGCTGACCCGCCCCATACTGGACATCTGTGGAAAAAAGAAAGCTTCGTAGGCTCATCGGATTCCTCCGCCTGCGGTCAAAATAAAAGATTATTCTGATGCCGATGATTTACCTCTCCTGCGAGCCGACCGAACAAGGTTTTAAATTTACGATCGTCCTCGGTTTCCGTTCCAGGCTTGGCCACATCATTCTGAAATACACAAAGCACACGGGGGTGGGGGGAGAGGTTGGTCGCCACGGTGGGGAGATGTTAACTACATCACCTGGTATACAGGATGTCGTGGGTCCAATCCCGACCTCTAACACCTGTATATTTGGAGTTTGCATGTTCTCCCGGTGATTGCGTGGATTTTTCTCTGGGTCCTCCGGTTTTTCCCTCCACATTTAGAGTCAACATAAATTTAGAGTATTTGGCTGCTATACATTTCTACGTGATAAGCCACTTCGTTGAGCTATCATTTGTGGCCAGGTTACTTCTCATGAAGAGTGATATAGCTCTGTGGACCTTACCTGGTGAAATAAAAAAGAGTTTATAATTTTAACAAATTCTCATACAAAGACATTAGATCCCTGTACATAAGCACAGTTCTGATAAAAGCACAGTTTTGATAGAAGCTACACATCATTACATACACCGGTAAGTAGTGTGCTACACCGGTTGCAAGCTACTTTGGATATAAGCACACATGGCTTAAATAATAGATTTAAACAAGTGATCTCCATTACAAGGGCCAAGCAGGAAATCAGTACTGGCTGATACAGTGAAGATTAAATAATATTGTTTTGCCTTTTGTCAATCCACTGTAGAATGGAGGCCTCCCCACACAGCTTCAGTTGTGGGGGGTAGTTTGACCATACTTCACCATTCTGGTGAGTGTAGGATTGTAGAGGGGTGGGGGTCCAGGGTGGTGCGGTTGGACTTGTTAAAATGATCACTTATCTCTGCCAGTGCATATTCGCAGTGCTCTAACCATTGTGCCACCGTTCCACCCAACTCATTTAGAACTCACCAAATCTATGTCTGCTCCGATCTTGTCATCCGATTCCCTTTGGGGGGGGGGGAACCCACAGAAAACACACACATGATGTAGACAAAGAAAAAGATCCCCTATATAGCCTTAACAAACTGTTGGGGCAAGCGAGCGCCTATGAAGGCTGGCATGGCACACGAGAAGGTGGGTGGCCAACACCACGTCTGGCCGCCTTTGTCTCCCCATTGCAGATGTTAACACACCATAGTAGGCACTCGTTTGACGCTGAGTCGACCTAGGGGAGGCCAATGACCAGTTCAAATAATCGTCACCGGTCTTGGCCGTGCACAGGAATCGAACTCGGGTCGCCGGGTTCGTAGCGCAGCGCACTAACTCTCCCCATATACACATCTGTACACGTACACACACACACGCATATGAAGGATCGTCAATAGACATAGACGCGTAATGCTGTCCCCACTCTGCCGCAGTGATTCGAGACTGAATTATTGATGAGATAAGAGCGCAATTGCGGAGCCTTTTTGACTGCACTGGATTCCAGTGGTAGAGGGACGGATGGGCGGTGCGTATAGCGTCCTCGTGAGCGAGGCGCGTAACCAAATGCGGATAATATTGTGAGCAACACCCATTATGTTTGATTAGAAAGTACTTTGCTTTGAATGGGCTTGGGCATAACGCGTCGCTACAAGGGACGATGAGCGATGGTCGAATCTAACGATAGAGTGGGAGCCAAGGAGGGAATGGCACCAGAGGTGTTACGTCGACTGCGGAGATGGAGCAATGAAATTAAGTTCTCGACAGGAGCGTCTTTCAGATGGGCACAAGTTACTGCTCCCTTATTGTGACAGTCCTTGAACCAACAAATGTCAAGTTCCTACCCAGCCCAGAGAGGACTAATTCAGCTTTCCTTAGGCCAATGTAAATGTGCAAGGCACCCAGTGATATTAACTGTGCAACAATCCTCGCCGTTGTTATCGTTCACTCCAAAACAAAACCACCACCAGAGAGTTCGTGTGAGATGGCCCCGGCGGCTGGGAGGTGGGAGCTCGACTGTGATCTGCCACCACTCACCACCACTGCCGCTCACCACCATCACCAGCAGCATGACGACCAATACAACTATCAGCACCACCAGCACCATCACCACCACCGGCAGGACCACCATTGCTACTACCAATAATACCACCGCCAGTACCACCAACAACACAACTACCACCAGCCGTAGCAGCACGACCATCGCTCCCAGCACCAGCACTAGCAGCAGCACCAACACCACCGCCACCAGGGCAAGTAAGATGCACTTCATCACCCCACAGCGGCCAACACTGCCCTCTGAGAAACAACGCCGGTAGCTCAGTAGAAGAGTGAGAAGCTCGCAATGGAAAGGTTTGCAAGCTCAAATCCTGGTTGGGCTTCGACTCATCATCGTTAACCCTCCCGTTCAGGGCTCAATACAATGCGAACCGCTTTGTGGGGGGGGGGGGGGAGTCAACAGCGGTTGTTGACCTGCAGTTTTATTTCCCCTCCAAGCACCGTCTCTGTCTCGGGGCTGTAAAACGAGAGATAAGCACCGACGCGTTGACTCTCATTTTTGGGAAATTCGCTCCGACCCTGGCCCTCTCTCTCCTCTCTCCCTCCTCTTTCTCTCCTCTTTCTCTCTCCTCTTTCTCCTCTCTCTCTTTTTTTTTTACTTTTATAATTTTATTTCCTCCAGCGGCAATTGCGCTGGAGTATTTTCAATGCATCAGTATACCAGCCTTTATGGCCACACAATGCTCTCTCTCTCCAGCAAGGGGCGCGAGGTGCCAGCGTGCGTCGCCGCACGCTCGCGACGCACTTGGAGCGGTTGGGCTTCTCGGCGAAGACGCGGACGAGGAAGTCGGCCTCCTGGTGCGGCTCGAAGGTGGAGGGCACGATGACGTACTCGCCCGCCGGCAGGCGGAAGCGCTGCGACACCTCGCGCAGGTTGATGAACGAAGGGCTGCGCGCCTTGGAGGCGTTGTAGAGGAAGAACTCCTTGGGCATCGGGCCCGTCTGATCGGGGATCTGTATAGACATCAGAGAGAGACGACGATGATTTTTATTATTCATGCTTACGAAGGAAAAGCCTCACTGAGTCTCAGCAGGGGTCCTACCAAATTTGTCACAAGAAGGCGTGATTTTTCTGCCGTGTGTTGCATTGTTATGCTCTATGGTATGTGTTTTATTACTTATGAGAGGAACCCGGAGGAAACTCCATACAGAACACGGGGAGACCGTACTAACTCCAATACCAATACCCGCCATTCGCCACTCAGTGACGATGACGTCACCACGACGCCTGTGCCAGGCTAGGTGCACTTTGTGGCCACGTGAAGTGTTGAAGGCTCGCTGACAGGAGGACTCGGGACAGAGCCAGGTGCCATGGATTGGCTGACTGAGATGACTGTTAGATGCACCAGCTGTAGCCCCTACTGTGCCAACTTGCTGCATTTTAGCCGCCTGGCGCTCCTCTCGTAGGGCACAAACACCATACAAACTCCACACACTCACTCACTCTCACACTCTGCAAAGCAGTGGGAGGACATACAAACTTCACGCAGAAAGGCACCCGAGTTGGGAATCGAACTCAGGCCCTTCTTGCTGTGTTACCGATGTGCCACTCTGCCGTCCGTGATGACGATGACTGTCATGGGTCGTTTTGCTCCAAGATGAACTCCTGACAAGGTTTACATTTGTCAGCGAATATATTCCAGGTTTGCTAGCAGACCGGAATAGGTAGCATGCCACCGATAGTCACAACCATAGAGAAAGGTATACTGGATGCGGTGTGCCGGGCACATAAATCGTGAACCAGATATACCCAGCTGAAATGAAGCACTGATCTCCGAGATGGTGATAAAGATAGAAACTGTCATGATGATAATGATGACTGTGATATCTAAGTTACGAGAGGGTTATTTTGTTTATAATTTTTGTTATCGTTCCCAGTGGACTGCAGTGTCTAATAACGGATCTCAACTATCTCGGTCTGCATCTTCGGATTAATGACATTTCGCATGGAAAAGCATTTTTCTTTTCATTCAGACACTTATTATCCCTCCCCCTCACTCCCAAAATATCATTGATGTAAAAAGCGTTAACATTTTATGAAAGGTGCTGCTATATAACCTGTAATTATTCTTCTCCTTAAATAACACTGGTCAACAAAAAAAACCATTTTTTTCTGGCCTGGACTTTTGCAGCTGTTTTAGACTAATTTCAGGGTGCTGATTCCAAATCTGATCTCAGATTTGCTCTATCACATCTCATTTTTATGCTATCGGCATACCCCATTTTTATTGATTTTACCCGAAATTAACTCTGTCACTTATGATTGACAGTTGTTGCGAGTCAGTGACTGCTTTAGTGTTAAAATATGGTGCTGTATTTTTAGGATAGTGTGTTTATAATATCATTTTATGTAGATATCCACATTTATTTAATATTTTTCTTCTGCAGTTTTGATTGAAAATGCAATATTTGATATCTCAAAAACCTGATGTGATAGACAAAAACTGAAGCCAGATTTGGAATCAGCACCCCAAAATTACCTTACAACCGTTGGAATACCTTATGCCAGAAAAAGTATGTTGACCAGTGTAATTATTTATAATTTCATCCCTCGTCACAGACAATCACGCATTGGTCTAGGACAGCCGGCGGTGGCAGCAGTCATAGCCACGGTGGCAAGATGTTACCTGCCTCGCCCGGTATACAGGAGGTCATGGGTTCAATCCCAATCCTGACGCATGCATATTTGGAGTTTGCATGTTCTCCCCGTGATCATGTGGATTTATCCCTACGTGTTTAGAAACACGCACTCAGATTATTTGGCCGCTGTAAATTTCCACACGTATGTGTATGTGTTGTTGAACTTTCGTTGGCAGCATACACAGTCAACCGTGCCAATCGGAGGTGAGATTATTATAGTCGCTTCGTCGAGCAATCATTCCTGGCCAGGTCGCCTCTGCAAAAGAGCTTGCATAGCTCAGTGGGCCTGGAAACTGGTAACATTAAAAGCTGTGGGCTTTTTTCTTCTTGGTTCTTTCGGTAAAGTCACGTAGAAGGGAAATAATAAAATAATAAAAATAAAACATAATAAAATAATTCTCACGACGTTTCGGCACAGGTCTGTCGGAAAGACAGACCTGTTCTCCACCTGAGGACGGCTGCTTGCGTTGTGGCCGAAACGTCGTGAGAATTATTTTATTATGTTTTATTTTTATTATTTTATTATTTCCCTTCTACGTGACTTTACCGAAAGAACCAAGAAGATGAATCCCTGCAGTCACGAAAGCTTTAAATCGAAACTGTGGGCTTTTATTCGTGTTCGACATGCCTTGTAGATGGCGTAGCCCATGGTGAGCATGTTGCGCTGCTGCTTGCGCATGTTCTTCTGCATGAGCGCCACGATGAAGGAGCAGGCCTTGCTGCCGGTCTCGTCCGCCTCGTCGTCCTCGTTGTGCAGCTTGAGACGGAACTGCGGGTTGGTCCAGAACGTCTCTGTGGGTCCGATTCACAAGAACACGGAACGGCGGGCCAACGGTTACACTGCGCTCCTTTAAGCATACATCATCGACGTCGAAACAATACGAATGCGAATGTACGCAATTGTTTTGTACGGTCATTTGGTTTTATTCACTTTTGATTTGAAGCTTTCGTGACTGCAGGAATCCATAATCTTTGGTTCTTTCGGTAAAGTCGCGTAGGTATAAAATAAAATAAATCACGACGTTTCGGGCGCAACACAAGCATCCATCATCAAACCTTTTAAAACAGTCTGCCTCAGCAGCAGGACATGCTTTCCCACCTGATGATGGACACTTGTGTTGCGCCCAAATCGTCGTGATTTATTTTATTTTATACCTACGTGGCTTTACCGAAAGAACCAAAGAGTATTTATTCACTTTAAATATTTTTTAAAATATTTTATATCTTATCCATAATACAGGTATTTGGGTTAGATCGCGTAGATATAAATGTATCGTTAAACCCGCCACCACCCGACACAGCCGATTAGTAAGGTTTGTCACGTGAACAAACATGCCAATTCGAATTCAGCACACCGGTGTTTTTGAAAGTAAACCCACAACATTTACAATTCGAGTACCACGTTTCACCACAAATTACAACCAGCATCATCAGGCAGAGAGTCAGAGTTGTGGAGAAATCCTCCTGCTTCGGTCCTAATAAACAAGAATTTATATCTTGTTCATAAATTCTTGCTGCCATGTCTGTGTGCTGGCCCAGTCACCCTTGAAAAAGAGCCCTTAAGCTCCTTGTGTAATTTACTCGGATAATAAACTTCTGATTCTGATTTCAACCACATGCCAACGTTGGCCTCAACCTTGGGTTAAGTGTTGTTAGCGAGCACCTATTAAGGAGGATGGCACCGCACAACTTTCACTCCTCCGCTAGTGGCCCCCACCTGGGTGGGCCGATCTCAGACTTTTGTTCGTGGAATCTTTGCCCCCCCCCTCTCACCCCCTTCTTATTCTGTGATTGGTGCTACGTACCGAGCTCGGGTTGAGTTGAAAAAAAAGATGGCACACCACATGCGGTGGTGGCGAGTGGCCAGCACCACGCCCGGTGGCCTTTGTCACTGGACCAGGTGCTCATCTAAAGTTGGGTTGACCCAGGGCAGGCAAGGGACCGGTTCAAATATTCGCCACTGTTGTTGGTCATGAGCGGGAAGCAGTTTTAAAGAAATGAGTTTTCAATTTAGTTGATTCAAAAGTGCATAGCTCCAGTGGCTTCCTAATATCGGAAGCAAGAGCGTTCCAGACGGCCGCAGAAGCACATCTGAAAGCGAGCTATGCAGTGACCATCTGTGTTCGTTGGTGAGCCAAAATCCACTGCGAGGATGACCGGAGTTCGCATGGTGATGGTTTGTGCTCAGCAAGGTATTGTGGTTCATTTGTGGCAAGCACTTTGTGTGTAATGAGTGCAACCTTATAACGTATTCGTTCAGCAACCGGAAGCTAATGCAGCTCAGCGAGCACCAGACGGACATGGTCAGAGCGTGCAGTCCCCGTATCGACACGTGCCGAAGCCTCCTCTACTGGTAGGGTAATGCACGGAAACTGGGGGCGGACGAGGAGCGGGGGTGTTGGAGGGGGTAGCTTCGAAGGTGTAACCTGGATGCAAACTCGTCGACGGGAGGTACCGGGGAAGTTGCGGCATCCGCCGGCGGTGCAGCCCTTGAGCCAGCGACCATCGTGCACCGTGACGGTCCAGTAGCGCGGGTCGCCTTCGCGCTCCACACGGTCCGGGGTCAGGTTGCAGATCTCCATCTTCGTGAAATACCGCATGAAGTCGTCGAACGACATCCTGCAGCCGTCGCGTTTGTTGTGATTGTCGTTGTCGTTTTGTGTGAGCAATTGGCCCAGGTAAATATTAAACAGCACGTTGAATTCAGGAACGGTAAAATAAAACGAGGAGAGGGAAAAGTGGAGAATGAAACAAAAGAGGGAGTAGAGCAATGATGTTTCCCAAACTACTGCGTAGGTTTTTCACGATCGTGCTGCTTATCTCTCCAAAGCTTTTTCGGGTCATACCGCTCATTGTTGGGCGCGATGTCTGACGTTTCATTCCACGGGCTGGGAGCTTCTCTGAGAACCAAATTGTTCCCGAACCGAATTGTTCCCGAACTGAATCGTTCCTGAACTGAATAATTCCCAGCACGTGGTCCGAAAACTGAAACCTCATTGGAGAGATATTCGCACAACGGTAAAGAGTAAAACATTTATATTTATCCGATAATCCACAATATTGCACGCCAAAAGGATCAAATGCATCCCTACCAGAACTCTCCATCCTCCGCCATCACTTGCTGCAGCCGGTTCCTCTCTCCCTGATCCAGGGCCTTCCACTCCGGGGCGCTGAGTACATCGACAGCCATTGGCACACGTGTAAGGATCAATATTTATGCACACTTTTAGGCAACTGTTGATTTTCGGCGTCAAGTCTGCATTGAGCGCACATCATGCTTGTGGTAAAAGCATGGAAACAAACGTGTTTTGATAATAATAATATTTATACGCGTTGTCTTTGAAATTTTACGGCCTACACTAGAGGCAGCCTCCTGTATGGCGTCGTCTCACCAGCGTGAGACCAAAGTGCGCCAAAAGCGAGCATCACAAGGGCAATGCAAAAATATCAAAGCGTCAATAGCTCCGTTTGAGCAGTTATATCTATGGAACCCTTTTTTTGTTGCAATTATCAAGATGATGATGGGTGTCTAGTTGGTGTTTCAACATGTCAACGCCTGACTTCTTGCTCGAAAGGATGAAGCCTATTTTTTCCATCATCTTCATACTGGCAAAAAAGGGTCTCATAGATGTTACTTTTATAATAATGAAACCAATTAAATTGATGTACTAGACGAGATAGAAAATAGTCAGTGACAGTGTACAAATTATTTTTTAAATTCTGCAATTCAATGATGACCCTGAATTATGACAATTAATTGAATTCCGGATGATGTGAATTGTTAAGACGCTTGTGACTGGCTCGTCGACAGGATTTCTGGCTGACTGGTGAACAGACCAGCTGACGACCGCACTGAAGCGAAACAATATTGTCATGCTTCTACATTGGCAGTGGTGCACAAGCGCAAATAACAACAACAAACACATTCGTCAGTAGCACTGTGGTCCTACAGTCTAAAACTATCATCGGTGACATCTCATGCATTGGCCCTGATCTCTCTACAATGAAGTAGGGCCATAGACAGAAACATCGTCTATTAGGATAGCATTTTATGGAGATGTTATTGAGATTTTGACCATTTGTACCGATCAATCAGCTTGGCAGACGGTTGGAAAGCGCTGACCAACAGGCGGATCCGGTTTAACAGACGGTCAAGTGGTCAGGCGTGCTTACTCGTTGGCGGCAGCATGTTATGGGAAGCATCGATTCATCGATTAAAATAGATGTCAAATGTAATGCGTAACAGTAAATGGTTTACACGAACCGTGAGAATGATTATCAAACGCTAATTATTTTAGAACTGTTTTGTGTTGTTCAGTTTGTTGTCCTTCGTCCGTACCTCCGATTAGCACGGTTGGCTACGTACAGCGCGAAAGAAGTTCAATGTACGTACTTGACGAAACGAACGAGACGTGCAAACAAGACAGATGAGCCGACAGTACAAACGAGGCAGTGGAAACGTGCCAGGATATTCGGAGGCCACGGGTACAAATGAGATGGCCTATACCAGTTTTTCTTCACTCATTCTCAGATGGGGGCCATTTGCGGCGATAACACATCATCGGTGTGAGGGCCGCCACACATTTGAAACCATTGGGGTTTGATCGCAGCACAATGACGATGGGAGGTGTTTTCACTCGTTGTGTATTGTTGGGTGCCGCACGTCAGGGGGTGCACGAAAGGTCACCAGGGGCCGCCAGTGGCCCGCGGGGCCTTACAATGAAGAACACTGGCCTCTACAATTGAGACGATAGGGATGAATTAGTTACACAGTCTAAGACCATGTTAATTTGACTATGAACGGTTTGTCCAAGTATTTTTTCCCAGTCAACTTTTGTGACTGGAAATATACTTAATTCAACATAGAGTACGTTCATGCACTGTTTCCGATTTATTTTCTAACGCCGTTGTTTTTGCCCTGACTTCTCTTTGATCCATCGTTGCAATTCGTTTTTCAAGAACACGATACCCATGAAATAGAGCCTAACAGCGTATTGGGCCCTTCCTGCTGAAATAAAATGTACGGAGAAAAAAATATATTTTAACGTCATCGCTTTTGTCATTTTTTTCCTGATCCTCTTGAGTTATCACTGGCTTGATCAGAATTTACTTGGGATAAATCGGGGGGTGGGGGAAGGACAAAATAAGAGTTTTAACAAAATGCATCCTCACTGATCGCTCCAGGCACCGTTCCACTCCACCTCGCCCCAAGGGTTGCGGATGCGGAGCAGCTTCACCTTCTGGCCACGGTAGTTCACCTGCACGCGCACACCTTGACGGGGTTAACTGCGTACGAGGTAAAGGCGCAGCCCTGCAATGTCTTGCTCAGCGTCACTGCTGGCGGCGGAAGCGCCCCCAGGTATCGGGCCTACTCCTGCATGCTGGTCGGACGTCTTTGGAAGAGGTCGGGGTAGCCACACTTCAGGGACGTGCGGTGAGGTCAATGGCTGGGGAGGCACTGGCTCGTGTCAGAGCCAGATTTACACACTGAGGGGGCGTGGCCTCACGGAGGGGGGGGCGTATCCTCACGGAGGGGGCGTGTCCTCACTGAGGGGGGCGTGTTAGACACATCCCCCTCAGTGAGGCAGATGTGATAGCTGCCTCCCCTGGTGCTTTTTCATTGCAGTTTCACGACGAGACCAGCGAGCCTAAATATCTATATACACATATGTGAAGTAAATTACCTGGAGTATGGAAGGCGAGGACATGAAATGAAGGGGTCTACAAATATTACATTGGTGACATACTGAGATAGTAACAGGCACACGCTTATTGCCCGCGCTCCATCCAGTTACTGAGGGGTTGCGTAATCAGAGGGGAGGCTGAGCTCGTCGCTGCCTCACCTCTCGTCTCTTCCTGTATTTGCCCCCGAGCTCCGCACATTTGGCGATTTTGACTATAAAAATGATTGGAATCATACAGAAATGACATTTATAACACAGATCAGTGAAAAAATCTTAATATTTTTTTAATTTGATTATTCTTTTTTTTTACTTTTCGTAACAGCTATTTTCATTGGCGTTTGACAGGTGAGGCTCTGCCTCCCCTGCCTCCCCCGACCGCACGTCCCTGCGCACTTTAACCCACCACACGCACCCTGCTATTGACCGTTTTTTGTCTGGTGGAGATATTCGTGATGTACTGCTGGGTGGACAGAGGCTATTGAACGGGTGACCTGTGAATTGCAGGTCCAGCGCATGAACCTTTGCACCATGGTAGCATCTCCTTGACTGTGTATAGTAGGCCCTGTAAAGAATACATTACATTGGAGTCTGGCACCCAGTATTCAATAACAACATATTTAAATCTATAATGCCTATAAAAATGCCACCCTGTGAAAGCCCTGGGAATCTTTGATGCTGTCCTGGCTGCCTCGGCTGTGCCTGGGATGCTGTTGTTGTTTGTTGTTTGTAGTTGTTTGTTGCCGTTGCTGGGCTCTAGCTGTTTTGTTTTCACCTGCTGTGCCACCGTGTTGCTCTGCTCTCTCCCGTGTTGCTCTCTCTTTGCCCCCGTCCCCCCACCTCCTCACCACCCTACATCTCCCTTCTCGAACTCAAGTCGCCGGGTTCATGGCTCGGTGCGTTACCACTGGGCAGGACGTGGTGGTGCGCACGTCTAAGCCATGCAGATTCAAGGCAGGGACGGTGCGTCAGGCGGAGCTCATTTTAATGCGCTCTGAAAATTTTTAAATCGACTGGGCTGCGATTGCGATCAGCATGTGGCAGTACAGCAAATAGGTTCGTAAACACGACTGTGTTATCCCCTCGTACTCAGGGCGGGTTTTCTCCCGGGCATTCTGGCTTCCTGCCACGTGAAGCGAAATTACCACCAGATCCCTCATTTAAATATGGAATTAGTCCGAATGCAGGACCCTCGTTTGAAAAAAAGAAAAAGCCTTGAGGCTCGGCGAGGGCTTTCCCGGAGCCACAGACGAGTAACGTTGCTTTGTGCTCTGACCTCATCGACCCCCGTGATGGAATACGCGTGGCCCTTCACGAGACCATTTGACGTCCGCGCCTCAGACTCGGAGGCATTCGTCACCTGCGGGGGGGGGGGGGGGAGGCAGCAGGAGACCCACCATGTTTAGACGCTACAGTTGCACACAAACAACCACCTCAACCGTAATGATGGCCATACAGCACGGCGCTCATCGTCCCAGTGTACATATCATCGGTATATAGTCTAGGTAATGTATGTATGTTGAAACTTCTTTCGCAGCATATGTAGCCGAATGTGCTAATCACCACAAGATGATGTGATATACTCTATCGTACAGTGTATCACATCATTATCATAATCGTCGTTTTTTTAAGATAACAGCTTTACCGAAGACCCTTATTCATTCTTAATTTTGGAGCTTTCGTGACTGCAGGAATTATTCTTTGGTTCTTTCGGTTAAGTCACGTCTAAAGATAAAATAATAAATTAAATAATAGCATATTCATCATTCAAATAATCACCATTGTTATTATTGTGAGGTAGAATAAAGGTCGGGTGAGAGGTGGGTTAGAGCTGGGGTTATGACCAGGTTTAGAGTTGATATTGGTTTAGGCTCATAGTTGGAGTTAGGTTTGGAGTTCAGGCTAGAGCCAGGGTTGGAATTGGGGTCAGGGTCATAGTTGGGGGTTGGAGTCTGGGTCAGGGTTAGAGCCAGGGTTGGAATTGGGGTCAGGGTCAGAGTTGGGGGTTGGAGTTTAGGTCAGGGTTAAAGCCAGGGTTGGAATTGGGGTCAGGGTCAGAGCTGGGAGTTGAAGATTGGGTCAGAGTTAGAGCCAGGGTTGGAGTTTGGATCAGGGTTAGCATTGTAGCCAGGGTTGGAATCTAGGTCAGGGTCAGAGCTGGGAGTTGGAGTCTGCGCCAGGGTCAGGGTTGGAGTTCCACGCACGTCGATGGAGCACCCCATCATGGAGCCCTTCTGTCGCGCCTTGCACATGATGCGGAACAGGTCGGGTGGAGCGGTCTTCAGCTCGAGCAGCTCGTACACGCCCCCCGTGAAGTCCTCCATGGCCTCCGCAATGCTGCCGCCCTTGAGCGCCTCATAAGAGCCGTTGAGCCTGTGTGCCGCGCGGTGGACACGAGCCAGGTTTAATCCACCGCTGGATGAAGTCCTCCACAAGCCGACGGCATCGCTCGAGATCCTTCGATGCAGCGGTCCGTCTAAGCGGGTTGCGTCGATTTTGTCGCTGTCTCCACGGCGGAAATCTGCTTAGGAGTGTTCCTTTGGCTTCCACTCCATCGCTAGTCTTGGCCACCGGCCATCATCCCTTCCACCAACGTGTCCTGCCCAAGCTCGCGTACTGTTTGCTCGTCATGAGTAAAGATCTACTATGCCATATGGATCGGATCGAAAATATTGCCGCTCGCACATTTTTTTTACGGAAGTTGAAAATGGTGCAAAGAAGCATGGAGAGGCGCGTGCCTGGAGTTCGACTGAGGCACAGAAAACAAAAAAAAAAACACATACATAGAACATATACAAGTTGTAGACATCACATTGATTTTTATAAAAATAAGTTGGCTTGGGTATGGCACATCGTGGCAAGAAGGGGAGATGATGAGAGTGGCAGCCAAACGAGCAGTGTGAGGAGAAGACCCTCATTCAGAAGTCGACAGATCAAGGCTCGTGGAGATGCTCATGATGATGATCCTCACTTGGAGTACGCCTTCTCGAGCAGCGCGCTCCAGAACTCGCGCTTGTCGGCCGAGTGCACGAACACGAGCTGCCCATTCTTCGTTGGAAGTCGGTCATCGATGAAGACGTCCATCCACTCTCCAAAGTGCCAGAACTTTTGCACACACGAAGACAAAGAGGCCCCCGTTTAGCCTGAAGAAACTGTCGGGGCAAATGTTGTTAGCAAGGACCTATAAAGGCTGGCCCGGCACATGAGGGGTTAGGTGGACAGCACCACGCCCGACCGCCTTTGTCTCCACAATGACAATGGTTACACATCGCACAAGGTACTCATTTGAGGCTGTGTCGACTTCCCATGATCGGTTCGGATAATCGTCACTGATGTTGGCCATGAGCGGGAATTGAACTCGGGCTGCCGGGTTCATTGAGCAGTGTGCTAACCTTTGCACTACCGCTCCCTACAAAGACAAAGATCCCTGGTATAGCCTTAACAGATTGTTGGGACGAGTTCTGTTAGCGAGCACCTATGAAGGACGGCACGGCACATGAGAGGGTGGTTGGCCAGCACCACGTTCGGCCGCCTTTGTCTCCGCAGTGGTGATGTTTACACACTGCACCAGTTACTCATTTGAGGCTGAGCCGACCCAGGACCGGTACAGATAATTGCCACTGGTGTTGGCCGTGAGAGGGAATCAAAGTTGGGTCGCTAGGTTCGTAGCACAGAGCGGTAACCGATACACTACCGCTCCCCACAATATACGTAAATACACATACATAATAATAATAGGGTTTTTCATAAATACACATACAACATAATAATATGTTTTTCCCCTTTTTTCTGGCAACAAACTGAAACCTTTTTAAGGGATGGATTCATGTCTGCATTAACCACAATACTTGCAGTGAAAATGCAGAGGACGCCAAAACGCCTGCAAGTATTGTGGTTAATGCAGACATGAATCCTCGTAAAAAAGTTTCAGTTTTGTTGCCAGAAAAAGGGGAAAACCCCTATTATTATTATATTTTGGTACTGGCAAAGGAGGTCTATTGATACACATACATCACTTATTGACTTTTTATTATCTCTAAATGGATCTCCCTGTGTATATTGAGAGACTTGCCTGGAAGTGGAATATTCCAGCGTAGCCATCCCTGAAGTTCTGGCCCGGGGGCACCACCTTCGCCAGCAGTTGATCGTTGAGTGTCAGTGACGCGATGGCAGCCAGCAGCCAACAGTCACCTGGTGAACCGCGCGGAATTCAGAGCGGTCGGTTCAGTCGAGACGCAGGTGGCAGGGGGGTTGTGGGGGGGTGTGAGATGCACTCAGCCTCGGTCCCACTTGCCCTGAGCTTGTTAGAGCAACAGTGCATTCCTGGCGCTGCACTGCCTGCTCCGTGGGCCAGTGCAGAAATTGGTACCACCTACGGCTGCAAAGCTTTAGCAGTATCGATGTATTTATATGGCCAATAAGAGTTAATTACCTGACAAGCCCCATTCATTTCAAATGGTTGTGAAATCAATTCACTGTTAGTTATCGGCCACGTAAGGAAATGTGGGGCCACGAAAGTGATGCCAGCCCAGGTGGTAGCGACAAATGAAACATGGACTATGTGGTCGTGGTGGTGATGGTTGTGCTCGTGACCATGCAATGACACTCAAAATAAATCTCGGTACAAAATCGAGGCCATGTGAAGCATCGAAGATTCGCTGACAGGAGGTCAAGGAACAGCCCCAGGTGTTATGGGCGAACTGAGATGGCTTGCAGATACCATCCCAAAGGACACGCACACACACACACATTGTCATTATCCTAGTTGTAATGAGTGTTCATTTGTTATATGGGATAAAGGAAAAGACCTCCCGTGTAGTCTTAGCAGACTTTTGGGCAAAGGGTTGTTAGCGAGCACCTATGAAGGCTGGCACGGCACATGAGGGGTGGGTCGCCAGCACCACGCCCGCCCGCTTTTGTCTCCCTAGCGGCGATGCTAACATACCACACCGAGTACTCATTTGAGGCTGAATCGATGTAGGGGAGCCCCAGGACCAGTTCAGATAATTGTCACTAGTGGTGGGAATCAAACTCGGGTCGCTGGGTTCGTAGCGCAGAGCGCTAACCGATACACTACCACGCCCCATTCAGCTCACACACACGCACACGATGTTACAATTTCATCTTCTGCCACGTGCCTTACCCAAAGCGCCCTGTTTAATGTCCGTTCTTGTGGCACCATCCACGATGAACTCCGGGTTTTGAACGATCTCCTGCAAACAGTGCAAGGTGTAAAGGTGCAGCCCTGCACATTTTCTCGCTCAAACCACTGCTGGCCGGCAAAAAATGAACCCGTAAAAACAAAGTTTTTCACTATAAATCCTTTATATGCGTGGCGGCTAGAGTCCTCTCGTCCTCTGGCTTGAGATGGCTGCCACCTATGGGTCAGATGATTGCCTGCCACCATTAAGCAATTGGTAATTCAATATTTTACAAAAATTCCTAAAAAGTGTAAAGTTATGGAAAAAATTTTTCACGAAAATAAATTGTCATGCACAACGAGTCTGTGTGCAAAATGTCAGCTCGATTGGACCATGGGAAGTGGGTTAAAAAACGACCGAAAGATTTGCACGGTCGTAAGCGTGCAAGCAAGCAAGCAAGTGAACTTAATATAAAGGATTTTTAAAAAGAGCCTCCACTACAGGCAGCTCTCGAGAAGCCCGCCACTCTACCCCACCGTCAGAAGGAGGTCAGAGGTCGGTTACCTGCAGCTCCGGAGACGAATGCGCTTCGAGGCTCTCCCGACACTATAATTACACCTTAAAAAAACAACCCTCCTAATTATTCTAGATTTGAAGTTTTCGTGACTGCAGGGATCCAATGCTCTTTGGTTCTTTCGGTAAAGTCACGTAGGTATAAAATAAATTCCTCCTAATTATTTTCAGAATAGTGATTACAAAAACACATGGCTTGACGGCAGAGGTGTGGACTCGAGTCATGTGACTTGGACTCGAGTCAGACTCGAGTCATGAATTTGATGACTTGCGACTCGACTTGGACTTGCATAACAATGACTTTGTCCCACCTATGAGATGTGGACTCGAGTCATGTGACTTGGACTCGAGTCAGACTCGAGTCATGAATTTGATGACTTGCGACTCGACTTGGACTTGCATAACAATGACTTTGTCCCACCTCTGCTTGACGGTATTCATTAAGTACCGTCCCGTTGTATTCACACGCGTTGCAGCTCTCGAAATATGTAGGGTTTTTTTAACCGACTTCGAAGAAAATAGCTCTTCTTGTTATTTTGCTTGCTCACACCTGCCCTCGATGGTATTTTGGCCAGCTGTTCCACGTTGTGGTCGATCGTCTTGTAAAAGATGGGAGTTGCCGACACTTTACCCCCACCGAACAGTTGGATGGACAGATGCGGCGGTGAGGATTTAAGGAAATTCCACATTGTTTCAACTACCCGTGCCTGGAGAACAAAAACGAACCGGGGACCTTTGCATTGGAATTCCATTGTGGTCACCAATTACTCCATGGCCGCCTCTTACGAACAGCACCATGATGGAAATTAGAAACGTGCGTTTAGAGTATGTATGAATTCTAGATTTTAAGCTTTCGTGACTGCAAGGATTCATACTCTTAGTTTTTTCGGTAAAGTCACGTAGGTAAAAAATAAAATTAAAATTAATAATAATAAAAATCACGACGTTTCGGAGGCAACACAAGTCTCCGTCATCAGGTGGGACCGTCACAGCCAGATTTGCTGTATCAAGTGAGGCAGGGATTCCAAGATGCAAGTTCTTAAATACAAGTTCAGGGGGAGTATGTATATAGCATGTATGAATGTTGAACTTCTGTATGTAACAAACCGTGCTGATCGTAGGCCCGAGTATTTGGCTGCGATCAATTCCCACGTGATAAGCAACTTCGTTGCGCTATCATTTGTGGCCAGGCCGCTTCTGCAAAAGAGCCGTATAGCTCAGTGGGGCATTAGCTGGTAAAATAAATAAATAAAATGTTCGCACGATTCCCCATTCAAGCACGCAACGCAAATAATGGGAGCGTACAGTGGCGTTCGTTACATTTAAATAGTCTCACTCCGCTTTCTCCACGGAACGTTGGTCTCTACTCAGGCATGCCGCTACACAGCGCGGACACTGCATTGTCAGAGGCGTGGGTTGACATGGCCAGGGCGTTGTCAGCTTCGCGGCAGTTCCACGGCAAGTGGCGTCTTGCGGCTCTGGGCAAGCGGCATCTTGCAGTGTGTCGGGACGCAGGCCAAGGGGGCCGTTGACGCTAATCAAACGTGCGAAAGTGAATCTGTGACAGCACTTTGCCGATCCACTGCTGGATGAAGGCCTCCCCATGATGCACATGGAGTTGTTTTCCCCCATAACTTGACCGCGCTGACCGGTGCGGGTTGTTGAAGTGGTAAGGGGCCGTGCATAAATGACGTCACGCGATTTTGGACGATTTTTTTACCCCCCCCCCCTCTCGTCACACGGCGTCACAAAAAGTTAGACCCCCCCTCAAATATGACGTCACAAAGCTCTGCCCCCCCCCCCCAAATAAATAAAACATGCTTCAAATCGCTTTAAACTATTGTCATTGTAGCGCTGCACGCTGATGTTGTAGGAGAAAACATTGATTACAAAGTCTATTTAATTAAGTAGAACGTGTTGTCTATATTTATTTAAAGTTGCGCATTTGGATGTGACGTCACATTTCTCAAACCCCCCCCCCGCTCGTCACACATCGTCACAAATGTCTGACCCCCCCCCCCTAGGTGCGTGACGTCATTTATGGACGGCCCCTAATCCCAGGACATCGGACATCGGCTGTGGTTGCCAATGGAACTCGGGTAACCGGTTTCATGGCACGATGCGTTTAACCACTGCGTCGAGGGATTTCTGAATTTGATCTGCCTTCCGTGGGGAGCAACAACAGTAACTAGCGTCGTGGCTTCAGATGTATTGCTGTGCCCACTTCAACACACACTCTAGTGTTCTCTTACATGGGTCTGTGTGTTCCCGGTACACATGTGTACACAGTAGGGAGTATATAACAATAATTTCCTCTATATCTCGATTTAAAGCTTTCGTGACTGCAGGGATTCATCTTCTTGGTTCTTTCGGTAAAGTCACGTAGAAGGGAAATAATAAAATAATACAAATAAAACAATAAAATACAATTCTCACGACGTTTCGGCCACAACGCAAGCAGCCGTCCTCAGGTGAAGAACAGGTCTGTCGGAAAGACAGCGTCTGAATGAACACCACCAAGTTTGGCAGCGTATATTTAAGCTGGGTTAGGGGAGGAAGGGCGCCTTGACAAAGGAATTTGCATATCAACAGAGGAATTTAGCATATTACTAAATTCCTCTATATCATTTACGTATGATGGTGACGATTCAATTGAAGAATCGATTTTTGTCGGTCAATATAACGGCCTCTGGTGGCTAGAGGGGTGAGGCACGTGACGCTATTGCTCTAACAGTATATACAACAGATACGAATTGTGACAATCGATTAAATATTTGGGGGTGGTCAGTTGTTGCACGCCCATTATGTGCAACTTGATTATTTATCGGCAAAGTACACCGATAGATGATGCGATGAATACGCGGGTTCAATAGCACACGAAATTTAGAAAATCAGAGGTTGCAATACTCAACCGTAGTTGCGTGAGCGGTGACTGCGGCCTCGTGTTTTATAATTTTAAGTTTAACAAAGCGTCATTCACTCAAAACTGCGTCTCGAAATCGCCGAGGAAGCACAGACAAGCCGGAAGGCAGCCAGGCGGTGACCTCGCTGTTCTATATATATAAAGATGTTATCAACCAATCAATGGCTTGTGTTGCAATCGAAACGTCGTATTCTATTATTTCTTTTATTTCTACGTTACTTTACCGAAAGAACCAAAGAGTAATCAATGGCTCATCTTCTTGGTTCTTTCGGTAAAGTCACGTAGAATGGAAATAATAAAATAATAAAAATTAAACATAATAAAATAATTCTCACGACGTTTCGGCCACAACGCAAGCAGCCGTCCTCAGGTGGAGAACAGGTCTGTCGAGAAGACAGACCTGTTCTATTACTTCCATTCTACGTGACTTTACCGAAAGAACCAAGAAGATGAATCCCTGCAGTCACGAAAGCTTTCAATCGAAATTTAATCAATGGCTGTTTGCATGTGAGTGGAAATCAGAGCGCCGGGAGAAAACCCCGCGCGTGGAAGGGGTTGAAACACTCCATCCCATACAGATGGAACAGGTGGGAGTCCGCACCGAGCTGTAACACTTTCTCCCGGCGAGCAAGGGCAACGGCTCCTCCATCGACACGCACGGGAAGGGAGTTTCTGCGACATTTGTGTGTGATCCACGAAACCCTCGCCTCCACGGTTTTGATTACGGGCGTGCACCACCACCGCCCGGCTTGGCGAAGCCTTCATCCAGCAGTGGATTGACCATGGCGGATGATTAGTCTGCTCGCTCTGTTCTCACCGTGCTGTGTTCATGTCAGACTTCAAAATCAGCTGTCGTGTGTGTGTGTATGTTTTAAATTAACAGCGTTGTGCGTAAAATTCTTGTCTTGGAATTCAGACAACCTCCCTCCCCCCCCTCCATGCCGTAACGTGCACCCGAAGCGAATCATTGCTGTGCTATGGAGAAGAGACGTTGCCCGACATTTTATCTTTTTAAAAAATACATTTTCTCTTAGGGCAGTGATTTGACACATTTGTTTGAGTGTTGGTTATATGTCCGTATGCACATCTCGTCAAGGCAGTATCACGAGATTGTTAACCAGCTAATCACTTCGTAAAACAAACAAAAAACTACGTGGGCCGGAATCCCTATTGGCTAATTAACTTTTTTTTTTAAAAGTTGTTCCTATTGAAAGATATAATAGGAACATGTTCTTCTTGGTTCTTTCGGTAAAGTCACGTAGAATGGAAATAATAAAGAAGACAGAGTCTGAATGAAACAACCAGCCTGGGATTGTTTCATTCAGACTCTGTCTTCTCGACAGACCTATTCTTCACCTGAGGACGGCTGCTTGCGTTGTGGCCGAAACGTCGTGAGGATTATTTTATTATGTTTTATTTTTATTATTTTATTATTTCCATTCTACGTGACTTTACCGAAAGAACCAAGAAGATGAATCCCTGCAGTCACGAAAGCTTTAAATCGAAATAGGAACATGTTGTTGGCCTTTTGTGTGGCCCCTGGTGGCCTTTTATGCGGCCCCTGACCTGCGGGCCCCCGACAGCACACAACGAGTGACAACACCGCCACCTTGCAGGTGGTGTGCCGGCCCTCACACTGATGATGTCTTATCGGCGAAAGTGCCCCCCCCCCCCCCCACCTCTGAAAATTGGTGAGGAACACTGGATTAGACAATATAATCCGATCTCGGCAGCATTATGTGTGTACGTATGTTGAACTTCTTTCGCACCGTACGTAACCAACCGTGCTAAACCGGAGGCACTAAGTAAGGCTTGGGCTGGGCACGTCTCCAGAAGGGGATTGCGGGCGGGCAGTGATCAAGGAATTCTGACGGTATGGCGGCCAAGGAATTGAACACGCGTGAGGAAGGACATCCATCGACGGGATCGAACAATGAAATCCGTTAATGTGCAGGTGGCGAGGCGGATTATCGCAGGATCATGAGGTGTAGTGGCGGCTTCATCGAGCGGTAGATCGACCATGGCTGATGATGGTATGATGAGGTTGGTAAAATGCGACAGAAACGGACATTTGTCTAAATATTTGCGACCTGGTTCATAATCAGAAGTGAGCTGCTTATGCAACACAAGCACACGTTCAGGAATCTGGAATTACAAGTGACAGTGAAAGTGTCATGATCATTCTTTGAGCCTCGGTGTGACGGGCACTGCGGTTATGAATTGAGACTTTGTGAAGCGTGTACATGCCATTCAATCAAGCGATGGATCATTTAACTACTTTTGAACACTTTCTAAGCGCTTCCACTGCTGGATGAGGGCTTGCTGGTGGCCGGTGAAGAATTTCAGAGGACAGTCGTGACGATTATGAGTATGCACTCTATGATCGTGCTCTTACGCCTGACAGTGATGCGAATGTGTGTACTAATACGGTGCAATGTTCACCTTGTTGTAATTCAATCGCGGATGATGAGATACACTCTACAGTACAGCACTTCTGTTTCATCTTGATGATGGAGCTTCCATCTACGGTGCCATTACTTCTGACAAGATGATGATGTTAATGATGACGATGACAGGAGGATCATCCGCAACAGTGTTCTTACTCCTTCCCGACATCATGTTGATGAGGGTGACTCTCTCAACGGTAGCGTCACGCCGACACGCACATGGTCGCTGTGCTATTGAAAACTTTAAAGGCCATAACACACTGATGGTGATAACGCACTGAGTGTTCGTATCTTGGGTATGATGATAATGGTGTACACTTACGCACCTTTGTTAATCCACTGATGAATGATGGAGCGGGTGGAATTTAAACAAAACTTATAATTTATTTCAACCGGCGCACCGGGACATCGACCGAAATCTGACCGGCCACACCTCTGGATTACAAGTCCAGTGTGCTAACTTTCCATCACACAACGGCAACATCTCAATGATGATGATATTTGATGATGGATTATCGTGATGAATATCATTGTGAAAATGCATTTTTACCTGCGGTCGCTTCCACTGGTGTCGTTGTCCGGAGAAGGACGGACCCAGGGATGAGTCCGTGGCCGGGAACTCCGCGTCCTCAAAGAGGGCACCTTTCGCCAGGCACTCCCTCTTCAGCTCCGCGAAAGCCTTGTGCTTCGTCTGGCACACGAAGGCACCCCTGTTCCTGATGGCGCTGTTGCTGAAGGCCCCGGGCTCCTGGGGACCGAACACGGCCGCGGGATTCTGCAGAGCGGACGCGTTCCCCCCTCGACCGCCGGCACCTAGATTGTCTGTCGAGAAGAATGCCATCTTCTACGAAAACTTCTCGAGTTCCCCGTAGCAGCCTGTTAGTGTGTGTGGGGAATTAGTTAGCCAAGCTTGGCTGTCTAGCTAGCTTATAAGCTGTCAACGTGTGATTGTGATGATGATCGCGATGCTGCCTGTGGTTGTGAGTGCGCTTTGCTCCGTGCAGGATACACGTCATGCGGGGAAACAGAGTTTGTGTTGTGTTTTATTTCATTATTAATGCGCTTTAGTTGTTGCCGAGAGCGCAGGGAACAAAAAAAACTGGGCTGGGTCGGTTTGGGCTGGTCCGGGTTGCGACTCCACCCATCCGAGTCAAGCACAGAGCTCCCACCCCACCCCATCTCTCTCTCTCTGCCATGCAACAGTCAGGGATTTTTTTCACCCAGCTCTGCGACCCGGAAAATATACTTTTGTATGTGCAGTATGCCCCTCGCTACAGCTGTGGCCAGGGTAAAAAAAATGTTTCAAAAATTCCTCCGGCAGCGGGGAAGGGGGAAGATTTTAAGGAGCTCTGCCCTGGGACAGCCTCCGGCTGTAATTAGGTCCGGCAGTGGCTATTGGTCACGCGCAGTTTGATTCATTACGGTCAGTGAGAAATTCGGCTCGGTTGCACAGCGATGCAGCCAAAAGCCACTAAATATGCATTGCTTCTTAAACTCGACCAGAGTTAAGAAAATGCATTCGTCATTCTCTTAGGTTTTTTCGGTAAAGTCACGTAGGTAAAAATTTTAAATTAATAAAAGTAAAATAAGACAAATTAAAAAATTCACGACGTTTCGGAGGCAACACAAGCTTCCGTCTTCATGTGGGACCGTCACAGCCACGACAGCTGTATGACTTTACCGAAAAAACCTAAGAGTATGAATCCTTGCAGTCACGAAAGCTTCAAATCTAGCATTCGTCATTGTCATAATAACCAGCCATAATCTCTCCACTGCTGAATGAATGCCCTCTCCACGTCGTGTCGGCCATGGGAGTTGTTTGACCATACTTCACCGCACCACTGGTCAGTGCGGGTAATTAAAGCGATGCTAATCATCATTGTGGTTAGGTGATTAATACTATTTTTTTCAACTCTGTCAACGCAGTCCTTTTTTAACTCACGTTGACTATTTGGAGCGGCGGCGCGTTGGTGCGCTCTGAACCTGGTGAACTAAAGATCTACTTCCGATGTGTTTACCTTTCCTATACTTTGCACTCATATTATCGTGTTGTGTATTGTTTGCTGCTGTAACGTTCTGACCGGCCACTTACTCGACACCTGTGAAAAAGAACGCTGTAGCCCATCGGATTCCTCCGGTATAAATAAAAATTCTGATTCTGAACGGGTTCTGCCAACGTATGTGTGTGCGTGAACGTGTGAAACGAGTTAAGACCATCCCCTCGCCCTGGGCGAACGGTTCGTGTGTGACTGTGTTGCTAGGCAATTTAGCACCCTTCCGAGACACGCCACGCCACGCCACAGTCAAGACTCTGCCATCATTCATATGGCCGGGAGTACGGCCGAAGTGGCCCGGTCAATATCTCAAATGCTTCTCGTTTAATGATGCAAGAGGGCGGGTCATTGTGTGGCCCGCGATCAGTTTCGACGGTTGCGTCGCACGCCTCTAATTCCGCAATTGTGGAGAGAGGCGAGAGTTGGTGAATCACAAAAATGTTGTTGAGCTTCCTTCCCGAGGACGCAGCGGCGCCCATAACCTGGCTCACCTGTTCCATCGGTATGGGATAGAGTGTTTCCCCCTTGCAGGCGGGGGTTTTCTCCGGGCACTCTGATTTCCACTCACGTGTAAACAGACATATTTACGCGATCTAACCCCCCCCCCCAAAAAACCCTGTATTATGGATGATGTTGGTCGCGAAAGCGTACGTGTTAAACAGTAATTGATTGGCTGGTAAGATCTTTTAGAATAATATATCGAGGACTGCAGAACTTGGGGGGGTGGGAATATTTGGTGTGGCTGCTGTTGCCGCCTTCCCACCTTGTCTGCGGTTCCTACTCGCACCCGAGTCGTTCCCTCTGTTGGAGAGCGAGCGAATGCTGCGCGCGTTACAAGTTGAAGTTGTTATTTGTATTATCACATTATTATCTGACGGAGCAAAAGAAGAAGGTGCTGCACTGTATTTTGTCTTTTTCAGTGGTGACAGTGCCGGGCGTAACCCACCCATTTGTCCAGGTATGTAATTACATCGTCTGTGGGATCAGGTTTTAAAGTTGTATTTGGGTTATGCAGCCAAACAGCTTCTTCAAAGGTCGTACAAAGCAAGGAAAAAGATCCCTCGTGTCGCCTTAACAGGACTATTGGGGGAAATGCTGCTAGCGAAAACCTTAGAAGGCCGTAAGGGCACACGAGGGGGGTGGGTGGCCAGCACCACGCCCGACCGCCTTTGTCTCCCCAGTGGCGATATATACACATCGTACCAGGTGTAAAATTACCTTAACAATCACCCGGAATGCACGCCATATCACGTCAAATCTTGGAAGCAAGCTTGGATCACCATGGCATAGCAGTCTTCTGGACTACGCTACGTGATGGGCAGCAGAGGGCAGTGCACCAACATTTTTCTCTGTTCCTGCCAGGCTTTGCTCCCGCGTTCATCCGCGTCCACGCGTCCCCCACCTTCGCGAGCTCGCACTGACCAGCTTGGTGAAGTATGGTGAAATAACCATCAAGACCCGCAGTGGTGCGGGGGAAGGCCACCAACCAGCAGCGTGTTGGCAAAGGGCGATCATCTTTACACGTGCCTCTACGTGATTTAACGTTGATTTACATTTGCAATAATTTAGATTATTTGCGTGATAGGGGCCGTCCATAAATGACGTCACGCTATTTTGGACGATTTTTGACCCCCTCCCGCCCCCGTCGTCACACGGCGCCACAAAAAGTCAGACCCCCCCCCTCGAATATGACGTCACAAAGCTCTGCCCCCCCCCCCAAAAAAAAAGAAAACATGTGGCGCTGCGCTCTAATGTTGTAGTAGAAAACATGTATTAAAAAGTATATTTAATTAAGTAGAACGTGTTGTCTATATATATTTAAAGTTGCGCATTTTGATGTGACGTCACATTTCTCAAACACCCCCCCCCCCCCTCGTCACACCTCGTCGCAAATGTCTGACCACTCCCCCCCCCTAGGTGCGTGACGTCATTTATGGACGTCCCCATAGGGTTACTTTACTTCATTTATGTACTTTTGTTTGTTTTTGCTTTTGTCATTTCTGTGACCCCTTTGTCACGCTTGCAAATGAGACTCAGCCTGGTCTCTTGAGTTTTAAATCTTGGTTAAACAAAATAAACTTGAATCCATTTGTAGTGGGCACCGTGACGACAGAGACGGTTGAGTAGAGGCAACACGTATTTATTACAGCTTCACATTCAAAGAGGTAACGGCCTCTTCACCCGCTACTCTCAAGGGAGGTATTCCCAATCTGACTCGCTTACTCTCAAGGGACTACCTGACCTGGCCCAGCCAAGGCACAGGTCTCGACCACCAGCCACACGAAGCCGGCCCTTGCAAGGACATCGGCTCCGAGGCTCTGGGTCGCACCACTGGCTTGCTCTGCCCGGCCCTTAGAAGGACAGCGGATCAGAGGAGTCCCAGGGTTTAGCTAGCTGGACTTCGGTCTTCAGCTGGTTCTTCGTCTTCGGCTTGTCCCAACTGAACTCTCTCTCTCAGGGTCTCGACTTTTATACAATTCCCCACCGAGGGGCGGGGTTCTGTGGGATCACACACACCCCCCAGCCCCCTCCCCCGAGAGGGGCCCCGGATAGGGATATCACAACCGCCCCGCACAGGTAAGTAATGGGAGTTAACCAGAGCTGGTGTGCGCGCGTTTCAATACCACCACCACCACCACACATTGCTGGATGAAGACAATCCCCATGCCTCCATTTGACGATGATTCTGCAATGTAATAACCCACACAGCACACTTTGGGTATTGACTGATTACTTTAAATATTATGCCCTTATTTTTCTTAGCTTCAACACAACGTAGAGACTAGCCGCGTGTGTGAAGGTTACTTCATGGGTCCAAAATTTCCGTCACGGTTGATGCAATAGTTACCAATTTGTGCAAAGGTTAAAGTGGTTTTATGGATGTCCCTCGTCCTGAGAACGTGGAATTTCCATCACTGGCGGAGATGATCACCACCCCAGGCTGATTTTACAGGGTGGCAATTTGAACAAGTATTTCTTGTTCAGCGATGTGAGGGGCCGTCCATAAATGACGTCACGCACCTAGTGGGTGGGGGGGGGTTAGACATTTGTGACGATGTGTGACGAGGGGGGGGGGGGTGAGAAATGTGACGTCACATCAAAATGCGCAACTTTAAATAAATATAGACAATACGTTCTACATAATTAAATAGACTTTTTATAAATGCAGCGCCACATTAAATACGCACTACAATGACAATAGTTTAAAACGATTTGAAGCAGGTTTTATTTTAGGGGGGGGGGGGGGGGGCAGAGCTTTGCGATGTCATATTTGAGAGGGGGGGGGGTTTGACTTTTTGTGACGCCGCGTGACGATGGGGGGGGGGGGGTCAAAAATCGTCCAAAATCGCGTGACGTAATTTATGGACGGCCCCAAAATCATAGAGCTTGTCTTCTATCTGGCAGTTCACCAGCATCGGTGCAAGCGAGCCTGACTCTGCTGATGAGACATTGAATGTTGAAACGGGTCCGGAGTTGTCTTGGATTAAATAATTGCGCTGATGAAAAAAAAGAACACTCCCATAATAAGGCCGCGTGGCTGATGGGATGTAAAAAAATGTGTGAGAGACAAGTATAGGAGGTGTATAATTCAACATGTGCTTGTTATTCTGATTATTTGGTAATACTGCGTTGTCAGTGGAACACAAACAACTCTCGTCGGTGGCAAATCATTTTCCACTTTGGTACCAAGTTCACTCATTATGGGACCTCCTTTGCCAGTACCAAAATATGAGAATAGGTTTTCCCACTTTTTTTCTGGCAACAAAACAGGTGTTAAGATGTTAAAACACCAAACTGAAACCTTTCAGTTCAAGGGGAAAACCTTTTCTCAAGTTCACTCATTTGAGGAAACGAAATTGATCGCAATCAAACATCACGATTCTATAATACAGTATTACATTATACTGGTAGGAACCACCTGGTTCCACCAGCCCAAAGGGGATTATTGTGTCCGTCCGTCCGTCGTGCATCCAAAATTGGGAGGGGTCGGGCTGGGTGGAGAGGGTGGGGAGGGGCTGGGTGAGAAGGGTGGGGAGGGGCTGGGTGGGGAGGGGCTGAGCGGGGAGGGTGGGGCTGGGTGGGGGATGGGAGGGGTGGGGCTGGGTGGGGAGGGGCTGGTCACCCCGTGGTGCCCTTATAAAACTCAACATTTAACCTACTCACGCCGGCTTGTGCCCGCCCTCACAGTCGGGCATATTTGCAGAATACACCACACCGCCGTTGACCCTGGCCATTGACCGAGCAACCCAACGTTCCTACCAGCTCCCTCCGCAGGAATGTGTTTCTATGTGTACCGCTGTAAATGGGCTACGTGTACTTACCTGCAGTAGCAGACAGAGCCCACCAGGGGTAGTAACTTGGACCGGCATGAGGGTCGCAACATTCCCCAGCCCCAAAGTAGGGGAGGGGCTGCGGGGTGTTCTCGGATCCCCCAAGACCCCCCCCCCCTGGAACTCTCTGGAAGGGAGGCGTGGCTAGGGGCGGACACACATGGGGAGGTGTATAAAAGCCGGACCTCTGGACGAGTCCGCGGCCAGTCCTAAGACCAGCTAGCCTAGGACCCTGGGAACCCCTAGACCCGCTGCCCTTGTAAGGGCCGGGACTGAGTGGGCCAGTGGTGAGACCCTGACGTCCTTGTAAGGGCCGGGACCGAGTGGGCCAGTGGTCGAGACCCGTACCTTGGCTGGGTCGGGTCAGTATAGCCCCCCCTAGATCACCCTTAGCCGGAGGAGAGAGAGCCCGTGGTCCCAATGATAGGGCACACTAGCCCGGAGGCCGTACCTCCCCAGGCAGGAGGTTAAGGGTCTGCTGCCTTTTGTGTTAAGACTGCTATTGTTACCGGTGTTGTAAATAAACGCGTTGCCTCTACAAGTCGTCTCCACTCTCCTTGAACCCACTACACATGTGTAATAAAAGACTCTGTCAGGCGATGCTGGTCTCCGTCCGTGTTTTATTCAGGTTCTTCTCCGCACCCCCCACTGGCCTCCTCTCGGACCAGTGTCGTCTCGCGTGCGCCCCACACACGCTCTCTCTCGCGTGCCCCGCACGCTCCTCCATTAGCTCCTCTATTCCCGCACTCCGCACACCGCTGGCCGACGGCGTGCAGAGGTCCTTCGGCCACGTGGCCGATGGCGCGGATCCTTTCTCACCACCCAACGTGGCTCAGCCTCTCAACTTCCCCGACTGCCCCGATCTCTTCCGGCTCCCACTTATATACATTCCCCCGCACGTGACCCTGACTCCTCCCCTTCTGGATCCTCAGATCCGGCCTTCCCATACTATCCCGCTGGCTCCGCCCCCATTCACCTCGCCTCCCATTGGAGCCGAGGTGAACGGTGGCCCCTCCCACACGCCCCACAGACCAGGCTCCGCCCCCCAACACCCCGGCCGTGTGATTGGACCAGAGCCCAGCAACAACCCCATTTACGCTCGCATTACACATGTAAGCAAACTGAATGACACGTTACCTTTCACGAGTCAGTTACTAATTTGCATTATGGGCATACGACAGTAAAACTATTTCGGTGGGGAGGGGACAATTGCCCACCCCCCCCCCCACACCGTTGCCACCCCCCAAGTCCCCCATCGTTGCCCCCCACCGTGGGTGCGTCTCCGGCCACAAGACAAAGATCCCACCTTTTAACACGGAGGCTTTCGCGACCAGTATTATTACGACTATAATGAGCCAAGAATGTTTGTGTAACGCGCGTGACGTCACTCCACATGCCGCACCCCCCCCCCCCCGTCATTAATATTCATGAGCGGGTGGATTTTTACACTCTCACCCGAGAAAGTGAAGATGCTGGATGTAATTACCAGCAAAACGTCGTACTCAAATTCTAAATGTTGTGGGTTCACTCTTCAAACACACCGGTGGGCTGAAGAAGTAACTAATTGGCGTTTTGTTAACGTGACACATTTTTTACTGATTGCCCGTGTCGGGTGGTGGAGGGTTGCAACACATTTATAATAACGCGATATAACCCAAAAACCTTTATGAAAAATCTCCCCTATAGCCTGAGCCATTGGGGTGGGCAAGTGCTGTTAGCGAGCACCTATGAAGGTCAGCACAGCACACGAGGGGGTGAATGGCCGGCACCACACCCGGCCGCCTTTGTCTCCCCAGTGGCGATATTTAACACACCGCACCAGGTATTCATTTGATGCTGAGTCGACCTAGGGGAGGCCCAGGACCGGTTCAGATCATTATAATCGTCACCGGTGTTGGCCATGAGCTGGAAACGAACTCAGGTGGGCCCGGCTTCGTAGTTGCACGAACCGCTCCCCACCCAACTGGAAGAGCGCAAAGCTCCCTCTAAACATTCGCATGGCCTGGTCAGTGGCCAACTTGGCCACCCACAACTCTTGGTCACAACCGCCCCCCCACCCCCCACCCCCCAACGTGGGCGACGGTAAAACACAAGCTGCTGTCTGTAAATACAGACAGAGGTGACGCGCACAACGTCACAGCCGCGACGAAGCCGACATGGCGGCTCGGGGCAGCAGCAGCAGCGTCGCCGTCACCGCCGTCACCGCCGTCCTCCTCCTCCTACACTTCGCGCTCTGCGCCGTGGCCGTCGCGCCTCAGGTCGGCAAGAAGGACGGCGTCTTCAACGCGGTGAGGGAACGGCGAACGGCTGCGGCGATCATCGTGGGCCTGGATCCGAGACGGGGGGGGTGGTGGTGGTGGTGGTGTTCTCGCCACCACAGCCACCCAAGGCGAATTTGGTAGTGCGGATGGACGAACGCTCGTGCGTGATTGGTCGCCACCGTCCACCGGGAGTCGGCCGTCGTCCAATCGCGTGCGAGCAACGCCGAAGGTCCCACGCGCGTCTTCGCTGGGGAATTGGAAGTCGCGGAGCGGCCTGAGAAATTCGTGTCATTTGTTTTCGTTCTTGTTGTTGTTGTTGTCGTTGCCGCAGCGCCCTGGAATCCCAAACCCACGGATTGGCCCGGGGTGAGAGTTACCCACCCCAGGCTGTGATCTACATCCCCCGCCCCGTCGCTCCCCTCTCGGTCCCACCTCGGGGAGTTTCCCATGCTGTCCTCGCAGGGATTCTGTCTCTCTATGTGTCTCAGTGTGTGTCTCAGTGTGGTGTGTGTGTCTGTGTGTGTGAGTGGTGTCTGTGTGAGTGGTGTCTGTGTGAGTGAGTGGTGTCTGTGTGAGTGGTGTCTATGTGTGTGTGTGAGTGGTGTCTGTGTGTGTGGTGTCTGTGTGTGAGTGGTGTGTCTGCGTGTAAGTGGTGTCTGTGTGTGTCTGTGTGTGTCTGTGTGTGAGTGGTGTCTGTGTGTGTCTGTGTGTGTGTGGTGTCTGTGTGTGTGTGGTGTCTGTGTGTGAGTGGTGTCTGTGTGTGAGTGGTGTCTGTGTGTGAGTGGTGGCCGTGTGTGAGTGGTGTCTGTGTGGTGTCCGTGTGTGAGTGGTGTCTGTGTGGTGTCCGTGTGTGAGTGGTGTCTGTGTGGTGTCCGTGTGTGAGTGGTGTCTGTGTGTGTCCGTGTGTGAGTGGTGTCTGTGTGTGTCTGTGTGTGAGTGGTGTCTGTGTGTGTCTGTGTGTGAGTGTGTGTCTGTGTGTGAATGGTGTCTGTGTGAGTGGTGTCTGTGTGTGTCTCTGTGTGAGTGGTGTCTGTGTGTGCCTGTGTGTGAGTGGTGTCTGTGTGCGTCTGTGTGTGAGTGGTGTCTGTGTGTGTCTGTGTGTGTCTGTGTGTGTGTCTGTGTGTGTGTGAGAGTGGTGTCTGTGTGTGTGAGTGGTGTCTGTGTGTGTGTGTGAGTGGTGTATGTGTGTGTGTGAGTGGTGTATGTGTGTGTGGGTGTATGTGTGTGTGTGTGTGTCTTGTGTGTGAGTGGTGTCTGTGTGTGAGTGGTGTCTGTGTGTGGTGTCTGTGTGTGTCTGTGTGTGAGTGTGTGTCTGTGTGTGAGTGGGTGTCTGTGTGTGGTGTCTGTGTGTGAGTGGTGTCTGCGTTTTTGTAGCTCGCGACGCGGGCGGCCTCGTCGTAATCCTCGACGGGGAAGACTGTCGTGGCGTGTAACCGGTGTGGAAATCGTTCGACTCAAAATGCAGCCGTTCTTTATCCACACTGGCTGAAGGAGGTGTCTCCCTACGCCATGTCATCCATGCATACCTGTCAAACCCCTTATCAGTGCTTACCTCATTAGATAACAATTCAGACCTTGTTGGTCATCCCATGCGTGCCCTTATAAATCTCAACGTTCATCCTAAAGTTCCATCACATGGGAGAAACGCAAACAAATTAATTTTTTGTCCGTATTGAAACGGCTGTACGCCGTATGGACCTGAAAACTCCATATTCCCTGTACAAGAATAGGGCTAAACTGCATGGGTTGACAGATATGGCCATGGGTTTTTGACTATACTTCACCATGCTGGTCAGTGAGTGTAGGTGAAGGCTAAGTAGGCAGGGTTTTTTTGAATATATATCACTCGCCACTGATTTAAGTTGTGGCTTAGAAACTAACTGGTCGCTAAGTTCATAAACACAGCACCGTTAACCAGTCTGCCACCATTCCCAATCTGGAAATTAATACAGTGCAGTAATTTCAATTTATAAGGTGTCTAAATTCAAACCATCTCAAGAAGTATAACGTAATGAAAAAACACAATTGTCAACAATCGTTTAATTGAAAATGTTAAGGTATACACGAAACCAATGGAGTAAAAATACTATTCAAACAAAACCAACGAGCGTGCAAATACAAATATGACAATCCAATCCAGTACACGTATTTATATTGTATGATCGCATTACCGTATAACGTGGAGCCTCACTTAATGGAGTGCTTTTTATTTGTCAACGGATTGTTCCCTCCACGTCGGCCCCGGTGTGTGTTCACCCGTGACCTGGACACATCGCTTGCACAAATATACGATACTTGTACAGCCCTTTGTCAGTCCACTGCTGGATTAAGGGCCTCCCTGGCACCGTGGGGGGTCCTTGTGACCACACTCCACTTTCATGTTGGTCAGTGCGGCTTGGTGAAGGCCCAGAAGCAGACATGCAGGACAGTAATTGGAAGCGGAGAAGTACTTGGCAACAATTAATTTTGCTACACTCCGGCTCTGCTGAAAACCACATTGTATAGCCCCACGTCCGCCTCTGTAGATGGTGGTCACCCATCTCAGAAGCTAAGCTGTGTTGAGCCTAGATGTGAACGTGTGTTGAACTTCTTTCGCACCGTATATAGCCAACCGTGCTCATCGGAGGATAGTGTTTGGATGGGTGGCCACCATGCATAACAGATGTTTTATGCTGCATCACTTAGCGAAGACGGAGCAGAGGACATTGCAGCAATATCCAATGTTGCACTCTAAATCTGTTCTCTCAAGTAATTGCACTCCACCTTGAATCTGTACTGACCAGCGTGGTGAAATATGGTCAAGTTATCCTCACACCTCGCATGAAGTTGGGAGGCCCTCATTCAACAGTGGTTTGACAAAGGGATGGATCCACATGAGTAATTGTACCACGTATGTGCTAAATGTCATATCTTCATTGCTTGCACTGTTTGCTGATGTATAAGCAACTAACTTGTTTCCAGTTTTAGTCTCTAGTGCCACACAATGTAATTGCAAATATTAACCACAATGTTGTGTGTTTTCTGTAGAAGAACCTGATGTTTCATTTCTACAAGACTTTGTTTAACAACACTGATGTCATGCTCGTGGGTGAGTGTTCTTAAACAGTGGAAATGTACGTGATTGTATTTACTCGGTCAACAATATAATAATACAGTGTTCTTGAGTTTAATATAGAACAAAACTGAATAACGTTCTCTCTTTTGCAGTGTCAGAGAAGACATGCCAACCCAACGCCGTTTTCGATGTGAAATGGATGCTGTTACATTCCAAGTGTTACAATAAGATTGCAAACATTCCAGTAAGTATGTGGTTGCTGAATGTAATGAATAACACTCACCGCTTCTTTGTTTTAAAGTAATGTACAATACATGTATAAAATATATTGCTTTTCAGGATTTAAAGCCTAACACTTCATGAATAATGCTGTAAACCGTCTTACTCTCTTTGTTTTAGCACTAATCTTCTATATATCCACGTTTGAAATGATATATTTTGATGACATTTCCCTTGCAATGTGGTATGTCACTGATTCTGAGCAGGATATGGAGGTGAAGCTGATTTTGGAAGAGAAGATCGCAGATGATATAGATTACACTACCAACCAAGTATCGATGACATGTGCAAATTTCAATCTGGAGGTAAGCAGAAGAGAGCGGCTGGTATATTTCAGGTGTGTTCTGGAAGATAGTTGATAACCCACATTTTAAGGTATCCCATACTAGCTTCATTGCAACAATAAAAAACACATTTTATAATTTTGTATCATCTCCCATAGATGGGCAACAGAATTAACTTAATCATTCACTTTTTTCTAAACCAAACCCCCCCCCTACTCCCAACAAAAGCTTGCTTTTTGGACATTGAGATGTGGTGGGTTTTCAGGTTTTTGTGATGAGTGAAAATGAACGGGTTCACCTGTTTGCTGAGAGAAGTGCAACTGTTTTTTGAGTAATGCGTTTTTTGAGAACACATTTTGTGTGTTTCTTGTGTGTAGCTCATGGCAGCTCATCCAACGATTGGGAAGTTTATCAAAGCAGTTAATAACACGGTAAGATCTGGGCTGTTGTAAAAGAACACACGAACATAATTTATCATTGAAGAAGTCTGTCATTGAAATGCATCTGTTCGAATCCAAACTTGTTTTAACTTGGACTGAATTAGGTGTTTCTTATTTCTTATTTTACAGGTTAAAGCCAGTAATTCCACAAAAACTAAACGGGAGGAAAAGGTAATTCAAACCTGAGATGTTGAACTAGATTCAGTGGGCCTACAATTGAAAATATCCAATAGATGTGTCTGCTTTGAGCACAGAAAATTCTCTCTTTCACTCATCACACGATTGTCCTTTTTTTCTGACAGCAGGTTTCCAAAATTGAGCAAAAGGCCAGTACAGTCGCAAACAAAAACGGGGTAAGACTTTAACTTTATTATTAATACAAAAAAGATATTGATGCTGTGTGCAATGTTGTAAAATCGACAATATGAGCCAAGCACATAATGAAGGCTGTCTCTGGTGTAGGCCAATCAATTTGTAATGCGGCTGAAAGACTGCATATATTATCAGGACATATTTGTTTGCTTTTTTGCCATAAGTATGTGGGGTTAATGCAGACTTTTGATGCCTTACAATAGCTTTCTACAGTAAAACCTTGGATTGCGAGTAACTTGGTCTGTGAGTGTTTTGCAAGACGAGCAATTTTTTTAAATAAATATTAATTTGATAAACGAGCGAGGTCTTGCAATAAGAGTAGTACGTGTGTACGCTTTGTCTGCCGAGCGTCACGTGATCACAACTGATATACGAGTGCTTTGGATTACAAACACGTTTCTGGAATGAATTATGCTCGCAATCCAAGGTTTTACTGTATTTTGTGTTTGATAATCTTAACACCTGTTTTATTGCCAGAAAGGCTAAAACCTATTATTTTATCATCATGTTTACAGAAGAATGTGCTGACAAGGACACGGAGAGATGGGCCATACCTCTTCATAATGAGTATCCAGCCTCAAAGCAACACCACTGTCGGACCAGAATGGAAAATACCCGGTTTGTTTAGCAGTCGCATGTTTTGGTGTGATTTATTCTCGTGGTCATACATTCGAGCTATAAATGCACTATTAATTCTCAAACATACATATTCTTAAATAGTCGCTGAACACAGGCCCAAAGTCCAAAACGTCAGCGACCAGTAACAAACAGCACAGAATGTGGACGTTAACACATTAACTATGTTACTTTATTTCAATCTTAATTTTAGAACTTTAAAAAATAATAGTTACTTTATTTGTTTAATACAATCATTCTGCTGATTAGATTTGAATGTAGACACTTTTTCAAAATGCAACATAGAGTTTCAAGAGTTAATATGGTTAATAGTTCTGCACTGTGTGTATGTAATTGTCATTTGTAAATGGTATAGCTACAGCTAATGTCTCGTATGGTCACAATCCAATGAGTTTGGGCTTGTGTGAATCCTAAAATTGCCTTGTGTGTTCATTGTAGTACAAGTTCAAATGAAGAGCGAGGAAGGCTTTATATCGGCTGCCGACTGGCCACTTATGATTGTAAGTATTATAAAGTGTTTTGTGTATTTTAGTCGTGTAACTATATATTTTACCCTGGGACTTTAATTGTCACAATGAAGGGTCACGATTCAAGAAGGTAATATTTTTTGCCTCGTTTATAATTGTGTACTCACTCGCTGGTATAGTGTTTTTGTGTTCTCTGTGTTGTGTTTAATTGGTTTCATTTGCCTGAAAGTAACATTTTCATATGATACACATAGCAAATAGTCATTCACGCGTGATTGGATGCACACACTGTGAGCTACATAAGAATTGATTTTGGTTAATCATTACATGCCCTATGTATACACTTTACAATACAGATGAAATTGACGTAGCGTCTAAATGTGAGGTGCTAGCCACGGGGAACAGCTTCAGAGAGTGAATACAGTTCAATATAATGTAATGACTATATTCCGTGTGGGTTTTGAAATAAAATCTTTTTTATTTTCTCCCCATTTCCAATGCTGTGTTTAGTTCTATGTCGCGATGTGCGTGCTGTACTCTCTGTACGGTGCCCTATGGCTGGCCTGGTCTGCCTGCTACTGGAAGGACCTCCTGCGCATCCAGTTCTGGATTGGAGCCGTCATTCTTCTCGGCATGCTTGAGAAGGCCGTCTTCTATGCCGAGTACCACAGCATCAACTACTACGGCACCTCTGGTGTGTAGCAATGACGAGCGAGGTAGACGGTGAACTAACTTCTGTAGGTGAAATTAGAAGTTGCAGTCCTGCGATTACGTTCTCACACCACTACTGATAGATGGACCTCCGTAAGGGGAAGCTCCAGAGAAACCCATCTAGAGAGAGGGTATTTGACATACTCTTCTTAAACACTGGCCAGGAGTCTTGGAAGAGGTTACTCTTTGGTTATTTCGGTAAAGTCACGTATAAAGATAAAATAATAAATTAAATACTAGCATACGACGTTTCGATTGCAACACAAGCAATCGTCATCAGGTATAAATGAAATAGAAACACAAATCTAGTATACTTATAAATGTAATGTAATACAACAGAGAGTCGGATAACATAACAGTCAACACCCTACCTGGTTGATTACGTTCTTCCTGAGAATGCTAAATTTGAGAGAGAGATAAAACACAGAACCAGAGACATATAGACAGACATACAGGGTGACCCAAAAAAAACGGGCCCCAACTCTAATTAGGCCCCGTTTCTTAGTGTTTTGTCCGAATGAAATGAAACTTTGGTCATAACTAGTTTATTATATTCAAAACATCAAATCAAAACACTAGGGTCTTTGGCCTTTTTTTCTCCGTTCTACAGCATGTGATCTAGATGGCCTCCATTTAGCTCCGTGCATTTCTTGAGGCGCAGCACGAAGTTGTCCATGACGTTCTTACAGACTGAATTGGTAATGGCTCTCATCTCCTCCCTGATGGTTTCCTTGAGTTCCGTGATGGTTCTGGGTTTCCCTGCGTAGACTCTGTCCTTAAGATAGCCCCAAAGAAAAAAATCTGGGGGGCTTAGGTCCGGGCTATGGGGTGCCCACTCAAAATCAGTCTTGAGACTGATCACTCGGCCTCCGAAGTTCTCTTTCAGCCAATCTCGGGACAGGTTTGAGGTGTGAGAACTTGCTCCGTCTTGCTGGAACCAGAACTTGCTCATGAGCGACGGGTAGAGGGTCTGGAGCTCACTCTTGAAGGTTTTGAGGACCTCCACATACTGCTCCTTGGTGACTGTCACTGCTGCGCCAGATTCTTCGATGAAGATTGGTCCGATGATGCCTCTGGCCGAGATTGCAGCCCACACCGTGCACTTAGGAGAGTGCAAGGGCTTGGTGGCTACTTCATTGGGTCTGGAGGACCCCCAGAAGACATTTGTCTTGGAGTTCGCCTTTCCGTCAAGATGGAAGTGGGCTTCATCTGAGGTCCAAAGGAGGTTAAGGAAACTTGGTGTCTCCTCGATCTTCTCGAGCATCTTGACTGCCATAGCGCTCCTCTGCTTCTTGTCTGAGGCTGTAAGGGTCTGCAGCGTCTGTATTTTGTATGGGTAAGCCCTGATATCGTTCACCAGCACTCTCCTGCAAGTCTCACGGGACATACCGAGGGACTGACTTCGCTTACGCACAGAGCGTTTCGGACTCTGCTGGAGAGACTCTCTCACACTTTCGACCAGCTCGGCTGTTCGCTTCTTGGGACGTCCCGAGTGGCTTGGACGGTTCTCACTGGCAGCGTTGAGGTTCTCCACGGTCCCATACTTCTCGAAGTGGGCCACCCAGTTCTGAATTCTGCTTTTGGATGGAGCCTTTTCACATTCGAACTGACGCATGAAACTGTCCTGGGTTTTCTTAAACGAGCCTGTCTTGTAGTAAAATTTAACACAGTGTATTCTTTGTCCCAGCTCCCACTGGGGTCTTGGTGTACTCACGGTCGTTGATTCTGCCATGTCCTGTAAAATAAGGGCAATCGGTGAATAAATAAAGGAGATATCACATAAAGTGTACACGGGGCCCGTTTTTTTTGGGTCACCCTGTATAAGCAGACATATCACAGAGATACATAGAGAGAGAACAAACATAGGCACACAGAGAAACCACACCTCTGTGTCGAGGCCTTAAATAGAGAGAGGGGGCGGGGGCGGAGAGAGAGGGAGGGGTTAGAGAAAGTATACTAGATTTGTGTTTCTATTTCATTTATACCTGATGATGATTGCTTGTGTTGCAATCGAAACGTCGTATGCTAGTATTTAATTTATTATTTTATCTTTATACGTGACTTTACCGAAAGAACCAAAGAGTAATTCCTGCAGTCACGAAAGCTCCAAATTAAATCTTGGAAGAGGTGTGAGCACCTACAGTTTACCCCACCATACCCAACCTGATAATCGACTAACTGTGGTGTGCCCATTGATGTTTCTGGGTGGACAAAGGCAGGGGTATTTAAAAAAAAAAGTCCCCATTGTTTCAACTGCCACGCTATGGAGATCAAATCAGAGACCTCTGGGATGCCGCTCACCCTTAGACCACTGTAGCATTTTACCTCTGTGCTGTGATTGTATACTTAGTTCCAATGTTAATAAACTCTCAGCTGTGTTCAGTTTTGTTGAGAAACTGCAATCACACCCATAATCCTTTTCACAAAGTATGATCACAGACTGTGCAATAGCTGAGATTTGAAAAAAGTTTTCTGCTGCAGCCGCCACCACCACCATGAATATTAACGACCCTTTAAACTAATTTATTTGCAGTCCGAGGGGCTGTCGTGTTTGCGGAACTACTCTCTGCCCTCAAGAGGACCCTGGCTCGCCTTCTGGTCATCATTGTCAGCCTTGGCTATGGCATAGTCAAGTGAGTTGCTTGGATTTGTGGTTTCCTTAGTAAAATCAGGTTGTGTTTTTGTATTAATGGTGTGATTTTTCACTCCCCTTTTTTGGTCAATGTTGAGACATCTTGCCCTGCAAAGTTGACATCTAATCTTGGCGTTCAACAACGTGTTTTTGTAGACCTCGTCTGGGTACCACGATGTACAAAGTGGTTGGCGTGGGGATGCTGTACCTCATATTTTCTTCAGTGGAGGGCATTTTACGTATCTCTGGGGTAAGACCTGGGCTGCCTCGTGCTCTCCATTTTGCTTACTTTGACATTATTGATGTACGCGATGCACAACACGTTTACGACAAAGTATATTACACCTCGGGTGATGGCTATCATTGGTGGTGAGTGATATCTGAACCGGTCCTGCTCCTGTCCTCTTCACCAACCCTGAAATGACCGACAATGGTGTGGGGGGGGAGACCCAGTCCAGCAGTTTGATTGACAAATGGCTGTAAATGATTTCTATTACGACAAGTAAGCCATCATCTGAGTGCCGAAATAATTTACAGTCCATAATTATGGATCTAACCTTCAGCATGATATGACTCAGGGGGGGGATGTTACGAATCCACCTTGCTGCCAGTCCGATGAGTCGTTGGGTTTAATGTCAAACACAAACTCGACTTATAATTGTGGTGTCATGTGTTTTGAGTGATTCACTCGCCGCTTCTGTTTTCTGTTGGTTTGTAGGAGCAGAACAGCGTCAATGTCCTGTACTCTGATATCGCCCTCGCATTCATTGACTCCTGTGTCATTTACTGGATATCCTTTTTTGTGGTTTTAAGTTTGATCATTGTATGCGCTTTTTCATTTTTTTTAATGTGTTTTTGTTGCTGCATAGTTTTAACATTTATTTGTAGTGCCCTCATTGTCTAAAATAATACGTTTTTTGAGAAATGGCACTTATAGCACAAATGAATAAGTGCCCATTACCTGAAAAGTCACCGATTTATATTTAAATTTTCCTTTTAAGGCCACTTATTAACGAATGTGAGTGTTAGTATTTGTGCACCACTGCCGAAAACATCACAAAAAAATGCTATTCAGTAGTTTTTTCCCCTGAGGTCACGTGTACTTTTGTGTTTTTTTGCATGCATGTTTAGAGCAATCTATAAGCTTCCACCTATTGCGCTTGTTTACATGAGCATGTTCACTTCTTCACTCGTACATCCTTGTACTTGCGTGCGCTTCATCCTTAACTGTGTTTTAGATACCCAGCTCTTAAAACACACAGACTTTTGATGTTCTCAAAATGAACAAAACCACACTCATTTATTGCTGGTGTAGTGTTTGCTATTCCTCTTGTGGATGTGAACGCCCTACGCTGCAATCGCTGCAATGTGCACGGCACGTAGGGTCAAGAATTTGACCTGGACCTGCTGGCTGCAATCCCTCTGGCTGTGCTCGACACTGCCCTCTGCTGGTGGATATCCTTGTGTGTCTGTGTGTGTGTGTGTTTCCTGCCTTGGCTGCTCAGGAGAACCTTGTAACCATGAGCACACATGAAATTAACTCTCTGTTCTTGAGTCTTTTGAATAATTCTACCGTTTCTCTAAGCTGACCTACTGTCCCGTGTTGCGATGACGCACAAAATCTACGTCCAGATTTGTATGCGTTTCTTTTCCCAGTGTCGGTTTTAGTTTCTGCAATTACCTAACCTAGCTTCTGCATCAGATTTCACTCTATATGAACCGTAGAAAGGTCACAAACTGCACTCTGTAATGCAGTGTAGTTTGGTCAGTCTTTTTTTAAATCAAACAGGTTTAGCTCGGACTTTGTTAATAATTGAGCTGTAAAAAGTTGTATTTTAATTGATCAAGTTTAAATTGTAACAGTAAAGGGGATAATCTGAATATTGACATAGTTCTGATAGCATAAACACTGAATTTTCTAAACAATTTGCCTCATTAAGTAGGCCCAAGCTAAAGAACTGTACACTGGTATTTAGCAACTCCGGTCCTCATGACCCACCATTTTCTTGAATGCCCATTTTTTCTATTACCTTTACAAATTAAGCCACTACACACTGCGAAGCTTTACCGTGGCGGGTCGTGGGAACTGGAGTTTAGAAACAAATACCCGCACAGTGGCAATGGTGAGACAGCGTGGTGTCACCAACAGCATTGGTCAGGATGACCTCTTAAACATCGAATGCTACTACTGATTTAAAATACACATATACAGTAGACTCTCGATTGTTCATATGCGGCTTATCTGATTTGCGGATTAACCGCACGCCTGAGATTTTGACAAATTAATAAGTCATGGATTTTCCCTTAAGCCAAAATTAATAATCTAAAAACATCCATCCATAATGGATGATATTGGTCGCGAAAGCCTACGTGTTAAACCAATATAAAAACAGTTATACACCATTGTTATTTTTGGAGATGTTTATTTCAAGTCACGTGCTTAAACCGAACAAATATGTGCTCCGGTTAATCTGAAATCCACGTGAACGCCTCTACAATACAGTAGTTTCATATCTTTACAATAGTAGGCGGGGTTTGATTTTGATTGACGTGGCTCTGCTGCTGTCCACTCGGTGGTGCTGAGTCTTCTGCGTGGGAGCAGGAAAGTGTTATCACTGAACACGCACATCAATCGGTAATGAATACCTATGTTAGTGGTTTTCGGCATAGAGATCCATGGATAATGGATATTTTTGGATTATCCGTGATTTAGAATTATCCGCGGCCATCCTCCCCGTCAGCGCGAATAATCCAGTCTGCATTTATAAAAATCCTGCGCTTCAGATGGTATGTCTGCCAATAATTTCAAGTTTCCTGTACTATTAAAACAACCATTGTGGAAAGGTTTAGGACAATGTAGCGTTGGCTCCTTGACAGCGCAGCACATATTCATCAGCCTGTACCAGACCATGAAGATGCTCATGCTGAGGCGCAACGTGGTGAAGCTGTCCCTTTACAGGCACTTCACCAACACGCTCATCTTCGCTATAATCGGTGAGTCCACACGGCATGCGGAATGAGGAGGGAACGAATTGAATCCGTCACCGTTCAATCGGTTTTCATTCTTAAAACAAATGTGCACATTTTATTCAGAAATGTACTTTGGTACTACCAGCTTTGGAATGTAACTAAATGTTTGCGTTTTATATTTCATTGTCTTATCAAGCTTCACTTATTTTCATCATCTGGACTACACGGAAGTTCAGATTTGCAGAATGCCAATCGGTGAGTGGATTTAAAATTCTTCACACAGACTTGAATGTGTGCGTTTTGTATGTATTACGAGGTAGTTGTCATGGGATGAACGTCGCTCACATGCGCGTGTGCTCGTGTGTACAAAATGAGTACAGGACTGGCGGGAGTTGTGGGTGGAGGAAGCCTTCTGGCGGCTTCTCTTTTCCCTCATCCTCCTGGTCATTATGGTGCTTTGGAGGCCATCTGCCAACAACCAGCGGTGAGACTTTCATTATCATCGTCAGGCATGATCAATCCACTTCTGCATGAACGCATCTCACAAGTCGTCGCTATCTCTTACGGTCCCGTGATGCATCAATCTACCTGGCACCTCCATATCAGCTGATTTTATCGCTCCATTTCCATGTTATTCTTACAGACGTTATCTCTGTAAGCATATGTGTTTATCTAAAGATGCATAGAGGTGTGTACTGTGCTACTTTGATGTGCGCTGTTGGTGGTGATGACGAAATATTTTTTACAGAAAAAAAAGGGTTTTAAAACTGCCCTTGTTAATTTTGTCTGAAAATGTTTTACATAGATTTTACAGGTCAGCTCTGCAAATAGGCTGTATGTGCCATAATTGCCTGGAGGATTAACTTATATCTTTGAATGCTAGTTCCCAACATAATGACCTATAGGAAGACCTAATACAACAGTGTTATCGCATCTGTGGATAAATTAGAGTAGTGTTTAGTACTACGATTTTTTATACGCCAACCGAATGGTATCATATGTCCGATCTACGCGGTGTTTGTGCGTGACCACCTTTCAGGTATGCGTTCACTCCACTGCTGGACAATGATGAGGATGAGGACGAGGAAGAGGAGCCCATGATGAACGAGGCATACGGTACGTGGAGCAAGTAGTGCACCTTGGCTGCCACCTACATGACCTGAATGTATGTACATATGTTGAACTTCTTTCAAACCGTACGTAGCCAACTGTGCTAATCGGAGGTGCGGGGGATGGACAACAAACTAAACACAAAAAGCAGTTTGAAAGAAATGAGTTTGCAATCTAGATGTGAAAGTGCATAGCACTCCAGTGGCTTCCTAACATCGAAAGGAAGAGTGTTCCAGACGGCCGCAGAAGCACGTCTGAAAGCGCGTAATGCAGTAGTGACCGTCTTTGTTCGATGGGCTAGCCAAAAGCTGCTGCGAGGATGACCGGAGCTCGCGTGTCAGTTGTTAAAACTCTCTGCGTGGTGTAAAATGCTTTTGATTTCAGATGGCATGAAGATGAGGGGAAATAAGCCTGAGTTGAATGGATCCAGCCGCCCAAATGTCAACAAGCAGGTGAGCAACCCCCAAAGTAAAAAAAAAATCCTCCAGCATATTTTAGAAATTTTATGTGGCATCGACGCATGCGGTTGCAATGGAACAATTTCTTGTGATTGTCGCTTTTTTTCCAGGAGGATGATCTCAAGTGGGTAGAAGACAACATCCCGGCCTCGATGGCAGATGTGTACGTACTAGAAACTCGACGAGCATATCTATAATCACCCAGAAATGTCTGTCCTGAACGCCCATGACGTCACTCCACATCGACCAGCCCCCCTCATTAATAATCATGAGCAGGTGACGTCCTCCTAATGGACACCCCCCCCCATTATTATTACCTACTATAATGAGCCAAGAATGTCTGTGTGCAACACTCGTGATGTCACTCCACATCGACCAGCCCCCCTCATTAATAATCATTATAAGGTGACGTCCTCCAAATGGACACCCCCCCCCTCATTCATAATTAGCGGCTGACGTCACTCTACATGGGGGGGCCGAGGCGCCTCCTCCCCCCCTCCTTGGCATCAACTTACAACCCTCACTACAAAGGCAGAACCCTCACGTCACGCGATCTCAGTAACGCTGTTGAGACCTCAAAGTGAAAAGGACGTCATGATGAACAAGGGATTATAACCTTAAAATGAAATAAGTCTGTGTCACCGCGCCCTTACAAATTGCACACGAATGGATGCAATGAATATCACGTCGCAGTCTGCTTTTCGCTTGCACGTTTCAGATTTACTGCAATACACCCGTCCTTGGGCGAAAGGCTCGTCTCTTTATAGGCTCTGAAGAATACAAATTTCCCTGGGAAGCATACCGTTGCTGAGACTCTGTTCCACTGTGTGACTGCTTTGCATGCGAGCGGCACTCTCTTGCCCTACATCTGTCGTGTCCCTTTGGCGTTGATCTTTAGTATAATTTTGGCCTCTTTTTTTTATATTTTGCGTTTCTTTTTTCTTCACCCCCTGCCCGCACGCCCCGATTTATTCTGTATCTCCTATGCAGTTGTAAGTTTATTTTTAGCTGTTGCGGCATTTAAGAGATTGATCAATGTAAATCATTATGGTTGATTTAAGTATCTTGCGCTACAGCAGCTTACGAAATGTGTCCCCCTTGTCTTGCAGTGCCATGCCTGCCTTGCTGGACTCGGATGAGGTAAAAACACCATTCAGTAAATTAAACACTTTGATGTAAAATCTAGCATACGATCACTGCACAGAAGCACTACTTGGACAACGAGGCTTGAATTGGCCATATATTTGTTAATGCCTTCAGCAATAGCTTTTCACTAATTGGTATTTGTGAAAGTGAAATACCAATGCAAAAAACCATGGCATTATCAATATCTTTAAACTTGTGCAGCTCTTCGATGTTTTTTTGGGTTGTGTGTTGCGTGTCGTTCGGCACGATGTCCATCGTTTTGTTCCACGGGCTGGGAGCTTTTTCAGGAATTGAATTGAGCTGTTCACTTTATACCTTAATTATACAGCATTGTACAGCCCGAGGAATACATCCCAGAGATATACAGCACAGCCGGATACGCGTTGCTGAACTCAGTAAAGCGATGGTTATTCCCATCGGCGTGATCCTACTTTTACAGACGTGAGCAATATGCATTGGGCAGAGCTGCTGCAAACTTTATGAACGTAAAAAACCCCGTTTTGTTTTTCCCCATCAGGAAATAATGACCACCAAGTTTGAGATGTCGAAGATGGAGTGACGACCGCGAGTTGCGCTGTACTTGAGGAACGAAACACGGCTGGCGTCGGCCTGGTGCCCGCCACCCTGGTCACATTGCCTGGCTGTTTCCTGCAGCGGAGATGTTCATGGGCAGATGTTGGGGGTGGTGCACACCCACTCCCATAGGTGTGGCAGCACCTTTGCGTTCTTGTGTTTTGCATGCGTTTTTTTCCAAGAGGTGGTTGTTTATCGGTCTTTTTATTTACATCATGTATTGGTATTTAACTTGTAAAATAATCTTCTTTTCAGCACTTGTTGCAAATTGTCCTTTTCATGGAACTCAAAAGCGGAGGAGACCTTGCTCGTGTATTATTTTTGAAGAGTTAGGCAGTTACTGACTTCTCAAGACTTGGTTAAACGTTTTGTATTTGAGGTATTTGGGGATATAATTTCAAGGAGTAGTCTAAATATCCATGGCCTGGCAAGTGGTCAGTCAGTGCTGTTTGTCAGACCCTTGATTTTACCATAATTTCTCACATTGGTAGCCAGATGTGATGACTTTCTTGCATTTGCCTATTCAAATCCGAATAATTCCATTGTCTTCTCAAATTATATGAAGAAGACATTCTCTTATGCCTAACAGTGAAGGAAGTGGTACTTTCCTTCACAAGATGTAAGAATGGGTCTGTCCAGGTGAAGTTTTTAAGGACTGTATGCCAAAGCGCTGTGGACAAATGTGTTTAACCCGAAATATGAAATTAAGAATTTGGATATTATATTATTTACAACAGGGCACAGAGGCATTATTCAGAGCACATGGAAAACATGTTGGTCCCAGTTACACAGTGACTTAAACAATCATCGTTGTATCTTGACTTAAAGCTTTCGTGACTGCAGGAATTCATATTCTTTGGGCCTTTTGGTAAAGTCACGTAGATAGGTTCAAAGAAAATAACAACGTTAAAAGACCAAAAATACCTATGACTGTCTGTAATACATTAAAAAGGTATCACAAGTGCACCAGTGACTTGGTGGGGGCAATGGAGTGCTAATTACTTTACAATTGTATTTTATAGATTCGTCGCATGCCGATGTTTTCACTTTAACTGCACCTCCGATGTATGTTCCTTTTAAATGTACAAACTTGACATTTGTTACTAATAACGTACTTTTTGTTTCAGTTGGCTTCAATGTACAGTTCTCCGATGTGTTGGGAATCGTAGCGTGCGTCGTTTTCCACATCCAACGTTTCATTTCGCGTGCTGGGAACTTCCGCAGGAACTAAACATTCCTGCGGAAGTCCCCCCCCCCCGCGCGTCGATCGAAACGTCGGGCGTCGTGCTTGACTCAAAACACGCGTCGGAGAGCGATACGGCACAACCGCAAAAAACATGCATATTTGTGGTCAAAAGCCATCGGGGTTCAGATGATTCCCCTGTCTTGGCTTCCGCGGTTGCGAGATATCAACTAACTCGCCTGGTATACAGGAGGTAGTGGGTTCGATCCCAACGCCTGTATATTTGGAGTTTATATGTTCTCCCCGTGGTCGTGTGCATTTTTCACCTGGGCCTCCGATTTTTCCCTCTAATTTAGAAACATGCGTTTAATAGTATTTGGCTGCTATGTGTTTCCATATGATAAGCCACTTCGTTGAGCTGTCATTTGTGGTCAGTTTGCTTCTGAAAAAGAGCTACATAGCTCCGTGGGCTTTGCCTGGTAAAATGAAACGTTTAAAGAGCTGGGGAAAGGAGCACATGGAGGGGGGGGGGGGCGGTGTGCTCAAACCTTGCACCCATTTGTAAATGTTTACAAATGTGCTCGAGCCCATTTGTTTTAAAGACATTCAGTTAGGATTTCAGAAGCAATCGTGTAATATTTGCATTTGCCCTGTGCTAGCTTGCTGGTGAGTGTCTGGCGCTCAGGTTTGTGTCTATGGACTTTAGGCAATACCCGAGTCAGAATAATAATTGTGTTGCTCTTACCACCAGTTTTTGTTTTGTTTATTAATCTTGTAGCTTACCCAGGAATTGCTGCAGTCGTAGACTAGTGAAAATTAGGCATATAGGGGCATATGGGCTTAAGTTAAGATATCCAGTCCTTTAACATCTGTGATGTGTTAAGGCCTAGTATGGTTTTCTGAACTTGTATTGTCTGAATCCTAAGAATTCAACAATACGTTTAATCGCACCCAACATTGCAAGTCCATTGGTTGTAAATTGTCTTTATTGAAGGTTGGCTTAACTGAAGCCATTAAACATTCTTTTGTACTTCTCTCGATCTAAACGGCGCTGTTTTTGAACACCGGTCTAGTCACAGCAGCACCCAACCTAAATGTGCGAGCATGAACGAATTTCAGTGTTGATCGTAGATTGGAGTGGTAACACCCAATTTTAGCAACAGTGGAGAATGGGTGTTGCATTTACCCCCCAAGTTTCGAGTCTGAGCAGAGTGAAACCAGACCAAGACATTTACACTTGGGTACACGTCACAAAGTGTTGATCCCATACACCATTTTTCAGTGTGTTTACATAGAGATGTGCACATTTTATAAATCTATGTGAATAGTACATTTGCATGTTGGTCAGTTCAGTGATTGCATTGTTCACTTATAAAGTGAACATGTTTTACACAATGGTGCACATGTTTTTGGAGAGGCTGTGACGTGAGAGCTTAAATTGCGTTGAGAAAGCATAGCCCGATGACAAATCTACATCCATCTCAGTGGGGATGGGGGAGAGGTTTGCAAACCTCTGGTTTATTGGATTGCATGAACAGTTTTTAAATTGGACAAAGAGAATAGATTTTTTTTTCCATCTGGGAATATTTGTGAACATGAAACTGCCAGATTTAAAATAAGACATCTGGATTAATGTGGCCGTTACCTTATTCAGTGGACATCTACAGGGCAAAGCTGCACAAGTTCAAGTTGGTAAATTGAGTTGCTTGGTTAAGCACAGCCTGTGCCATACTTACAAGGCAAACTGTAAAACCTGTTTTCTTTAAGACTAAGGATGTGTATAATACTTTGTTCAATCAAAGATATAAATATTGGACGTGTGTAAAAAAAAAATGTTCAACGTTGGAAAATGAAGCTTTCCCATACAGTTGAAATGGTCTGAACTTCCATTTTAAAAGTATTTCATGGTTGTGTTGCTGTACATTTGCTTATTTTATTTATGTAGGAAATGCTGTATACTTCGCAAAATACATAAATGAAATCTGCAATAAAACAGTGATAAAAAAGTAGTCATTCGCATTAATTGCTGAAAGAGCGTGGATTTAATTTGCGAACACTTGTCAAGTAACAGCTCATTTGCATGGTCATGATTTTGGCTCCCTGTCTTTAAGGCGGTGTTATGCAACCTTTTTATGCACTAATGCCACATGGATTGCATCCGAGAATACAACAATGCCTCCACTGTTAAACATGAAAGAATTTCAAGTTGGTGGCGGCATGATGCAAATTGTTTTGGTGACATTGTCAATCCCGCAATAGAACCGCAAATTGCAGTCTGCAGAATTGGTACCACCGGTTGAAAAATGCTGCTTTAAGATGCACTCCTGCGCAGGTTTCCACAGCTGCCCTGTATAACTCTCCGAAGAATTTTCGGGTCTCGCTGCGTGGGTTTTTTTTTTGTTGCACGAATGCCGACGTTTCTGCGTGTAGAGAGCTTATGAATCTGAATTTCAGGAGCTGCCGGGCGCATGGATCAATACATCGGACGTCGTGCCGAAACAACAAGCGGCACCACCCAAACAGGTTTGGGAGTGGTGCAACCTGTGCTTCAACGGGTGCTCAGGATGAGCCTCCAGGTATGCGCACGTCGGCTATCCCAGCCAGCCCTCGGGGATGATCTTGGACTGGAGGGCACGGGGCAGCTCCCAAAGGAGCAACAGGCTTGAGTCGGGATGACCACGGATGCGGGTCACCACCCAGGCTCCTGCCGACAGCACCGACAGCACCCCGATGCCCAACAGCGCCGAGTTCACCACCTGTGCAGAGGTTGCACAGAAACGAGAAACTCATTTGCCACAGACAATGGCACCACTAGTTCCACTGTTGGGTTTCTGCAACTCATGTCTTTACAAAAGATGGCTTACAGGACAACGGTGGGTGCCATTCACGTCAACAAAAGGCCAATGGAGGTCTTTGCTGGATCCACCCAGCCTTTGTAGCAAATGCTAATGGAGTGAAGCAACGTGTATAAAGTGCGCACAAGCGTGCATACCTTGTTCTGCAGTTTACACTTTTTCACAACCTCGTGGTAGCGTATTCTTGTGAACGTCACCTGTGAGCACAGGGACACCGAGTCAGGTGTGTGGGGAAGTGAGGTCATGGGGTGGAGAAGGGAGGTCATGGGGTTAGAATGGGGGGAGGAGGCATGCAAGGGGCAAGTTGAAGCCTGTGGAGGGGCAGGTGGGAACGGTCAAATATCAGTGATGTCAAGTGAAAACTGGATTTTCAGAGGTCAAATGACTCCACCAATGATTAGATTTTATCTTCTGTCCTGAATGCCAGTATTTGTGGAGGAAATTGTGTGAACATTTTCCGTGGCCAGTTGCACGCAATGCCTCAAGGTCGATATGATCTCTTGGTTTGTCACTTAGTGAGACTTGTGGGGGAATACATAACTTACGTCAATACAAAAGTTTAATTTGTCAGCATTATTAAAGCTTCCAATTATTTTCACAGAACTATAGTGCATTCTCCAGATATAAAAATAAAAATCTTCTCTTTGTTCGAGATGGCGGTCTGTTACCCAGCACAGCCTATTAAATAAATGTTATAAGGTAGTGTTAATGATGAAGAAATTCGATTTTAACTGCAGTTCTATTATGCCATCGACCACCGTTCTTGAGTAGGATACATTTACATCTTTTTTATTTTGTCAATCATCAGATTCCAAAAGCCTTTTTTTACTGGAACAAGTGGCACAAGCAAAACACTTTAATTGGGGAAACCTGTTGATGCAACCCACACCAATGGGCAGCACTCACCATGGTGTACAGGGGCACAAACGTTCCCGGCATGAGCAGGTACAGCAGATTGTCCACGCGCTTGCGGAATAGGAACCAGCGCGAATTCACGTGGGCCCTCATCTGTCAATGGAGACGCCACGCGGGTTACGGGTGGCACGGCACGTCAATTCTGGAGGCCTGCAGTGGGCCCAGCCATTTCCAGCCCAGCAGTCTTTGCGCATTTCTGTTCAACTCCGAGCTAAAAAAAATCCTTACGTTCTCTACCTCTGACCAACTGCCTCTTTCTATGAAGTAGATATTCCCACAATTTCTGTACGGCGCTTTGAGATGCGGATGAACTTAAATGCACTACATAAATTGACGTGTCGTGTTAAAATTCTCACTTGTGAGCTTGCCCACACGGGAACAATTGATTTGAGCTGTGGCCCACCATGAGATATGGCTCTCCGGGACAGATTACAGACTAATGGGATAAAAGAGACACGAGATTAAGACGAGAGGGCTGTAGATGAGACAATTGTGAGATGAAAGCAAAATAAATGAGCGAGCAACCCAGTGCACCCTTGCAAAAGAAGCAATGTAACCATCTCATTGGCCTATTTGTTTTATCTCCTGGTTAAATAAAGGAAACGTAGATGAGACGCATGAAGACGAGGTACACAGCCAGCCCACGTGCAGACATGATGCCATGCGACGTCGCAACTTCTGTCCACGTGACATAACATTACGCGGCCGACCAGCGCACGCTAGTTTTAAGGCCAGCCATAATAATAGTTTGAAGAACCATGGCTTCGAGGATAAAATTATAAACAAAACTTTTATTTTTAGCAGGTAAAGCCCTGCGATCTATTTAGCTCTTTTTCAGAAGCGACCTGGCCACAACTGACAGCTCAACGAAGCGGCGTATACTCACTTTGAAATGTTATCACGGGCAAATACTCTAAAACGCGTGTTTTTTAAATGTGGAGAAATGAACCCCGAGGACCCGGAGAAAAATCCACGCGACCACAGGGAGAGAGAAACACGCAAACTCCAAATATACAGCAGCAGGCGTCAGGGTCGGGATCTAACCCATGACCTGCATACTATGGGAGGCAGTTAACATCTCACCACCGCGGCGCCCCATACAACAGACATTAAAAAATATCTGTGGGGGGATAAATGGGGGTGGCTGGGGTGGTGTAGTGCCCCCCCCCCTCCCCCAACTACTTGACATGGCCTCCCCATGGTTATTATCTAAAATGATGCCAAACTATCTAATACATCTATCTACATTGTCTAAATGTTTAACTTTATTAAAATAAATAAATTCAAATAACTCTCCCCTGCTTATAATAAAGTCCATGAATAAACTCATTTCGCTTCGTAAAGTAAAAAGTACCACAGTCTCTAGGAATTCCCCTGTTTTATCATTATGCCTGGTGCCGCTCAGACAGAGGCAATTTTCATTTAAACCGGCAGACAGCTGTCATTGTTTATACTCCTCACAATCCTCCTGTCCTCCACAATTTATGAGCTTTTTAATGGAATAATAAATAGCAACAGTGTTGTATTGTGAGGTTTATTTTTTTTATATTCTCTAGGCCAAATACTCTGAACGCATGTTTCTAAAAGAGAGAAAAACCGGAGGACCCGGATAAAAAGCCACACGACCACAGGGAGAACATTCAAACCATGACCTCCTGCATACCAGGCGAGGGAGTTAACATCTCTCCGCTGTGGTGCGGAGGGAACGCACCTCGATGTAGTTGTACATGGCGAGGTCCACGATAGCCTGGTCATCCGGGGCCCGCAGTCGGCTGAACTCTGGGAGGACCCTGCCTGGGAAGCATGCGGGGCAAGCGAGAGACGAGAGGCTGGGCAGCAGCGGACGCTCGACCCTCGGTCCATAGAAACCACTCGGTCTGTCAAGCGGAAACTAGCAAGCAATTCAGGCGAATTGGTCGAGACGTCAGCGTATTACTGGTAAGAACCGCCTGGTTCCACCAACCCACGGGGAATTATTGTGTCCGTCCGTCCTGCATCGAAAAATGGGAATGGTGGAGCTGGGTGGAGAGGAGGGTGGGGAGGGGCTGGTCACCCCGTGGTGCCCTTATAAAACTCAACGTTTAACCTACTCATGCTGGCTTGTGCCCGCCCTCGCAGCGGCCATATTTGCGGAATACACCACGCCGCCGTTGACCCTGGCCATTGACCGAGCAACCCAACGTTCCTACCAGCTCCCTCCGCAGGAATGTGTTTATTCTCTCTTTCTGTGGTAACATTTTTACTTTTGCTATGCAATTGTTCACCTTTGCCAAGAGTCCTGCGAATGTTTTGTTATAATCAATAAACACACTTCATTTACGGCCCCTTATCAATCCACTGCTGGATGAATGCATTCCCACATCAGTACTGGAGGTGGCTTGACCGTATTTCTTTCTCAATGCTGTTCACAGGAGTCCGGGATTGGTTCAGATATAAAAATCGCTCACCACCGATGGTAGCCATGACCAGGAATCCAAGATGCCCGTATCAGGAGCCCTCCAACAAAACGTGTTGTGAGACTCGTTCAGACTTATGGATAAATTACGTGGTCATTTCAGTTGAAGCCATTCAGAGCCACATTTTTTCTAAATACCGCACATTGGAATTCATGGGGCACAAGAAGCAACAAAAAATCTATCGCTTATATTATCTATATATGTATATAGCCTTGTTCCAACCCAAAGAACGTGCAAGCATTAAACATAAGCTGGTGGTTCCAATAAAATGTGACCTTAGGCTCTCGCGGTACGAAAGATCAGTCATTCAGAGCCAGAAACTATCCTGGTTCCTTCCTGGGCTCAATTTCCTCTGAACTTACCGAGGTCACAGTTGAACTCCTCCATTAGTTCATCAAACACCAAGCAGTCCTCAAAGCCCTGGCAATATAAAAGGGGAGCGAGATAAAAAAAAAGCTATAAAATCAATAATCCATTCCGAATCTCTACAAACGAACCACAACATCTTGCCGATTTCGTCAAGGAGCATAAACCAATCACACAAACTCCGGGTATCTGCGCAGCGCCTTTTAGCTAACCATTGAACCAAGACTCACTACTGTTTCGTGCTTTCAGATGCGCTTCTGCGGCTGTCTGGAAAGCTCTTCCTCCCGATATTAGGACGCTATTGGAGCTATGCACTTTTAAATCCAGATGGAAAACTAATTTCTTTAGAACTGCTCTTTGTGTTTAGTTTGTTATCATTCCCCCGCAGATCTAGTTAGCATGGTTGGCTACGTAAGGTGCGAAAGAAATTCAACATTTGTACATAGAAATCTCTGCTAGCCACGTCCATTGGCCTCCGTTGCTCGCAGGCCGCCAGTCAAAGGACCCCCCCCCCCCCCTTACACGAGGGTCAGGGGTCAGGCCCCAGGCAGCGTGGCCACTCACGGCGTTCATGCCTTGCCCGTAGAAGGGCACCATGGCATGCGCCGCGTCGCCCATGATGACCACCCGCGTTCCCACGTGGTACGGAGAGCACTTGACCGAGACCAGAGCCTGCGCTGGCAGCAGGAAAAAATCCCTCTTGAGCTCCGCTCTGCTCAGGGTGCGGAGGGGAGGGAAATATTGATTAGTGAATCGGGTGGCAAGATGTCAGTCCGCTAGCCGAACGACAAAACAGAAGTTGTCCGCACACGATGGGGCGAGCGGGCGGAAAACTTACACGCCTATGAGGGGGATCGCGTCGGGGAAGTATCGGCTGAAGAAGTCGAGGACGTGCTCCGGCTCCGTGATGCACTCAAACTCCTCGAAGGGCATGAAGAGCGTGCAGGTGAAGGAGTGGTCCTGCACAGCGCAACGACGACGGCACACGGAACCACGCTCGAGAGAGTGATTGGTCACGTGAGCACACACACGCGCACACACACACACACGCACGCACACACGTGTGTCTTTGTTTGAGTGCGCTCTTTGGTCAATCTACTGCTAGATGAGGGCTTCCTGTTAACACCTGTTTCTGTGCTGTGGTCATCATCCATCCCAAGCAATATCCAGGCTCAATCCTGTTTAGCTTCCAAGATCCGATGAGATTGGGTGGATTTCGACTGGTTTGTTCACAGACGGTAATATTCTCTGGTGAAATGTCCCCGACGAGCTGCGTCTGATCATGGCCTCCAGCAACGTCCCAGTGCGAGCGAGCGAGTGGCTGAGCGTGGATGTTGGTAACATGAATCTAGGGCCCCCTTAAGCTGCTTGGGCTTCATTAGCCTGTTGTGCTCAGTGAGGGCTGCATTATGTCGTCGTGCCGAGTGGGGGCTACGTTACGTTGTTGGGGAGTGCGATCATCATGAAGGTGTTGCGTGGCCAGATGTGCAGGTAATTCTTCTCCATCGCAAACTGCAAACGTAAAGAAACACAATTGATGCTTGTTAAATGTGGTCCTGTACATGTTCTTTATTTTTATTATGATGGTGGTGACAATAATGACGATGATGCTCAGGACTGCTGTAATGGTAATAATGCTGAACATAATGTGGAAGATTGTGATGACTACAATCATGAAAACGACGATGATGATGACGAGGACCCATGATGATGATGATGACCATATTGACAATTATTTTTGTATTGATTTATATTTGTATTATTTTATTATTTCCCTTCTACGTGACTTTACTGAAAGAACCAAGAATATAATTATAACAGTGTTGATAATAATAATAATAATAACGGTGATGATAATTACAAGTGTGAAGTAGTAGCAATATTCTCCAACGACCTCTATTCATGTATGTTGAACTTCTTTTGCACCGTACGTAGTCAACCGTGTTCATCGTTTTAATTGTTGTCTCTGACGGATGGGGTCTCCTTCCAAACACAATGTGGGGAGGAGTGGGGGGTGTGCGGGCTGCCGTGATGTGGGGTGGCGAGTGGCTGTGGTGGTGGTGTGCGAGCTGGCGAGGGGGTGGGTGGTCTCATGGCACCTGCCCGGCCGCCGTGGGCGGGATGGTGAGCTCCAGGTAGCCGTGCGGGATGTACGTCTGGCTGAAGTCGAAGCGCATGTTGCGCATCGCCTGGCGCCGCACGGCCGAGAAGGCCCCATCGCAGCCAACCAGCAGGTCGCACGACTCCTGCAGCAGCGGCTTCTCGCTAGAGCTGGGGTGTGCGTCACGACAACGATGACAACAATTATCATTTTTTTTTACATATATAAATTATAATATTAAAAAATGTTAAGTGAAAGTTCACGATTTCTCTAGCACAAGGCCCAAAGAACGCCCCGAAACGGCGAGTGGACAGCAACGAACAGCAGCACGACCGAAGGTGTAATAGATCAGGGAGTTTTCTTAAATCGAGCAAGGTTATCAGAATCTGCATCTTTAAAGCTCTTTTTTCACAGATGTCCAGCCGGGGCAGGTCAAAGCACTACATCGACAAACAATACAAAAACACGACAGGACTGCGAAGTTTAAGGAAAGGTAGCAAATCACTCAATATATTTTAATGATTATTGTTATGAGAACGTGGGGAAAATAAAAAGATGGGAGGCGGGTGAAGTGGGGGGGGAATTTCCAGAGTGGGGCAGCGTTGAGTGAAGAAACCGAGATAAGTGTTGTGGCGTTTGCACACAATATACGGCAGTGATTACGAATTGTTTATAGAAGTACAATTTGACATTGATGATGGAAAAATATCAAAAAGGCTGATATTTATAAGTATTACTATTTTTCTTTTACCACATAAGGCCCACTGAGCTATACGGCTCTTTTTCAGAAGCGACCTGGCCACAAATGATTGCTCAACGAAGTGGTGGCTTATCACTGTGGAATCACAGGCAAATACTCAAAACGCATGTTGATTCCGAATGTGCAACCACAGGGAGAACATGCAAACTCTAAATATACAGGCATCAGGGTTGGGGATTGAAACCCACAACCGCCTGCATACCAGGCGAAGTAGTTATCTGGCCACCGCTGCGTGCCCCTACTTTTTCTAGAGCTCAGTCCTTGAACAGCTCCGGGCTGAAATGAAACCCAGGGCTGGGTTTCATTCGAACATATCTGTCTAGCAGATGAGCGAGTTGGATGAGCGAGTGAGGGAATAGGTGAGCAAAGTAGGGAGACATTTAGCCAGATTGTATGTGGGCATGTGGACAAGTAGGCGAGTGTGTTCGTGAAGAGTGTCTGCGAGTTTGATGGAGAGCATGTTGAAGCGCAAGTGATTCGGTTGACGGTGTTGGTGCGATAGTAGGTGGGTGAGAAAGTTGTTGATCAGGTGTTTAAGTGAGTTAGGGAGTGAGTTAATGGTTGAGTGAGTCTGATGGCAAAAGAGGGAGTGGGTGGGTGAGTGATGGAGTGAGTGAGGAAGATGGTGAGAGTGCGATAGTGAGCAAGTGGCTGAGTGAGTGCATTTTTGAGTATGAGCCAATGTGTGAGTGACCGCGAGATGGTCACAAATTTGGCAGGTAAGTGGGTGGACGTTGTAGGTTAGGGTCAGCCACAGAGTGAGTTTATTAAGTGGGTGGACGAATGAAGTAGCGGGCAAGTGAGTGAGTGAGTGAATTTATGGGTGAGCTCATGGGTAAGTGAACGAGTAAGGAAGGCGGTGAGCGAGTAGGTGAGGTGCATGCACGCACCGTCGGAATGTGATGGATCCGGTGTGCGGGTCGGCGGTCTCCAGCTTGTGCTGGAAGTGGAGGTGCACGTTGGGGTAGCTCTGCACAGCTACACGCACACAGGGACACAGGCGGGGAATGGGACACATGCAGAGATGCACGTGGGGACAAACGCGCGGGACGGGAACGCACGCGTGTGGCAGGTGGGACGGCGTGGAGCATGGCGAGATGGCAAGAGACCCAGATCCTAACCCCGACCTCGCCGCACATGCGCACACGCACACACACGCGTCCGCACGCACCTGTGAGCAACTCCTTGTTGAGCAGTGCACGATCGACTGACAGCAGGTACTGTTGACAAGCAAAAACAAAAGCCATCTTAACCAACGAAGAATTCGAGTTCCCGACAGATGGGTTCATGAACTGGAGTCACAACGGTTCATTTGCCAACTGCAATGTTCATCTGCCTTCTCTCTATGCCGAAGGGCCGGTTTGCGATGAACCCAGCAGGCAACCTGATTGTTTTTAATCGTACGTGTGTGTGTTGGTATATATGGTATACATTGTACGTAATGGGTCGATTTTACCTCTGCAGCCACTACATTCAACACAACGGAAGATGACAAAATAAGTATCGACTTGCGAATTAAATCGCGACTGCCGAATTGTGACAAGTCACCAAATCCCCCTGGGACGTACGAGCTGGAGAATTGGGGTGGGGGGAGTTGGGAAGTGAATCGTTGCACCTCTAACCTTCGGGAGATGACTTTTGATTATTGATCTATCCAAATCGGTCAGGTGCAGCAAACGTAATTCCACGTATTTGGACTGCCATGACCCATGCCGCACCCCACGTGGTTGAACCCACCATGTAGCCCACGAGGGTGAACCTCTCGAGGTTAAACCCACCCTGTACCCCACGCGATAAAACCGGCGCCGGTAAAACCACCGTACTTACCTGCCCCTTCTTGCCGTACGGGATCGGGGACCGCTTGCCGCTCGGCGCGTGGATCATGCGGCCGTGCATGGGGATACCGGTGGACACGATCTGCGGGTGTGGACACACGGGAGGAGGTTTGGGGGATGGGGGTGCCATAGTTTTCAATGGGTACAGGAGTTTCATGCACAACGGCTAATTTATTGCAGAGAGAAATTTGTATGAAACGTGAAAAGAGCCGTTGAGCTCAAAGGCCCGAAAACAAACAGCATGATCAAAGTTGTGAATGGATAAGAGCGAACACTTTTTTAATCGAGCGAGGTTATTTATTTGTATCACAGCTTGAGACGATGATGGGAGAAAGGAATTCGGAACTGGAGTAGTGCAGAGAGGGAAGCGAGGTGCAATGTGGTGAGTGAGTGGGCGAGTGGGCGAGTGGGTGAGTGTGTTCTTGTTCGTAGATGCTCACTCACTGCACTTGCCCCAACAGTATGTTGAGGCTATACAGTATGTGGAGGCAACGTGCGACAAAATGAATGAACGTGTTGAGTGTGGGTCCTGTTACCCGGTCCTCCAGCCCCACGGCTCTCAGCGCCTCCCTGCCGCGGTGGGACAGCGCGAGGTTGATGCTGCGTCCACGCAAGTGCAGGGCCGTGCGGATATCTACCTCGCAGACCGAAATAGCGGAGACATAACAGGTAAAACGGCGCAGCCCTGCGAGTGCTTGCTCACGCCAATGCTGGCGGAAGAACCTCCACCGGGGAGACAAAGGCGGCCAGGTGGGGTTATTGCAACACGCCACCCCCCCCCCCCCCGCCCCCTCCTGCGCCGTTTGCCTTGATAAATGCTCGCTCACAACACATGCACCAACAGTGTGGCTGTTAGGGTTGGGGGTCAATGTCTTGTTGACGTTTGTGTGTGTGGATAATCAGTGACCTCTGCTTGGATTTCATCTCCTCGCCCACTCCAAAGGCCTCATGCCCATTGGCCAAACCAAAGCCACCGCCTCCCCTCCCGTTATTTGTAATTGAGATGTTTCTATTGCAATCATTAACAGATCTCCGATCACCCTGTAACCAAACATGCCGACGTTTTGCTATGTCTTGACTTCTGGTATTCATTATGATCATTGATCAGCAGCAGCAGCTATGATCTACCCACTGCTAGATTAAGGGTTTCCCTCCCCCAAAGTCGTCTTCATGCCTCGTGGCGCTTGCAATCCGGCAATCCGTAGGACTCAAACACGAGCCGATCTGCAGGCCCTCCATCTCAGCAGCACTGGTAACCCTCCCCCGGAGCATCATCCCTCCTTTGACCGCCATCCTGCCACCAGTCTCGACCACCGGGTATCATTTAATCCCTTCCAGGGGAGCGCGTTCTGCTCAAGCTCCGCGAGCAGTTCTTTCTTTCTCAACAGTCAACGTGGTGGTGGAGGCGATAGCTCTCAATTTGCGTTCCGTTCACCAATTCATGCATTCCCCTCGCTGCGTCACTTAGCGCGAATTCCCAGCAGACCACCTCTCTCCGCAAATTTTGATTGGGCATGCAGTACAGTGCTGTACTTCGAAAGGCAATATTGATCCATGCGACTGCGGCAATTGTAGAATAAGCAAACGGGCCAGCATATTAGGAATTCCGAAACATAATATTGAGTGTGTAGGGGTTCATTGACCGTTACCCATGTTTGGACTGTTACACAACTGGGCGAACACAACCCACATTGGGCACAAGGCCGACCACCTTAGTCTCGCCAGTGCTGCTGTTTTACATACCACCCATCAGATTAGCACGGTTGGCTACCTTCCGCGCGAAATTCAACATACCTACTGTACCGATTTAAGGCCGAGTCGACCTAGTTAGGGAAAGGCCCAGATCTGGTTCAAATACCCACTTCGTCACCGGTATAAGCCCCGGCCCGGATTCGAACTCGGATCACCAGGGTCAATATGTAGCACACGCATTCAACGTCCCGTGCTGGTGACGTGCATCACTCTGTACGCATGTTCCTTGATTTCACGTTGAAAAGTTTTTCAAGTTTTCAAGTTTCATTTATTAGGTATAGCCCTGTGAGCCATTCGGCTCTTGAATCGGGTGCAACCGCAACAAACAAAAAAACAAAAACATGAACAAGAAAACATCTTAAAGTGACTATGTGCAAACAGAAAATCCAAGAAAAGACAGCAAAATATTGCAGAAAAGCACCGTACACCAACACTGTGTGCAAAAATCCCAGCGGGATGCAAGAAAACGCACTCTTGCAAAGTCACAGACTTAGTGTTCGAGTTACACGGGTTTTGTCTGCGATTGTGCCGTTTCATTGGTTCGTCATTCTCAGTGTCATCCCCTACCGGGGCTGGCTTTCATTTCAGCGCGTAGCTGTACAAGTACTGAGCTCCAGAAAAAGTAGGGGCGCCGCGGTGGCGAGATGTTAACTACCTCGCCTGGTATACAGGAGGTCATGGGCTCGATCTCGACCCTGCTGCCTGCGGTATGTTTGGAGTTTGCATGTTCTCCCCGAAATCTCGTAGATTTCTCTCCAAATCATCAGGGTTTTCCCCTCCACGTTTAGAAACATGCGTTTAGAATATTTGACTGCTATAAATGTCCACATGATCAGCCACTTCGTTGGGCTATCATTTGTGGCCAGGTCGCTTCTGAAAAAGAGCTAAACAGCTCAGTGGGGCCTTACCTGGTTCAACTTATTTAAAATCGTGAATTTAGTGTGAGGGAGGGGTGGGTATAATGGAGTTGATGGATGCAACTTGGGCCCAACGTTTCAACTGCGGTGCCAGGAGGAGATTAAACCGGGCAGCATCCAGAAATATATATATAGATTTTAAAAACCATTAACTTTACAAAATAAAAAAAACACGGATAAGAAATATTAAACACGCACATGTGTGTGGAGTGTATATGCTGTAATACGTTTACCTTCCCTGGCTTCGTACAGGTCCACATGGTAGCCACGCTTCGCAAAGTAGGACGCGTTGAGGGATCCGACCTTTAACGAGAGCCACAAGAGAAGCGATCAACATTCATTCACCACCACACCACGGCACCACCACCAGCAGCAGCAGCAGCACACAAGGAGAACAGAGAAATGTTGTTGTTCGCCATGCGCACGTAAGGCAGCACGCCTAAGCATCAGGAATAAATACGAAAATAATACAATAAGATGAAGGAGGCTGGGAGTTGAGTCAGAGGGGGGGGGGGTCCAAAAACCACGCCCGGTCGCCGTCGTCTCCCCAGTGGCGATGCTTGCACACCACACCGGGTAACACAAAATAAAGGCAAAGATCCCTCCTCCCCAACCCCCCCAAATTAGACCTCTTTGCCAGTATCGAAGTATGAAAAAATGAGAATGGGTTTTAAACTTTCTGGCAATAAAAACAGGTGCTTGGATGTTCAAATAACCAAATAGAATTTTTTTGCAAGGAATCAAGTCGATGCATTAACCACACGCGGTACACGTGGTGAACACGCAACCAAACACGGCTCTATACTTATACTCTTTGGTTCTTTCGGTAAAGTCACGTAGGTAGAACAATTATATATCACGACGTTTCGATCGCAACACAAGCAATCGTAATCAGGTGGGACAACTACTTCAGCAGTTTTTTTCTTGCCGTGGTCGTCCCACCTGATCTATTATTTTTCTACCTACGCGACTTTACCGAAAGAACCAAAGAGTATGGATTCCTACAGTCACGAAAGTTTCAAAATCAAACACGGCTCTGATAATTATTATCAGTATTATAAACACAGGAGGCTGCAATGTCTTTGAAACCGATTTGGTCTACGCCAGACACGGCAGCAGCCTTCTCTTCAGGGTCTCACCACCAGTGTCAGACCAGTGACAAAGACAATGCACCCATCAGAGCATTCATAGCTCGGAGTGAGCAGCTACGAAATGGGACCTTCTCTGATACTGGCAAAAAAGGTCCCATTTTGGAGCTGCTCACCACCCCCCGCATCGCCTTAACAGACTGGAGCTTGGCACGGCACACGAGAGGTGAGAGAGAGAGAGAGAGCGGAGGAGGAGGGGGGGCTGTGCAGCACCACATGCCCCGGTCGCCTTTGTCTCTCGCAGTGGTGTAGTTTGTACAACCGTGCCAGGTACTCAATCGAGTCGACTTTACACACGAGGCAACAAACAATGACAATCACTACTACACACACACGCGCACGTGCCAACGTCACAGTCTAAGTCGACGAACTTCCACGTGAAACCCGGAGACTCACGGACCGGGCCTCCTCCGACGATGGCCACGCGCTTGGCAGAGCCGTCGTCCTGCATGACCGCTCGCAAATCCTGGCCGAAGTGACCGGCGTCCAGGCGCTCCGAGACTGACGTCGGCTCTTTATGTAACACCGGCGGCCCAATGTCGTGTGGGATAGTGTTTGGGGCGGGTGGGTGATGGGGATGATGTTGGCGTGTACATGAGCATGTGAGAAGACAGAGGTGCGTGGGGAGGGATGGGTTTGGGGGGGGTGGGGTGCGAGGGTGGGGTGCGAGGGTGGGGTGCGAGGGGTGGTGGGGAGGGATGGGTTTGGGGGGGGTGGAGTGCGAGGGGGGGGGTGCGAGGGGTGGGTGGGGTGCGAGGGGTGGGTGGGGTGCGAGGGTGGGGTGCGAGGGTGGGGTGCGAGGGGTGGGTGGGGTGCGAGGGGTGGGTGGGGAGGGATGGGTTTGGGGGGGGTGGGGTGCGAGGGGTGGGTGGGGTGCGAGGGGTGGGTGGGGTGCGAGGGTGGGGTGCGAGGGTGGGGTGCGAGGGGTGGGTGGGGTGCGAGGGGTGGGTGGGGAGGGATGGGTTTGGGGGGGGGTGGGGTGCGAGGGGTGGGTGGGGTGCGAGGGGTGGGTGGGGTGCGAGGGGTGGGTGGGGTGCGAGGGGTGGGTGGGGTGCGAGGGGTGGGTGGGGTGCGAGGGTGGGGTGCGAGGGGTGGGTGGGGTGCGAGGGGTGGGTGGGGAGGGATGGGTTTGGGGGGGGGGGTGGGGTGCGAGGGGTGGGTGGGGTGCGAGGGGTGGGTGGGGTGCGAGGGGTGGGTGGGGTGCGAGGGGTGGGTGGGGTGCGAGGGGTGGGTGAGGTGCGAGGGGTGGGTGGGGTGCGAGGGGTGGGTGGGGTGCGAGGGGTGGGTGGGGTGCGAGGGGTGGGTGGGGTGCGAGGGGTGGTTGGTGTGCGAGGGGTGGGTGGGGTGCGAGGGGTGGGTGGGGTGCGAGGGGTGGGTGGGGTGCGAGGGGTGGGTGGGGGGAGTGGCAAGGTGAGCGACGTTCACAACAACGAGCAGAGAGAGCTGTCGGGCAGGTAAAACGCAGACAATTAGCACAGTGGGGAGCCCAGGTGGGTCGCCGCGGTGGTGAGATGTTAACTTCCTCGCCTGGTATACAGGAGGGTCGTGGGTTCGATCCGGACCCCGATGCGCTGTCAATGTAATTGCGTGTCTCTCTCTCTCTCCGTGGTTGCGTGTATTTTTCTCCGCGTTCTCCGGGTTTTCCCTCCACATTTAGACGCGACGTGCGTTTCAAGTATTTGGTTGCTATACATTTCCACAGGATGAGCCACTTCGTTGAGCTATCAGTTGTGGCCAATTCGCTTCTGAAAAGCAACTATATGGCTCAGTGGGCCTTAACTGGTAAAGTAAAAATAGTTTTAGTTGAGTTTATCTGCCAGTCATATCAGTCAACCCATGGCACCTGTGGCTATTGAACTAAACTATGCAACTAGTGGGTTTTTTTAATCAGGTCAGGCTCTTTGAGCTATATAGCTCTTTTTTTTTATATAAGCGACCTGGCCACAAGAGATCACTCAATAAAGTGGTGGCTTGCCATGTGGAAATGTACAGCAGCCAAATACTCTAAACGCGTCTTGATTACAACTGTGGAGGGGAAAGCCGCAGGACGCGGAGAAAAATCCACGCGACCCCGGGGAGAGAGGACATGCACACTCCAAATAAACAAGCGTCAGGGTTGGGATCGAACCCACGACCGCCTGCATACCAGGCAAGGGAGTTAACATCTCGTCTGTCCTGTGACCTGCCAGCGGGCCTTCGACACTTAACGTGGCCTCAAAGTGCACCTAGCATGGCACGAGTGCCGTGCTGGGTATATTGTTAAACGCTCACTTAAGCGGTTTATAGTCTCACACTTAAAAAAGATGTTGTTTCACTGAGTCTCATGACTCTTCTTAACTCCTCCACTAGGGAACATAATTCGTTCCTGGGACCCATTCGTAAGTCGAATGGTTCGTAAATCGGAGCACAACAATGTACTGTATTTAAATGCCTATACAGTGAGTGTTATGAAATGTGTTACGGTTTGACAAAAAATGGAAGCATTAATTAAACTCATAATGCGAGAGCCGGGGGCTTATGGGACCCCCGGGGCTTATGGTACCCCGGGGGCTTATGGTACCCCGGGGGCTTATGGGACCCCGGGGGCTTATGGGACCCCGGGGGCTTATGGGACCCCGGGGGCTTATGGGACCCCGGGGGCTTATGGGACCCCGGGGGCTTATGGGACCCCGGGGTCCCGCCATCAGGTTCGGTCGTCTCGCCTTGCTGGTTTTCTGGTCGAAAGGTTGGGGGGGGGGGTGACCAGCACCACGCCCGGCCGCCTTCGTCTCCTCAGTGGCGATGTTTACACACACGCACCAGGTAATCATTTGAGGTTGAGTCGACCTAGGGGAGGCCCAGATAATCGTCACTGGTGTTGGTCGTGAGCGGGAATCGAACTCGGGTTGCCGCGTTCATAGCGCAGCACACTAACCGCTACACCACCGCTCCCCAGCACAATCACACACACATATACATACACACGGGGGCACTCACACACAGACACACACGGACACACACACGGGGACACTCACACACTGCACGTACACACACAGACACGCACACAGGAGCACTCACTCACACAGGCAAAGATCCCCCGTATAGCCTTTACAGACTGTTGGGGCAAGTGCTGTTAGCAAGCACCTATAAAGGCCGGCACGGCACACGAGGGGGTGGGTGGCCAACACCACGCCCGGACGCCTTTATCTCCCAAGTGGCGATGCTCATACATCACACCGGGTTCCCATTTGAGGCTGAGTCGACCTAGGGGAGGCCCAGGACCGGTTCAGATAATCGTCACCGGTGTTGGCCGTGAGCGGGAATCGAAACCGGGTCACCAGGTTAGGGTATCACGGCGCGCATTTTCTCAATAATAATAAGAAGAATACAAATCTAATAGCTCAGCGGGCTTTAAGTGGTAACTCTCAAATATTTGTTTCGAGTTGAATTTGTTCCCAATCCCAAGGTCGCCTTCGTCCAGTACCCAGCCCGGCCACGCGCGGCGTGCGGGGGAGGCCGAGGCGAGGTGGGGGAGCCACCCGGCCCCGCCTCGCCTCGCCGCGCTGGTGTTGGTGCTCGCACCATAGCAACGAGAGACGCTGTTCCGTCACATCATCATCACCATCATCAGCAGCAGCAGGCAGTGGTCACGGCGGTGTCACTAACATCATTAGTGTTATTGATGCCATCGTCATCATCATCATCGTGAGCAACTGCAGCGAGTAGTGGCCACCGTGCTGTTACTGAAGTCATCATCATCATAAGCAAGTAGTGGCCACGGTGCTGTTACTGAAGTCATCATCATCATCAGCAAGTAGTGGCCACGGTGCTGTTACTGAAGTCATCATCATCAGCGAGTCGTGTCCACGTTGGGGTTACTGAAATCACGAGCACTATCATCTTCATCATCATCATTATCAAATACAATTTCGCTCTTGGGACTCATCTCACCATTCACTTCGCTGAGTGTCGCGCTCCCTTCCTCATCTCTCTCTCTCTCTCTGAGGTCTTTCATTCACCGCTCAATCAATCTCTGTCACTCGCGCACGGCACGATCGAACGATGTCCAACACGTACAGGACTTCTGAGCGCTCAGAGGCGTCGCAAACAGCAGCAGCAGCAGGAAGGGCAGGTGGCGGTTCGCGGCGCATTGACGCGAACAGCAATCACGATCTGCTGCTGTCGTCGGGATACAGGTCACCTGGCCACTCGCGTCCCGCATCTCCTGGACTCAGGCGCAGCGTGTCAGAGGTAAGCGAGCGGCGGATGGATGGAGTGTGGAGTGGAGAGAGAACGGAGAGAGAGAGAACGACGTAGAGAGGGGGGGAGGGGGGTGTGGGAGGTTATTATTTTTTAAATCGCGTTTTGCTGAGCACAGGGCGCATCGGCCCAAATCGACAAGGGGTCAGCAACAAACAGCACTATTGATCACAATCAGAACCTTTGTTTATTCTGGAGTAAATCCGATGAGCTGTGAAGCACTGTTTCACAGATGTCCAACGGATGCTTAAAGTTGTAATAGATAAGCACGGTTCGGCTACGTACGGCGCGAAAAAAGTTCAACATACATCCACGCAATGACGTTTCTTGAATTGAGCAAGGCTGGAACAGTTACGGGCTCGGGAGAGGAGTTACACAAAGTGGAGCAGTGCAGGAGGGGTAAGGAGCAGCGAGAGAGTTGGTGTGTGATCTGCAGTGCGGTGGTTGAGACCAAAACAGATGGGAAGGGTTGATACGAGAGGAGCGTGGAGATCGATGGATCAGGGAGCGGCTGTGACGAGGTAAGGCGCAGCCCTGCAATTGCCTGCTCACGCCCCGTGCTGGCGGAAGGTTCTCCACCACGTATTTGGCCTAATCTTCCACGCTCGCCAGACATCTCGCGAGAGGTGAGGAGTACGCACACTTTACCCCACCAGACGCGACCTGCAGATCGACTAACTGTGCAGATCGACTACCCATTAACACTGCCCGGTGGAGGGGATGTCAAGACAATTTGCACCATCGTTTCAGCTGCCACGCCCGGAGATAGAAACCGCCTGTTACACCCACGACGGCATCTCAACCATCCGTGGGAGCCACCGTTAATCGATTTCATTGCGCCCCGTAATTAAGTGGCTGGTCAAGAACGCGTGGTGGGGGGCGGTCTAGCGCGCGTGTTTTTCCGGCCCTCTGGAGTCAGGGATTGGTGGATGACGAGGTCGAGATTTGTGAAACTTCCGAACCGGTTTGCGCGGCTGCGAGGTGGCCAGGATGTGGCAGTACAGCAAGTGAGTTGTGTGAACCTGTCTGTTAGAACCGTCGATTGCCACTCCGTCTTGTGTATGCGCGGTGGGCTTCTGCGGCTACTCTCGTTTCCTCGAGATTTGTCAAGATAATAAATAAATATTTATTTATATTTAAAGCTTTCGTGACTGCAGGGATATTTTTTATTATTTTATTGTTGCCCTTCTACGTGACTTTACCGAAAGAACCAATAATAACTATATATATGTAAAATTGGGAAATGGCAGTAGAGCAAGTGGGCTAATGCTCTATCTGTTCCGATTTGTGAACGTATGGGAGTACGGTACTGTACGTGGATTCGTGATCCAGTTTATAGCGTCCCTTGAGTGTTATCCCCTCGATATCAGGAGCTCCGGTTGATTATTAAGCCCTGGTTGTGAATTTCCTGAATCACTCGAAGAGAAACTGACCGAATAATCTAACAAAAGAGGGCTTCCTTTTAAAAAATACGAAAAACGAGATTCTTGGGACTAGACGTAGTAGTCGTTTAGTTGAGTAGCGGTTTATTTTTAATTACCCTGTGAGTGAAGAAGCTCTAAAATCGGGTTTGATGTTTTATTGGAGAAATGGTGACTGTGTTTGGTAGTGCAAAGGGGCCACTTAATGAGGAGCCATTCGGGAGGAGATCCTGACCGAGTCCCAGCCCATCCCTGGCTAATTCGGAATCAGAATATGTATTTATACTTGATGAATCCGATGAGCTATAAAGCTCTTTGTCACAGATGTCCAGTAGGAGCTGGTCAGCACATGACAACAACAACAAACATACGATATGAGTGCAAAATATATTAAAGGTAAGCAAATCACTAAAATTATATAAATATTAAACTAAACTTTTATTTGACCAGGTATAGCCCCCTGAGCTACAGTATTAGTTTCCTTTTCAGAAATGATAGCTCAACGAAATGTCGGCTTATCATGTGCAAATTGTTAGCGGCCAAATAATCAAAATAATCTAATTACCCAGGCCATTTGAATTGTCTGCTTAATCAGCAAGTCCTCTTGCTCTGCACGTCACTCAGGGACACTGCACAGACACAGAGGCGCCTAATAATAATAAGTGATACCCTATTCTCTGGATTATAAGACGCTCCGAAAAGTAAGACGCACACCCTAAACGTATTCCCCCCCGGTGTCAACAAAGCTGCAATTTACCGTCTATAAATCGGATCACGGGACAAACACCTGCCGGCTTATTAAGACGCATCCTCAACCGTTGCTTTAAAACCGGTTTGCTCTCCCCGCGCCAAAGTTGACACCACGTCACAGCGACGAGTGACGACCCACGACGACGAGACGCTGCTCAACTGCAGTCGTGACCACATCGCCGGGAGTCAGCCAGAAGTCACCGGACGTCGAGAGCTCCAAGCGAAGCGGGTGGTTTACAAGCCCACAGCACTGCGGCACCACGTGTTGTGCAGCAGAGGGCAGTGCGGGATTGTTGTACTGCACTCTACATTGACGCTTCTCGCAAGTCGAAACCCGCGCTGGTCAAATAGACCCCACCCCACCCCACGACCCGCCAATGCGTGCGGAGGACCCCATCCAGCAGTGGATTGACACGAGAGCTGGACACGTAGCGCGGTCACGTGGGTGGCACACTCCGCGTGCTGTTGACATTTTATGATAATGGACTGAGAGGTGGTCAGGCGCTTGCAGTGCAGAGATCGATGTGTTCCATCTGTGCGGCGCCTAAGAGTGTTATCCTTCCGTACGTGTGGATGCTCTCCCCCAGGTATAACGTGTCCAATGCTCATTGCCGATTAGCACGGTTTGGCTATGTACGGTGCAAAATAAGTTCAACATTCATTCAACACAAGGATGTCTTGAAGAATTTCATTGTGGCGCTTTGGTTTCCTCGGTAATTCATCGGCGTCTACTGCACCTCCTTGGGTTGCTAGAAACATGTTTTTAGAATTCAACTGTAACGCGTTTCAACTGTTTCTTTTCCATCCCGATTTACTCCAATTCATTTTTGATGGTGGCCTCGGACAAGGGGACCATATTCCAACTCTTCAGGGAAAGCTGGTGGTGTTTTTTGCATCATGAGTGCACGAAGGCTGAGTGCTTTATACGTGTTTGGTCAGTTTAACACGGAGGCTTTGGCGACCAATATTCATAATACATTTTCTTGGGTTAGATCGCGTAAATATGAATGTCGTTAACCCACCACCACCACCACCCGACACAGCCAATTAGTAAGGTTCGTCACGTCAATAAAACGTACCAATCTGTTCCTACTTCAGCACACCGGTGTGTTGGAGAGTATCATAACACTGAAACATGGAATTGACCGAACATACCAACGCACGACTATCATAGGACGGACAGTAATTATATTTGACATATAAGTCAGTCACGCACGCCTGGCTGTGCGCATGATAACGAGCGGGGTGCCGGGCGGCTAAAACTCAGCAAGTTGGCACAGTAGGGAGCACAGTTGGTGCATCTGCCAGTCATCTCAGTCAACCCATGGCACCTTAGGTCTGTCCCGTAACCTGTCAGTGAGCCTTCGACACTTCACGTGGCCTCAACGTGCACAGGCGCCATGGTGACGTCGCCGCCACCAATGGACATCCGCGAACAAGAGTTGTATAGCTAATCGGATTCCTCCAGTATAAATACATATTCTTTTTCTGACTTAGTGGTGAATGGCGGCGGCGGCTGCTGTTGTTATTGTTGTTGATATACCCGCTGCTCACAGTTGTTCCGCGTGGCTGTGTCACCGCCTGCAGATGCAGGAGCAGCTCAAGATGTACAAGAGGCAGATGGAGAAGAAGGACGAGATGATCGCCACCCTCTCAGCCGGCAGGTAGAGCCGATCCACTTCGTTAGCGCCGACGACGAGCTGGCTTCATCCACGTGTGGTGGCCGCATGCTTCTCATTATCATCATCATCACCATCATCATCATTTGTTATTATTTATGCAGCGCCTCCCATGCAGTCAATTTCGGGGGGCCGAATCAAAGGAGAATTTAAGATAATTACTCCGTAAAGGAAGTTATTTCAGACCGAGTATAGTGTTTAAAACAATGCATTGCGAACAATATACACAACAAATGGGGATAAACTAAATTGAAAAAAAATATCTGTGCTTTAAGGCGACTCTTTTAAAGAAAAGACTATAACCAAAGCGGTGCTTTGGAATCAAAGGTTGGTGGATCACGTACAGATTTGTGAATGTCCAAACCTCTGAGCCAGATGGCCATTGGGTTGGCAGTACAGCAAGTAGATTCATGAGCCCGTCTGTTGCAGACTTTATCCCCTCGAGTGCATGGTGGGTTTTTTTTCTACTCTCCAGATATTCAGATTTATTTCCAAGAAAAACTAAATTTCGACATTTAAGTGGAATTAGCGGTGGCGTAGCCGTCGAGTGTGCAGGCAGTGCAACTGCACCGGGGCCCACGGGCCTAGTGGGGCTAAGGCACTGCACTACGCAGAGGGGGTTGGGGGAATGAACAGGGAGGGTTGGGGGGGGGGCATTTCGTACCTTCCACCAGGGCCCATGCTAACCACGCGACTACTACTCTACTCCACTGGAGGAGATCAGCCGCTAAACATCACGATGCAGGATCCTCGTGGGTACAAATTCATATGCAGCGATGAATAAATGATGGTGACGCGACGGGCGCGGTGCACCGAGCTCTCCATCTGCGGCTTCTCGACGATATTGGGTTTCAAAAGTGGAATATGATGACGGCCCGGCAAACTGTCATGCGGCAACGCTGTAACAGGATACAATGAATCCGCGACAGAATGAATGATAAATGATGTTCATTCAGAAGGAAGCCAATCAGCGTCAAGGGGCGGTCTAATATGGGCCTTTTCAATTCACAAATCGTCTCTTTAGATCCAGAAATCATGAATTCTAAATATCACAGCTTGATCCATGCTTGATCCATGCTGGAACACATACACACATTGCAGTATTCCTTGTATGGGCAAAGCCGCGACAAAATACTCCATATATGGGCCTACAACATTAACATAATTTATCATTTATTCTACCGCGGATTTATTTCATCCTGCTACAGCACACGCACACGTGTGTGCCGAGCGAGCCCCTTTCCCGGTGGAGATGGTTACCGCGTAGCTTTCATTAGACAGAATAGCTCGAGGGAAGAGGAATTGATGGCCCGAAATTGCCTGGTGGGTGAAGGTAGATCTCTCAATAGTGTTGCATCGCAAGCGTAGTGACTCTCAGAGGCACCTGGCTCTGGCCACGTGGGAAAGCGGCATCGCGAAGACATTGTTGGGTTTGGTGTCTACATGCCGCCAATAATAAAACCGTAATGTCAACTCGTAATGCGGCGCCGCACAGTGTAGTGGGGAGGCAGCAGCAGCCACGCGGTGAGGAGCCGGCACCAATGATTGTTCAAGCTCTGCGGTCCTCTGTACATGAAGGTGTTATCAATCAATGTGGGAGGAAACCGGAGCACCCGGAGAAAACCCACAGCATGTGAGGGGGAAACACTCTATCCCATACACACCGAAGATATGGAGTCCACATTTTTGGCGAGCCAGAGTACGGCATCTCCTGGACGCCCACGGGGGGTAAGGGAAGTTTCACAACATCTGTGGCGGTGATCCACCGACCATCGCGTCCGCAGTGCTGGGAGTAGTCGCCACGTGCAGTTCAAGTCACCAATTGCCCCGCAGTGCTGAATTTAGCAGTCACTCAGCCTCATTTCAAAAGAGTGTAACCGCACAGAGTTAGATGTTTATAGAATCCCCTCTGATTTCTAATGAGCCTCTTGCTTTCTTCTCAACATCTGAGTGGATACTGTGAGCGCGATGATGGCCCCGTGTCTTGCAGATGAGACCGTAGGTTAAATATTTGCATTAAGATGAAAGGGAGACATGTGGAGACTTTGAAATAAAATGTTGTTTCCTGTAGAACAGCTGCAATGTATTATTTAGCGGGGTATCTATTCACCCTGTATATCCAATTAATAATTTGTAGCTCATTTAAATAAAACAAAACATAACTCCGTAACTATTTGCTTGTATTTATAATGCTGTACTTTTAAATTCCCAGGTCTCCCTTGACAATGAGAGTCTCACTTTGGGCTCTCAGCTTGTTCACATAAAAGCTTTCATGTCTCTGGAGTTAATCACGTGGCATGCTGTTGACACACATTGCGAATTCGGCTGCATCGTGCAAACCAGTTATTACGGCCGTGTCATCCCAGCAGGAAATGTGTGTGAATGTGACTGCTCATCCGATGCTAATTCTCACCTCCTTGTTTCTTCTGTTGGAGAAGGAGCAGTTCCTCAGGCGCGAAGGTAAATGGTCACCACGCACACACACATCTTTTCTTATTTTGTCTTTTCCCCAATTTGTACTCCGCTTTCGCGATGGGCGTCATGTCATGAGGCAGCGTGATGAGTTGCGAACTCTCGCAGAGCAGCGAATCATTACCTCACGTGAAAGAGAAAGGCTCCGCAGAAGATATCATCATAGAACTACCTCAGAGATTTATTTACAGCGACCTCTTTTATACACACGGGCACACTTTCCCACATTCTTTGCCAGAATATATATTAATTCTCAAAGCTGCTCTGAAGCTACATTTAAGGGAAAAGTATACATTTAACACCATGGTTTTACGAGCAGTTATTGATGGCTGGGCTTGAGACCAATAGCTCGTGACGATTGAGAAGCTGGTTAAATCTCCGACTTCTGAACAATCCCAGTCACCGCCACACTCACCACGACACGTCCGTGATAATAACACAAGACAAGTTTTGTATCATGCTTGTGCAGCCTCTTAATTTACTTTGAATCTGTGCAACGGATACATTTCAACTTGTAACGTGCCATCGTGCACAGCATTCGCTCGCTTTTCAAGAGAGAGAACGACTCAGGGGCGCGAGGAGGAATCACAGAAGGGCAGGAAGGCAGCGGCGACGCGCTGAGCTGGCACTCAAATTTGCCCAAGTTCTGCCGTCCTCTATACATTTGGGTGTTGTCAGCCAATTAATGAGTGCCGCGTGTGGGAGGAAGCTGAAGCACCCGGAGAACAACCCTCGTGTGCGAGGGGGAAACACTATATCCCATGCATACAAAACACGTGGACTCCACATTTCTTCCGTACTGCCTCCTCCACGAGTGGCGTGAGCTAGAATGTGCAGGGCTACGCTTTTACCAGCTTCTTACCTTCTAGAATGATTAGCGATGCAGAATGAGCGTGCGGTCTTCATCGACCACCAATGAGAAAGCCGTCTGGTGTATACCCCTGACCCTAACCTGACCTGACCCGTGCCTATGCTGTACGTCACAGCACAGCTATCGATCGAAGCACTGATTGCGACAGCCAGGCGTTGTTTGGTAGTAACCATGTGTGCCGTGTCTATACGACGCAAGACTTACAAAACCACGCGCACGCCTTACACAAAGACACGCACACAAAGGCAAAGATCCCCCATATCGTCTTAACAGACTGTTGGGGGCAAGTGCTGTTAGCGAGCACCTATGAAGGCAGGCACGGCACACGAGGGGATGGGTGGTCAACGCCACGCCCGGCCGCCTTTGTCTCCCCAGTGGCGATGTTTACACACTGCACCAGGCACTCATTTGAGGCTTAGTCGACCTAGGGGAGGCCCAAGACCGGTTCAAATAATCGTCACTGGTGTTGGCCGTGAGCGGGAATTGAACACGGGTCGCCGGGTTCGTAGCGCAGCGCGCTAACCGCTACACCACCGCTCCCCACTCCGTGGGCACACAAACATCACAACACATGACTTACGCAAACACACACACGCAACTAACTCAAAGACACGTACATTATCTCGGCCTCGCCGTGCGCTGCGTTGCACCGCTAGTCGAGTAGATAACCATGTGTTCAATAAACCCTCGGAGCCAGGATGACCGTCCAACTCCGATCGTCATTTATTGATTGTAACAGGTAAAACTGGTGAGAAAACACAGATACAGCATCTGTTATAATCCGGAAACACCCACACAATGAACACCACAGCATCAGAACATTGTCTTAGATAACAATAGATCCTGGAAGGACCAGGCCCCCACATTACCCCTGAACAACTAGACAAAGGCACAAGCTGGTGCGTTGCATACAGGCACATAGTGTATTCATCCCACTGCACCCCAAATGTACAGCATTACACTTAACACTAAACTGTGGATGAGATACTTCGTCATCACTCTCAGGATCGCAACATAGGCACAAGTCTGACTCGACCTACTAAATCACAAGTAACATCCACAATAAGGAAAGTCACAGGCTTCGTTACTAACTAGGCCTCGTATTTACTACAACAACTTAACGGCACCATAAAGGCATTTACATTGCTATAACGGTCATTCCAACATTACCACAGCATTTCCAATATTATAGGAATATAAACAACTTACAGATAATGCTTCTTAAGCTCCCACAATGGACAAGTGCGGCTGTGGTCTCACTGAGATGCGATGCGTGCCGCCATCTTGACTTATCTGTGTAATGGCTGACGCCCGCGTGGTACAGTGGAAATCTAACATCGTCACTTCCTGGTCACATGACCAACATTAGCATAAAAAAACAGGAACTTCCTGTGACCGTACGCTCCACATCTGCCGTGAGGCAAGACATACATGACTATTATTCGGCCAGTTTATTTTAATTATCATTCTCGTTTCTCCAGGAGAGCCTCACTGACTCTTCAATGCTCGTTCTTCAGGAGGGTTACTGGAATGTTTTCGTAGGAAGGGGGCGCTGTTGTTGCTGTGTGTAACCCCAATTCAGCGATTTTCAGGTTATTAAATCTTTTATATTAAGTTCACTTGCTTGCTTGCGCGCTTACGACCGTGCAAATCTTTTGGTCGTTTTTTAACCCACTTCCCGTGATCCAATCGAGCTGACATTTTGCACACAGACTCGTTGTGCGTGACAATTTATTTTCGTGAAAAAAATATTTCCATAACGTTACACTTTTTAGGAAATTTTTTTTTATATTTCATTACCAATTGCTTAATGGTGGCAGGCAATCATCTGACCCATAGGTGGCAGCCATCTCAAGCCAGAGGACGAGAGCACTAGCCGCCACGCATATAAAGGATTTATAGTGAAAAACTTTGTTTTTACGGGTTAATTATTTTTGAGCATTAGGATTTTTGGCCAATTCCAGTTACATTGTATGGCGCTTTCTTTTATTCCCGTAGCCATGGTGGAAATCCAAAACTTATACACGCGCAGGTCTTCCACATTCATTTCCTTTGGTCAGTTGTGTATATTTGTTTAGATATGTCACGTCTCACTGCAGGCCAGCCTTTTAAGCGACCCAAGCCATCCTCTAGTCTAGCGGTTCTTAACCTTTACTGCAGCCTTGTACCCCTTTGGCTCTCGATCGTTAAACAATGTATAATGTTAATACATACATAGGGCTTGATGAAACAAAGTAAGTTGTATTCTTGGTTCTTTCGGTAAAGTCACGTAGAAGGGAAATAATAAAATAATAAAAATATAAAACAATACAATTATCACGACGTTTCGACTGCAACACAAGCAATCATCATCAGACTGCATGTGTTGCTGTCGAAACGTCGTGAGAATTTTATTGTTTTATATTTTTATTATACATTTTTTCCCTTCTACGTGACTTTACCGAAAGAACCAAGAATATGAATCCCTGCAGTCACGAAAGCTTTAAATCAAAAGTAAGTTGTACTTACGTGCCGGTGCATAATTGTGTTTCGATGATTTACCTTCTAAAAAAAAAACCTGCCCGTGTCTTGCACTCCCACAAAGGGCATCTCGCACCCTCAGCTTAAGAGAACAACTGCGCTAGTTGGACTTTACGAGGTTCATAGCATCGCTGTGCTGGGAACGCCGCGCAGGACCTGGCGGTGATCATCAACGTGCTTGCTGGCGTACGTAACTGGCTTGCCACGTCCGTCTAATCATTAGGAATGAACGGCTGCGGCCAGAGCTGCGAATCTGGGCCCTTACACGGTCTCTACGGTCAACAGTGTGTCGGGGAGGGGGGGGGCATCATCATAATTATAGAAGTGAGAATAATTAGCACATTTGGTATTAGGCCCATTATCGTTGCACAAGGTTATTATGAAGGTGCTGTTTCATTGAAGGGTGAAGTCTGGCACCCGGGAGAAATGTTGCAATGTTGCAATGGCGCAGTGTAGCAACGACTCAACACACCCCTGAACAACAAGGCAGCGTCGTTGACGAGCGTGTTGAGTTTATTGCTAATGAGGTAATTCGCGGGAATATTTTAAAACCCGTCAAAGTTACTTTGGACCGTGACGCCGGCATACAAGACCTTGACCCTTCTCTCGCTGCGAAGCGAGCGACGCGTGTTTTTTCTCGGCTCAATGCAGACCACATTATTTACCAGGATGGCCACCGGGTACGAAGGGCAAAAACCCTCTGCAACAAGTTGCGAGTGGCGGTGCTCAGCTTAAAAAAAAAAGCAAGTTGATTGTAGCTTCTAGTGCACGTGGGGAGCGGTGGTGCAACAATCAGCGCGCTGCGCTATGAACCCAGTCGGTTCTGGGCTTCCCCTAGGTCGACTCAGCCTCAAATTATTACCTGGTGTGATGTGAAAACATCGCCACTGGGGAAACAAAGGCGGCCGGGCGTGGTGCTGCCCACCCACCCCCCTCTTCATAGGTGTTCGCTCACGGCACTTGTCCAAACAGTCTGTTAAAGCTATACGGGGGATCACTGCTGAGTGCGATTACCATGCAGGAATTCAACAGATGTGCCATTACCAACATGATCCTCCAGAATAAATAAACGAATGAATATATGAACTCACGCACCGAACTTAGGAATTCACGCTGGGTGTTTTTATTATTTTTAACTATATTACATCCTGACACTGATAATCTGTGGCAATTAAAATACAAAATGTGTTAACCAGCAGGACTTGATTTTCGGAGTTATTATCACAACATTATTGCAGCCTTTTTTGAAAGACCCGATTCATGCTGTCATCATCATCATCATAATCTGTGCCTCTAACTTGTGTTAATGACTTGCTGCGCTACATTTCTCCACGCGCTCTAAATCGGGCTCACTATTATTACCGGGTGATGGTGGCGCACATCTGTAACCCAGCACTGTGGAGGCGAGGGTTCGTGGATCACACAAATGCCAGAAAGTTCCTTCCGGTGAGCGTTGAGGTGCCATACCCTGGCTTGCTAGGAGGAGAATGCAGTACAGCAAAATGTGGACTCCATCTGTTCCGTCTGTATGGGATAGAGTGTTGGGTTTTCTCCGGGTGCTCCGGTTTCCTCCCGCGTGCAAATTAATCGGCTGCAAAATAACACCTTTGATATATAAAGAACTGCAGAGCTTGGGAAATTGTTGGCACCAACACACCGCCTGGCTGCTGTCTTCCCGCTTGTCTGTGGTTCCTCACACCACTCTGAGCAGTCCTCTCTCTTTGAGAGCGAGCCAATGCTGTGCAGCACATTACAAGTTGAAAAAGCATGAATGATAATCATTATTAAACTATTATTGTCATTATTTTTTTAAACACCCATGGCTTTTTTAAAACCATGTAAATAATATATATGTGCACATTCTATCTTACAGCTGCGGTAGAAAGACCACTCTTGCCTGGTCATGGCATCCGATCGCTGGAAATCCGTCAGTTTTTTAATGACTGCATTATGCTAGTATAGCACTTTACCATTTACAATGATATGTAGATAACCTCCTAACAAGTAAAAATGCCTTACGGCTAAAGCCCATGCGCCAGGTGTGTGTGCGTGTGTTTACACAAGCGGGCGTGCACCTGGGAGCATGTGGCTGGCGGTCACGGTGGTGATGGTGGCCCTAGTGATTGGGTGCCGAGGTACGGTCATGATCGAATAGTGGTCTGCATCTCACGGGGCGCCCCCCCCCCCCACGGGATTAACAGAATATTAACCAGCATCGCTGGTATGCTGGAGTAGGCAGCACGTGACTAGTAAACCCGCAGCCATAGTATAGCAGATGTGGTGTCCAGAGTGCGGAAATTTCTCCAGGTGGCTGGTAGACAAAAGAGTATGCACGTGACTAATGAACATAGCGAGAGGAGGTACACTGGATGTGGTGTGCAGGGTGTGGAAAAATGCTCCAAGTTTCCGGTTCACTGAGCATGCACGCGACGAGTGGTCGTGGTGTGCAGGCTGGAAAGAATTTCCCCGGCCAAACGCGGCTGAGACGAATCCCCGCTCCCCTCCCCGCTCCTCGCCGCGCAAGGTGACGTTCGAGCCGCTGCTGGAGGCCGCCGCGGCGCCGTCGCGCGAGCTGCTGTCGGGCAGCCACTACCGCACGGCGGCGGAGACGGCACGCAGCGAGCTCGCCGCCATGCAGGTCAAGCAGGAGGGGCTCGAGGCGGAGGTGAGGACGGCGGAGCGCGACGATGCGTGGGGGCGGCCGGAGAGGGCTACGAGACCTCTGCGGCCGCCCCGGTTCGATTGCCGCCCACGGCTGCGAAACACCGGCGACGATTGTCTCAATCGGTTCCGGGCCTCGGTCCAGGTCGACTCAGCCTCAGATGAGGGCCTGGTGCGGTGCGGTGTGTAGTAAACATCGCCACTGGGGAGACAAAGGCGGCCGGGCGTGGTGCTGGCCACCCACCCCCTCGTGTGCCGGCCTTCAAAGGTGCTCACTAACAGCACTTGCCCCAACAGTATGTTAAGGCTATACAGGGCATGTTTGTCTTTTTGTGGCCAGAGACGCAACCACGATGGGGGGGGCGGGTGAAGGTGGGAGACGTGGGGGGAACGTTAGTAACTCGTGAACGGTAATGTGTCATTCAGTTTTCATACATGTAATAATGTAATATTACAGAATCGTGATTTTATTTGCAATCAATTTAGCTTCCCGAAATGAGTGAACTTGGCATGAAAGTGGAAAGCAAATTTGCCACGACGGGAGTTGTCCGTGGGTGTGCCGCTACGCGAGACGACGCTTCGTGATGCCGCCTTGCGAGGAGGCCACAGCCCGGGATGACCCACACCGCACGTCCATGGACGGGTCGGTTCATGTTTGCTCGAGTGAACCACCTGGGTAGGCCGGAGTTGTCTCCAGACCTCGAGTTGAAGGACAATTTGAGTTGGTGGTAGTGGTGGGGGGGGGGGGCAGAGTGGGAAATGGCATCTCCATGATTTTACAAAAATTACTCAAGTCATCACATACGCTGGGGCAGGTCACTCACTACGCCAGACGTGAAGTGAAATCTTCTCCCCACCGGCACATTTTTCCATTGGCTTGCTCGGTGAAGTACTTCCACTCGGCGTGAATTCTGACGTTGGAATTTGGGCCAGACCGTGAGATGACATCATCGCAAAGAAATCAGACTCTTACCCAACTTGGCAGCCAACTTGAGCTGTCTAAAAATATGGGAATGCAGGGTGTTGTTTGTGGTGTAGGGGTCAACTCGGGTACATACTGTATTGAGGTTCTATGGTTTACGGAATCGCGGTATTCATGAATGTGTGTCTAACGACTCGTCGATTAAAATCGATTCCTATGCTCACCGTACATGCATCGCTTGGTGCATGTATGAATCACGTGGTGGTGATGCACGCCTGCAATCCAGGACCGTCGAGGTAAGGGTTGGTGGATTACACAAATGTTGTGAAATTCGCTTCCCGAGGGCATCAAGGAGCCGTACCCTGGCTAGCCAGGAAAATGCAGTGCAGCAAAAATGTGGACATAACCTATTCCACCTGTATGGGATATAATGTTTCCCCCTCGCACAATGGGATTTCATCCTGGTGCTCGGATTTCCTCCCATATGTATACACTCATCAACTGGCTGATAACAGCTTAACATGTACAGGACCGTAAATCTTAGGTAATTGTCAGCACCGGCTCACGATTTGGCAGCATTCCTGCTCGTCTGTGGTTCCTCCTCGTGCCTCCTGAGTGGTCTTTCTTTGAACGCGAGCTGCATGGCAGCCAGCTCACTGCACGCGGTTTCGGCCACCAATGCGGTAGCAGCTGCCCATGGTGGGAGCAGCCTCCAGCAGCGGCTGAAATGTACCAGGAGTTCGAAATCGGCGCCTCACGGTCATCTCGTTTGTGATTCCACCAAAATTATCTCACCAAACGTGCGTCAGGACCCTTCGCCACCCTACACGGCCAAACAAATTACACGGTCACGTGTGCAAGCATTCAGCGTGCCAGCTTATTGTCATTTCAACTCGCTGGTGAGTTGCAGAAGAATTGGCATGTTCTGTTTACGTGACTAACCTTACTAATTGGCTGCGTCGGGTGGGGTGGAGGGTTTAACGACAGATTTCTATTTACGCGATCGAACTAAAAACAAATCTCTTATGGAGAAACAATCCTGGCGTCGCGCCTGTGTGTCAACAAGTTTTGTCTCTCGCTCGGTGGCACATGGATGTCCTTCCTTCTCCGCCCCCGCCACCCCCGAAACCTCTCAAACAGCTGCGGGAGCTGCGTGGGCGCCTGGCGGCCAAGGAGTCGGCGACGCAGGAGCTGCGCGCCGAGCTGGAATCCCACCGTGAGAACGGCGCCCGGCACGCGTCGCTCATCCAGTCGCTGCGCGAGCGGCTGCGCGACACGGAGGAGGCGTCGGGCGCCCTGAGCTCGGCCCGCGCACGCTACGACGCCGGCATGCAGGCCGCGCAGGAGGACGCCCGCGACATGCAGGCCCGCATCGCCGAGCTGGAGGAGCGGCTCAGGTGCGCGATGCTGACACCGGTGGCACGGGGGTGGAGGTGGGAAGGGGGTGGCGGGCGGCGTGTACAGATGTCGAACTTCTTTCGCACCGTGAGTAGCCAACCGTCCTAACCGGAGCTGCAGGAAAGGACAACAAAACAGAACACCAAAAAAAGCAGTTCTGAAGGAATTAGTTGTTAATCTTGAGACACTTGAAGCCACCTGAAGGGATGTCAGACTCAGAGGTAGCTCTGTGGCATCTGCTTCCGTGGGCCGTTCACGAAGGCGAGAATGGGTCACATGACTCCGCAAGAGAGCGGAATGGACTCTCCGTCTCATCGCGTCATTCAGGAGCCACCACTCTTTCGATCACTCATCCATCCCATCATGTATTCAGCGGTCCATCCAATTCGACTGTTAGTCAATCCATCCACAAGTTAACTTGTTCGTATATAACGAACGAGAAAAATTCCGCTTCGAGATAGGAACCACACTGGCCGGATGTGGCGAGGTAGCTCAGAGGTCAGACATGCTGAGCGGGCACCCCTGAGAGCCTTCAGTGATTAAACCGGGTTCACAAGTGTCGCTGAGTTTAAGGTCTTAGCCTGGTCACCAATGACTGTGTAAGGGATGTCAGGGGAAGGATTCCCACCAAAAGGAGGGGGAGTGGGACGTGACAGTGGAAGGGGGAGGGAGCAGGCGAGGGGATAGAAGAGAGAGAACGGGCAGGAAAAAGGGGAGAATTGTCGGGAACTGGATCGAGAAGGCCGGGGACAAGGGTGGACTGGGGGAAGCAATCAAAGACGAACCCCCTGCAACCTTGTGTCGGCTCTCCTTTACATCTGCATAAATAATAAATAAATCAACAACCCACCGCATTAAATTTAGTTCTGCATTTCATTTGGCTGAACCCCAGCTCTGAGCATTAAATACAGCGGTTTGTCTCTCATGCGACGATGTCAGTGTGCTGCATCAAAGGCCACTCGGAAGGGTAGGCAATGGTAGCTTCTGTGACATCCGCTTCTGTGGGACGTTCATCGAACACGAAGGGATTACACTGCTCTCCGAGAGAGATCCAAATGGAGACTTCGTCTCATCACTTGATGCCTGATGGTGCCGGTTGTAATCACCAACAAAAACGTCCATACCAAATTGTTAAATGTGTCTGTGCATTGCTCTCCAACACACAAGCTGGTGCTGAAGCAGTAACACATTGGCACATTTTTTTCATTATTAATTGTCTATCCCACAAGTTGGTATATAATTTTGGGGATTTTTTTTTTTACTTTACAAAGGGGCCTCCACAGTGACCGCTTGAGTGGCCCCTCTTGTCACGGTGTGGGAGCTACCAAGTGTGCCCCGTGTGGTGCAAATATTGATCTCTGTTCACTTCTTTTGAAGGAGTGTAAATATTGGATTAAACATAGATGGCAAACACGTGCTGAAAGATAGCTGGTGAGTTTAGCGAAGGTCACGGTGGGATTTTGTGGCAGATAAAACAATTACTATTCTTGTACATTACACTGCTAGAAATGTAAAACAACGGACACATTTATTGATTGAAGTCAGGGTTTTTAAAACCCCAGTTACTCGCGTCCCACTATTTAGTGCTTGTTCTGCACTGAATTTGGCTAAATTCTAGTTCTTAAATTGAAAACAAAAAATCTGTTTAATTACCGTGCAATGAGCATTTACTCTCTGTTTGGCCGGGGTGGGGTGGGAACATGCCCCCCCCCCTCTACTGTGTAGAAGGGATCTCAGACGTAGTTTTGTGATGTCTGCTTCTGTGGGCCATTCTCTAACACCGAGTGCTGCACCAGTTTCATATTTAGCCACGTTACGCATTGCCACTCGCCCAATCAATTATTTATGCATCCCACGTGACAAAGACAGTGCTATTAATTTGCGGTTCACTGCATGACATTTGATGCAGACAGAGATACATGTTCCCCAAATAGTCCCTGTAGGCTTTTGGGTCAAGTGCTGCAAGTGAGGATCTTTTGAAGGCCATCTCTGCAATTTTGGACACACACAATACACATATGTATGTACGCACACACACACGATATCTGTCAGAGCTCTCGACATCACGTTCGATGCATTTTTTTTTTTATAAATCATCAGGTGCGTGTGCAGCGTGTAACAAATTGCATTTGAAAAAAACAAACCTGTAAACTTGTTTTGGCAACCGCTCGTTGAAGTCGTTTTTATGAAACTCACTGCTGCTTGGGTGGATTAAGCCCGGTGTCAATCTAACATTCACATAGCCATCAACAACCCACGTTGTTACTTGATCGACCATTTGAAAACTGAATTGGGAAACAATTTATATATCGCGAATTTTCCGAGTCATGTCTTGACGTGTTGGATAACTCGGCAGCATAATACTTGTAGGAACCTCCTGGTTACACCAGCTCACAGGGGATTATTGTGTCCATCTGTCCGTCGTGCAGGGAGGGGCTGGGTGGGGAGGGAGGGGCTGGTCACCCCGTGGTGCCCTTATAAAACTCAACGTTTAACCTACTCACGCCGGCTTGTGCCCGCCCTCACAGTCGGGCATATTTGCGGAATACACCATGCCGCCGTTGACCCTGGCCATTGACCGAGCAACCCAACGTTCCTACCAGCTCCCTCCACAGGAATGTGTTTGGTTGCTGCATTGCCCATTTGTCAGTGATGACTCATGGCTCCTAGCTGAAGAGGCTACAAAGTCTGTCTCGGGATCCCCAAGTCTCGGGTGATGATGCACGCCGGTGGGATCCCGAAGAAACCTTGAAGGTGGTGGCTTCTCCAAGCGGGACCCATAGAGACCCGCAGAGTCTCATAGAGGCCCGTGGGGAAAGTGTAATGTGTTGGCAATTGGCTTCATCGATGGGGGCTCTCTCACAAAGAGACCGGTAGAATAGCGAGGAAACCCACAGACTCGCATGGAGACACCATGGTCTCACACAGCAGGGCATAAGTTCTCGCTGAATATTTGCTGGGTCGTTGGTAGAATGGCGCGAGAGAGAGAGAGGCATACAGTCTGTTCCCCTAAAACGCGCGAGTTACTTACCTGAAGAACACTGCGTGACGGAAACATCGCGTTATAATCAATTATATATCATGTAGGGGTAAAGCACAGTCCGCGATAACACGCGAGATGCGTATGCAGTCCTAACAAAGACCGAGGTGTGCGGGTGGCATCTAGAAGCATCCAGCAGCATCCCGTCTTGTGCGACGCTACTCCCGTGGCAGCCGTGCATCCGCTTATTGCTACTGGCGCAACGTAATACTGTTCACTGAATTGCGTTGTATCCAAATCGCATCGTGAAAACACGCGTTATAGGTAGAACATGGGGCACTGGATGCGGTGTGCCGGGTGGAATTTAGCCCAGGGTACCGCCCCTCCGCAGGTTGCACCTGGCCGAGAGGGAGCAGGCGGAGCAGAGAGCCGTGGCGATGGACAAGCGGCTGGAAGACGCCGTGGACAAGCTGTCCAGGGGGCTCAACGTCGACACGCGCGCGGAGGAATACCCCATCGACCTGCTGGCCTCCCGGGTGCGTGCGGCCACGCGCCCCTCGCCTGCGCCCCCTTATGCGCACCGTGCGAATGTGTTTTGTGTGTGTGAGCGCGGGCCTCTCTTGGGTTAACTCGGCCTTAAATGGGTGCCTGGCACGATGTGCAAACATCGTCAGCAGCCGGGAGATGAAGGCTGGCCAGGTGTGTTGCTCCCGACAACAACCCCCTCGTGTGCTCCGACAGCCTTTCATAGCTGCTCGCGATACAGCACTTGCCCCAGAAGTTGATATTGCTATACGGGGAATCTTTACCTTTTGTACGTGTACACACGTGAATGTGCGTGTGCACGTGCGTCTGTGGTTGAGCGATAGTGTCGTGGTTAACGCTCTGCGTGATGACCCCGGCGGCCCGAGTTCAATCCTGACTCGCGACCAATAAGAGTGACAAATATTTGAACTGATCCTGGGCCTCCCCTAGGTCGACTCAGCCTCAAATGAGTACCTGGTGCAGTGCGTAAACATCGCCGCTGGGGAGACAAAGACGGTCGGGCGTGGTGCTTGCCCCCCACCCCCTCGTGTACCGTTCCAGCCTTCATAGGTGCTCGCTAACAGCACTTGCCCCAACTGTCTGTTAAGGCTACACGGGGGATCTTTGTATTTTTTGTTTATGGCACCTGCCGCCCGATTGCTCATCATTATTTTTTAGCATCAAAAGTTGCGCGTGTGGACGCTTCAAAGGATGAGCCCGTGCCCTGGAGGAATTCTCGTTAAAAAAAACTAAACGCGGGGACCTGGCAGAGCTTTCAGAAGCCGGGCTAGTTAACCGTCAGATTATCCGCAATGAACATGTGTTAGAAATATATAAACACGGAGTCTGATTAGCTCGAACGTAAGCGGCAGATTATGTGCGCTATTCCGTTCGCGGAGCAGATGTTATTGCGGCTCTTTATGAAGCCGGGCTTATCTCTCGAGAATCCTTTACGTGATTAGAACATTGCGTTTTAAGTGGTAAGTGTGTAATAAGGTAAGTAATTAAATGTTTAGACGGCCTGGACAGCGAGTTAGGGACGCGTGCCCCCTAATGCGCTAAGCAGCCTATTACGCCTCGCTTCAATAATTACAGCAACAACAAGAACTTTCCTCGTGCTTAAAACGAATTCCACCGTGGGTCCGCTGAACGATGTCGGGTGAAACAGGAGGTGTGTTGCGCGTTGCCTGCTGATGACCGAGAGTAGACGCAACATCACGGCGCTGTGGTTTTGACGCGTCTCCAAGTGGCGTCCCGCAGTGCGGCAGGGCTTGAGGCCAGTGCTCGTCCAACTGATGAAGACCGCTTGTGTTGCGATCGAAACGTCGTGGGTCTTTTGCTTTAAATTTAGATTTTAGTTTTCTATCTACGTGACTTTACCGAAAGAACCAAGAATATGGTGCCAGTCATCCTTGTGCCTCAGCAAGAAGGACCTGGCTTCGATTCCTCATTTTGAGTGGAGTTCGCATGCGTTCATATGTTCTCCCCCCCCCTCCCCCACCCCGTTCATGTGCTACGACCCGAGATAGATTCCCGCTCACTGCCAACACCAGTGACGGTTATCTGAACCGGTCCTGGTCGACTCAACCTTAAATGAGTACCTGGTGCGGTGTGTAAACATTGCTGGCCACCCACCCACTCGTGTGCCGTGCCGGCCTTCATAGGTGCTCGCTAACAGCACTTGCCCCTGCAGTGCAAGGCTTGGCTTTGCATGCGTGTGTGGAATTTGTATGTTCTCCGCCTGTTTTGCTTGGGTTTCCTTCGGGTGCTCTGATTTCCTCCCATCGTAAAAAAAAAACCCACCACACAACAACGCACATGTTTAGACAGCCTGGACGTGCGCACGCGTGTCAATGTGCGTGTGCACGTGCGTTTGCGGTTGAGCGGTAGTGTAGTCCTCAACGCTGCACATGATGACGCTTGACTCGCGACCAATAACAGTGACGAATATTTGAACTGAAATCCCAAAGCTGAAAATTTTAAATGATCAATTATAATTAAGTGACTCGCAATAAATTATTTGCCAGTCATACATTTCTTTCTCTTCCCCTCTTCCCCGTAAATATTTTTTCTTCGTCCATCTGTTACATCCGTGACTCTCCTCCCCTCCCCGCGGTCACGTGCCGTGGGGGCACATCAGCTGTCAGGCCGACAATATTTTTTTCGCGTCATCCAAGTGGGCCCTGCGCCTTGCGTTAGTTTGTTCACTTACATTTTTTTTGTCAATTTTTCTTACTTTACGCCACAGGCCGCCGAGCTCTTCCAGGAGTGCGTGCTCCAGCGGGCCAAGATCGCGAGCTTCGAGGGCGCCTTGGCCTCGCAGGAGGTGGAGGCGAAGGCGAGCCGCGAGACCATCATGCGCCTCGTGTCAGAGGTCGGCCGCGAGCAGAAGGTCGCCAGCTCGCAGGGCCAGGAAGCCGAAGCCCTCCGGAAGGTAAGGGGGGCGGGGGGGGGGGTGCGTGCGAGGGAATTCTGCGGGAGGGCGGGTGGCAATTTTTGCCGAAGCGGTAAATCTCAATTTGGGTCGCTCGCGGTTCGAGTCCTGGCAGTTCGCCCCGATCAATACGGCCGTCCTCGTGTGTTTGACCAAAAGTTCCCCCGCCGTGTGCTTCGCAGTGGTTGCCAAAGAGCCTCTGAAATCACGAGGATAAGATTGGGCCACGCGTGCCCGTGTTACGATCCAAATTGCTAAGATTAGCTAATTGGGTGAAAGTCACGCAAGAAACATCGCCCCTCACCGTGAGACAACTGTGATACATAGAGCGCCTTGATGGTAGCCTCGAGCTATACGAATGGCGTGAACACCAAATGTACCAACGATGATGATAATACACACGCATTTTGCTGCACTAACCTTGCAAGATATCGAAATGTATCCACATGTGATTCTATCAGCTCTTAAGAAGACACATTGATGGAATGATCACTGAGCCAGTGGTGGAAATTCCTTGTTAACCATAAGGCACAACCGCCGTTGACTTCCTCACAAAGTGGTACCTATTTTATTGACCGCAGAAGAATGATGGGCTGAGTCAAGAACCAACCAGGATTTGAACTCGGAACCTTTCAGATTGCGAGCCGCTGGCTCTACCGCCGAGCTACTTGGCCGGATATACATCATTCCCTCGTTGTTCGAGAGAAATACGCGCCGGAGATGCCCGTGAACAGCAAATGTCACGGATAATGATATTAAACCTACGAATATCACACCGGCAACGTCTCTGTGAGTCATGGTCGTGGCGTCACTGGTGCTGTTCAGTGGGAAGCGAGTAAATTATAGGAGCCGGCAGAACGCGCTAAATGCAAACTCCGATTGCGCCATTATAAACGTAACGCTGATGACATATATCTTTAAAATACAAGGTTAAGAACGTCATTTACAGGGCATATCTCACTGCATGTCATGTATGGTCTTGGATGGATTCTGAACAACGGTGGTGGTGGTGGTGAGAATAATGATGCTGATAACTGCAATAATGATACTAATGCTGAACATGATGATGAGGAAGAGGAGGATGGTGATGATCGCAATCATGATAACGACGACGATGATGATGACCCACGATGATGATGATAACCATACTGAATTTATAAGTTATAACAGTGCTGATAACAATGACGGTGATGATAATGAGTGGGAAGTAGCAAAAAGGAGGAACCATACTCTCCGACGGCCTGTATGTATGTATGTTGAACCTCTTTCGCACCATACATAGCTATTCATAGCCGCGGGGGAAGGACAACAAACGAAACAAAAAAAAGCCGTTCTAAAGCAATGAGTTTTCAATCTGACACGACCCAACGGACCGCTCCCTCCGCAGGAGCGCGAGTCGGCGTTGCAGGCGCGGCGCTCCCTCGAGCGGGAGGTGGAGGTCCTCCGCGAGCGGCTGGAGGCCGGGCAACGCGCGTGGGACGCGGCGCGGCGCGAGCTGGCGCAGTGGGAGCGCCGGCGCACCGAGCTGGACGGCGGCCTGCGCTCCAGCGAGCACGAGGCGCGCGCCGCCCATGCGGCGCTGCACGCGTTCCGCTCGCAGCTCGCCGCGATCCTCTCCGACGGAGACGACGGTGGCGGCCGCGACCGCCGCCCGGCCGCGGGCGCTGGCGGCGGCGAGGAGGAGGACGTCAAGGAGCGCGTGCGGCAGCTGGTGCTCGCCCAGCAGCAGGGCAAGGCGGTGAGCAGCGCGCCCGGCCGCTGCCGACCGGCGCTTACACCCGCCGGTGAAATGAACCGCGAGGTGAAAACCGGGTCACGAAAATGTCAGATTTTTCTTTTTTTTCCCCGAACGAAGTCCAGAGGTTAAACGATCGCCTGTGATTTGACCCTGAACCCCAACCCTGAACTAATTCATAAAATAGTTATCCACCTTGATCTAATCCTGAAACTTTAACCCTAAACTTAAAACCCTGAGGATAAACCCATAATCTTGATCTAAACTCTCTGAACCACAACCATAAATTAATTCCATAATCGTGACTCTAAATGAAACCACTAACGCTGATATCGAACCACAACCCGCCTGTGCGGAATCTCGGAGGTAACTCCACAGTATCCACTTCCGTGGGCCGCTCTCTCACACAGAGAGTTGAATTACTTTGCCAGAGTTCCAAATCGATCTTCTCTCCCACGACTCGACGGCGATGGGGCGATCGGTGCTAAACGTCAACCCTGAACCAGCGCCCTCGCCAGGGCGGAGTGGTCAGAGTGAGCGGGGTGGTGGCACGTGCAGTCGGTTTGTCTGAAAAGAAGGAAGCAGTGGCGTCAGGTGGGGGAAGGCCCACTGAGCGATATAGCTCTTTTCCAGAAACGACCTGGACACAAACGATCGCTCAACTAAGTGGTTTATGTGGAAATTTATAGCAGACAAATAAGCTCATGTTGGTTCTAAATGTGGAGGGAAAAATCAACGTGACCACGGGGAGAGAGGACATGCAAACTCCAAATAAATAGGCTACAGGGTCGGGATCTAACCTATGACCTCCTGCATACCAGGCGAGGGAGTTAACATCTTGGGACCAGGGCTTCATCTCAGCCAGGTCCGTCTGGATTGACGACACCCAAAACACGACTCGTTGAGAATGTAGGGCCCGTCAGAGGTTTTGTGACGCGCCGCATTTGTGAAGCGATCGCCCCGTTCTACCCTGGCTCTCCGTGCCTGCACAGCTGTGTGTACGTGTGTTGAACTTCTTTAGCACTGCATGTAGCTAACCATGCTAAATCAGTGGTGCGGGGGAAGGCCAACAAACTAAACACAAAAAGCAGTTTTAAAAACCTACGTTTTCAATCTAGATTTAAAAGTGCATAGCTCCAGTGTCTTCCTAATATCGTACAGAAGAGCGTTCCGTACGGCCGCAGAAGCGCATTTCTAAAGCGCGCGATGCCATAGTGACCGTCTTTGTTCGATGGCCGGCTGCGAAGAGTGACCGGAGTTCGCGTGACGGCTTCTGCTCCTTGACGAGATCAGCTGACGGCGGAGCTGGAGGAGCGTGTGTCGCGCCTCACCGCCCAGCTGCACCGCGAGGCCGAGCAGAGCCGCGACGGGGCCCGGCGGATGCGGCGGGCCGAGGAGCGCGCTCAGGAGATGGCCGAGCGGCTGCGCGCCGTCGAGGGGGAGCTCGCCACGGGCGACGTGCTTCGCGACGGCCTCTCCTTCGACCGCCAGAAGGTAGGCCGCGGCGGTCGGGGACGCCCCGCTCGGGGCTTGCCACCTGTCTGTCCCTCGTTTTCACCGCGGGTTCCTCGTCTGCCTCCTGCTGAGGCGGCCGCGCTGAGTAGATGGTCGATCGTCGGAGGTGGAATTTAGCCACGTTAAGTGCGGAAGACAATTGAACGTGATAGCGGGGCTTTTTTTCGTGTGTGTGCGCGCGTGGTCATTGGTGACTGGGCTGAGACCATGAACTCTACAGCAGTTGAGAACTCGATGTAATCAAAGCAAGGATCACTGCTATGCGCTGGCATTGGTCCAGGGCAACCATAATAATAATAAGAAGAGCAATTTTTTGTTCGAATTCGGTACAAAAAAAACCCTCAATGTTTCAAGAGCCGCAATGCATGCGAATAGGAGACGTCGGTCCTGAATAAATAACGTCAGCAAGCAGTCCTCAAAGAGTCGCATGCAGCTCTGGGAGCCGCAGCTTGCCGAGCCCTGGTCTCGGGTTGCCAGCAGTCCTGGTTTTACCAGCATCAGTCGCTTTTTCAGGTAGCTGCTCTGTAACTCATCCCTGGACGTTTTGTCAGCTGCGTAATAATAAGCAATAGTTACACCCCACTGGGGACAATGCTTTTTACACATAGTTCTCCCCTCTTCTCCCGGTATTTTAAGATATTATTGTTCCCATGATATGTCCTACGTTTGTGTACCCTAGAGAAAAGTCCAGAGCCCTGCACGTGTGTATGTGTAGTAGTACCGAATTAGGTGCACACACACGCAACTTGGAGGCAACACTATTTATTAAACGGTAAGTAATATAACACTGTACATAAGGTGGTGACCACCTTCCTCAACTCACTAACACTCTGGAACACAACACAGACTGGACCAGGCAGGCATCGGCCTGCCTGGCCCAGGACGACGACTCGGGACTTGACGACCGAAGATGTCTTCACCTTGGAGTACAGTACAACAGCAGCCTCGCTCTGCGTTCACACCACGCTTATATTTGGTTTGGCGTGGCTGGCTCCGCCCCGGCGTGGCTGGCTCTCTTCAGGCCACGCCTCCCTTCCCAGGACACGCCTCACTTCCCCCACCTCTGGGAGGGTCCGGATCCCTCCACCACGTGACCCCCCAGGCACCCCCTTGGGGCCCCCAGCCTTCGTACGGGCCGACACAGTAGTGACCTTTCTCTGTCACTACATATGTACGGCCCTTTTGTCGGACTCAAATCAGGCCAACAGTTTTGAAAGTTTTAAATATAAATAACAAAAGAAATAGACATTCATAATAAAGGTTTTTGGGTTAGATCACGTGATTACAAATATGTCGCAACCCTCCACCACCCGACACGGCCAATCGGTAAAAAATGTGTCCCATCCGTCCAATACAGCATTTACCTTCTGTTCATAATTTCGGTAATTCATCTTTAGTACAAGACACTAGAGAATTATAATTTTATGTACCGTACCAAATCGTACTTTAATGTTTTGCTTTTACTAAACACGGGCTAATTTGTCATTTACTCCTGAGATTTATGGTATTTTTATTGTTTTGATAATTATCAAGCCCTACATCTTAATTTATAAGAAATTGAGAACATCTTGTGAATGTGATTATAGATATTAAACTTAACCCCAATGATATTTTGGTGAGTTTTGATGTAATTTCTCTATTCACTAAGGTTCCAGTTAACGAGTCACTTAATTTACTTGATACACTGGTAAAGAAGACAGGTTTACCAGAAGATATTCCAAAACTAGCTGACCATTGTCTAAATAACACTTACTTCTTATGGAGAGGTGACTTCTTTAAACAAAAGGAAGGAGAAGTAATGGGCTCTCCTTTATCTCCTGCTATAGCAAATCTGTACATAGAAAACTTTGAAACAAGAGCACTTGCCTTGAGTACATTAAAACCATCTTCTTGGTTTATATATGTCGATGACACTTTGGATGTCTGACAACATGGTAAAGATACACTTAATGAATTTTTTTATCATCTCAATGCACAAAACCCGGCCATCCAGTTCACCATGGAAATGGAGGTGAACAACACACTCCCCTTCCTAGATATTTTGCTTGGATGCGGTCAAAATGGCAAAATAACACACATCATCTACCGAAAGGGAACGCACAATGATGCCTATCTGAATGCAGATTCGCATCATCACCCAGCACAGAATTCCTCTTTTATCAAGACGCTCATACATCGGGCAAAAACAGTGTCACATGGTGAAAGTCTAAGGAGAGAGATTAAACATGTTAAAGAAGCACTACGCCTGATTGGCTACAATAATGCTCAAATTAACAAAGCATTGAATGCCAAACCGAGACCGAACAACAATACTGCTGAAATTGATCAGATTATCAAAATAATTAAAATACCATATATCTCAGGAGTAACTGACAAATTAGCCCGTGTTTTTCAAAAGCAAAACATTAAAGTAAGATTTGGTACGGTGCACAAATTTCAAGAAATAATGTCTTGTACTAAAAATGAATTACCGAAGATATGAACAGAAGGTGTATATCGGATCAATTGCTTATGCAGTAAATGCTATAGTGGACATTCGGGACATAACATTAACATAAGACTAAAATAACACCAAAGGAACATTAAATTATCTCAAACAAAACTGTCAGCAGTGGCAAAACATACTTTCCAACAAGGGCACTCAGTTGATTTTGATAACTTTGAAGTGTTATGCAAAACTAATTATTACTGGCCAAGACTAATTAGAGAATCCATCGAAATTGAGAAAAATACAAATAATTTTAACAGCTCTGTTAGCTACAGACTTAGCGCAGCCTGGAAGCGTATTATTAAGTAATACACAATACATATAAAAATTCCTTATAGAGGTATCACATACTAATTAACTGATTACTAATCTATTATATAATTACAATACCCCCCCCACTTCCGCCTCTGATCTCGAAACCTAATGGGGTTCAACAATGATAACGTCATCCTGCACTGTTTAAGACCGGAAGCAGGTGGATGGCTTCACTATTCTGGCAAATCGCCCGAAGATGCTGGCTGTAATTACCAGCGAAACGTCGTATTCAAATTCTAAATGTTGTGGATTCACTCTTCAAACACATCGGTGGGCTGAATAAGTAACTAATTGGCATTTTGTTAACGCGACACATTTTTTACTGATTGGCCGTGTCGGGTGGTGGAGGGTCGCGACCAGGGGCGGTTTCTTCATTAGGGTGATTGGGCGACGCACCACCAATGTGTGAAAGGGACTTTTTCAATCACATTAACAATCTCATTCAACCACAGAGCTATGCTAGCCGTTACTGTGCCTCTGGATATAGTCCAATCAGCGTCATGTCACGTTCTGTGGAGTACCGCCTCTTTTTGGGCGATTTCACTCCGGCTGAGAATCGCCCCGTGTGGTCCCATAGACTTACATTCAAAGATGTTTTTTTTCGAAGGGCGGGCGCTGCAATGCATTCTCTATGGCTTCCGGGAGAGCTCGCACTAACGTGCTTACGTCATCATACGTAAGCACGTTTCAGTCAACAATTTTATTTGTCGCCACCTAGTGGAATCTTTAATAAAATAAACTTGAGTGGATTGTATTAATAGTGAGTATAGAAACAAACAAGATGTATTGTAAGAGTCACTTTATTTTTCATTAATATTAAAGAAGTGAAGTTGCCTTTACATGCTTATCCTTATAAATCATCCAGGCATTTGCCCCCCCTGAGAGATTTTACAGGAGCCGCCACTGGTCGCGACACATTTATAATAACGCGATCTAACCCAAAAACCGTTATTATGAATACAGTAATACTGGTCTTGAAAGCCTACGTGTTAGAAATAGACGTACTATTGCCATTTATTTATACAGGAAACCCTTAATGAGTCTCAACACTCCTATTCAGGAGTTTCCTGCATTGGAATGTCGGCCCATTTACATTCGTGGTTGTGTGGCATGTGGTAAGAACACAGAGAACCCGGAGAAAACCCACACATAAAAGGGGACAGCACTCGAAGCCCCGCGACCCACGGGTTAAGAACCGCTGGCTACTGCTGGGAAGGCCATCCTGGCAAACTGGAAAGATCGTGAACCTCCCTCCTGGAAGCAGCGGCGTAACACCCCGTTAGCCCTCGCAGGAACGGAGCATTCAAGCCGTAAGCTCAAGCGTAGAGAACGGCCAGTTCGACGCCAGATGGTTCCCCATTCTTACTGAATCCGGCGTGAAAGTGCACACGATGGGAGGTCGGGGGGATGGGGACTGGCGTTCGAGGTGTCGCCCCACGGATAGACATGAGGTAACCACTGCTCTACGGGATTCATATCGATGATAAGTTCACCTGGTGCGTGTCGGTTATGTTATTTCATAGACCTTGTTTTTGTAAACTTACCCACCTTGCCCCCCTTGAACAAACCGCTGGGTAAAGTGGAGTGAATGCGTGCGGCGTGGCCGGCATGGTCAGTAGGTGGCGAGGGAGCGCGTGAAACCGTGTCTGGATACCATTATAGCAATATAATGTTCAATTTGTTTCCAATATTGTATTTTTTCCATGGAACAGGGCCCCATAGTTTAGATGGAGTTCTCTTGCCAATAACATCTTGTAACCCAGAAGCGGTTGCTTAACAACATTGAAACCGGTCCAGACTTTGCTTGCTCGAGCAAATGCTGCTGGATAATATTTATTTGGAAAGCAAATCGGTCGACGGTATACTTGCTGTGAACAGATATCAATATGCCATTATGTGCGGGATTTGTAGAGGCCTCACAGAGACCGCCTGGTGCATTCAACAAAACAAAAAAACCCATGCACACACACTTTTCTACCCTGCAAAATCAACAAGAATTAAAATCGTTGCTGCTTGTAGCTACACAGTCTTTGGGGTCCCCATTCAGCTCGATTTATCAACACGCAAAGGCAGGGTGTGCGACCTTTTTCCATGAACCAAACCCGGACGTATTTCTCAATCAGACTGGGTTCATCGATATTCTCCGGAATGTTCCTTGGCCTGGCCTGGAGGAATGATTGTCGGCGGAAGGTACTACCACTAGAGTACAAGTCACGCCAATCCATAACAATCCTGTATTTAGTGTAGCCTATGTGCCTACACACCGCTGCAAAAATAAGACGAGATAGAAGTGGCGTCCCAAACTAGTTCCTGCACCGCTCCAGCTGAAACCCCAAAGTTGTTCTCACCAAGTCACGCACACTGCACGTGTGTTGCTAATAATCGGCGCCGTGATGTCTGCTCCCCTATTCAATCCAAGCACAACCTCTACGCCACCTTTTTAAATCCTTTATATTAAGTTCGCTGCCACGCATATAAAGGATTTATAGTGAAAAACTTTGTTTTTACGGGTTATAATTATTCTACTCAGTAAGCAACTCGAGACAACCCCTGCTCTGTCAAGTACTCCTCCCCGTTCGGCTTGTGGCAGCACGGCCCCTTCCTTGAGCCACTGTTCATGATGACAGCACCGTGTTGAGGAGCTAAATGCCAATATTGACATCTGATGGCCACGACGAGAGGGGCTTCAGGAGAGAGTTCGTGGAGTTTTGCTATTCCTCCTCCGTTGCAGCAGTGCAGACTACAGTGATTCATCTTCTTGGTTCTTTCGGTAAAGTCACGTAGAATGGAAATAATAAAATAATAAAAATAAAACATAACGCAAGCATCGAAAATCAGACTACAGTGGTTTACTACATGGCCCAGTAGCTTGGGTTGCATGGCCACGTTCTAGATTTGAAGTTTGCGTGACTGCAAGGATTCATACTCTTTGGTTTTTTCGGTAAAGTCACGTAGGTAAAACATAAATCAATGAAAAACAACTAAATTAAATCGCGACGTTTCGGAGGCAACACAAGCTTCCGTCTTCAGGTGGAACCGTTACAGTCAAATTCACTGTAATAAGTGAAGAGAGCTAATATAGAAACGCGACTATATAGGGTAAGAGGGGGGCGTACTACTCTGGCTTGTGTCGCCAATTTTCCATTTACTTTTGCCGCTCTGGGTACTTTGCCACAAGTCTAGGAACCGTCACACCGGCCCACGCCAGAGCACAACTGGCACGCGTCAATGTGCGTCAGCACGCAGAGTTCGTCTCTCCGTGCTTGTCGCGTCTCTGGGCGAATACATTTAAATGCTAGGGAATGGTGTCGCATTCATTGTTCTTGCGTCGCACGACGCTGCCAAATCTTTCCGTGTACAGCTGCGTGCAATTTTGCGTGTGTTTGTGTGCGTTTCTTTTGTTTTAATTCGCTCCTGTCTGAGCGGTCGCGAATCGGACCTTGTCGCGCCACATATCACCTCCGCGGCGCGGCGCTGTGCCGTAGGGAAAGATGCGATCCGTTTTTATTTTGCTCGGAAACCTAACCCAGCCGGATTCAAATGTCTTGCCAGGGCTAGGAATAGGAACAGCGGCGCTTGATGCCGTCGCCGTGGCTCGTATAAGGGCATCGTAATCGGGGTACGACGGGTCACGCGCGAACTTGTGCTTCATTAAATCTTGACTTAAAGCTTTCGTGACCGCAGAAATTCATATTCTTTGCGTCTTTCAGTAAAGTCACGTAGATAGGTTCAAAGAAAATAACCATAAAAGAAAAAAAACTACGACGTTTCGATCGCAACACAAGCCATCGAAACGTCGTAGTTTTTTTGCTATTTCTTTGTTATTTTCTTTGAACCTATCTACGTGACTTTACCGAAAGCCCCAAAGAATATGTGTGCTTCATTGCCGCGCGTTGCAACTGCTCGGAGCACCCAGCAGGTGGGCACGTCGTCCCCTTTTATTGGCGCCGTTTTTTTTTAGCTCTCCCTCGCCCTCGATTAATTTTTGTTTTTTCGGCTCCTTCCACTGGCAGAGCCCCGCAAAGCCTTCCAGCTGTTTTTATATTTCTAAGAAAAGTAATATAGCATATGCGGCATTGCGAGCACTCAATGTTACGAAGCCTGTCAAATCGCCCGGAATAAATGTTGCGAGGAGCGTTGGCGGGAGGCGAGCGGCTCTGTTCGTTGTCTGTCTCTGTCGCTGTGTGAAGATGTCCCCCCCGCCAAGGTACGTCGATCATCAAGGAAACATTGTACACTCGGAGAACACACACACCACACACACAGCGGGGTCACAGTCTTCTCAGCGCGCTTATCTAATCTCAGACTCCACCGTGAAGTCGCTATCGGGAGTTGCCTCCTTGGTGCGCCCAGTCTCATGGTCAACTTTGCCAAGGAAATTTGAACTTTTGGCAGAAATGTCCAAATTTCACGTTGGCGGGTTGGTTGATTTGTTAGTGTGTGGTGGATCAGTTTGGAGGAATATTGTAAACGGATAAGCATACGATTGTATATAGAACACTGCTCGTGTGTGAAGACACCAGATAAATCATCGTAGTTACCATCAGCGGCCATGGTCAATCCACTGCTGGGTGAAGGCCTCCTCCAAGCTGCTGCCACCTCTCGCGATTTAGTAATCCTCCTGGCACTTGCCAGCCGAGGCGCCGATTCAATCGCTCCATCTCTTCGGTTCCGAATGTCCTCTCAGACGTGTCCTATTCCTTTGGCTGTAACTCCGTCATTCGTCTTGATCATCCTGTAAAATATGCACGTATGCGTCGGGTTTCCCCCCCACCCCCTAGAACTTATATAACCATCAGGGGTCATCTGGTTTGTGAGTTTCCCGAGCACACTTGGTTTTAATTATGTTTGTTTTATTGCGTGCAAATGCTTTTTATATATAATACACGTACACACGTAGGAACTCACAGATTATTGGGCCCTTATATCAAGCGGACGCTGCCAAGGTGAGAATCGATCTCCCGGCGTGGCAGTTTAAACGACGGTGCGAGTTTCTTAAATGCCTCCGTGCCTCTCTCTCTCCACTCCACCCAGCAGCATAAACGGCTGCACCGTAGTTCAGTTGATCTGTAAGCAGGTCGCGTATGGTGGCCTAAAGCGCGGATATCCCCACGTCCGTCGAAGGGTAGGCCAAGTCGGCCTTTTCTTTAGAACTGCTTTTCGTGTTTAGTTTGTTGTCTTTCCCCAGCACCACCGATTTAGCACGGTTGGCTACGTACGTTGCGAAAGGAGTTCTACATGCCTAGTTCACAAAATAAAACTCAACAAATTCGTCAATAGCGCTGCCCTGAAATGAGAAAAAATATATATAATAGGTGACGTTTCGGGCAATATCCCTTCTTCACAGCACTTACATCAAGGGAGCTATTTTGAGCTGGATGTCCTTCTGCCAGCAGCAGTGGCACGAGCAAAGCAATTGCAGGGGCTGCCCCTTTTTATATCATCAACGAGGGAGGAATGTGAATTCCATTTGCGTAGAATGCTGCTGCGGGGCAGCTGCAGAACTTGAAGTACAGCCCACTGAGGAATGAAGTCTGCAAGCACACGAGAGAACCTCTGCTGCATCGGGGGCGGGGGGGGGGAGCACGACTAAAGGAGGAAGGAGGAGAGCTGCGAGGGACGGGGTACTGAGATCCCCTTCTACGTGGCACACAACCTGCAGGCGTAGTGCTGCTCGAGAAAATTATTGGAAATCCTGAATCCGGAAAAAAAGGGGCCACTCTCCTCCTCTCCATCATCACGGCGATTCCATGCAGGTGCACCATCAGACAATTGCAGCTAATTACCGACGATTGCCCTATTTTTATTTTCTCCCCCAGCCCCCAGCCCCAGCCCCCCAGCCCCCTTCTGTTGAAGAACGGAGATCTCGAATCGCGCATTCTGCCGTGATGCCGGTGGCGGCCACAGACGCGGTGATTACGGAGAAAATTGAGCCACTTCCCCTTGTGTTGTGGTTATTTCGTGGCCTCATTCTCTGAAAGCCGCACGCCGTCTCGCAACGGCAGTGGACGTTGAGGGGGTGGGGGGGGTGAGCTGGGGGGGGTGAGCTGGGGGGGGGTGAGCGGGGGGGGGGGTGAGCGGGGGGGGGGGTGAGCGGGGGGGGTGGTGAGCGGGGGGGGGGTGAGCGGGGGGGGGGGTGAGTGGGGGGGGGGGGTGAGTGGGGGGGGGGGGTGAGCGGGGGGGGGGTGAGCGGGGGGGGGTGAGCGGGGGGGGGTGAGCGGGGGGGGGTGAGCGGGGGGGGGTGAGCGGGGGGGGGGTGAGCGGGGGGGGGTGAGCGGGGGGGGGGGTGAGCGGGGGGGGGTGAGCGGGGGGGGGTGGGGGGGGTGAGCGGGGGGGGGGGTGAGCGGGGGGGGGGGTGAGCTGGGGGGGGGTGAGCTGGGGGGGGGGGTGAGCTGGGGGGGGGGGGTGAGCTGAGAAGGTGGAGGGGTCGTTGCTAGTAGTGAGGAGGGAGTCATCAGGAGTGGGTAACAGAGATTGAGGAAGGGGGTAGCTGAGAAGAAGGAAAGGGGTAGCTGAGAGTGAGGAATGGGTAGCTGAGAAGGAGAGAGCTGGGAATGAGGAGTACCTGAAAGTGAAGGAGTAGCTGATAAGAAAGGGTAGCTGGGAAGGAGAGAGTAGCTGGGAGTGAGGAGGGGGCAGCTGATGAGGAAGGGGTAGTTGGGAGTGAGGAATGGGGTATTCGAGACGGAGGATGGGCTCGCTGGGCTGGGATAGAGAGTGAGAGCGCAAGTGTGAGAACAGGGCTGAGACCATTCCCCTTTCCCAGGGCAGGGAGGTGCCCTGTAATCTGTGTGAGGAATTACCAACGCGTGGTGCCTGACGCCCCCCCCCCCCCTTATCTGTCAGGGACCAAACCCACAGGGAATCCTCTTGATCCCCCGTGTGATCTCCTAAGCTGGAGCAGGCTCGAGCAAGTCCCGTTGCTCGGACGGGGGCGAGCAGCAGTAAAATTCACAAATCTTGGTGGCGGAGGCTGCTCGCGAAGCTCCTACGTTGGTCAGTAGAGGGCAGTGCAGCTCATTCCATGTGCAAGTCGTAGGGCGACACGGCACGATGCTCCTGTGCTAGTGGAGAAGCACTGTCCACGCCAGCCGCGCTGGCACGGTGGAGGCCGTCATCCAGCGGTGGATTTGCGAGGGGTCATCCTAGGTGTGCTGTGGGAGAAAGGCCAGGCCATTAACGTGTTGGTGAGTGCATTGTAAATTAAAAAAAAAATGCTCTCAATAATACTGCTGGTGGAAGAAAGAACGCATCTTTGAAGCAGGGTTAAAGTGATAATGATTCTCGAATTGATGTCACCTCACCTGGCAACGTACGTGATATTGACCGAAGCGGAAGCCCTTTGGGCCACGTGGGAAATCGATCGCCTCGCTTTAATGTGGGCGGCAAAAGGTGTAGAGACGTCGCCAGCGGGAGACGAGGAAGACGGGGGGGGCTTTTTTCGTGTAGACCGCGTGCGGTGTGGGGCTCCATCGCGAACGAGGAAGGGCGTCGTTAAAATGCCAACAGCGAATGTAAACGCACCAATAGGGGCTGGCACGAGCACAGCTGTAACCCCACACGGTTTACCCCGTATTCTTGTACGGGCAAATTGAGTTTTTCAGGTCCAAACGGCGTACAGCAGTTTCAATACGGGCAAAGCAATGTTTTGTCTATTTGTTTGTGTTTCTCTCCATTGTGATGAACTTTGAGATGTATAAGGTCACGGGGTGACCATGTCTGAATTGGTCTGTAATAAGGTGGGCACTGATAAGGGGTTGACAGGTTTGTGACAGACTGCATGTATGTTTAAACTTCTTTCGCGCCGTACGTAATCTTAACCGTTGAAAGCCATAACAAACGCGTATGACATAGTGTAGTAGTTTAAGAAAGCCTTACTGGAAGTGGCTGGATGTCTCAGGCGTCGGGGGTAGGGTTGCCACTTCTGAGGTTTCAAATATACCGGGACGTATCGTCATACAATAGCCGGAGCGGGGAGAACTGCATGCAGATGCATGGCTTTGAGTACAGTCGTTTATTTTTTTTTTGCATTATTATGATGCAGCCAACGAAAACACCGTGGGAAAAGTTACATCCATAATACAGGGGGTTTTTTTTGGGGGGGGGGGGTAAGATCGCGTAAATATATAAATTAAGCCCGCCACCACCCGACAGCCAATTAGTAAGGTTTGTCACGTAAACAGAACATGCCAATTCGTTACTAGTACAGCACGCCGGTTGTGTGTTGGAGAGCAAATCCACAACATTTAGAAATCTGGCTGTCGCCTGATCATTCTAGTTGTAATTATTGGCGAAACTTTGTACTCAGATTGCAAGCGTTGTGGATTTTCTCTCCAACACAACGGTGCACTGTACTAGTAACGAATTGGCCACGTTCTGTTTACGTGACAACCCTTACTAGTTGGCTGTGTCGAGTGATAGCGCGTTTAACGACAACATTTATATATTTACGCGATCTAACCCCCCAAAAAAACCTCTCATGGGTGACATTGGTCGCGAAAGTCTACGTGTTAAACGGTAAAGTTACATATTTTCTAGGACAGGCTACCTAACAAAAAGGCACGTGGATCCCGTGGAAACCAGGACAGGTGACAACACCAGTCTGAGAACCTGGGGATTGAATTCTGACAGCCACCCCATCCATTGGGGTTTCAAGTGCAGCGAGTTGATAGCCAGGTTGAATGACTACACACACACAACCCCCACCCCCATCACATTCAATTTGGTTTTGCACTTAATTTAGCCTAAATTCCAACGATGATCATTTTGAATATCGGTTCTACTTATCAAGGGTGAAAAAGACAGCTTGAAAAGACGTGTTTTTTTGCAGACCAGTGGTGAATCTGTTCTGATAGGCATTCTCTAATTTGTGTGCAACATTTCCAAATGGATTTTTTTGTAAAGTGATGAGATGCCAATAACACAATTGAAATAAATTGTTTGTGTTTGGGGTAGGGGGGGTGGACACACACATACACACCAAAAACATTTAAAAAATAAGTGATCGGACAGTTTACTAATAAATCATCAACAAATGGAGCATTGCTTAATATTTTACAGTGGAGGATTCCAAATGGACAGTGTTCCCAGCGCATCTGTAGGGAAAAGTTCATCATCCCGGCTGGCTCAGCACAGGGTTTTTTTACACGAAATGTTCATGAACCATGAGGATAGGAATAAAGTGCAAACAGCCCTCATTTAGTTCGGTGAAAACAATGAACAACCAGAAACAGCACTTGTGTAAGATGTTCTTCCAACAAATAGAGACCTTTTAAATATTTATCTCAGCACGCATAAAAATGGACCAACTATCCAAACCTTTCACGGTGGTTAAATCGAAACAACTCAGCGCATTATGAATATCATTGGCAGTAGTCTCGGGGCGCTTAAAAATGATTGGGAAAAAAATGTTATTTTTCCGTGTAAAAAAAAAGTTAGTACAATCAAGAGTCCTGCAAGGCGGCGAGGAGGCAGGGTGTCTCAGAGGTCATAGTGCTGAATTGGCACCAGCAGAGATCCGGGGTTCAATAGCAGGCAGCCAGCACCAGTGATGAAACTGAGTTCTCAGGTGCAGTGAGTTGATGATGGCCATGGCCACATCACCCATCACTGCACAAAATACCCATCACCACGTCTACAAAAAGTTGGTTCTGCACTTTATCTGATTGTTATGCGGCGAGCACGACTCTCCCGTGCAGGGTGGTGGGAAAGTATTGCCCTTTACCACGTAGACCAGATGTCACTTAAAGGATTCTCACTGGTAGCTCTGTAACGTCCACTTCTGTGGGCTGTTTACCCAACACGAAGGGGGTCACGCTGCTCATGCGAGCAATCCGAATGAATGCATCGTCTTATGGCATGATGACACCGGCTCGGGATTCAATTGGCAAACGTTTACAACACAAATATTTTAATTAAATAAACAGGGTGGCTGTGAGCCATCTTGCGCGAGTGTGGCGGTTGACGGGTGCCTGGCCTGCCGGCCGTGGAATATTCGGGAATGAAGAAAAAGAAAGGCGCTTCCTGATCCACGCGCACAATATTGTAAGTGGCGGGGGGGGGCTACTCAAGGTTTTATTTTTAAAGAGCGAGGCTGCTAGACTGCTGTAAAAAAAATTGCGTTACATAAGCCGCCCTTATATAAGGCTGCGCGATTGCCAGAGACCCACATTTAACGGGAAGTGGACTTGCTGCTATCTAGAATGGCAGACGCGTACTGTATTGGCGGTGGGTGGTGTAGAAGTGGCGGTGTAGTGGTTGGCGACCTGAGTTTGATTCCCAGCCATGGCTAACATCAGTCACGAGTGGTATCTAAATTGATTGTGGGTCCTCACAATCTCCACCATGTCCAGCATGGTGAAGTATAGTCAAACACCCTCCATGGCCGACATGGCATTGACGAGACCCTCATCCGGCAGCGGATTGACAAGCGGCTGTCAATAATTTGTTCTAATTATTATCAGATGTTAATTGATAGTCAAATACAGAATGCCACGTGTCACCTTTGAGCATTGCTTTCTTGTCTTAATGACGTACAAAGGTTATATTTGTGGATAACGATTGTGTGTGTGTGTTTACCACGAAGGGTGGTAATAAATGTGGTCTCCCAATTATGAAGGACAGCTTTGGGACATTACGCCTGGCTGCCAATGCAAATAATGCAGAGAAACACAGCTCTCTTGAGACAAACACAAAATATACTCGGCACATTTGTAAAAACACTGGCCATAAAATAAAGTAAATTATATAATAGGTGACATTTTGTGCAATGGCCCTTCTTCCCAGCACATCGAGAGAACAGAGAAGTAGGGGTGGAATTGCTTTCTTGGAATTGTATAACTGTGATGCTTTCAGTTTTGCAGCATTGTGCCAATCCACTGCTGGATGCCGGTCTGCTTATGCTTTACAAGGCCACGGCCGTTATTTGATCATCCTTCACTGCGCTGGTCAGTGTGGGTGCAAGCGGCGAGCGTAGACACGTGGCAGCATATAAGTACATTACAACAACTATGCATTTTGCTGCACCGCCCTCTGCTGCCCGCCACAAAGCCCCGAAAGCAGCCGATAGTTTCCCTGTTATGCATAACGGTCACCCGTCCAAGCACTTTGCAGGCTCAAACCTGCTTATCTTCCGAGATCCGATGAGATCGGGCTCATTTCGGGTTATTTGTCCATGCCATACTCAAAGTACAAGGCTCTTCGCGGTACAAAGGCTGCGCAAGCACTTAAAAAAAATAACCATCATCTTGGCCATTAACACTTATAATAAAGAAACACAGAAAAGGTATAATATATTATTATTATTATCTTATAACGTACGGTGCAGTTAGTGGGCAACATGGTGAGTTTGTATTGAATAGTACAGTCCTAGCTGCGAGCACAACAACCCCTTTCTTTGTTACTTCACATCCACTCGAAACTTTCACCACATGCAGATTTTATAACTGGGCCATGAATTTGTCAGCTGGGGTATGTGACGTGAGGGGTGGGGGGTGTTGGCTGGACTAGACACCAACCCAACATTTTACCATTTGGTTTAGAGACAGCCGCAACATTTTGGTAAAAAAATATTGGTACTTTTTTTTGTATAAATGTCGATTGTGCTGATGACGGAAACTTTGAATAGCACATCAGCAGACAAGCAAGTATGCTCAGCACCGAGCCAGTACCCAGTACAATCGTACGAATATTTAGAACTCGCCTTTTGCCCATCCAAGGACGGGTGTATTGCAGTAAATCTGAAACTTGCAAGCGAAAAGCAAACCGCGACGTGATATTCATTGCATTAATGCGTGTGTGCAATTTGTAAGGCCACGGTGACACAGACCTATTTAATTTAAAAGTTATAATCCCTTGTTCATCATGACGTCCCTTTTACATTGATGTCTCAACAGCGTGACGGAGATCGCGTGACGTGAGGATTCTGCCTCTGCAGTGAGGGTTGTAAGTTGACGCCGAGGAGGGGGGAGAAGGCGCCTCGGCCCCCCATGTGGAGTGACGTCAGCAGCTAATTATTATTAATGGAGGGGGGGGGTGTCCATGCTCATGATTATTAATGAGGGGGGCTGTTCGATGTAGAGTGACATGGAGCATTAAGGACACTATAGTAGTTATAATGGCGGTGTCGATGGAATTCTTATCACTGACGAAGTGTGGGGTGGGCCAAATACTGCACATTTAACGCTTCAAGGAAGTTGTTGATGATCGGATATCAAAAGTGCGCGTAGACTCGCACTTTGCACTTCACGTTGAACAATAGACCGTACATGTTACGCAATCACTACATAACGAGGGAGCTTCTTCGGTAAGTCTGACATTTCTTTCCGGGGACACTGTGTTCCGAACAACTACATAATTTGCCTTCATGTAAATAGCTCCCTCTGCGGTCATGAAATAGTTCTGATCAGCGTTGTGACGCAGCGGTAGTTGCCATGGGCCCCCGGTGCGAGGAAATGAACGACAAGAGGAGGGCCCTCCTCTTGTAGTCCTTGGGCCAGACCACATATCGGTACCGCCCAAGGTGGCAACACTTCAATGGTGCCATTTTATTTGTGACACCAACACAAGTAAAATAATCTATGATAACCTTTCCAAATGAGCAGCTGTTACATTTTTCTCGCAGGAAATCTGTTTTTGCACCTATCGCAATCACGCCTATTTGCCCGGATGTTACAAAACATTCCAACACCTCTGCTGTTAATTAAGACAATCAATAATTTACTAAATGGATGTTTGTCCCCAAGGAATGTATTTCATACATATTCTTGCATTTAGTCACGCTTGTTCTTCAATTTCAGTGACTTAGTTAAGTCTGGAATAGATTGGTGCTATCTGTTTTCCTTCTGTTTCTAGCAGCTTGTTTGCTCATGATCATTTACTGGCGGGTGAGGCAAGTACTGGTGGTTCTGTATTATTTCTGTTCAGTAAAGATATCTAAAGTGCTAACTTTACCCCCAATGTATTGTTAATGTACCTGTTAAGATTATTAGTTAAAGTCCATGTACTACAGGCAAAAATTATTATTTTTGTTCAATTTGTCAATTTTGATATTTTTTTATATTTTGCTTCTAAAAATTGTAAACTTTCATAACATGCACACAATTATTACCAATAACTTTGTTATTGGTAATAATTATCTGCATTGAGTCTGGCATGATCGCAGAAGGCTCCATTGCTGGTGTTATGGATGGCCGCAAGTACAACGGGGCAGTGCGACTACACAAACTTCTGTATGAGGCTCTCGTGCGACTGACGTGGAATGGTTTCCTGTCCTGGTTGGAAGCAACTCACATGAACGGCATGGTTCACCTGGATGAGACACTGAGGACCATTGACAACCTTGGGAAAGAAGTCTCACAAGCCACTTTGAAGGAGGTCCTCGAGAACAGCTCATGTACACGCATCATGGAACTGTTTGAAGTCTACCGCGAGTTCCTCAGAGGTGAAACGGCAGCCTCTCGACCTTCTGGGTGTCCTATTTGGACATGGTTCAAATCTTGTTGGGGCTCATCCGAGCATCCAGAGAGGGAGACTGGATGCTACACTTGGCAAGCATTCGAGCAATGATCCTATGGTGCTTCGCTTATGATAGGATTAATTATGCATGCTACCTCCCCTACTACTACTACTACGCCCAGATGTCTCAGCTGCCCATCACACACCCAGATGTCTACACGGAATTCATGGAAGGAGGCTTCTCAGTTCAACTGGGCTCCACCAATCCCTTTGGCTGAATCCCTGTTGACCAAACTATAGAAGAAACGGTGAACAAAGACACCCAGACAGCTGGAGGGACAAAGGGATTCAGCTTGAAGCCAGGAGCATTGACCAAATATTACCTAACAGCTGCATACAGAAGCATGTACCTCAGACAGTTGAGAGGCCTGATAGGTCAATGCAGATCCAAACTGTCCCATTCAGATCTACAGGGTCCAAGGATCAAGAGAGATTAAGCAGATGTCCAGTCTCTCATTGACCTTATGGAGAATAACTGGATCAGTCATATGTCCCCTGATGAGACAGATCTGGTTAGCCTCTCCACTGGCACCATTGCTCCACCTGATATGAATAGGGATCTCTTGAGAGCTCTTGAGATAGGAGAAGAGGCCTACCAGGTATTCAAGCAAACAAGGTTAGCTGAGGACCCACCATCTGTGAAATTACACGACAAGATTACCAAGCAAAGTCTGAAGACATTCTCCAATATCAGCACAAAAACAGCACATGGAAAGAAAGCACAGGATGTGGTTCTGAAGGCAGATAGAAACCTGTTCAGCCACATGACCCTGATGGCTGAAAGCAGGAAGGTGAATATGAAGGATGGCCTTGCCCACCCACTGGGCCCACTGCCATGGGCACTGGCACATGCTGATGGGTCCCTACGAAAAACAAACAAGGCTGCACTTGCCAGAGAGCTTGAAAAGAATGTGTCTCCTGCAGAAGACATCTACTTCCATCGTTGATGGGATGAGCCTGCTCCAACAAATGAATGGCAACAACAAAACCTTTGCACACGTGGCAGAGTCAGCCTTGACCCAGGTCCCCCACGAGGGGGCACAGAGCGAGAGGATTGATGTTGTGTTTGATGTCTACCGACAGACTTCGATCAAAGATGCTGAGCGACTGAACCGGGGTGCAGACACCACTCTCCAGTATAAGAACTTTGCAGGGGGACACCACGTCCAGCAGTGGAGAAAATTTCGTTGCAGTCCCTCCAACAAGATCAGTCTCATCAAGTTTCTGGTGGAGGAGTGGAAACTCCCACGACACAGAGAGATGCTGCATGGCAAGGTGTTGTACATGACCTGTGAGGAAACCTGCTACAAGTTGACAGAAGATGAGTGTGAGGAAGTAGCAGAGCTGCACTCCACGCATGAAGAAGCTGAGACCCGTCTGCTCCTGCATGCATTGCATGCAGCAAATGTGGGCTCAAAGGTAGTTATCATCACAGCTGAGGACACTGATGTAATGGTGCTTTGTCTTGGCTTCCAGAAGGACATCACCTGTCCCATCTACCAGAAGTGTGGGACACAGAACCGCACACGGTTTGTCGATATCAGCAAACTGGCAAGGTCACTTGGAGACAGCATCTGTGACAGCCTGATTGGCTTACCCGCCTTCACAGGCTGCGACACTGTCAGTGCATTCGCCGGTCGAGGGAAGCTGAATGCCCTGAAGATGGTGAGAAAGGACACTTCCTGCCAAGAGACTTTTAGTCGACTGGGGCAGTCATGGAATGTGAGTGATGAGCTGTTCCAGAAAATTTTGCAGTTCACCTGTCGCTTTTATGTTGCTAACAGCAGCACTGGTGAGGTGAGCGAACTGCACTACCAGCTCTCCTGCACCAAAAGGGGAGAAGTCGAGTCCAGCCAGTTGCCACCATGTAGAGACTGCCTCTTCATGCACGTTCAACGAGCCAACTATCAGGCAGCAATCTGGAAGTGCTGTCTGCAGGCTAACCCTGTGGTGCCAAGCCCTACTGAGTATGGATGGACAGACGATGATGGCAAGCTGGCAAATTTACTGTATGCCCTCCCCACCCGCACCAGATGTGGTCTTGGAACTGCTAACATGCAAGTGTGTGCGTTCATGCAAAATGCCAAGCTGCACGTGTCTGGCAAATGGACTGACATGCACAGACATGTGCAGGTTACAGACCTGCAGTAACCAAAACCTGCAGGATGATCCACAACCTGACTTTGAACTCGGGGAGTCAGATGACGAGATAGACCAGCAATTTGATGATTGACACAGGGTGGTGATTCTGATGGTATTCCAGTGGTAGTAGTAGTATACACTGATGCACAGTGTCTTGATTCTGGATTTGGTTACCCTTGTTAAAACCAGCTAAGTACACACAGAGCTTGATAACAATAATGTAACCTTCTTCACATATACCCATCACGAACGATATATATGGGATTACAAATATCATTGACTAAGTATATGCGAATGTCAATGTTTATCATTTTCAAGTAGTTCCTTACCTCACTTTGGTATTCCTTATTATCCTGTGTTTTCATTGTGTATTTAAACCAGTAAAGACCAGTTTGTGACCTAACTGGCTTTGATCTAGGTAGTTTTTCAGTAATAATGCCCATTTCAACGTTCTGGACGACGCCTGTGATAGGGTTATGGGTATAAAAGTCATGGTAACTACAACTAAACTGCTACTCCGCAAAGGTTCACCATAGAATATGTCCCACACACGTGGAGGATTACAAAAATCATTACTAGACTTTGCCACCTCAGGTGGTACCAATAAGTGATTTTTTTTTTGGTCTGGGCCCATGGACTAGTAGTAGCACTAAATATACTAATAGGGTTTTTCCCCTTTTTTTCTGGCCTTTTGGCGTCATCTGGTCGAACACCATATGAGACTAGGCTCTAATGAAAGCTGTCTCTGGTGTGGACCAATCAGTTTCAAAGACAATGCATAAATTATCAGAGTATTGTTTTTTGTTTGCATTTGACTGCAAGTATTGTGGTTAATGTAAGCATGATTCCTTGCAAAAGGTGTCAGTTTTGTTGCCAGAAAAAAGGGGAAAAACCCTATTAGTATATTTTGGTACTGGCAAAGGAGGTCCCATGATGTAGTAGTAGCACTGCCTGCACCATCGACGGCTGCACTGAACTCTTTCTGACCGCCCCGTGTGCACTCCCGATCCGCTGCTGCCCCGCATTTGTGTGCCCATCTCTTGGTTTAAAACGTCCTTGGGATGCAGTCGTATTTAGTCAAAAGTATCTGAAGTGGTTTCGCGCTCAAATGAGCATTGAGGTGGCACACGTCTGAGCCAGTGGTAGAAATTCCACATTCTCACGGCAGGGGCGAGTTTATAATAGCACAACCACTGTTGAATTCTTCACAAAGTTATCTTATCGACCACGGAGCGAGCCATGGAGGGCCGAGTCTACTCCAACTAGGAATGTAACTTGTGACCTTCCGATTGTGAGCGCTACCACTGAGTCACGTGACCGGTTGTGGCTAAATCATATCAACAGTCGCCGGTTAGGAAACCCAGATGGTTGATATAGGGTTTGGGCAAATCATATTCAATATATAATAAAAACAGATTAATCAAACTTCAACACAGGATGTGCACAGCTAAACAACTCAAAATTAAACAAAGTAAACCCAAACATCCTATATTTAAAAAAGCAGAACAGAGGCAACCATGCAACACGTACATTGTTGTTCTCCTTGAATTTAGTTTGTTACTTTATTGAGATTTGTTTGCATGGTCTTGCTTTTTTTTAATTTAAGATGTAATTACATTTCTTGACACTTTAATTTGCTTGTAGACATCTATTTCCACAGAGAGAAAGATATGTTTTTATATTGGGACTTAAAATGCCAGGCGTTGTTTTCCAAGCTGGATCGGTATTGCACGAAGAGCTGAATTTGGAGATCGTTTGTAGATAACCCTCCGTTTAACACGTAATCTGGTGTCGCCTGATGAAGCTATATGTAATTACTAGCGAAGCGTCGTACTCAGATTGTAAATGTTGTGGCTTGGCTCTCCAACACACCGGTGTGCTGTACTAGTGACGAATTGGCCACGCTCTGTTTACGGGAAAACCTTTACTAGTTGCTGTGTCGGATGGTGGCGAGTTTTAACGACACATTCATATATTTACGCGATCTAACCCAAAAAAACATCTATTATGGAGATGACACTCCGTTGGCCATGCACTGCAGATCTTATACATGCTCACACCCATGCAGCCTCTGCTAACAATACCGCGTTCACCATTGCCACCATCAGCCATGGTCAATCCACTGCTGGATGAAGGGCTCCCAAAGCCGTTGCCATCCCTCACGATTCTGAGATTTAACAATCCACCCAGCACTTGCACACGCGTCGATGTCATTGCTCCACGTCGTGAGTGGACGTCCCCCTTGAAGTGGGAGTACCCCGCACACAACTCCGAACGCACGCGACCGTTGCACCCGTTTGTACTGCTCGAGTGGACAGAGGCTTCTGCGTGTGTGTACGTTGAACTTCTTTCGCACCGTACGCAGCCAACCGTGCTAATCGGAAGGACAACGAACCAAACGCAAAAGGCAATTCTGAACAAAGGAGTTTTCAGTCGAGATTTAAAAGTGCACCGGTCCAGCGGCGTCCTAATTGTCGAAAGGAAGAGCGTTCCGTGTGGCCGCAGAAGCATATACTGAACGTGCGCGTGGCAGTGATTCAATAAACCTGCCCCGTTGCTTCAACTGCCGCGCCAGGAGATCGCATCGAAGCGGCGAACTCTAGATTGTGCCAGCAAACCAAAATTGGCTACCTTGAATTTAGCCAAAATCGTGTGTTTTTTGTGTGACAGCGTGCACGCTGGCAGTTGGGCGCACAAGCACGAACAACACAGATCTCGACACAATCTCTCATCATTTTAGGATGCGGTGTGAAATTTCGTGCCAACAACAACAACCCAGTGCTTCATGGGCGGGGCTGGTTGGCGGGCGGGAGTATCAAGTCAACCACAAACGATTGCTGTGCATACGCAGAGCACGGTGTGTGTGGGGGGGGGGATGCGTGTGCCACGTGTGGTATTTGTTGTGACTGTGAGAGCCGTGTTGCGTAACTTTGTCGCTAGCGGTCAAGGCCGCGCGTCCCTTGAGAGTTTGTAAGGAAGCCTCCGGTCATGCATTATATATTTACTCTTAATTCTTGTCGGCCGCGGGTTGCACAGGACAGTCGTGGAACAATGGAAAGGCGTATATCTATAGCAGCCGCGTCATCATGTACAAAGTACACACGTGGTAGATTTTTAAAATGTGTTCACATAAAATTCTTGGTTTCCGAGGTTTCATGTTGACTGTTATGCTGTCGTGGTGGAATAGTCAGCACACTAGATTTGCAATTTTGTGGTCGCCGGTTCTATCCATTTTAATTTCCCGGAACGGCAGTTCAATGAACGATCAAGTTTCTGAAATCCACCCAGAAGTTATAAATGGGTGCACCACGGTTTGTCCATCATTGGTCGGTCGCGTGTGGTGGGGCAAAGTGTCGGATACTGCCACCACTTCCAAAACAGGCCAGTTTGGAAGAGTAGGCCAATGAACCCTCTCCTTATGGCTCTCCGGTGTGGAGACACTTTCGCCAACAAGGCTGCACTTTTGCCTTTTATGAAAATGCTAGTTCGGCCAAAGCTCATGACATGGGCAGAAGATGAACATGTCGTTGGGAGTTACACCGCATCTTATGGTACCTTTTATGAAAGTGAATGCCAATAGCCATGAAAATGTAAATATACGCAGCGGTCTGAGTACAGTGCAGCTGAACAGATGCCTGATTATTGTGACAATCATCATCGCTATCATCATCTTAGGAAGCCACTGGAGCTATGCACGTTTAAATCTAAATTGAAAACGAATTTCTCTAGAACTGCTTTTTGGGTTTATTTCGTTGTCCTTCCCTCCGCACCTCCGATGAGCAAGGTTGGCTACGTATGGTGTGAAAGAAGTTCATCACACATGCAAGTGGTTTTAACAATCGTTTGCAATGTCTAGGATATGCGCGTGGACACGTATCTGCCCTTCTTGTCAATCCACCTGCTGGATGAGGGCCTCCCCAGATGCCATGCATGTCGTGGTGGGGCTATGTTGACTATACGTCGTGGTTGATGAAGGTTAGGGGAGTGTAGACATTGAAAGCGTGGTACAGTACAACACTAGATGTTTTGTTTTGCTCTACGCTGCTCCATGCCGACAATGTCGACCCCCGTAGTAGTTCATGAAAAAACGTCCACGATAGAGCAAGAGACGTCAAGTGTGATGTCAGGATTTTTACGTGTTGGTCATTTATTTCCCCAAGGGGCTTGGGCCAAACTCTTAATTAATTCACACCCAAAATGTGTGTGTGTTTTTTTAACAACACGGGATCAGGTGAACTTGGGTTCACAGTGCAGAGTACACGCTGTGCTGCCATGATGGCGTAACAATGTTTTTTTTTGCATGACATTTTGGCACCATTTCGAAGTTCTCACAGGCCACTCCTGGGTGCCTGTGGTATGGCTTCGGTTGTTCGCGCAGCCGCTAGGGCTTAATAAAGCCACTTTCTGCACGGGGGGGGGGGGTGGTGGGTAGGGAGGGAAGATAAAACATACATCGCACCCTGCCACTACAGCCAGCTCCTGGCAGCGCAAAATGTAGTTACGTTGTTCGCAGATTTTAGCTTTAACCGCATTGCTGTGCCCACTACAGAAGTCCATTGGTGGTGCTGGAGCTGTGTGCTGCATTGGAGACTCAAAGCAGAAATTAATTTAAAAAAATGTTTTGGTGGGGGATGGGGGTGGGGGGCACCCATCCCTATAAACGTGACCTTGAAGTGGGGATGAAATGAGGGGCATGTGAAAACTCGGGTTTGGGGGCATGACACGTCAACGTTGTCAACTTTAAATGAAGGTTGAACACTCAGCAGAATGAGTAAAGATGCGATCGGCTTGTGTCCATCGTGCACTCTGCTCCAGCTCATACCCTCCTGTATATGTGAGTGTACGAGTGAAGGCTGCGATGTCCATTGCGTGTAATCAGCGATTCTCAACGTGTTTTGGCTTCTGGTAATTTTGTTTAAACCGAGTAAACCCCCCTTGCCTGACCCAACATGGTTGTCTGGGTCGATGAATGCATAAATAATGAACATCAATAATTTAGCCAATTGTCCATTTTGCGAGGTACCCGAACTCGCTCGTAACTGCAAGAGAATAAAAAAATAAAATTCAACGGAGGCTCTGCACGCGTGACGTAATTTGTTCCGGCTCGCTGGTTGCTCTTGGAAACCACGTTGTTTACCATCAATGAGCTCAGAAAGGTCTTCCGTATCGTTCTCGGTTACCGTATGGATTTAAATGTTATTGCAGTTATTTTATATTGGGAGATTCGTGCGTGATTATTCACCAATGACTCTCATAGTTTTGAAGCTTTCGTGACTGCAAGGATTCATATTCTTAGGTTTTTTCGGTAAAGTCACGTAGGTCAAAAATTAAAATTAATAAAATTTAATCAAAATAAAATAAAAACCATGACGTTTCGGAGGCAACACAAGCTTCCGTCTTCAGGTGGAACCGCCACACAATTTTTTATTTTTTACTTACGTGACTTTACCGAAAAAACCTAAGAAAAATTACTCTCATGTACAGTATAATTTCACACATTTATAAACCACCTTACGTACTCCCTGGGGCATTGCCACATAGCCCCAGGGGTCCACGTATCCATGTTTGAGAATCACTGGCTTACATTGCACCTATTTTTGTACCAACATTTTTTTTATCGCTTAACCGCAAGTAGTTATCTGCCCGGGTCCTTCCCCTCCCCACCGATACTATTCAGCTGGGGGAGGCCCCTTTCAAATGTCCAGAGATGAGAGGAAAGATACAGGCAGTAGATATCGATGTACCTTGTTAAAGAAATGTAGACATGTCGTAATATCGTGAGGTGAGGAAGGTACGATTTAGTCAAGATAGTGATAAGAGACAGGGCAATTGTATTTTGATGATCATTAACTTTTTTGTCATAATGTTTATGAGGATTTCAATTTGAACTGATGCTTAACGCACCTCACACCTGGCACAGCAACCTAGAGCGGCCAGTTGAGAGACGTGGCTCTCAAAGAAATACAGATTCAGATTAGCGAGAGGAAAGAGATAAACAAGGCAGAGCGATGAGAGAGCAGTGAACGCGAGATACAGATGTCTTGAGATGATCACGCGTACAGACGTTGTGTTGTCGGGATCTCGTGATGTCACGTGGCCCACCAGCACACGCCAATTCTACTTTGTATCCCACCAGAAAATATAGTTTCAGGAGAACCCTGTTGTACATCATGTGATGCCAATTTTTTTCTTTCACGTTGGCCATTTATACCGGCACAACACAGCACCCCTGGACAAAGGGGCACACATAGCGACGTATAATGAGGACCTGTAAATTCATATTAATCTTGACAAGTGTTGGCCACTGCAATACAATCGGAGAATATGTTTACGTGTCGGTGTGGGTGAAGAATGCACAGCGGTGGTTGCGGTGGTTAGCGCACCGAGTTACGAACCCACTTCAAGCTGAGGTTGATTCCCAGCCACGACTAACGTCAGTGGCGAGTGATGTCAGGACTAGTCCTGGGCCTCCCCTAAGTTGACTTAGCCTAAAATGTGTAATTGGTGTGATGTGTAAACAACAGCGCTGGGGAGACGAAGGCAGCCAGGTGTGGAAGTTGTTTGGCCATGTTTCTTTTTGTTGTTGTGGCTTTAATGTAACAAAATGTGAGCACCTTGCAGCGTGATGCAAGACTCGCTCAACCCGGCATCTCAGTTCACGAGCAACAGTCCCGACGCAACTGAAGCATATCAAATAAGGGGGGTGCGGTGAAAGATATGGAAAGGAGCCCGCTGCCTCAGCTTTGTTTGACCATACTTCACTACGGCGGTCAATGCGAGTTGGTGATGGGAGGAAGGGGAAAGGGCACGTCACTCGCCAACGATGTTAGCCATGGCCGGGAATCAAAGTCAGGTCGCTGGGTTTATGGCGCAGTGCGTGAACCGGCATGCCTCGTCTCCACCCCAGGCATTTCATAATGAATCGGTATTGCTGCCAAATCGCAGGCTGTTGGCACAGCTATAGACATCATGTACTAACTTTATGTGTACAATGGCATTTTTTATTAAATATATCTTTTTTATTGTGCCGACTTTTTTTTACTTTCGGTGATGTCAATGCATATTTATATATGTGTGCGCGCGTTTGAATCCATTTGCTTTTTATTATTTTTGCGTTAAGTGTAAATCGAGCCTATTTAAGGGGGCTCTGTTGTTTACAGCCAATAACACTTTTATAATTGGCGATTATAATTAAACTCTGGAAATATGGGAGCACAATAGACCACTATTTTTTTAAGTGTTGTTAGATCATGGGACATTACTTGGAATGGTAAATAATTGTTATGTCATGGGAAATGTGTTGTTTCCCTCACATTTCTCCACACAAGTCTCAAACCAGCTAAGGAGAAAGCATACTTTTAGAAAACATTCTACACGGTTCAACATATCTTTCGAACTGATTACACGTCTTTCAAACTTATTTTTGTCTTCAGTTCCTCCGGTTGGCTACGTACGATGCGAAAGACGTTCAACATACACACTCGTGCAGAGAGCATCCTTGATCTCCTCACTCACAGGAAATCAATCAATAGTGAATACATCATTACATTTTGACTAAAAACTTTCATGACTGCAGGAATTGAAATTCTCGTTTCTTTCGGTAAAGTCACGTAGATAGAAAATAAAATAACAGAAAATAAAATTTTAAAAATAAAATAATACGTTGAAAATAATAAAAGCAAAAAACCCAAGACGTTTCGATCGCAACAAAAGCGGTTTTCATCAGGCGGTTTCATCAAGCGAATGAACACCGCTTGTGTTGCGATCGAAACGTCGTGGGTTTTTTGCTTTTATTATTTTCAATTTATTTTATTTTATTATCAGTCATTTTTATTTCATTTTCTGTCTAAGTGACTTTACCGAAAGAACCAAGAATATGAATTCATCATCATCATCACCATGTGGGACAACGATAAAGATCCCACCACCTGCAACCCCATTGGCCCCTTGAGGCTGTTGGTGAAAGTGCTGTTCGCGAGCACCGGTGGAGACCCTGATGGGACGGCGTGGCCAGAACCACGCACGGCTACCATCATCTCTCACCACCAGTGTCACCGTGTGACCTACGGGTAACCTTCGAAATTATTTCATATATTCGTCCCGGACGTTGCGCTTGAGAGGAAATCGCATTCAGGTCACCGGGTTCGTAGCGCAAGTTCGCTAGCCACTCCACCACTACCACTACCGCCCCCCCACACACACACTCTCTCGCACGCAATATGTCTACACATTATCTTAATTTGAATCGGAGCTGGCCACATCACGTGGAGCTATCGTTTAGCATGAATAATAATGAGGCGCTGTGCAGCGTGTAACGACTTAATTTAGTACTTGAGCAGAGGAGACTGGTACACATAGAGAGGACGTACGGTGTGGGCACACGAAAACTGTGGTTTGTCTCGACTCAAGAGTGCACCCTGCCATCATCCGCCGGTGGAATGTCTGACCCTTGTGGTTTGGCAAGCAAAAGACACGAGTCGTGTTAAATTTCCCAGGCTTGCCGACAGACCATTGTGGTTTGTTTGTATTGCTCCGACGCGTTCCCGTTGTCGAACCGCGTGCTGTCAGACGTGCCGGGGGGACGTCGTTAAAAAAAAAAAACCTTTCGAGCAAACGTCGGGGGCACCGTGGGGGACAACTTCGTCGTCGTCGTCGGCGTTGTTGTTGTTGCCGTCCACCCAAACGCATCAAGAAGATCGCAAGGGCTTGTGGACTCCGTCCAGGTTGTTGTGTTTTGCGCTCGCTACTTCTGTTTTCCGTATGCTCCCCCACGCACTGCTGAAACCTCTTAAAGTTTACACGAAACAATTTTAATACATGTATTGGGTTATTCATGTTGTTGTTTTGCACTGGAGGGATGCTTTTACCATTTTCTCGCTGGGTCATGTCACGACAGAAAACGAACTTTGTTCCGTCCGCTCCATTAAGCAATTCACAATGCACAAAGTGTCACGTGAAACATTTCCTGCACTTGCGTGGCAGATTTTCCGCAAAGGTTAAAATGTTTGAAGTGTCTTCGAGAGTCGAAGAGTTAACTTTTGCTCTACGCATTACGTGCTGTTGCCTCCCCCCCCAAAACCACTCCACCATCCACAAGCCCCCCCCCCCACCACTATTAATTTGATTAATTACATCCCTGGTCAACGAGAGACCGCGCTTGTTCAAGAGAGACAATGCCGCTTTTTTGAGTGCACATGTTTGTGCCTGTGCTATTCGTGTAATCGTTCATTTATATATTTAAAAAAATCGGACGGAACATTAGCCGAGCGGCTTTTGACGATTTAAAATAAACACGCGGGCGGGCAAGTTGTCACCACTTCGCTTATTTTATGCGCGAGATAATAAATAAGCAATAACACTTTACACTTTTTTTTTACAGCGCTTTGTCGATCCATTGCTGCAGGCAGTGCGTGTTGCTCATGTATGTTCGAATGTTGAACTTCTTTCGGACCGTAGGTAGCCAACCGCGCTAATCGGAGGTGCGGGGGGTAAGGACAACAAACTGAACACAAAAAGCAGTTCTAAAGAAATGAGTTTTCAATCGAGATATCAAAGTTTATCGCTCCAAGTATCGGAAAAAAGAGCGTTCCAGACGGCCCCAGAAGCGCACCTGAGAGCGCGCGATGCAGTGGCCGTCCTTGTTCGATGGCCAGCCAAACGCTGCTGCGAGGATGACCGGAGTTCACGTGATAATTTATGCTCCTTAACGAGATCAGCGTTATTTGACCATACTTCACCACTGCCGTTCAGTGTGGCTTGGTGAACGCTGGCTGAGGGGGGGAGGTAGCCAGAACCGGTTAAGACGTCACCACCGGTCACATTAGGGGCAGTCCATAAATGACGTCACGCACCTGGGGGGGGGGGGGGTCAGACATTTGTGACGATGTGTGACGAGGGGGGGGGGGGTGTTTGAGAAATGTGACGTCACATAAATATAGACAACACGTTCTACTTAATTAAATAGACTTTTTAATAAATGTTTTCTCCAACATCAGAGTGCAGCACCACATTAAATACGCACTACAATGACAATAGTTTAAAGCGATTTGAAGCATGTTTTTTGGGGGGGGCAGAGCTTTGTGACGTTATATTTGAAGGGGGGGTCTGACTTTTTGTGACGCCGTGTGACGAATGGGGGGGGGGGTCAAAAATCGTCCAAAATCGCGTGACATCATTTATGGACGGCCCCTTAGGCGCGGCGAGGACTCAAGCTCAGGTCGCCAACTCTTCATAGCGCAGTGCCCAACATCTGCCACCCCTCTGTCTCTGTCACGCACCGCTCCAACGGTGCTTGCCCCAGCAGTCTAAGCGGGAGAAACCTTCCTCTTTGCGCCTACTGGCGTGCGTGCACGAACAACGGTCACAACTCTAGGAAGAAGCGGCCGGGTTTGCGTCTCTTTGTATTCATCTGGGGACACTATTTGTGTACAGAACTCCTGGAGGATGGGACAAAAGAAAACCCCCACCACGGCTCTCGAAGCCTCTTCTCCGATGAGATGAAAAGCTTACCCGGAGGCGTACGTCCGTCAGGTTGCGCGCATCTGGGTGCGCACGTGTCATGTTTCCCCCACCCCCCTACTGGACATCTGTGAAACAAGAGCTTCATAGCTCATCGGATTCCCCCAGTCTAAATAAAGATTGTGATTGTGATTCATCAGTACATGCGCTTCCTGGAGGACCTGGGCCGGCGGCTCAAGGTGGAGGAGCTGGGAGTGGACGTCGGCTTGGACCTGCAGTTGGAGGCAATGCTGGCGCGGGCCGACCACCTCGCCAAGCTGGAGAGTGACTCCACAGCCGACGGAAAGACTCTGCTCTACAGCCTGCAGCGCAAGGTGTCTGTCTGTTTGACGAGCAGCAGCAGTCGGTTTCCGTGACCAATGTTATTCATAGTTTTTTTTTTCTGGGTTAGATCGCATAAATATGAACGTGTAATTAACCCACAATCGCCCGACACAGCGAATCAGTAAGGTTTGTCACGTCATCAAAACGTGCCGATTCGTTACTGGTTCAGCACTAATTCGCTGTGTCGGGTGGTGGTGGGTTCACGACACATTCATATTCACGCGATCTTACCAAGGAGAAAAAAACCTTTGCGTGGTGGTGGTGCTGGTAGCCCATGGTGATGATCGTGACGGTGGTCGCGACGACGTGATTATCGTCACGTGACGGTGGTCGCGATGAGGTGATGATCGTGAGATGTTCACCTGGGCCGTAGGAGGGCAGTGGAGGAAGGGGAGTGGGTGGGTGGGGGGCAAAATATTTGCCACAACTACTCACATTTTTTAGATGGAGAGCGTTTTTGAGATTTTTCATGAATGTGAAATTTTGAGAATGTGAAATTGTGGATAATTAGTTTACAATTGTGTCATTGCATGTTTATGTTCAGGTGCGTGTAATATCACGTAATTAAAACCAAAACGATCGACTTTATTACAGTGTACACAATTTGTCCCCCTCTGATTACTTTTAGCTCAGTGCACCGCTGCTGATGACATTGTGATGATGATGATTGTATAAGAATTGGTAAACAAAAACATCACTCGGAATGTTTTTATGACGATGGTGATTATAACGATAATAGCGATATCCAACTGTTTCACCAAACAATAAGACGCAAATTTCCCCCCCCCTCCCAAATATTCTGCCCATGTTTACATACCTCACCAGATACTGATTTAAGGCTACCTAGTCGTGGTGAGGTGATGATCGTCGACTCAGGAATACTGTATTTCAGATAATCACCACTGACTTTAGCCGTGGACGAGAATGGCACTGACGACTGGCTTCGTGAAGGGCTCGAACCACTGCACTGTTGCATCACAACAACAACAAAAAAATCCCCCGTATCGCTTTAACAGACTGTTGGCGCAAGTGCTGTTAGCGAGCACCAATGAAGGCTGGCACGGCACACGAGGATGCGGGTGGCCAGCACCACGCCCGGCCGCCTTTGTCTCCCCAGTGCTGATGTTTACACACCACACTCATTAAAGAATGAGTCGACTTACGGGAGGCCCAGGGCCAGTGCGGATAATCTCCACTGTGTTGGTCATAAGCAGGAATCGAACAAGAGTTTGGCCGGATTTGTATCACGGGACGGGCGCACTATCCACTGCGCCGTCGCTCCCCACGCACACACCAGATCTTGCCCTCCTCTCGCGCGGCCGATGTAGATGCGGAGCAAACAACTACACAAAATCGAATGCCAGGCAGGATCCGAGCGCGTCGCCCGTGATGTCTCCCCGACCAGGTGAAGGCCCAGAAGGAGAAGCTCCAGAGCAAGGAGCTGCACCTGGAGATGCTGCGCAAAAAGGTGTCGCAGCTCGAGGAGGAGCGAGGCACGAGGACGGCGCTGGCCGTCGAGCGCGACGACGCCAACGCCGCGCTGCACAAACTGCACCGGCGCTCCGAGCGCCTGCAGCAGCAGCTGGACGCTGCGCGCACCGCCAACACGGAGCTCAAAGCCCAGCTGGCAGACGCGCACGGCCTCAAGGCGAGCAGTGGAGGGAGGGCTGGCGCAGTGCTAGCGACTGTAACCTTTTGAGCGAGAGGTATCTGGGTTCGATTCCTGACTCGGGCGCCACCTTTGCACGTGGGGTTTGTATGTTCTCCCCCCCCCCCCCCTCTTCATGTGTTCTGCAGAGTGTGACTGTGTGAGAGTGTGTGAATGGAGAGCGGTAGTAGTGTTTATGGGGAGCAGGAATCTACCCGAGTTCGATTTCCACTCATGGCTAACACCAGTGACGATTATGTGAACCGGTCCTGGGCCTCCCCTCAGTCGATTCAGCCTCAAATGAGTACCTGGTGCGGTGTGTAAACATCGCCACTGGGGAGAAAAAAGCGGTCAGGCGTGGTGCTGGTCACTCATCCCCTCGTGTACCGTGCCGGCCTTCATAGGTTACTTGCCCCAACAGTCTGTAAAGGCTACACGGGGGATCTTTGTCCTTGATCTTAGTTTTTTTGGGTTTCTTTGTTCTCCTTCTGTTCTGCATGGGTGACCTCCACGTTCTCACGTTTTACTCCCAAAGCTAAAAACTTGCAATGTTATGTAATTGGTGTTTGCCAAACATCCCAATGCAGGACCCTCCTGAAAAGCAAGAGTTTCCAGACTCTTTCCTGGGGGAATAAGTAAAATATGGGGTGGGGGGGTCAATAAATACATTTACAATACAGTAGGTCTGCCACCTCTCAGCTCACGGCCCACAAGTCAGATATGGCCCACCACTTCATGTCGCACAGCCCATGGCCACATTAGTTCCACCACTTCGAAACAGCCCACAATGTGATGTACTTATCCCTTTCTTCGCGAAGTGATCTTTGGGTGGTCCCGCGCGTTTGTTCGGCACGCCTGTCCGACGCCTCGCTCCGCGTGCCATTGCCAGCCCGGTAACAACGCCGGAGAGCCATAACGGCACAAGCCCGCGAAATTTTTTGCCGCTTTCGTGTCAGCGCCGTCACGCCACAATGCCACTCGCGGGCTGTGCCATTTCTCACAGTGCCACCCCTTTTTGGCGCGGTAACGTCGTTGTGCTCAGCCCGCTGCTTTGCCGCGGCAGCCACCACTACCTGTGGAATGAGACTATCGCCACTGCTCCGCGTGGCCACGTTAATTGAGGGCTTTATTTTTGTATCTAAAGCTTTCGTGACTGCAGGGATTCATCTTCTTGGTTCTTTCGGTAAAGTCACGTAGAAGGGAAATAATAAAATAATAAAAATACAACATAATAATTATGTGTTATTTTTAATAATATTAATAATAAAATAATAAAAATAAAACATAGTAATTATGTTTTATTTTTAATAATTTTAATAATAAAATAATAAAAATAAAACAAAGTCACGTAGAAGGGAAATAATAAAATAATAAAAAATAAAACATAGTTATTATGTTTTCTTTTTATTATTTTATTATTAAAATTATTAAAAATAAAACATAATTACTATGTTTTATTTTTATTATTTTATTATTAAAATTATTAAAAAGATAACATAAATTATTATGTTGTATTTTTATTATTTTATTATTTCCCTTCTACGTGACTTCACCAAAAGAACCAAGAACATACCTCTTCTCGTCTTTTCCCCCAATTGTATCCCAATTGTGCGATCGGCATTATGCCATGGGGTTGACGTTCAGATCCTGTCGTAGAGCAGCGCAACCCTCTCTCAGCGATGGAACAGCTGACGGAAGCAGATGTCGCCGAGACAACTTCTGAGATTCCTCGCCACGTGCATCGCAATAATAAACACAACTCATTAATTGGCTGAAAACATCTTAAAATAATAACACCCAAAGAGTCCTACGACTCAGTGTGGCTCTCCTGGATAAATAAGTACGAAATAGTTTTTTTTATATTCGTGGCCAGTCCGAGAGCATGAACCCGCGGGTGGTTGAAGCCAGGATTTGAATTCAGGCTCAGCGCTCTGACCTCCGATCCACCCGGCTGCTTCTTCCCCGTGTTTTTATGACGTTTCTTTCTATTTTTCTACAAACCGTTGAGGCAAAATAATTGCATACAAATTAAATGTGTTCACTGCCATGTTCAAGCGGGCTGGCTGGTTTGTGTTCTGAGTCACGGCAGCTCATTAACGGATCTAAACATCGTATGTGCATGGCCAAAAATACACGTGTCATTTGAATGAGGCAGGAGAAACACCATTGTGATTTTGTGGTTGACAGATACAGGCCCATACAAGGTCGGTCGAGCATAATGGTTGTAAACTCCTGCCAACATAATGTACTGGCGGATAAAGTGGAATTCACATCGCAATGGAGCTCTCAGGTCAACCCAGTGTTTGTAGACATGGCCTCGATTATTTTGTTCCACCGCTTACAATTCGACCGCATACACTTAGACTGCATACAACACAAATCCATTATCAGAGCCGCACGTAATGGTCAGTCAGAAGGGGGAAAAAACTAATAATTCATCACTGTGTTTGTTGATGCCCTTGTACACGTGGATTTGGAAAACAGAATAACATAAAGCAGCTCGGTGCACTTTTTTTTCAAAGGCACAACCGCCGGGCACAGGCCCCAAAGCACCCAGTAAGTCAAACGGCACTGTCAGAGTGGACATTGATAATAGTTTAACGCCTTTCTTGACTTGAGCAAGGTTATTATTGTGAGAGACGACGGTGGGAGGAGGGGATTAAAAGTGGAGCACTGTGAGGGAAGAAGCAGGAAGATAAGTGTTATGACCTGCAGTGTGGCGAGTGGGTGAGTGGCTATGTTGTTCTGACTTGCAGTGTGGTGAGTGGGTGAGTGAGTGGGTGAGTGGGTGGGTTAGTGGGTGAGTGGATGGGTGGGTGAGTGGGTATGTTGTTCTGACCTGCAGTGTGGTGAGTGGCTGAGTGGGTGGGTGAGTGGGTATATTGTTCTGACCTGCAGTGTGGTGAGTGGGTGAGTGGGTGGGTGAGTGGGTGAGTGGGTGGGTGGGTGAGTGGGTATGTTCTTCTGACCTGCAGTGTGGTGAGTGGCTGAGTGGGTGGGTGAGTGGGTATATTGTTCTGACCTGCAGTGTGGTGAGTGGCTGAGTGTGTGGGTGGGTGGGTGAGTGGGTATGTTGTTCTGACCTGCAGTGTGGCGAGTGGGTGAGTGGCTGAGTGAGTGGGTGGGTGTGTGGCTATGTTGTTCTGACCTGAAATGTAGTGAGTGGGTGAGTATGTTGTTCTGACCTGCAGTGTGGTGAGTGGGTGAGTATGTTGTTGTGACCTGCAGTTTGGTGGTTGAACAAAGTGTGGGATGAGACAAAAGAATCAATCGAAGCCACGCGGAAAATGGCACACGCTTTCACAAGATGCTTTGCGTTTTATGATATTTGTTATCCATAAAATGGCAAATGAAAGAGTAGAAGACAGTACAGTATTGTAAATGTGATGCTGATCTCTTTGTGCAGGGTCTGAGTGTCATCCCCTACGTATGCATGGGTTTTCTCCACGCTCTCCAGTTTTCTCCCTTATACATAAATGCCCAAAAATGAAATCAGAGGTCAATCATGCCAAATACGTACTTTGCTGAGACTCCCGAAAACAAAGATGGAAAGCATTATAATAAAAAATGACTCGGCTTGGAAGGGAATTAAAGAGTTTATTTGACAGAAAGGTCCACCATCCATCCCAAAAGAATTCCCTCATCAAGAATCTACACCATAGAGCCCAATGCATCTCCGACCAGGAACACATTGCCAGTGAACTCAAGCACGTACGCCAAGCTCTTAAGGTTAATGGTTACTCCGACTACACAATCCGCAAAGCCATCACTCCAACCATCAAGAAGGATCCTGTTGAGGAGCCTTTCAAAACCATCACCTTACCCTACATTGCTGGGGTCACAAAAAGATCTCCAAAATCCTGATTAAACACAAGATCCAGGTCCGATTCAACACAGTACATACAATCCGTGATCTGGTCCCGTCTGTAAAAGATGTGGTTCCAGACATACAGTACCCTGGCGTCTACAAACTAAGTTGCCTCTGTGGTAGCAGTTACATTGTAGAAACCAAACGACATGTCTCGGACCGCATCCGTGAACATAAAGCAGACCTGAAACACGGTAGGGCGAACACCTCAGCCGTGGCAGATCACTGTTACAATTCAGTGGGCTCACATGACATTGGCTTCTCCAAGACAGAGGTTCTCTGCAAGCCATCTGGCTACCATGAGAGATTCGTTCATGAGGCAATCCACATATACAAACACAGAGACAATTTCAACCGAGAAGATGGATTCTGGCTCAGCAATCATTGGAAGGACGTAATAAACCATTTCGGATCTTAAATGATTGTGTTCACGTTTACGGTGACTTTCAGACCGCAGTTCACTCACTGGCATTGACTATATCTTTTATTCTCCACAAGGAATGGATTCTTTGCTCCGCTGCAAGTCTCCTACCACCACTCTTCCATTAACATATTTCGTTGCTTCCTCTTAGTACCTTTCATGTGACGGTCAATGGTATAGTGTATAGCAGATTGTATAATAATAAATAGCATAAAAGTGTAATGTTTAATATAATGTTAAGGTAATATATAGTATCGTAATTGTATAGTGAATATACAGCAGTGTGGTATACAGTAGGGTGGGTAGAATAATACATAGTGTAATATTACAATGTATAGCCTAAGGTGGTGTATAGTAATGCAGTATATAATGTAATGTTGGGTTTGTCTATGGCAGTATATAGTACGGGGTAGACCCGTGTGATGTAAGAGAACAAAGTTTAGCTGGAGGCATATTATATTTTTTGCGACATAGAATTGTAATGTATGACTTACTGTTAGTAGCTCAGCTTATTGGAGAGTATATTTAGAATATTGATGATACTGATGTAGTTTATATTTTAGTTTATTTACGTGGTGGTTTAGCTGCTGCAGCTCCTTACTATTAAAATTCCTTCTCTCTATTACTGCCAACCCTACTCCCTCCCTTTGATGCTGCTAATCCTGCATACTGCATAATGCACGGGCATAATATGACTTTGAAACCCCCCCCCATCTCCTACGCATTCCACAAGTAGTGACTAATCCCATATCTGCATTTCCCATAAATATGCTAAATTCCTCTTAATATGCAAATTCCTTTGTCAAGGTGCCCCTTCCCCCCCTCCAACCCAGCTTAAATATACGCTGCCAAGCCTGGTGGTGCCCATTCAGACGCTGTCTTTCCGACAGACCTGTTCTTCACCTGAGGACGGCTGATTGCGTTGTGGCCGAAACGTCCTGAGAATTATTTTATTATGTTTTATTTGTATTATTTTATTATGTTTTATTTTTTTTATTTTATTATTTCCCTTCTACGTGACTTTACCGAAAGAACCAAGCAGAAGAAGACAGAAAGGTCGTTACACTCAGTTGGAATATTATCTACCATAGAGCTGATGCTTACAGATGCTCATAACGATAGGAAATATTACGAGCCTGTACCAAGGAGCTGTCAAGAGCTCGCAGGAGCAGGCACAGGTTTAATGATATTTTTCTGTGGACACGATAGGGCGCCACGGTGGCGAGATGTTAACTACCTCGCCTGGTATACAGGAGGTCATGAGTAGGATCCTGACACTGACGTCTGTATGTATTTGGAGTTTGCATGTTCTCCCCGTGGTCGTGAGGGGTTTTGTCCGGGTCCTCTGGTTTTTCCTTCCACATTTATGCTTTTAGAGTATTTGGCTGCAATACATTTCTACGTGATAAGCCACTTCATTTGTGACCAGGTTGCTTCTGAAAAATAAACTATATAGTTTAATGGGCCTTACCTGATAAAACAAGCAAGTTAATTTGATAGTTTAGTTATATAATTTCACTAACGTCAGCAACCTGTGTTGAGGATTGAGTTTACCACTGTACCAATGATGAACCGCGCACACGACCCACAACCTTTTCGCTCGGTTCCAAACGTACCACGACTGACGTGTGTTCCGTTGTTCCGTCAACTTTTCCCCGCCCCCCCTTTGCCATCAAGATACAAACGCTGGAGCAGAACAAGACGATTGCGGAGATGGGACGCTCAATAGACCGCCTGGAGAAGGTGAAGGACAAGGCGTCGCGGAAGGTGGCGTCGTTGCGAGGGCAGCTGGACATGACGGCGGAGGGCGCCCAGGAGGAGATGGAGCGGACCCGCGTCCTCCTGGAGGCCACCACGGGAGAGCTACGCACAGTCAAGCGCGCCCTTGAGGAGGTGGCGCGTCGCGAGAAGCAGGTGAATGTGTTTATTGTTAATTGGTTTTTTACCCTTCTATTCGGCAACAAGACTGACACCTTTTTTTACAAGGAGTCATGTTTGCACAGACCACAATACCTGCAGTCATAATGCAAACAAAAAAACATAACTCCGTATGCACTTTCCTTGAAGTTGATTGGTCCACACCCGAGACAGCTTTCCTTAGAGCCTAGTCTCACATGGGTTGGACCAGATGATGCCAAAAGGCGCACAACTCAAAGACTGCAGGTATTGTGGTCTATGCAAACATGACTCCTTGTAAAAAAGGTGTCAGTTTTGTTGCCAGATAGAAGGGTAAAAAAACAATTATCATATTTTTTACTGGCAAATGAGGTTCCAATGTTGTTTATTGTTGTCGTCACTTTTGCGCTTTACCTAATTGAGGGTCGAGAGCGTTCAGCGTCCGTCTGTAATATGGGGTGCGGTGGGGGGAGGTCGGGGGTGACCCTCGTCAGGACTCGTCTCACCACGTGAATGAAACTTGAGAAGAAAGTGTTGTTGTTGTTGTTGGGGAGTTTCCCCTGTTTGAATACCGGTTAAGCCAACCCCACTTAAACCCACTCCCTGGTAGCCCCACCCCCCGTTTGTAAAGTGGTGGCGCCGAACCTCACAATAATACTATCCAGGGCCTACCTTGGCTCCTCCCACCCTCAACCAGTATATATACAAAGACTGTTTTCTTGGAATTTCTCTTACTTGATACAGCTATCGTGCTGTAACGGTTCCACCTGAAGACGGAAGCTTGTGTTGCCTCCGAAACGTCGTGATTTTAATTTTATTTTTATTTTACTTTTATTAATTTATTTTTTTACCTACGTGACTTTACCGAAAAAAACCCTAAGAATATGGTGGCGCTATGATAACCGAAATACAAAAAATACACGGCCTAACACTGAATGGGCATGAGGGTTAACCACGCAGAATAATAATAGCCAAACTAAACTCTAGTCCTACCCCTAAGCCTAGCAAACAAGCAACCAGCCATTAGTACTAACTCTCCTACTAACCCAATAAAATGTGCCAATCAGTCAATAGCACTAAGCCTTCTACACTATGGGAACCTCATTTGCCAGTAAAAATATGATAATTGGTTCTTTACCCTTCTATCTGGCAACAAAAACTGACCCCTTTTTACAAGGAGTCATGTTTGCATAGACCGCAATACCTGCAGTCATAATACAAACAAAAGAACATAACTCTGATAATGTGCACTTTCCTTAAAGTTGATTGATCCACACCCGAGACAGCTTTCCTTAGAGCCTAGTCTCATATGGGTTGGACCAGATGACGCCAAAAGGCGCACAACTCAAAGACAATGCACCATCAGAGTATGAGAGCTCGGGGCAAGCATCTACACTATGGGAACCTCATTTGCCAGTAAAAATATGATAATTGGTTCTTTACCCTTCTATCTGGCAACAAAAACTGACCCCTTTTTACAAGGAGTCATGTTTGCATAGACCGCAATACCTGCAGTCATAATACAAACAAAAGAACATAACTCTGATAATGTGCACTGTCCTTAAAGTTGATTGATCCACACCCGAGACAGCTTTCCTTAGAGCCTAGTCTCATATGGGTTGGACCAGATGACGCCAAAAGGCGCACAACTCAAAGACAATGCACCATCAGAGTATGAGAGCTCGGGGCAAGCATCTACACTATGGGAACCTCATTTGCCAGTAAAAATATGATAATTGGTTCTTTACCCTTCTATCTGGCAACAAAAACTGACCCCTTTTTACAAGGAGTCATGTTTGCATAGACCGCAATACCTGCAGTCATAATACAAACAAAAGAACATAACTCTGATAATGTGCACTGTCCTTAAAGTTGATTGATCCACACCCGAGACAGCTTTCCTTAGAGCCTAGTCTCATATGGGTTGGACCAGATGACGCCAAAAGGCGCACAACTCAAAGACAATGCACCATCAGAGTATGAGAGCTCGGGGCAAGCATCTACACTATGGGAACCTCATTTGCCAGTAAAAATATGATAATTGGTTCTTTACCCTTCTATCTGGCAACAAAAACTGACCCCTTTTTACAAGGAGTCATGTTTGCATAGACCGCAATACCTGCAGTCATAATACAAACAAAAGAACATAACTCTGATAATGTGCACTGTCCTTAAAGTTGATTGATCCACACCCGAGACAGCTTTCCTTAGAGCCTAGTCTCATATGGGTTGGACCAGATGACGCCAAAAGGCGCACAACTCAAAGACAATGCACCATCAGAGTATGAGAGCTCGGGGCAAGCATCTACACTATGGGAACCTCATTTGCCAGTAAAAATATGATAATTGGTTCTTTACCCTTCTATCTGGCAACAAAAACTGACCCCTTTTTACAAGGAGTCATGTTTGCATAGACCGCAATACCTGCAGTCATAATACAAACAAAAGAACATAACTCTGATAATGTGCACTGTCCTTAAAGTTGATTGATCCACACCCGAGACAGCTTTCCTTAGAGCCTAGTCTCACATGGGTTGGACCAGATGATGCCAAAAGGCGCACAACTCAAAGACTGCAGGTATTGTGGTCTATGCAAACATGACTCCTTGTAAAAAAGGTGTCAGTTTTGTTGCCAGATAGAAGGGTAAAAAAACAATTATCATATTTTTTACTGGCAAATGAGGTTCCAATGTTGTTTATTGTTGTCGTCACTTTTGCGCTTTACCTAATTGAGGGTCGAGAGCGTTCAGCGTCCGTCTGTAATATGGGGTGCGGTGGGGGGAGGTCGGGGGTGACCCTCGTCAGGACTCGTCTCACCACGTGAATGAAACTTGAGAAGAAAGTGTTGTTGTTGTTGTTGGGGAGTTTCCCCTGTTTGAATACCGGTTAAGCCAACCCCACTTAAACCCACTCCCTGGTAGCCCCACCCCCCGTTTGTAAAGTGGTGGCGCCGAACCTCACAATAATACTATCCAGGGCCTACCTTGGCTCCTCCCACCCTCAACCAGTATATATACAAAGACTGTTTTCTTGGAATTTCTCTTACTTGATACAGCTATCGTGCTGTAACGGTTCCACCTGAAGACGGAAGCTTGTGTTGCCTCCGAAACGTCGTGATTTTAATTTTATTTTTATTTTACTTTTATTAATTTATTTTTTTACCTACGTGACTTTACCGAAAAAAACCCTAAGAATATGGTGGCGCTATGATAACCGAAATACAAAAAATACACGGCCTAACACTGAATGGGCATGAGGGTTAACCACGCAGAATAATAATAGCCAAACTAAACTCTAGTCCTACCCCTAAGCCTAGCAAACAAGCAACCAGCCATTAGTACTAACTCTCCTACTAACCCAATAAAATGTGCCAATCAGTCAATAGCACTAAGCCTTCTACACTATGGGAACCTCATTTGCCAGTAAAAATATGATAATTGGTTCTTTACCCTTCTATCTGGCAACAAAAACTGACCCCTTTTTACAAGGAGTCATGTTTGCATAGACCGCAATACCTGCAGTCATAATACAAACAAAAGAACATAACTCTGATAATGTGCACTTTCCTTAAAGTTGATTGATCCACACCCGAGACAGCTTTCCTTAGAGCCTAGTCTCATATGGGTTGGACCAGATGACGCCAAAAGGCGCACAACTCAAAGACAATGCACCATCAGAGTATGAGAGCTCGGGGCAAGCATCTACACTATGGGAACCTCATTTGCCAGTAAAAATATGATAATTGGTTCTTTACCCTTCTATCTGGCAACAAAAACTGACCCCTTTTTACAAGGAGTCATGTTTGCATAGACCGCAATACCTGCAGTCATAATACAAACAAAAGAACATAACTCTGATAATGTGCACTGTCCTTAAAGTTGATTGATCCACACCCGAGACAGCTTTCCTTAGAGCCTAGTCTCATATGGGTTGGACCAGATGACGCCAAAAGGCGCACAACTCAAAGACAATGCACCATCAGAGTATGAGAGCTCGGGGCAAGCATCTACACTATGGGAACCTCATTTGCCAGTAAAAATATGATAATTGGTTCTTTACCCTTCTATCTGGCAACAAAAACTGACCCCTTTTTACAAGGAGTCATGTTTGCATAGACCGCAATACCTGCAGTCATAATACAAACAAAAGAACATAACTCTGATAATGTGCACTGTCCTTAAAGTTGATTGATCCACACCCGAGACAGCTTTCCTTAGAGCCTAGTCTCATATGGGTTGGACCAGATGACGCCAAAAGGCGCACAACTCAAAGACAATGCACCATCAGAGTATGAGAGCTCGGGGCAAGCATCTACACTATGGGAACCTCATTTGCCAGTAAAAATATGATAATTGGTTCTTTACCCTTCTATCTGGCAACAAAAACTGACCCCTTTTTACAAGGAGTCATGTTTGCATAGACCGCAATACCTGCAGTCATAATACAAACAAAAGAACATAACTCTGATAATGTGCACTGTCCTTAAAGTTGATTGATCCACACCCGAGACAGCTTTCCTTAGAGCCTAGTCTCATATGGGTTGGACCAGATGACGCCAAAAGGCGCACAACTCAAAGACAATGCACCATCAGAGTATGAGAGCTCGGGGCAAGCATCTACACTATGGGAACCTCATTTGCCAGTAAAAATATGATAATTGGTTCTTTACCCTTCTATCTGGCAACAAAAACTGACCCCTTTTTACAAGGAGTCATGTTTGCATAGACCGCAATACCTGCAGTCATAATACAAACAAAAGAACATAACTCTGATAATGTGCACTGTCCTTAAAGTTGATTGATCCACACCCGAGACAGCTTTCCTTAGAGCCTAGTCTCATATGGGTTGGACCAGATGACGCCAAAAGGCGCACAACTCAAAGACAATGCACCATCAGAGTATGAGAGCTCGGGGCAAGCATCTACACTATGGGAACCTCATTTGCCAGTAAAAATATGATAATTGGTTCTTTACCCTTCTATCTGGCAACAAAAACTGACCCCTTTTTACAAGGAGTCATGTTTGCATAGACCGCAATACCTGCAGTCATAATACAAACAAAAGAACATAACTCTGATAATGTGCACTGTCCTTAAAGTTGATTGATCCACACCCGAGACAGCTTTCCTTAGAGCCTAGTCTCATATGGGTTGAACCAGATGACGCCAAAAGGCGCACAACTCAAAGACAATGCACCATCAGAGTATGAGAGCTCGGGGCAAGCATCTACACTATGGGAACCTCATTTGCCAGTAAAAATATGATAATTGGTTCTTTACCCTTCTATCTGGCAACAAAAACTGACCCCTTTTTACAAGGAGTCATGTTTGCATAGACCGCAATACCTGCAGTCATAATACAAACAAAAGAACATAACTCTGATAATGTGCACTGTCCTTAAAGTTGATTGATCCACACCCGAGACAGCTTTCCTTAGAGCCTAGTCTCATATGGGTTGGACCAGATGACGCCAAAAGGCGCACAACTCAAAGACAATGCACCATCAGAGTATGAGAGCTCGGGGCAAGCATCTACACTATGGGAACCTCATTTGCCAGTAAAAATATGATAATTGGTTCTTTACCCTTCTATCTGGCAACAAAAACTGACCCCTTTTTACAAGGAGTCATGTTTGCATAGACCGCAATACCTGCAGTCATAATACAAACAAAAGAACATAACTCTGATAATGTGCACTGTCCTTAAAGTTGATTGATCCACACCCGAGACAGCTTTCCTTAGAGCCTAGTCTCATATGGGTTGGACCAGATGACGCCAAAAGGCGCACAACTCAAAGACAATGCACCATCAGAGTATGAGAGCTCGGGGCAAGCATCTACACTATGGGAACCTCATTTGCCAGTAAAAATATGATAATTGGTTCTTTACCCTTCTATCTGGCAACAAAAACTGACCCCTTTTTACAAGGAGTCATGTTTGCATAGACCGCAATACCTGCAGTCATAATACAAACAAAAGAACATAACTCTGATAATGTGCACTGTCCTTAAAGTTGATTGATCCACACCCGAGACAGCTTTCCTTAGAGCCTAGTCTCATATGGGTTGGACCAGATGACGCCAAAAGGCGCACAACTCAAAGACAATGCACCATCAGAGTATGAGAGCTCGGGGCAAGCATCTACACTATGGGAACCTCATTTGCCAGTAAAAATATGATAATTGGTTCTTTACCCTTCTATCTGGCAACAAAAACTGACCCCTTTTTACAAGGAGTCATGTTTGCATAGACCGCAATACCTGCAGTCATAATACAAACAAAAGAACATAACTCTGATAATGTGCACTGTCCTTAAAGTTGATTGATCCACACCCGAGACAGCTTTCCTTAGAGCCTAGTCTCATATGGGTTGGACCAGATGACGCCAAAAGGCGCACAACTCAAAGACAATGCACCATCAGAGTATGAGAGCTCGGGGCAAGCATCTACACTATGGGAACCTCATTTGCCAGTAAAAATATGATAATTGGTTCTTTACCCTTCTATCTGGCAACAAAAACTGACCCCTTTTTACAAGGAGTCATGTTTGCATAGACCGCAATACCTGCAGTCATAATACAAACAAAAGAACATAACTCTGATAATGTGCACTGTCCTTAAAGTTGATTGATCCACACCCGAGACAGCTTTCCTTAGAGCCTAGTCTCATATGGGTTGGACCAGATGACGCCAAAAGGCGCACAACTCAAAGACAATGCACCATCAGAGTATGAGAGCTCGGGGCAAGCATCTACACTATGGGAACCTCATTTGCCAGTAAAAATATGATAATTGGTTCTTTACCCTTCTATCTGGCAACAAAAACTGACCCCTTTTTACAAGGAGTCATGTTTGCATAGACCGCAATACCTGCAGTCATAATACAAACAAAAGAACATAACTCTGATAATGTGCACTGTCCTTAAAGTTGATTGATCCACACCCGAGACAGCTTTCCTTAGAGCCTAGTCTCATATGGGTTGGACCAGATGACGCCAAAAGGCGCACAACTCAAAGACAATGCACCATCAGAGTATGAGAGCTCGGGGCAAGCATCTACACTATGGGAACCTCATTTGCCAGTAAAAATATGATAATTGGTTCTTTACCCTTCTATCTGGCAACAAAAACTGACCCCTTTTTACAAGGAGTCATGTTTGCATAGACCGCAATACCTGCAGTCATAATACAAACAAAAGAACATAACTCTGATAATGTGCACTGTCCTTAAAGTTGATTGATCCACACCCGAGACAGCTTTCCTTAGAGCCTAGTCTCATATGGGTTGGACCAGATGACGCCAAAAGGCGCACAACTCAAAGACAATGCACCATCAGAGTATGAGAGCTCGGGGCAAGCATCTACACTATGGGAACCTCATTTGCCAGTAAAAATATGATAATTGGTTCTTTACCCTTCTATCTGGCAACAAAAACTGACCCCTTTTTACAAGGAGTCATGTTTGCATAGACCGCAATACCTGCAGTCATAATACAAACAAAAGAACATAACTCTGATAATGTGCACTGTCCTTAAAGTTGATTGATCCACACCCGAGACAGCTTTCCTTAGAGCCTAGTCTCATATGGGTTGGACCAGATGACGCCAAAAGGCGCACAACTCAAAGACAATGCACCATCAGAGTATGAGAGCTCGGGGCAAGCATCTACACTATGGGAACCTCATTTGCCAGTAAAAATATGATAATTGGTTCTTTACCCTTCTATCTGGCAACAAAAACTGACCCCTTTTTACAAGGAGTCATGTTTGCATAGACCGCAATACCTGCAGTCATAATACAAACAAAAGAACATAACTCTGATAATGTGCACTGTCCTTAAAGTTGATTGATCCACACCCGAGACAGCTTTCCTTAGAGCCTAGTCTCATATGGGTTGGACCAGATGACGCCAAAAGGCGCACAACTCAAAGACAATGCACCATCAGAGTATGAGAGCTCGGGGCAAGCATCTACACTATGGGAACCTCATTTGCCAGTAAAAATATGATAATTGGTTCTTTACCCTTCTATCTGGCAACAAAAACTGACCCCTTTTTACAAGGAGTCATGTTTGCATAGACCGCAATACCTGCAGTCATAATACAAACAAAAGAACATAACTCTGATAATGTGCACTGTCCTTAAAGTTGATTGATCCACACCCGAGACAGCTTTCCTTAGAGCCTAGTCTCATATGGGTTGGACCAGATGACGCCAAAAGGCGCACAACTCAAAGACAATGCACCATCAGAGTATGAGAGCTCGGGGCAAGCATCTACACTATGGGAACCTCATTTGCCAGTAAAAATATGATAATTGGTTCTTTACCCTTCTATCTGGCAACAAAAACTGACCCCTTTTTACAAGGAGTCATGTTTGCATAGACCGCAATACCTGCAGTCATAATACAAACAAAAGAACATAACTCTGATAATGTGCACTGTCCTTAAAGTTGATTGATCCACACCCGAGACAGCTTTCCTTAGAGCCTAGTCTCATATGGGTTGGACCAAATGACGCCAAAAGGCGCACAACTCAAAGACAATGCACCATCAGAGTATGAGAGCTCGGGGCAAGCATCTACACTATGGGAACCTCATTTGCCAGTAAAAATATGATAATTGGTTCTTTACCCTTCTATCTGGCAACAAAAACTGACCCCTTTTTACAAGGAGTCATGTTTGCATAGACCGCAATACCTGCAGTCATAATACAAACAAAAGAACATAACTCTGATAATGTGCACTGTCCTTAAAGTTGATTGATCCACACCCGAGACAGCTTTCCTTAGAGCCTAGTCTCATATGGGTTGGACCAGATGACGCCAAAAGGCGCACAACTCAAAGACAATGCACCATCAGAGTATGAGAGCTCGGGGCAAGCATCTACACTATGGGAACCTCATTTGCCAGTAAAAATATGATAATTGGTTCTTTACCCTTCTATCTGGCAACAAAAACTGACCCCTTTTTACAAGGAGTCATGTTTGCATAGACCGCAATACCTGCAGTCATAATACAAACAAAAGAACATAACTCTGATAATGTGCACTGTCCTTAAAGTTGATTGATCCACACCCGAGACAGCTTTCCTTAGAGCCTAGTCTCATATGGGTTGGACCAGATGACGCCAAAAGGCGCACAACTCAAAGACAATGCACCATCAGAGTATGAGAGCTCGGGGCAAGCATCTACACTATGGGAACCTCATTTGCCAGTAAAAATATGATAATTGGTTCTTTACCCTTCTATCTGGCAACAAAAACTGACCCCTTTTTACAAGGAGTCATGTTTGCATAGACCGCAATACCTGCAGTCATAATTTTTTGAGTTGTGAGTCATGTTTGCATAGACCGCAATACCTGCAGTATTATGACTGCAGGTATTGCGGTCTATGCAAACATGACTCCTTGTAAAAAGGGGTCAGTTTTTGTTGCCAGATAGAAGGGTAAAGAACCAATTAGCACTAGCCTTATTCCTAGCTGACTGACCAATCAGCCACGAGCAGAGTACTAATTTGACCTATGACCCGATAAGACGAACCGAGCATTCACTCGTACTAACTCTACCTATAACCCATAACCCGAACCAACCTGTCTGCAAGCCCACTTCAAACCTAACATCCCCTTGGGCGTTTCGCCAGGGCCCTCGATTACTTCGTATTTTTTGTTCGTGCTCCACATTTGGTGTGAGCAGCACCATCCTTGCATGTGTAGTAAAGGGTCCCTTAATAGTTATTTTGATTAAAGTATTGATATGAATCATCAGGGATGGGGGTGTGGGTCTCAACAGCTGTACAATATTCACTTCAACGAGTCAATCACGCTGCCCATTGAACCCAATTAGCCGTCTGCAAGGATCTAAGCCCCCATAACGAATGTGGAAATTAAACTAACAAGTCATTTAAAAAAACACTTAAAAGAGCCTTGCCTCAGTTAGAGAGATTCAGAGTTTGGATGTGCAAGTTGTCTCATCGCGGGAGATGTTGGAACTGTAACCTTGGGTTTGTGACGTGGGCAGCATTAGGTACGCGATTGCCAATAGCAGCTTCGCGGCACCAGGTTTCAAAACATGTTTTTAGCAGCTCGGCGAGCTGAGCTGGCACTGCTTAGTTCCTGCGTTCGAAGCCAAGCAGCTGCCTGTGATTTTAAACCGGGTCCTTGAGTGTAGTAGTTGATGGTCTCAGACCGGTACACGAAATTACTGCATGCGAAAAAATAATCCATCACGTTGGATTTGGTTCTGCACGTAAATTTGCTAAATCCCTGCTCCTGAGAATTAAAATATTTGGTTTGACTGCCACGTGACGAGCGATACTCTCATACGCAGAGCAGTGTGGCAAAGCGCTACCCTCTACTGCGTGGACCTCTGCTTTCCATGGGCCATTCTTCAACACGGAGGGTTGCACTGCTCTAGGAGACATCCGAATGAATTCTTTGTGACGTGATGCCGATCGCGCGGTCGGGGTCGTGACAAACAAACAAAGACTTTTTTTGACGCGATGATGAAAATGTAAAAGGTCAAAAAAAGATTGATCTTTACACGGAGCGTGTTATTTTCCAAAGCCTGCCACCCTCGTACGAAACGTGATCCGCTTCATGGTAAATTATTGCCATTGCTGGACGCTATGTGGAAGAGCCTCAGGTTGTGGGGGGTGTTTAGTTTGTGAAGGACCATGTTTATAATTGATGAATTCCATCCTTTTAACTCCAGGGAAATTGCAACATTCTCAACGAGGACACTTTCACCGTTTGAAAGTGTGCGGATTAACGATAGCGATGAACTGACTACACAAAGTGACAGGACTTCTCGACGAAGCCTGGAAAGTAGGGCTTAATGCAATTACGAGCAACATCTCGATTTAAGAGCACCAAATTCGCCAGACAAGTGATGACGCCTGTCGAAAATAAGCAGTTTGAAAACACTTGAGAGTTTGTGTATCTAGAGCAGTTATATAAGACCACCCGCAGTCGTAGTTATAACATCAATAGGCGGGCGAGAGCAGGTCGTGGTGCCTTTGAAAGACTGAACTTGGTAACGAAAAACAACATCACAAAGCCTCTCCCATCACCTTCCGTCCAGCGGCACACATGGGAACAGCTGAGACTTTTTTTTTTTTATAACTGCAATGTCGTGTTATCCGTTTAAGTCTAATAAACGAACCGATATATTTGGGAGATTAATCGATTACTAAACCCATTGGAGAGCCCAATATACATAATGCATAATACTTTCAGCCCTTGACAGTTTGATTTGTTGCGGACGGATGTTTATTTACGCTGGAATTGATCAAATTCCATCTCCCACTGTATGTTCTACTGTGGCGGCTTCTTCGCATGTCACCGCGAGAGCCCACATTTTTATCCAGGAGAACTCCTCTTACCCATGGCCCTATTATCTGCAACTTCTATTATTCCCGACAGCTGTAGGGTCTGAAAAAACTCATTATCCGTGGGCCCTATTCCTCCTGTTCTCCGTGTCTCTTCCTATGAGTCTGTGGAACGCCATCCTATCATCCACATTTGTTTCATGAATTAAAGAAGTCGATCCTCCGATCGTCCGTGGGGTTATCTGCAATTGTTTTACCCACTAGAGTTAAATTACGGATACCCTCCCTCCACATCACCGTGGATAACAGCAGCGCTTCTGGGAGTGTAAATAATGAGCAACTAAATTGTACATCAAATGTCCGGCATGCAAGCAACAATGGACTCGTGTCTGATTAAGTTGACGCAAGCACTTCAATTGAGCCGAGGTTTGCTGCGTCCTCTTGACATCGTGAAAGAGGAGAGCCCAGGGTACAGCAAACACTGCAGACGGTACAAAATTAGCATCTAATGCGACGATGGCATCACACAACAACAATAACACGACGGCTTCAAACGCATCACCAAGCAACCGGCACAAACTTGGTCAAGCGACGTGGGAGGGGGGGTGAACACATTTATTTACACAGCACAGTCCTCGATCCGTTGGAAATGTGTCAGTTTTTTTTGTTGAGCCCCGATCACTTAAACTGCACTGACAAGGGATGGCAGCACATGGCTCCTTCTGACTCTACATTTTGTCTCCTGTCCATCTGGGGGATGGTTGACTTCAAGAAACGCAGTGAAGCCGTAGTCAGCCTTGCAGGGTGATGGGGGGGGGCACAACACAGTCAATGCTAAACAAACGTTAAGCAATTCTGAATGGAATGAGTAATGCTATTTCGGTATATTGAACTCCTTTCACACGGTGCATTCTGCTCTAGCTCTTACCCCCACCCTACTGCAACTAGAATCAAATACTGTACCAACATCTTTTGACTTTATGAATAATTTAGAAGAGGGGGGGGGGCTGACTCTTCACTCTTCAGCCCCCCCCCTGTTCTAAGATCCCCGAGTAGTACCCACCCCCCTCTGCCCCCCCCCCCTCTGCCGACGCTACAGGGCTGTTTGTTTGTCATGTTTCTTTCATCTCTGTTCCCCTCCCATTCCACGCACTTACAAGTCCTCCGGCCCACATTAGGGCTGCCACTCTTGATTTCAACAAAATTCACCTACTCCAGCCGCTCAGCGACTCGTGCAATATTTGCCGTACCCGGCATACCGCATTCAGTATGCCTCCGGCGCCTTTCTCTTTTCCCAATGCACCAGGTACACATTTAAGGCTGAATTGACATAGGGGAGCCCCAGGACTTGTTAAAATATCCGCCACTGTTATTGGTGGACACACATACACACACGCAAAGACAAAATAAACAAAGATCCGCCATATAGCCTTAAAAAGACTTTTGGGGCAAGTGCTGTTAGTGAGCACTGTGGCGCACGAGTGAGTGGGTGGCCAGCATCACGCCGACACGCATACACGGACATACACACCGGCACACACAGACACGGAGAGGCACCAGCAACCCGCAGTGCGTTCGTTGAGAAACCGAGCCCTGGCAGAGAGGCGGAGAGACGACGCGTATTAACCGACGATTGCGCGTTCCTCGCCGCGTCGTCTCACCCCGTCCCGCCATTATCGCCCCTCGTGCAGCTGCTGGACTTCCGCGAGGTGGTGGGCCGCACGCTGGGCCTGGACGTGGCCTCACTGGCCGTGCCGGACTACGAGGTGGTGGCGCGACTGGAGCGCCTCGTCCGCGCGCAGCACGCCAGCGTGGCCACGGCGGCGGCGCTCGACGGCTCTCTGGAGCGGCTGCACGGCGGCTTCCGCGCCGGCTACCGTGGCCAGCAGCACGAGCCGCGTGCGCGCTCCGTGTCGCCCGTGCGCGCCTACGGCTCCGTTGACGCCGACAGGTTTTGACGTGGGGCCGGAGTCACCGCCACCGCCGCCGTCACCGCCGCGGTGGGAGGTGGTGGGGGTTGCGCTGCGCGAGGCAGTCGAGGGGGGTAGATCGGCATCAATCGGTCAGGATAAGGGTTGGCATTTGTAGTCCTTCGCCAACTAAAAGTGCCTTACGTTACGTCTCGTCTCAGCCATTCCATTGCCCTGCTGCAGTCTAGCCAAGGGGAGCCCTAGTGGCAGCTGTCCCTGTGAGGCACCAGGTATGCGCAGCAACGGCCTGCAAGTGGACATAGGCTGCCAGTAGAGGGTTAATTTACTACGTGGGTCTTCACAATTGCGAATAATTGATCAAATTCGGATCATTTGGACCGTGTTGTTGGCACACATTGCACTTTTTTCAGATAAAGTCTCGGGATCGTGAACGCCCACTGAAGCCATGGCCCATGTTTATGGTTAATGCACCCGCAATATTTACCAAGGTGGCCGCGGGGCTCTAACCGCGAACAATTGCAAAAAGCTGGCAAACTCGCTAGGGCTCGTCGGTGAGCTCGCATTTCTGCTCACGCCCCCCCCCCCACTATTTCTGCTCTTCACCCCCCACAACCTGATTCCCACACACGAAGTCGTGCCGCACACCCGATAGCCATGCCTCTAGCTGTGTGGCAGCACAGGATGGAACGAGAGTGGCACTCGCGTATTCCTTTACAACAACAAAAATGTTGAATCGCTGTAAAAGCCTTCGGCGTGTGACAGTCCGTATGAGCGCACGTCACACGGGCGTTAGCAATGAGCCATGTAGTTTTACACTCACACGGGATGGTTTACCGCTCTGTGCCTTCCACTTGCCGTACGAAGAACCTACCTCTTGTTGGTGTGTACACAAGGCCCAACGCACCAGGCGGCCACAAGCGTGCGGTGCCATTGAAGGTAGAACGGATAATGGTTCGCACATGGCTCGACTTGAGCAGGGTCGTTTCAATTTCATTTCCATTTATTAGGTACAACCTTGTGAGCCATGCGGCTCTTGACTCGGGTGCAACCGCAACAAAACTAAAAACATGAACAAGAAACATCTTAAAGTGACTACACGCAACAGAAAAATCCAGGAAGAAACAGCAAAGTCTTCCGTAAGGGCATGGGAAAAGAGACGGTGGGATTCCAGTGCGGAGCGGTGCGAGGACAGAAATAGATTGAGAGATGTTTTGGGTGCAGTTCCAGTGATGAAAAACAATAGGTTTGGTGGTGCTGCATTGACAGCGGTGCACAAGCGCAATTAACAAACAACAAATTCAACACACTCCTCAATGACACTGCCTGAAAATAAAAAAATATATACGCGTGCAATCTGTGACATTTTAGGCATTGGTCATTTTTTTCTCTGTGCTATGAAGAAGGCCTATTGTCCAAAAGATGTGCCGATTACATCCAGTATATATATTTCTGTCTTTCAAGGCAGTAATTTTGTATCATTGTGTTGAGTTTGGCATAACGCAGCCAGGATGAGATGAAACCGTCAGTCTGGTAGAACGAGCCCATTGACGAGGGTGCAGGAATAAACGGAGTGATGTTCACGTGAACAGTAGCCATGGTGAGTGGCGGTAGAAAAGTGATAGGGAGGCGATTGACTGCCCGGGTTGAGGGAGCGAGTGGCTGGAGTGAATCAGTGAGTGCCAGATCATCAGTCAACGCTGCCTGCTCTACCACCGAATTATATAGAGTAGAGTGAGATAGCAACTCCGTGCTCCGCCCCATGAATAAATCATTACATGCACGTAGCCTGCAGCGCTGTGTTTTGGGACGTTACGGAAACGTATTACCTGCCTAACGCCCAGAATACTAAGAGATTCATCAGTCGTAGGCACCAAAGGAAATGGTTTCCCTAAAATTCATGGTAGAAAGTGGCGGGCATATCATCATCATCATTTGTTACACCTGTGTTTGCAACGGTAACCTTTATAAAGCAACGCAGCTGCTTCAGAAATCTGTGGAACATCCGTTGACCCGCGTATCAATTTGAATTTTCCGCAGGCTGTGCCTGTCAGTAAGACATCCAGTAATGGCATACGCATGCAATTGGGATACGTTTTCAACTATTGAAATGGCATTTTCAGGAATTAAAAAGGTACATTTTATATTGTTTAATGTTGCCTTTGCTCTGACTATACAGTACTGGCGTTTGTTGTGATAATATACCATTTGCGTAAATCTGCCAAAAAAATACAGAAAATACCTTTTGCAGGACGAATCTTTTTTGCTCGTGTGGCACAGGATAAATATAGTTCGAAGGTCACGGTTATGGTTTTTTCCCTCGCGTTACGATTTTCGAGGCTACGATTACCTGTTAGGCAGCCATGGCAACCAGCAGTATGCAGAGTGTTTTTTTGTAAAAAGTCATCTGAATTTCATGAGCTGCACTGTCTCAGAATTCACTGTGGAAAAGTCTCCGCATCCGTCAACACGTGAGGTAGCTTGTCCTAATAAACAAAACAAAAACTAAACTATTTTTTATTTTACCATGTAAGGCCCACTGAACTATTTCGCTCTTTATCAGAAGCAACCTGGCCACAAAAGATAGCTCAAAGAAGTGGCTTATCATCAAGTGGACATTTATTGCAGCCAAATACTCTAAACGCACGTTTCTAAATGCAGAGGGGAAAAACCGGAGGACGCGGTGGAAAATCCACTCGACCACAGGAAGCAACATACAAACTCCAAATATACAGGGTCGAGATCGAACCCACAATCTCCCGTATACCAGGCGAGGTAGTTAACATCTCGACACCACTGCGACGTTTTACGAGTGCAGGCAATTCGCCAGCTAGAGAGCCCCGACATATTAGTTTGCAATAATGCAATTTTACTTGTACCCGTGGACCGTTTATAATTCCGCAAATCAGATTATAATAGACATGCATCAAAGCTTTTAGAGTCGGGGGCAGAAAAATAATACGTGACCGTTGGAACCGTAAATCTTCATTTGTTTTCAGCCATGATCAATCAACTGCTGGATGAATCCACCTCCGATTAGCACGGTTGGCTATGCACAGTGCGAAAAAAGTTCAACAAATATACAGCCGTTGAAATCCTGCGATGATAATAATCCACCTAGTCAACTGCACGTGATGTGATTTCATTGCTCCATCATTCTTGATGCAGCCACTTTCTCACCGTCCCATTCACCGCCGACCACTGTTCCTCGTTGACTAAATAATTTTAGACAGCGTTGGCGGCGATCGTTGCCCGTGCAGTTGCTGTCATTTGTAAAAAAATGAAATGTGGTCGTTGTTAGGTGCCTGTGAATTGCGCACACAAATTCACTTCACCTCGGAAGTTTCTATCTCGCGTGAAGTTCCCTGGAGAAATCCCCCCGCCCCCCCCCCCGTAGCAACTCCAATTATCACCGCGGCCAGGAAAATTAGAAAACACATCCCTCTTAATTATTCGCATCGCATTGTTCATGGCGTACAAAACTAAAATGGGATCGCATATGTGTTTTCGCCAAAAGATTGGATAAAAAAACACAATTTAATTTGCAGATGTGTTCAAAGGTGTGAGTCAATCGACCAAGGTAAGACGTTCGATAAAAATAACAGTCGTGAAAAGCTTTTATTTTATTATTTCTAATAACATTGTATGACCTTATTCATATTATTATTATTTTCTGAAGGTGAAAAACAACACGTTTCCGTGTTGCAGGGGAAGCTGCGATCTTGTCAATGTTCGCAGTCCACTGGACTGGCAATCCAGTGCTCGTTGGTTCGATTTAATGGGGCAGGTTTCTCAAATCCCCTCCCCCCTACCCCCCTGTCCGTGTACATCACAGTCGATTGGCAGCATGGGAGAGGAGGTCAAATGCCCTCTAGAGGAGGGCTCTCGAGAGCTCCCTCTAGCGGAGGTAATTGTATCCTCTCAAGTCGATCTTTAACAGTTGACTTACAACAAATGTCAATAATAAAAATGGCAAAAATAGAATGCACAAACATCAACGACTCTCAAACGTCTCTAAGCCACTTGTTTACGTGTTTTTGTTTAAATTCTCAGACATTAACACTATCCACATAAGGCAATAAGCCGATATTATTCCACTTTAACGGAAATAATAAAAACACGTTCTGCTCGCAAAGGCCTCGGCTTACGTGATGGCATAATACAAAACGCAGAAAGGTCATCCCAATAACATCACCGTTACATTTGTTATATAATTTAAGGGTCACAAGGAATGACCCATGTTAGATGTGAGACTGTCTGGGGACACCATGTCCTGTCGGCTGTGGCTGGGAGGTGGATTCGCAGACTGGCTCTTCAATGATCTCTGGTTTCCTTCCACACGCCACTCATTCATTGACTTGGCCACACATCCCAATGTAGCAGGGACCTCCGATTAGCACGGTTGGCTGCGTACGGTGCAAAATAAGTTGAACTGCGTACGTACAGGAACTCCTGAATAAAGAGCCTTGTGACTCGGTGTGGCTCTTAGATGGCATTTGTATACGTCATTGTAAACTGCAGGTTCAACGAAATGTGGGCCTGGCGTCTACATACAGCCATTACCCAGCCCTCTGGCTACAGCGACGAGAGCCATGTTATTTTTACTTAATTATCACAATTACATTTTTAAATAATAGAACTTGTTACTTTTTCTAATGTGATCACTAAGGGTTGTTGTGCCTGTTATTATTCATTGTTTGCAAGCATATAATTGTAATTTGATGTTGTGTACAAGTGAAAAATTTGCATTTTATTCATTAGGTTTTGTATGATTATCGTCATGAAATTGTCCAGGTGATGTGTTTTTCCTGTACAAAATCTTCCGTTTTCTGTCAGTTTTGAAATGGAAATTGATTGACGGTACGGTAATGCGTCTTGAAGTGGTGTCACGACGCATTTCAATTTGCATACTCATCAGTCATTCTGACAGCAGCGAAGGGAAACAACGTTTATGCACTTAAGGAGCTGTCTGAAATAAAACATCTCTTGGGAATAGCTGACGTCGCCTGCGATCGCTTCGACTGTTATGCGTAGGTTGAGCAGCGGCGAAGGAGATCAGTTGCATCCCGCTTCTCAGGCCCCGAGGGCAGACTCCCAAAGGCTCTTGCAAGCCCCGGGGGCAGACTCCTTCATCGTCGGGGTTGTTCAATGCAAACATTGCTCAGCTGGTGCTGTCCCTCTCCCGCCCTATCCGATCTGCACGGAGAGACGTTGGGTTATATCAATGTTTTGGTAAATGGGTGCAAGTCACATACTCTTGAGACTAGAGAAGCATTGGAGGTGGGGGGGTGGGGGAAGCGAAATAAATGGCAGTGAAATGCGTGCCCCGATTCTAAAGTCGGTATCTTATCGGATGAATTCACTGGCGCGTTTAGACTTTCTTGATGAGGTTACCCGGTGCAATAATGGCAGTGGCTCAGGGGCTGGGAAAACTTCTTGTCAGATTTTCAAAGACTGGCGTGCTGACGAAATCAATTCTAAATCGTGGCTGATATTCTTTAATATTCATTCAAACCGGTGGTTTCCTGCAGTTTCCTTTTAAAACGTCTCAGAAACGAACGAAATTACTTACGCCTTATTGATCTTCGTAGAAATATTCCGGTTCACGTTCCCCGTGAGAGCTGTACCTTTTTAAAGCTGTTGCTGTGTGCAACGTAGCCTAGTCGGTTTTTTGTTTCATTATTGATCATAAAGCAAACTAATTTCTACACTAAAAATAACAGGTTTTCACCGTCGCTTAGCAGGAAATGAAGATCTCAGCGTTCTTCTCCTTGGCAGTGAAAAGGCCTGTTTTTACTTTTCATTGTATATTTGGAGTTTGTGTGTCTCTCTCTCCGTGGTCACGTGGATTTTTCCCCGGGCCCTCCACTTTTTCTCTCCACATTTAGAATCGACATGCGTTTAGAGTTATTTTTGCCTGCTTCAAATTTCCACGTGATGATAAGCCACTTCAGTGAGCTATCATTTGCAGCCAGGTGGCTTCTGAAAAGGAGCTATGCAGCTCAGTGGGCCTTACCTGGTAAAATAAAAAGAGTTAGCAACGGTTAATAGTAGTAGTTTATCTGTTGTTTTTCATTGGAACCTGTCATTGTGTGTATAGACTCACTCGTGCTGCTGTGGAGCGATGGTTCGCACAGTGGACACAGTTTGATATCCGGATGTCGCCGGTTTGATTCGATCTCCAGGCACAACCATTTCTCAACTTCCCACCCCACCACTGCTTCAGCACATCCAACAGTATCAATGGCTACACCACTAAACTAAAGAAACTAAACTAAAGCTATTTTTTATTTCACCGTATAGCTCAGTTGTGCCTTACCTAATAAAATCTAAAATGTTTTGCTTAGTTTAGACCTGGCGATAAATGATAGTTCAACACAGTGACCTATCGTGTGGAAATGTTTACCAGCCAAATACTCTAAACGCATGTTTCTAAATGTTAGAGGGAAAACCCGGAGGACCCGGAGAAAAATCCACATGACCACAGGGAGAACGTGTAAACTCCCAATATACATACTCTTTGGTTCTTTCGGTAAAGTCACGTAGGTATAAAATAAAATAAATCACGACGTTTCGGGCGCAACACAAGCATCCGTCATCAGGTAGGAAAGCATGGTTTGCTGCTGATGCAGACGGGTTTTAAAAGGTTTGAAATGGGTGTAGCCAAAGGGTCCCAATATACAGGTGTCAGGGTCGGGATCGACCTCCTGTATACCAGGCGAGGTAGTTAACATCTCGCCACCGTGGCGCCACTAAGTCCATCATGGACGACAGTTAATGATCGGAAGTGCTGCGTGCAGTGGGGTAAGGTGTGGGTGACTGCCACCTCCTCCAAGACGTCTGGCCAGCTTGGAAGAGTAGGCCAAAACACCTCCCTAGGAGGGGTCTTTTGTGCTTCCTTTCCTGGAGGCCCTTCCATGAACAGTGTCGTGAAAAAGTAAATGCAAGGCAAAGTCGTTACCTTTTGGGACAACTTCACCGAAGCAGAAACGTGACATATATCTCCAGTTAATACAGTACTTTAACACGGTCCAACACGAAACAAATTTCTCAGAAACCTAGAAATTCTAAGAGATATATGGACTACAAGGGGGTCCGCCATCAGATTGCTTATTGGCACGTCCGTAATTTGAAAGTAAGCGTGCTGCAGCCGTGTCGGGCAATTGTTGTGAGCCCGCGACCAGCCCACGCTATCGACTCTTCTGCCCTCTCAAGCGTCCGCTGCGGCAACGGCGTCGCCAGTGAGTTATTCCAGACAGGGCCCGCCCTCGTTGTGTTGCTGGTGAGCATGCGTATCGTCGCACGTGCTCACCAGCACCAGCCACGGAGAATAGAATCGTTAATCATTTCAGCGTGGAGCTGTCCCGTGGGGCTGAGCTTTAAGTTCATTTATTTGGTAGAGCCCTGTGAGCCATTCGGCTCTTGAATCGGGTGCAACCGCAACAAACAAAAACATGAACAAGAAAACATCTTAAAGTGAATATGTGACTGTGCAAACAGAAAATCCAAGAAAAGACAGCAAAATATTGCAGAGAAAGCACCGTTACACACCAACGCTGTGTGCAAAAATCCCAGTGGGATGCAAGTCAAACAACAACAACCACAAGACAACTTAGATTAAGGCCATCAGTCTTACTCCGTACTACAACAAACAAACATAGCCAAACCCCAAAAAACTTTTCGAAATCACCAAAATAAAGCCATGAAAGCAATGAAACAGCCCCCCGGTGAAGCAGCAGCAGCAGCGGAGAAGTAATACTCCGGAATAAAAAATATATATTCACACACCCCTCCGCCTCCACCATCTGAATGTGGTGTGGAGTTGGTGGTCGAAGGGAGGGGGGATTCCCAGATACGATCCATCAGAAATAAAGATCTGCTCACAGAATGCATGCTTGCTTAGTCCGAGGCAAAATCTAACTTGATGTGCTTGTGTGCTAGTCTCCATTTTCCTGTGGCCAGTTAGCCAGATGACCAGATGGATTTATTGTTGTGTTTAGTTTGTTGTCCTTACCCCCCCACCCCACACCTCCGATTAGCACGGTTGGCTACGTACGGTGCGAAAACAATAAACATACATACTGTGCAATTGTTTTGCTCACTGCTGCCCAGGGCCTGCAAGCAAATGACAAAACAAATCCATGTCAACAAACGGAGACCAACCTTTTGCTTGCACCCATTCACACAAGGCGGGCACATTTTCAAGTAGTCCACAGAGCAAAGCGCACACGGGTGCCATTCGGCACGCTTAATACCGGTTGCTGTAAAACCGTGGCTTTTTTTTTAAGCCGCATTTCAAACTGAAAAAACACATTGCTGATTTCGTCAAGGAACATAAGCCATCACGCGAATTCCGGTCATCCTCGCAGCGGCTTTTGGCTGGACATCGAAGCAAAGACGGTCACCGCATCGCGTGTGTTCAGATGCGCTTCTGCGGCCGTCTGGAATTCTCCTCCTGACGTTAGGAAGCCATGATGCACTTTTAAATCTCGATTGAAAATGCATGTCTCAGCCTTGCTGTGCGCTACGTTGCACCACTATCCGAGTAGATAACCTCGCATTCAATAAACCTTCAGAGCCAGGGTGAACATCCGACTCCAAACGTATTTAATGAATTGAACGAGGTAAAACTGATGGATAAACAGCACAAAATACAGCATGTTAATACTTGGAATATCAATACAATGAATGAACACTACAGCATCATAACATTGTCTTAGCATGAAACTCAACAATAGATCCTGGATGGACCAGGCACCTATATTAGTACTGAATAGCTATACAAGAGAATAAGCTACTGTATTAAATAAGGTCACATCGTATAATCACCATACTGCAGCCTAAATGTACAGCACTGCACATAACACTGAACTGTGGGTGAGATAGTTTGTCATCCTTGCTCTCAAAATCGCAATAAGGTTACATGGGTACAAGTCTGACTCGACTTATTCAATTACAAGTAACATTCACAATAATACAAGTGGCAGGCTTCGTTGTTAACTAGGCCTCATATTTATCATAACAATTTAACAGCGTTATAAAGGCCATTCTATCATTATAACAGTATTCCCAGTATTATAACAACATAACGATCTTACAGACAATGCTTCTTAAAGTTCCACAATGAACAGATGCACCTGTCTTCACTGAGACGCTATGTGTGCCTCCATTTATACTCTGTGTAATGGCTGACACCCTGCCGCATGGCTTAGAGGATGTCAAATCGTAACTTCCTGGTCACGTGACCAAACTCAACATCAATACAGGAAATTCCTGTGTACGCACACCCCCACACCTGCCGTGAGACAGAACAATTCATTTATTTAGAACTGCTTCTTGCTGTGCTTAGTTTGTCGTCCTTCCCTCTCCCCGCACCTCCGATTTAGCACGGTTGGCGACGTGCGGTGCCAAAGAAGTTCAACATACATGCATACAAAAAAGCAGCCAGAACAGGAGTGGTGGGTGGGTGGGTGGTTGGGGTTCACGCTGCACTGGTTGAACCAGCCCGTGGTGCCAGGGGCTTGTCGTGTGACCGCACACAGCCTCGGAGTCGCACAGCGAGCATGCGCGCGGCGCAGTCCAGCTTGTGACAGCCTGCCAGATGTGACTGGTTGTGTGTGAGGGTCGCTAGCCCCCGAGATCCCTCCCTCGGTACCCCTAACGGCCGGGTTAACCTCATTACTCACCCCCTCGCTGCTAGGCGAACCGCTGCTGCGTTCTTCACTCATGGGGTGAGAGCCGTCGCTCCAGGATTCCCCTCCCCCGCGGGTCCGCGTAGTAGGCATGGTTAATTACGTACGCGCACACCCACACACAGCTCTGCGCAGCACTCACTCAACCCTGACTACTCACGCTAGAATCGCGCACCTGTATTATACCCGTCGTGAACGTGCGCGCACACACACATACAGCTCCACACGCGATACCCACTCTTGCGCCGCTCTGCGCCGCGCTCGCCGCTCACGTTATGATCGCGCACCTGGGGTACGCTGATTACGCACGCCGCGAGCTTACGCATACACAGTACCACACGCGTTCACACTTATAACACGAGATCACACGAGGCCACGATCAGCTATTAATGATTTATTGTCTGCTACGTGGGACTGGTTGTTGAGTCAGTATGAATCGACGAGGCTGCCTACTCTACTAGCCCGGAACCTATTCCCTATTTATCGTTCACGAAACACTTTTACCTCCTTACTCACGGTTTGAGGCACTCGACGTTCCGTGGGTTTTCCTCGCTGCTTGCCTCGACACGTCGCACGGACGTCCGGAGGGCAGAGCTGGGGCAGTCCGGGACGTTGGCTTCTCGGAGCAAGACCCGATTTCCCCTTGGCGCTCCCCATTTATCCTGATTCCCGGACCCCTACCCCCTTCCCACGCACCGTGCGCCTTCGCTATGCTAATTAATCCTTTGTCCGCGCGGCGTGAACTCCAAACAATGGCACGCGCCCCCCTCGCCCGGGCCAGGCAGCTCCGCGGTGCCTTTGTTCTGCTAATCAATGAGCGACCTGCACGGCGCAAATTCCAATCAATCCTTTTCTCACGCAGGCCCCCATCATCGAGGTTCATGCGGCGGTGTCCATCACAAAGGCCCGTCGTGGGAAGCTGTGCATGGCTCCTCGCGCGCCTCCCCTCTCCCAATTATTTATACTAATAGCCTTATCCTTTAACTCCCCTAACAATGGTGCCTGCGCGCTCAAGCGTAATTATCCCAACCCTCCATGACTATGCGCAACAGCTCCTGCGGTCCCGCTATTCATGCTGTCCCGTCCCTCCCCTGCTTGCCCCGTCGACCCGTGGGGGTGTGTGTGGGGGGAAAATGCACCTCAACCGCGGTGGCCAAATGCCCCATGCCGCGACCACACCATATTACGGCTGGTCGCAGCGCCGCGGCGCAACGTAGCACGGGGGAGGTCGTCCAATTCCCTGATCGCCGGAAACCGTGAGAGTTAACCCCGATAAGGGTTTCTCGGATAAAAACCGGTCGGCCAGGTGACCTCCCCTCGGAGCTCTATGGGGGGGGGGGAATGCGTGCGGGTGTGTTCGTGTGAGGTGAGGTGAGGGGGACGCGGGGTTGGCTCCGTTGTTTGGTGGTGGCGAAGTCGGGGGTTTGGGCGCCTGCCGAACGGCTTCGTGGCTGCGGCATCACATAGCCCCCCGAGGTGCCAGTCCCCGTCCCGGGTTGACTGGAGCACCTCGCTTGGGCCGCGCCCACGAGGAAACGTTGCGGGGTTCGGGGGATCCGTCCGGACCTGGTGGCTGGCCTCGTGGCGGGTGGTTCCGTCCTCTGTAGCTCCTGCGGCGGTCTCCTCCTCCACTCCAGCGGCTCTCCCCGTCCTCCGGCACCTGTGGGCTGGGGCACAAACTCAGCAGCGGAAGGGTTTAGTGGCCGCCGTCCTCGTCGCCCCCGGCCCCGCCCGGGGCCCCTCGGAGCCCGGGGCTCCGTGGGGCCCATATACTGCGCGAGGCCCCCGGGCACGGGGGGTGGGGGGACCCCGGGGTTTCGGGGTACTTGGACGGCGGGGCTCCCCCCCTCGGGGGCTGCTCGCCACGGCTTCAGTCGGCGGATGTTGACCACCATCTCCCGGCCCCTCTCTCCTCCCTGAATCAGCACCGTCCATGGTGAGATCTGCCGTCTCACAATCCAGGGTCCTCGCCAGTAGGTGGTCAGCTTCCCCACCTGTCCGGCACCGACGCGGGGAGTGTACAGCCACACCTCGGAGCCCGCAGTGTAGAAGGGGGGCTCCATACGGGGTCGGGCGCCCTGCTCTTGCCGCTGGTGCGCGGCCTCTCCGTGCGGGTAGGCTCGGCCCCTGGCCCCTCGGAGGGTCTCCAGCAAGTGCTCCGCGGGGTGGCTCCCTTCCTCCCGTTGCGGCTGGGGGACACCGAACAGCAGATCTGCGGGCAGGCGAGACTCGCGACCAAACATCATTAGGAACGGGGTCTGTCCTGTAGATGTGTGAACGGCGGTGGTGTAGGCGAACAGGGCGTAGGGGAGGTGTTCGTCCCAGTCCTGTTGATTCGCGGCCGCCATGCGTTTAAGCTTCCCGGCCAGAGTCTGGTTCATCCTCTCTACCATCCCGTTCGCCTGGGGGTGATACGCCGTGGTTCGGTCCTTCTGGATCCCGAACTCTCGGCACAGCGCCTGGAATAGTTCGGCCTCGAATTCACTACCCTGGTCGGTAATGACTCGTTCGGGGATCCCGCACTTAAGTACGTAGTTTTCCACGAAGGCCCGGGCCACTACGAGGGCTGTTTTATCCGGGATAGCCACCGCCACGGGGTAGCGGGTGAAGTACTCCACCGCTACGAGAATATATCGGTTGCCTCGATGGGATCGCGGGAATGGCCCCTGTAGGTCAATCCCGACCAGCTGATTCGTGCGGCTGACGCGGAACGGCCTTAGGGGTACCTGGTATCGTGCCGGTTTCGGCCCGCACTGCTGACAGGCGCGGCAGCCCTGTACCCAGGCCGCCACGTCTTGTGCCAATTTGGGCCAGAGATACTGGCGACGCAGGGTCTCTCGAGTGCGTCGTTCCCCATCGTGGCCCCCGAGTGGGTGGTCATGCACCAGCCGAAGCAGCTGGGGTCGCACCTGGGCAGGAACACAGATGCACCCCGGCTGGCCGGCCTCGGTTAACTCCCGTACCACTCCGTTCTGCACACACAACCGGGCATACAAACCGCTCCAGGGTCCTGGTAGGGCGCTCTTTTCCTCCCGCAGTGCCGCCTCCACTGCCGCCAGATCGGGATCTCGCTGCTGGGTCTGTCTCAGCTGCTCGTCGTTCAGGCCCGGGAAGGCGCAGCCGACGTCCTCCTGGATCCGTCCGATCGGGTCCCGAGCCGCGGGTCCCGCGCTTGCCGTGCGGTCGACGGGATCCTCGGTGCCACCTGTGAGGGCCTCTGTGGCGCACACTGCACTCTCTCTCGCTGGGGGGGGGTCAGTGGCCGCGGCCGCTCGGGGGTCCGTTGCCTGCCGGCAGCGTCCCCCCGTGAAACACGGGCAGGCCTCCTCCGCCCTTGTCTCGGCGTCCACCGTGGGTCGCCTCGACAAGGCGTCCGCGTTTGCATGCGTCCGGCCAGCCCGATACTCGATTTGCAGGTTGTACTCCTGCAACTGCGCCAACCACCGGGCCATCTGCCCCCGCGGCTCCTTGAATGTAAGAAGGAACTGCAGAGCATAATGGTCAGTGCGTACGCGACATTTCCTGCCGTACAAATACGGCCGGAACTGCTTACATGCGAAAATCACGGCGTACAACTCTTGGCGGGTCACGCAATAGTTAAGCTCGGCCCCACTCAAGGTCCGGCTGGCGTACGCGATGACTCGTTCCGTCCCATCCTGTACCTGTGACAACACCGCGCCCAGCCCGCTGCTGCAGGCGTCGGTGTCCAAAATAAAATCGGTGGTAAAATCGGGGAAAGCGAGGGTGGGGGCGTGGGTGAGGTGGTCTTTGAGAGTGGTGAAGGCCGTCTGGCAGGCCCCCGTCCACTGGTAGGGGTGCTTAGGGGAGGTGAGTTGGGTGAGGGGGCGTGCAATCTCGCTGAATCCCTTTACAAATCGACGATAATAGGTGGCGAGCCCCAAAAATGATCTGATCTCCGTCAGATTCCTTGGCCGTGGCCACTCCACTACGGCGCGTACCTTCTCCGGATCGGTGTGCACGCCTGCCTCGCTGACGCGATGCCCGAGGTACCCCACCTCGCGTTGTGCGATGTAACACTTACGTGGCTTGAGCTTGAGATGAGCCGCTCGCAGTCGCTGGAACACCTCTCGTAGCCTGGACCAATGCTCAGACAAAGATCTACTGAACACTATCACATCGTCCAAGTAAATCAGGCACTGTTCCCATTGCAAGCCCCGCATCACCAACTCCATCAGCCGCTGGAACGTCGCAGGCGCATTGGTGAGTCCGAACGGGAGTACTCGAAACTCGAATAGTCCCATCGGGGTGGTGAATGCGGTTTTCGGCCGATCCTCCTCCGCCATCTCCACCTGCCAGTACCCGGACGCGAGATCGAGGGTGGAAAAATATCGCGCTCCGGCGAGGCTGTCGAAGGTGTCATCGATGCGGGGTATGGGGAAGGCATCGCCGAGCGTGACTGCATTTAGTTTACGGTAATCGACGCAGAACCGGGTTGACCCATCCTTTTTCGTTACTAGTACCACTGGGGCTGACCAGGGGCTCGCCGAGGGCTGAATTATGTTATCACGAAGCATGTCCCCAACTGCCTCTTTGATTTGGGCGCGTTCGGGTGCGCCCACTCGGTACGCAGGGAGTTTGATGGGTCGGGCTGCACCGGTGTCAATTTGGTGCTTAACAAGATCGGTCCGACCCACGTCCGAGTCGTGCTCACTGAATACGTCGGCATACTCCCGCAGTAACTTGCGCAGCCGATCGGCCTCTCCCTTAGGTAAATCCGCCCATGGTACATGTAACGCGTCGAGCAGGGGAATGACCTCGGCTCGGGGAGTCGGGCCGACTCGCCAGGCCAGGTCCTGGTCACCCTCAGGACGACCGGGGTCTTCAGCCCAGAGTGCGAACACCGAGTCGTTAGAGTGGCGTGCGTGCAGGGGGTGTACAGTGGCTATCGGGGTGCGCCGCCGCAGTATCGCTGGGGTACTGTGGGGGTTAAACATCCGCATAAACAATCGGCCCCCATCTGCGTTTACCAACGTGGCGGATCCCACAACCCCATACCGTTTTGCCAACTCCGGGTGAGGAGTTAGCATTACCTCCCCTGATGGTCGGAGCGCGGGGTCGGTGGGGGATGTTGCCACCGGCACCAGCATCTCGGTGAGCGGGCCGATGGTGACTGCCGTCGCCAGGATAGCGGCCACAGGTGCGAAGCGGGGGCGCGTCGGTTCTCGTCCCAGGAACGGTATCCGCTCGCCGTTGCTCTCCATGGTGGCGCATCGCTGGCGGGGTTGCACGTTGAGTCCCAATTGTTCTAGGAGGTCGGTACCTGCGATACACTCGTGACACAACGCACTCGACACGTAGAACTCCTGGGTGCACACCTGGCTGCCTATGCGGACCTCTAGGGTGGCTCTCCCTAGCAACCCCATTCCGGCTCCGCTCGCCGTGTGCAGCGCGTGGTCCGGGGCCTGCAGGTGACGCACGTCGACCCCGATCGCGCTGCAGTGCGCTGCGCTCACGAGCGAGGCCACCGCCCCCGTGTCCAGCAGAATTCGGGTACGCACTCCGTTTACCTCCCCTTCCACCAGCGACGTGGCCCCCGTGATCCCCGCCACCAGCTCCCGCAGCCAGTCGTCAGGAGTCACCGTTTCCGTTGGCATTGTTGCTGGAACCTGTGTGGAGATCACTCGCTCGCCATTATTCTCACAGCTTGTTTGTGTCGGGGCTACGTCGATTTGACCCCCCGGTGGTCCCCTCTCTAGGGGGGCCTTAGTGTTTGACCTTAGCTCTTGTCTAGCTCGGGCGACCTGCGGACAGTCCCTCCTGAGATGCCCTCGCCGATCGCACACATAACACGCCCGGGGAGGGGTGGCGGTTCCGTAGCGGGTCCCCTGTCCGCTCCCTCTCCCTCCCCCAGTACGCAGTTGTCCCAAATCGGACTCTAATTGGGACACCCTCCCGGCTAGTCCCCCTACTGTCGAGCGTAGTTCCCCCATCTCAGTCTCAACGGTACACTGTAGCTTAACCATATTTCGGCTCATTTTATCGTCTATTTGGGTTACCCTCTCACCTACTTGGTTTATCATATCTCCCATACCGGCTTGTAACCCAGCTACCCACCCCGGGGTTTTCTCGCTGGGTCTCTGGGGCTCCCTTGCCCATCCCCTTACTGCGATGGCGATCTCTTCCTCTTCGTCGGAGAGTAGGCTCGCTACGGCGCACTCTCGTCCCCTCCCTCGAGGCTGCGCGCGCTCACCCGAGAGTTTCTCGCATTTGCGCGCGCGCTCGACGAGGGTGTTAAAGGAGAGGCGTGTACCGTCGACATTTGGCTGCCACCACGAGGTGTGTGCCAAATATCGCTGGATTTTACCGGCGGCGAGGCCCTCAATTATTTTGGCCTCGTACTCTGGGTACGCGAGCTGGGTCAACATGCGTACATCCTCGGCGTAATCTCGTAAATCTTCGCCGGGTTGGCGGCGGCGTGCCTCTAAGGCCGTCTGCGCATCCTCCTCGTCATAGGCGCCGAAGCGCCGTTCGAGTTCGCACATTACTTTTTCCCACTGATTTTGTGCGCTTGCGGGCAAAGCTTCCACAAAGTCAGCTGCCCGCCCATCTAAATGTAACTCTAACTGCTGCAACGCCTCCTCATCTGACCACCCATTAACTTTTTTAGCCCCTCTGATGCTGCGGGCAAACGATTTCCATGATGGAATTCCTTTGCCCGTAAATGTGCATTTGATTTTAATCTGGGTTGGGGGGCCTCTTTCCCTTGGGGGTGCGGGGGATCGTCCCGTTTCTGACACCAATATGTGAGGGTCGCTAGCCCCCGAGATCCCTCCCTCGGTACCCCTAACGGCCGGGTTAACCTCATTACTCGCCCCCTCGCTGCTAGGCGAACCGCTGCTGCGTTCTTCACTCATGGGGTGAGAGCCGTCGCTCCAGGATTCCCCTCCCCCGCGGGTCCGCGTAGTAGGCATGGTTAATTACGTACGCGCACACCCACACACAGCTCTGCGCAGCACTCACTCAACCCTGACTACTCACGCTAGAATCGCGCACCTGTATTATACCCGTCGTGAACGTGCGCGCACACACACATACAGCTCCACACGCGATACCCACTCTTGCGCCGCTCTGCGCCGCGCTCGCCGCTCACGTTATGATCGCGCACCTGGGGTACGCTGATTACGCACGCCGCGAGCTTACGCATACACAGTACCACACGCGTTCACACTTATAACACGAGATCACACGAGGCCAAGATCAGCTATTAATGATTTATTGTCTGCTACGTGGGACTGGTTGTTGAGTCAGTATGAATCGACGAGGCTGCCTACTCTACTAGCCCGGAACCTATTCCCTATTTATCGTTCACGAAACACTTTTACCTCCTTACTCACGGTTTGAGGCACTCGACGTTCCGTGGGTTTTCCTCGCTGCTTGCCTCGACACGTCGCACGGACGTCCGGAGGGCAGAGCTGGGGCAGTCCAGGACGTTGGCTTCTCGGAGCAAGACCCGATTTCCCCTTGGCGCTCCCCATTTATCCTGATTCCCGGACCCCTACCCCCTTCCCACGCACCGTGCGCCTTCGCTATGCTAATTAATCCTTTGTCCGCGCGGCGTGAACTCCAAACAATGGCACGCGCCCCCCTCGCCCGGGCCAGGCAGCTCCGCGGTGCCTTTGTTCTGCTAATCAATGAGCGACCTGCACGGCGCAAATTCCAATCAATCCTTTTCTCACACAGGCCCCCATCATCGAGGTTCATGCGGCGGTGTCCATCACAAAGGCCCGTCGTGGGAAGCTGTGCATGGCTCCTCGCGCGCCTCCCCTCTCCCAATTATTTATACTAATAGCCTTATCCTTTAACTCCCCTAACAATGGTGCCTGCGCGCTCAAGCGTAATTATCCCAACCCTCCATGACTATGCGCAACAGCTCCTGCGGTCCCGCTATTCATGCTGTCCCGTCCCTCCCCTGCTTGCCCCGTCGACCCGTGGGGGTGTGTGTGGGGGGAAAATGCACCTCAACCGCGGTGGCCGAATGCCCCATGCCGCGACCACACCATATTACGGCTGGTCGCAGCGCCGCGGCGCAACGTAGCACGGGGGAGGTCGTCCAATTCCCTGATCGCCGGAAACCGTGAGAGTTAACCCCGATAAGGGTTTCTCGGATAAAAACCGGTCGGCCAGGTGACCTCCCCTCGGAGCTCTATGGGGGGGGGGGAATGCGTGCGGGTGTGTTCGTGTGAGGTGAGGTGAGGGGGACGCGGGGTTGGCTCCGTTGTTTGGTGGTGGCGAAGTCGGGGGTTTGGGCGCCTGCCGAACGGCTTCGTGGCGGCGGCATCACATGCCATCGTGCACGGATAATTGTGCGTGCATCTATCTTCGTCGCGTTAACATGCGTAAATAAATGGGCAGGCAGCCCGTAGAGACGCAGTGTGTTTTTGCGTCTGTTTAAATTGATTGCTATGAATATAAGCTGTGGGTGGGGTGATTGTGCAGTGGTTAGCGCACTGCGCTGTGAACCTGATGGCCCGAGTTCGATTTCCGACAATGGCTAACATCGACCGGTCTCCGAACTGCACCCCGTCATCAATCCGCACTGACCAGAGTGGTGAAGTATGGTCAAACATCCCCCTACAACCGAGTAAGGTTGCCACCTTTTCTACAGACCGAAAACTCGGACGTATTTTTTGGTCAGCCTAGGTCTGTTAAAACTGTGCAGGATGTGCAGGATATTGTAATAAACTTTAACACAATATACCGGTATCTGATTCCTGTACAAATCATTTCCTGCCACCCAAACACAAATGCCAATTCCTGGACCAGTGGCAAGATGACGTGAGGAGGCCATCACAGTGGATTGACAAAGGGATGCTACATTATTACCATTATTTAATTACCGTAAATCTTGACAGCATACAGTACAGGACTAAAAAATCTAGATGGCCAGCCATTTGATGTCACCAAACCTCACCGACAGTACAAGAAATACACACAGGTACCTTAGAAAAGATCACTGAATTATTTCAGATTGTTAAACGGGCCTGTTGAGAAGTGGTGTTTGGTGCTGAAAAGCAATTGTTTTTTAGGTACATCATAACAACACGTGGACACAGTAAAAACTGTTGATGTTAAATTGTTCGGACCAGAATGGGGTTTTAAAGGGGCAATGTTTCTTCGACACTCATGTGCGTGTATGTTGTGTAGTGTGCTTACAGGCGCTCTCTTACAGCACTTTGCCCAAAAGTCTTAAGGATATACGGGGGAATCTTTGTCTTTGTTTACAGAGGACCTTCATAGGTGCTCACTTCCAGCACTTGTGAAGTATTGGAAATGACGGCAGGAAACTCCTTGACGGGTAACACACTTCTTTTATTAAATCTTCACTTATCTCGATACAACGTGTAGTCTCTATTCTTCCGCGTACGGTCACCAGACACCGGTACAACTCGCAACCTCTTCTCTTCCTATAACACACCGTACTGAACTCGTGTAGACTCCAAGCCTCTAGCTACACACGCCTCACTCGTCTCGTGTAGACTCGCCTCGTGTAGACCCTATGCCCCTGGCTACACACACATCACTCGTCTCGTGTAGACTCTTCTCGTGTAGACCCTATACCTCTGGCTACACACACCTCACTCGTCTCGTGTAGACTCTTCTTGTGTAGACTCGTCTCGTGTAGACCCTATGCCTCTGGCTACACACACATCACTCGTCTCGTGTAGACTCTTCTTGTATAGACTCGTCTCGTGTAGACCCTATGCCTCTGGCTACACACACATCACTCGTCTCGTGTAGACTCTAGGCCCCGGCTACACACTCGGCATGCTGACACTGCATGCTCACACTACCCCCGCCTCTGGGTTACACAGAGTCCCGGTCCTCGCAGGACAGCGGGACTAGGTACCGCAGGGCCCTGGCTCTTCTTCCCGTCTTCAGTCTTCGCTGGTTACACTCTCCCCGTGCGCCTGTGCGCATCCCCTTATATAGTCGTTCCTCCCGGGAGACGGAGCGGATGCGGACCTCGATGCGAGCATCGCTTGTTAGTGAACCAATCACAACGCGCTATCTGTACGATCCTTTTTCCCCAACGCGTGTTTTCACTCACCAACCAATCACGCCGCGCTGCCACTCGATCACTCCCACACCAGCACGTCACCGGCACCCAGCCAATCAACACCACACAACCCACGATCCCGCGCTGACCCCTGATCCCTCACCGTCAGCGCGCGTCACCACCCACACATCCAATCACAACGCGCTGGCACCTGATCGCTACCCCAGCGCGTATCACCACTACACTTGTACCGACAGTCTGACATTGGCTATAAACGGGGATGTTTGTCTGGCTTGTGATTACAGATGACGGGTTGTGTGTGGACCTGACACTTTGCCTCCACGCATCACTTTTGAGAGCAAAAGTTGAAAAAAAGATGAAGACGGCAGCTTTAAGTAAATTTGGGGTCAGCGCAGAGAAACACCAGATGTTCCCTCTTTGTCCCCATGGACATAAATACGATCGATGTGATAATGCAGCCTCGACGTTGAGTACAATTTGGCATACACGAAGATGCCATTTGTCTCGTGTGATTTTAAATTAGTGCACGATGTTTGACTCGAGGGGTGGCCAGATTTAGCAAAAAACAAGTGGCATTCATGCAGCCATCTGCTTCTGCAAGGGCACATGAACTGAAAGATAAACAAAAATAACGTTCAATATTTCATTTATTTGTTTTTTACTCTCAAAGTATCATTCGCAGACAGGTAAGGATACTCAGGGTAATGTCATCGGATTTTAGTAAGTGGACTTTTACAGAAAAGATAATGGCTGATAGTAAAGACGATTTACACTATAAACTGAACTATTTTAAATGTTACCAGGTAATGCCCACTGAGCTATATTGCTCTTTTTCGGAAGCGACCTGACCACAAATGATAGCTCACCGAAGTGGCTCATCGTCACGTGTAAATTTATAGCAGCCAAAAATAACTCTAAACGCATGTTGATTCTAAATGTGGAGGGAAAAACTGGAGACCCGGAGAAAATTCCATGTGACCCTGGGAAGAACATGTAAATACACATATATAATAGCCCAGATCTGTCCTTCTGTGACTGTGATTAACACCCCTGGATTGGTTGAAGTGCGTTACGTGACCGCAAGCTGGCCACTTCCTGTTGTGGTGTGCCCCACACCTCGGAGGCCCGAGAAGCAGCAACATCACGGCCACAGCGCCGAAGACGCAGCCACAGAAAGCTGACAGTCGATCTACTCACACACGGCTCACTCATACACATAGCTCACTTACACTCACACGCAATCGCATGCAGCTCAGAGGAGACGGGTGAGTGAGAGTGAGGCAGAGCCGTGCTCCGTCCACTGCTGCCCTGAGGGACCCCCGTGCTCTCCACTGCTGGCTTGAGGGAGAGCCGCGCTGTCTCCACTACTGTTGTGAGGGAGCCAGACGCAATCTCTCCACTGCTGCCCTGAGGTAGAGCCGTGCTCGCTCCGCTGCTGCCCTGAGGGAGAGCCGTGCTCCGTCCACTGCTGCCTTGAGGGAGAGCCGCGCTGTCTCCACTGCTGCCGTGAGGGAGCCAGACACGCTCTCTCCACTGCTGCCCTGAGGCAGAGCCGTGCTCGGTCCGCTGCTGCCCTGAGGGAGAGTTGCGCTCTCTTCACTGCTGCCCTGAGACAAAGCTGTGCTCCGTCCACTGCTGCCCTGATGGAGTCCCGTGCTTTCCACTGATGGCCGCTCGAGGCTCGCGCTCCCGGGATGCGCTCCGTCGCTTTCAGATGTTCTGTGTTCATATTTTGTTTGTTGCGGTTGCACCCGACTCAAGAGCCGCATGGCTCACAGGGCTATACCTAATAAATGAAACTTGAAACCAAAGACCCCTTAAGAGCTTTCAAATAATCCTAACAGTTCTTTCACTGAATAATAAGTCATAGCTCTTAGAAGTCAATGTAAATATCACAACTAAAGTTTAAAGACATTCTCATTCATTCACATTACAGTTACATCGCGGGATCCTCCTAAAAGAAATGTAGAGTGAAAGTTTTAAGTGTAAGCCGCATCAAGCCGCTCTCATTCGACTTATTGAAAGTCCTCAAGTACAGCAAAGCCGTTCGCGGTGTTTTTTTGTTTTTTAATCGTAATTCACTATCAGCTGTACATCCGTTCGTGTCTCAAGACATTACGTTAATAAGTAGTTGAAGGTGAGTTCTTTTAAAATTACATCTGACAAACAATGAAACTGGAAAGCCGTGCTCTGTCCACTACATTAGTACTCGAGGTTTTTTGGTGCTTAAATCCACTGCTGGATGAAGGCCCACCGCACGCTGTGCGAGTGGATCGTAAGGATTTACTTGACCAGTCTGTTGGGGGCCGCCGCACGCTGTGGTTGTTGGGGGGTGCCGCAGGCTGTGGTTGTTGGGGGTGCCATAGGCGCCATAGGCGCCCCCCAACAACCTAGTTACAAATATACAGATATCAGGGTCGGGATCAAACCCACGTACTCTTATATACTAGGCGATGTTGTTAACATCTCGTCACCGTGACTAACGAGTGAATGGCAGCCAAAGGGAACTCTGCATGCCGAAAAGGATTTACTGAGGAGATGGAGCAGTGAATTCAGCCCGTGTGCTGGTGCAAGGTGTATTATCACATTTCAATATCGTGAGGGATGGAGACAGCATATGGAGGTCTTTGTCCAAGCAGATGATTGGGAAATGGCTGTAAATAAAATTATTATTATCGTCATCATTACCAAATAAATAAAGAAATAAAATAAAAGAGAGTTTGTCTTGTTGAAACTAAAACATCACGACACACACTGTGGAAACAACATCTGGATCCAAAATATGCACAGATGGCGGTGGGTAATGTCCCTTTTAGGATAATTCCACCATTGCGTGCTTATTGTACCCTACCTTAACGTGGTGACACATGCGTATGTGAGTGTTATGTGCAATGTACTCATCGAGTTTCGGTATAAAAGAACATGATTAATTTCCACTTTTACCATCACAAGCTTCCCAGAGTGTGCATGTGCACCAGGTGTTGTCCGACGCAGTTCAATGAATTATTGACAAATTTCCATGAAATTCACACGTGCTCTGTGGTCACACATGTGGTTGGGCCACTCATGTCCAAGACGAGCTGTGTTCGGTATTGACAATTATACTGGTAGGAACCTGGTTACACCAGCCCACATGGGATTATTGTGGCCGTCCGTCGTGCATCAAAAAATGGTAGGGGTGAGGCTGGGTGGAGAGGGGAGGGCGGGGAGGGTGGGGAGGGTGGAGCTGGGTAGGAAGGGTGGGGCTGGGTGGGGGGTGGGAGGGAGGGGTGGGCTGGGTGGGGAGGGTCTGGTCACCCCGTGGTGCCCTTATAAAACTCAACGTTTAACCTACTCACGCCGGCTTGTGCCCGCCCTCACAGTAGGCCATATTTGCGGAATACACCACCATTGACCGAGCAACCCAACGTTCCTACCAGCTCCCTCCGCAGGAATGTGTTTAATCTGCCTGATGTGAGCCCGGCATGAATGAGTTTGTGGGGCAAAAAACTGTGAATTACAATGGATAAATGTACCATACAGCTCGTAATAATATTTGTTTTGGTTGTATTTACTTCCCAGCCACCTATTACACCACCACGTGTCTCTGTTTATCATGAAAGTAACAAAAACAATAACTTTAAAATAACACATTGGGCGTGTTGTGCCATGGACAATTACATCGCCATATTTCGAGCACAACCGTTGTTCATGCATGTGATTGTTGCAACGCTTTGTTGAAACGGAGGTATGGAAAATAAGCGGCTCGCTTGATGAAAGTTAAATGTGATGCCGAGTAAATACAAACATGTAATGACTACAGAATTAATTGCACTTTATGATTATTTAAGCTTGTGGGGTGCGACGTCCGCCCCTTCCGCTCCCTCCTCCATCTTGTCGGCCGGCTCCTGCCGGGCCCCCGCCGACCGAGTGATCAGGCGCCCCGCGCTAGCGCCCATACTCGTGCTGCTGGCTTGTAGCCACAAGGAGTTAACCCACATACCCGTGCACACCACAGCTATCGCTAACGCAGGGGTGGGGGGTGGGAGTACGAACGCGCTCGCACCTGCGGGTTTAGCCATGTTTGTTTGTTGTAGTACAGAGTTAGACTGATGGCCTTAATCTAAGTTGTTGTGGTTGTTGTTGGTTGTTTGACTTGCATCCCACTGGGAATTTTACACACAGCGTTTGTGTACGGTGTTTTGTTCTGCAATATTTTGCTGTCTTTTCTTGGATTTTCTGTTTGCACTCAGTCACATATTCACTTTAAGATGTTTTTTTGTTCATGTTTTTTGTTTGTTGCGGTTGCACCCGATTCAAGAGCCGAATGGCTCACAGGGCTATACCTAATAAATGAACTTGAACTTGATTATCTCTTAACGCGCGCACACGCTGCGGCTCCGCGTTCACTCTCGCCGCGCGTTCCCCCACGCAGTTGCTCCACACAGAAATCACAGACACCACGCCGATGCTCTGTACTAACTTTTATCCTTGGCGCAAACCCCGCACTACCCAGAGGGAATATTTTACGAGAAGTGCCTAGCCTACTGCTGCCCAAGCCCCCAGATACTCAAACGCTCTACCATGTACCTCGAAGCTGTACTCATGGCGTCGCATGGACGCTGTGAGAGGCAGAGGGAAGAGGACGAAAAAACCTTGTCTATGACTGCCTCGTAGCAGGACTCGCTGGCATCACACAGATGCTGCGAGCGGCCCGAGAAGGCAGGACGGCAGGGGCGGTCTTGGCGATCAATATGTTGAAGAAGAGTTTTTTTTCGTTTGAATGGTCCCAAGCTCCTCTTTTTATCTCCCTAACCTCAAAAGCCCGGGGGTCACGTTGTACCGCGCGGCCAATCGTGTGCCTACCTGTGATTATCGCCCGTTTTTCTTTCCCTGACATGGAACGCTACGGCGGTTGCTTCGGTGACCCATTGTCCATCCGTACTCATTAATTTGTTACTCACCCTGGTTAATCTGGAAGGACGCCCGGCTGGCGAATACACACCCTGCGAGTGTGTATTCGGTATGGGGGTCGGGGGGGTCGTGGCGCTGCGATCCCCTGACCTCATGTAGAGGCCGACCGAAATTCTGTTTCGGCGCCAAAAGTTGGCAAATGGCCTCTTTCAGCATACTTTTGGTTTCGGCCGAAAGTAAATTTTTTACTTAAGTAAATTTTTTACTTTCGGTCTGGTTTCGGTTTCGGCCGAAACTAATATTGACTTTCGGTCATCATTCGTCAACCGAAGATCTATTTTTAGAATATAACGCTAGTGCTACATCTATCACTCTGCCTATCGGCCGGTCAGTCGGCGCTAGGCAATCCTATGCGATAGGCTGCAAACACACACACACGTCAGCAGCAGCAGCTTGGGAGCGAGGTTGCAGCCGCAACCATGATCTGCTAATGTATATACGACCGGTCAACAGACGGCAGCCTGCATCTATCTCCATCCGTGGGTGGAGTCTCTTTGGCGAGACGACAACAAAGTGCCTCTGTTGGCTGTTCCCAGCTGCCTGCCCGCCTTGGCTTATGTGCTACGTTCGCTTCAGTCTACACGCGTGTTGATAGCGAGATTCGAAGTCTGACAATTAGAGGCCGACCGAAATTCGGTTTCGGTTTTCGCTCTGAAAGTTGGCAAATGGCCTCTTTCGGCATAGTTTCTGTTTCGGCCGAAGCCAAAAAGTGAACTTTCGGTTTACTTTTGGTTTCGGCTGAAAGTCAACTTTTACCTTTCGGTTTAGTCTCTGTTTCGGCCGAAAGTCTATTTTTTACGTTCGGTTTGGTTTTGTTTTGGTCGGCCTCTAACCTCATGGTCTGCTCTTCTCGCTTAATATTCCACCCCCGCCCCTCCCGATGTCATGAATGACTCATTGCGGCTGGCCCAGTGAACTTTTTTGCACCCATGCAATATTAAGCCAACTCAGGGGCACCCCAATGTAACCTGTCCTGCGAGGATCGGCCAATCTCCTGGCACTGGGAAACCGTGGAACTTTCCTCCTAGGGACCCTTCAGATTAAAATCCGCCGTGCCAAGCAATCCCCTACCAGGACACTACTACGTGTGTGCGCTGCGGGTGTGGGCTCAGTGTGGAGGCCAGGGGGGAGTCGCGGCGCTTGCAGAGTTGCTTCGAAGCCATCGCGCCACACACTCTCTTCGCCAAACTGCGAAACAATTATGGATTTTCGCAAATGTAATCATCAGCCCACGTGGGTGTGCCATTTTGTTAGAAAAAAACCTTCACAATTTTTCGTGTTACAAATTCACAAACTAAACACTGTTCATGATAACGTTTTTTTGGTTAGATTAAGTAAATGTGTCTTACACCCACCCCGCCTGACACAGCCAATTAGTAAAGTCATCACGTGAACAGAACGTGCCAATTTATTACTACTTTCGTGTTCGAGAGTAATCCACAACATTTCCAATTGAGTACGACGTTTCATTGGTGATCGCAACCAGCATCGTGAGGCAAATTCAGAAATGTGACGATGTCTTGATGCGATCTAACCCACAACACGTTATCATTATTAATATTGGTCCCCAAAGCCTACGTGTTAAATGTGCTGTTCATCTGCATAGTTATTTACATCTCGAAAAACACATTTTGCTTCTGATATGACGTTACGAGTGTAAGGGATAGCCAAACTGCCTGACCTCACGAACCACATCCAAAAATCTTTATATAGCCGAGAGCCACGAGGTCACAAGGAGCGGTCACGCGGCCATTTCGCTCGTGCTGGTTGGATGTGGAGTTTCAAATTTAGAAATCTGCGGGAGCACCCCGGGAGTCCTCATAGTTGGCTCCACTGACAGTGACTAAGTGCCCCCGGCTGCTCCTGCTGCTGCACGAACACAGTTAATTTGCAAAGTCAACAAAACAAAAATAGCCGAATCGATTTAATTTCAAAGTATTCTAAATTTGTGGTGATAGCGTTTTTAACAGCTATGCATTGGCTTTCTCCTTGTTTGGAGTCATCAGTAAAATATGGCCATCATATGTCTCGGGTTTTATGTGGATAGGCTCTCCCTGATCACTGCGGGGAGAATTGAGTATTACCTAAGGATGAGAGGCAATAACCCAATTCTAACACTTTCTGTAATTTCTGCTTAAGTTATGATCGACACTCTCAAACAAGCCTGTGCACATCAAACGTCGGTATTGGCGATGCCACGTGGCATGCCAGGCATGGGAGGACTGATCCAATGGTCACAATTGTGCCTTTTGATGTCTGCAAATCACTGTTTGTGCAAATTTCGTCTTGATTCTAGCAGGCACATATTTGATTAGTTTCTTTCTTAGTTTACCATAATTTACAGGGATGTTTTTAATTGGTTGAGTAATATCCTTCATTAAAGTCTACAAAAAAACATCTTGCACATATACCCAGCTCTTCTCGATTACATGCCTTTCTGTAAATGATTATTTATTGAAGGAGGAAAAGAAATACAGCAAATCGGTTGACACACACGAAACATTTCCTCTTTCGCAAGGGCGACCTGGTAAAACATGTGATTGGTACAACTCCCTTGCTGCACCCAACCACACTCAATTTCCCTAAAGCACACTCTCATCTGTATGTTCATAACAACTAGTGATAAACGCCTTCATTCCGACAAAAAAAAACACATCTCTAGAAGTACCGTGTTCTTCTCTATACCCTTTTACGTAATGATATGTTCTCTTTGCAGTCGTGTAGCAACTGCTCCGTACTCCATAAATATTTCATCTTATGCAGGGGGTTGTGACATGGCCCACAGTGGTAGTGTGTTTTGCCGCTTGTTGCAGAGATTTGCGGTTTGATTCCGGCAGGTCTCCCTGGTAAATACTGCAGGTATGTACCAACTGGAAATCACTGCTTCACAGCGGACGTTGAAAGATCTCGTGACCGTCGTTCAAAAGGAGCAGGACACTGTGCGCCAGTGTCATAGTCCAAATTTGCCAAGTTAAAACAAAGGAGGATTTATCCACAACTCTGGCTGTCGCCTGATGAGGCTGATTGTAATTTCCGGTGAAACGTCGAATGGTGGTGGGTTTAACGATACACATAAATATACGTGATCTAAACCCAAAATACCTTTATTATGGAAAAAATACATAGCAACGTTCCCACTAATTGGAATATTACTGCAGACCCTGTCTGTAAAACAAAGTGACTTCGTGAGAACCTTGAGCTGCAAAGAATGCCGCAAAATACTCGGGAATTTTGTAACCTTGGGGAACTTTCTATTACACTCTTTGCAGTTGTGCTGTATAATCTCTCCAACGTGTTTTCAGGTTATACCACGTATTGTTCAGTATGATGTCCGACGTCTTGCATCACGTGTTCGGAGATTCTTTGTTGTAGAGAGATTTGCTCAGATTAGGACTAATAATTATTAGCAAAAGCGGGCAGAGGAGAATGTAAGATTATCATTAAAACAAATGCCAATACGAATGTGTGGAGGCCGACGTCCGTTCCAACGCCCTCGCTAGGCAGGTAGGGCGCAAAGTCCACCCCTTCCGCTCCCTCTTCCACTGCGTCGATTGCCTCCCGCCGGGCCCCCGCCGACCGGGTGATCGCCCCCCCCCCCCCCCCGCGCTTGCGCCCTCTCTGAGGGACGTAGCTAAACTGCTGGCTCACAGCCGCAGAGAGTTAACCCACACTCGCCCATGTACACCACCACTCACGCCAACGCGGCGCACAGCTGCACGACCGCACCCTCACCTGCGAGCGATTTCATCTTAACACGCGCGCACACGCTGCGGCTCCGCGTTCTCTCTTCTCCGCATCCCACCACTCACACAAACGTGAAGGCGCAAACACGCGCGCACTTGCGGGCGATTATATCCTAACACGTGCACACACCACAGCTAACGCAAACGTGGCGGCGCGAACGCGCGAGCACCTACGGGCGATTATGCCCTAACACGTGTGCACACGCTGCGGCTCCGCGTTCACTCCTCTCACAACACGTCGCTCCCCATGCACTGACACCACACCGATGCTCTGCGCTAACTTTTATTCGCAGCGCAAATACACACTACCTGGGGGAATATTTTGCGAGAAGAGCCTATCCTACTGCTGCCTAAGTGCCCAGTCACTCAAACCTCCTACCACGTAATTCGAAGTTGTGCATCGCACGCACGCGGGGAGAGTCGGAGGGAAAAGGACGAGATAAAACTTTATCTGTCACCGCCTCGTAGCAGCACTCGCTGGCATCACACGGATGCTGCGAGTGGCTCGAGGAGGCGGGACGGCAGGGAGTGATTCTTGGCGGCCCAGAGGTTTAAGACAAGAGAGCGAAAATCGTCCTGGGATACTCTTTTTATTCCCCAAACTTCAAAGGCCCAGGGTGACGTCGTACTGTGCAGCCAATCGTGCCCTAACTTGCACCGTCGCTTCTCTGGACCTTCTCTTCCATGGCCTAATCCCCTCACTTCAAAGGGCCGGGATGGCGTTTGTACCACGCGACCAATCGTGTGCCTACCTATGGTTACTGCCCCCCCCCCCCCCCCTTGTTACCTTGTCCTCCGTCGAGTGCCGCGGTGGCAGCGCTGGCCACCCATTGTCCCTCGTTGCTCAAGATCTGGAAGGGTGCCAGGCTGGCGAACATACACCCTGCGAGTTTGTATTCGGTATGAGGGCCGAGATGGGGGTGGCAGTGGCGCTGCGATTCTCCTGACATCATGCTCTTCTTGCTTAATATTGCACCCTCAGTCACCCCCCCCCCCCCCAATGTCGTGCGGTTGGCCCAGGGAACATTTTCTTTCTGTGCCCATACAATTTTAAGCCAATTTAGGGGCACCGCAATGTAACCTGTCCTGCGAGGGTCGGCCAATCTCCTGGCCCCGGGAAATCGCGGGACTTTCCCTCTAGGGGCCCTTTGGATTAAAACCCGATGTGCCAGGCAATCCCCCGCCAGGACACTACCTGTGTGCACTGCGTCTGCGTGTATGATGTGGGGAGCGGTAATGTAGCGGTTAGCGTGCTACGCTATGAACCTGGCGACCCGGGTTCGATTCCCGCTCATGACTAACACCAGTGACGATTATCTGAACCGGTCCTGGGCCTCCTCTAGGTCGACTCAGCCTTAAATGAGTACCTGGTGCGGTGTGTAAACATCGCCACTGGGGAGACAAAGGCGGTCGGGCGTGGTGCTAGCCATCCACCCCCTCGTGTACCGTTCCGGCCTTCATAGGTGCTCGCTAACAGCACTTGCCCCTACAGTCTGTTAAGGTTATACGGGGGATCTTTTATGTGTGCACTACGTGTGTGCACTGCGTGTGTTTGCTCATTGTAGGGGCCAATGGGGAGTCGCGGCGCTTGCGGAGTTGCTCCGCAGCCTTGGCACCACAAATGTATTTTCTATAGATAACATAACTTATGGCCAGAGTTATACAATATTTGTGGGAGCTTATTCAGGAAGCTTCTTCAGCCGGCACGTGGAGGGAAACGTCGGACATCATGCCAAACAACACGCGATGAAAGCGGCAAAAATCATCGGAGAGCTCACCTTTCCACTTGCTGCTCACCGATTTATAGTAGTTCCTCCATGTTCTAAAGCCAGAAAAAAACAACTCCACATTGTCGTTTCTTTTGTGAGCATCTGCCGTCTCCTCTGCATGGGTTTGCCATTAATCAATTCTGCCCTGAGCCAATGTCTCTTAAAAAATGTGTTTTTTCTCTTTCAACTGAGCACACATTCCCAGCTGCGCTTGCTTACTGGCCATCCCAACAATTGTTTGTGTCACTTTCCTGGCCTTATCTATGTGGGGTTTTTTGTTTGAAAACTCACCCATTTCATCTTCTCTTTCACTCCTAGAATAAGCACCTACGTCGTTGTCTCAACCGCATCTATTTCATATCCCTTCCTAGAGTGCTTCTGGTTGTTATTGGCCTTCTTGTGTAAGGTTTGCAGGAGCTGCAAACTTTCCAGCCAATGATTATCTGGAATTGCTGTCGCACTTTTTGAGTCTTCCATTTCGATTTGTCAAAATGTCTACCTGCACCTCTTGTTTATTTACCTCCCAGAGTTTGCAAATATCAGGTCATAATCTGAGCTTGTTTCTTAAACCCTGTATTCTATTTTGTTTTGTAACATATCTCCTGTTCTCTACTCTTTAACTGTAATGTAAATGACCAACATTTAATTCTCAACGCACGGTGATATATTTTGTCCGGTTGCATAACTTTCTGTTGGGATGGGATATGAGATGTAACTAGATTATTCTCACTACTAAACTCAAGCAGCTCTGTTGCAGTATCATTCACTTCTATTTCATGCTAAAGCCTAGCACATGTCCCTTCTCAACACAATGTACTTCATGCCGACTTATGCAATGCCATGAACTCTGAAATAATTTCTTACGCTGGCTCAGACTTCGAGTGGATTTACAAGCTTTGTGGAGCGCACTCTGGCACTGTGGTGGCTGTTCAAATGTGATGATGTCTCTAATTTGCTTTTGTTCTATTCTCCATGTGTTCCTCTCTCCGTATCCCAGTGTAATTCACAGCGTGTATCTCTCCATGCTCCTCTGTGTAATTTTAAGATTGTATTTCCTTGTTCATTGTAAGAGTCAATGCTTCAAACTTCTGCACCACCAGTAAAATTGCAACCTATAAATAGAGAAAAATATGTGAGTATATGGACAACATATTGAGATGGTTTGGTTCACATGTGCAGATAAAGTTCTTCCGTGTTACGAGAATAAAGGGACACGCAGAGATCAGGATCCAAAACTCTCAACTCACAGATTGGGGAGGACGCATGATGATAATATCAGTGACATGTATCAGTACACACAGTACTCTATGCACATCAGAATGTCAGTAACCAATCTGTGTCTTTATCAGTAAGCCTGCACATAATTCATATACATATATCAAAATGTAATGCTTGTACGGGGATCTTGCCATGGTATAATGGTTAGCACACTAGACTTCCACTCAACAGGTCTGTTGGCTTGATCTCCCAGCACGGTAGTTGAAAAATTGGACACATTTATTCAATCTTCCTGCCTCTGCTGACCCAGCAGTATGTATGAGTTGATCGGCAGACCGCGTATATATGCACTGGCTGAGCCAGTGGGGGTGGGGTGGCACGTCCCCCCCAATGATCCGAAATCCCTAATTTCGATCGGATAATTGGGGGGGAACGTGCCACCCAATCATTGGGGTTTATTAGTAATAAATCGGCATTTTGCGACCCCCACTGCCACTGTGTAGCATATTATTATGTGCCAGGGACTCTATGAGATGATAGGACAATAGTCTGAGTCCATACTTGGCAATAAGTAACGGCAAAGCAGTTATAAGTGACTCACAGAATTGTGCGCAGTTGCGTATACAGTACACGACTTCCCTGAAGGCAAACACCTTCAGCGAGTGCGATGCCGATCACACAACGCGGTTCGAATTCGACCCTCGATCGATGGCTGCGCCATCGCCGCACATGCGTCGAATAAAAAGCAAGGGACCAACTCCTTACTTACTAACAACTCCTCTATCATTTTTCATTGCTGGAGGGGTTGCCCCCCCTACCTGAAAATCCTGGATCCGCCATTGTATATATGTATATTGAACTTTTTCGCATCCATACGGAGCCAGCTGTGCTAATCGAAGGTGCAGTGGGATAAAGTCTGGGTACTCCCACTTCTTTTGAAGAAGTCTGGCCAGCGTGGAAGAGTAGGCCAAATTACCCTTTTTAGAAGCTCGCTACAGTGTCCTTGAGTGGAGGCCCTTTCACCGGCAGTGGCATAAGCAAATAATTGCAGGGCCGCACCTTTGTGTATGCCAGCCAGTACTGCATGTTAATCGCCGTATTATTTGCTATTGCAAAGACACGGGTTACATTGAACCGTATCAGATCCTCATATGGAATCTGCAATAACCTGCCGCATCAATGCCAAAATGAAAGACAAGCCCAGCTATGCGACTGCAGAGAAGACGTCCGAACTATGAGGGCATCAGCGGTGCGTTCGCCATTTGTTTCAAAGGTTCACGATTCGAATCCAGCGGTCGCTCCTGGTTATTACTGTGGGGAATAGGTGTATATATACAGTACACGCGTCGTCTATATTATAGTAGAAGATGTTAATGATTCCCTGACGTCATTCACAAGAGTAGGCCATTGTCCCAGCATCGTGGATACAAATGTTCCAAATTGAAAAATTGCACCGCAAATTGCTCAATTGTAATATATATATAGCAACACCACCCCTCCCCCGCCCCACTCTAAACACTTGGCAGGACCCTCTTTTCAAAAAAAGTCACGATTCCCAGTGAGGCTTTCCTTTAGGAAGCCAGTGAAATAATAATTGAATCAACCGCTGCTCTCCAAAGCCAGGTCCATAGTTGAGGAATCAGTCACATAACTCTGTTGCATGCAGCTGAACTGATTATAGTTGGAAATCAATGTGCAAATCACAAATAGTCGCTCTGGTGTAGGCCCGGCTGTAAAATTTGAGATCCTTCTTTTTGAGGAACGGCCTTCAATTGTTGTGTCCCTGGAAACCGTAGAGTGGATGAGAAACTTGAACGTCCACCTTTAACATTACTTTTCAAGTTGCCATACTAAACAAGTACATGCAGTGAATATCCATTCATAAATGTCAGTATGCAGCCATATTGATGAGTATGTACTGCATGTATACTAATATACACGTGTTTGTATATCCATGACAGTATACTGCAAAGTCAAGCAAGTAGCTATCCATGTTTATTTGGATACTTTCAACGATTCCATTCAATTTACAATGGCCGGCTTCGAAAGGTCTTCATTCAGTAGATAGATCATGGCTGCTGCTAATCATCATCCATCGATTCAGTCTGCACATCATTCTACCATCAAGATGCGCATCAGTATACCACCACGCACACGAACACAGTATGTACAATGGTATACCAGTGTGCCAGGTGGTGGTGGTCGTGCGTGCATGCATCCAGAACTGTGGAGGTGAGGATTGGTGCATCTCACAAATGTTGTGAAACTCCCTTGCCGTGGGCGTCAAGGTGTTGCCTTACCCTAGCTCGCCAAGAGAAGGCGCTACAACAAATGTGGACTCCACCTGTTCCAACTGTAGGGAAAAGAGTGTTGTTACCAGACACAAATGGGTTTTCTCCGGTAGCAACGGCTTCTTCCCACATGTATAAACTCTCATAAAATTGGCTGCAAACATCTTAACATATAGATGCATGGAGGCTCGGTAATTGTTGGCACTGTAGAATTAAATAATCAACTCTTGATATATTGATTTGAGATATGTGTAGTGAGCGACTTCCAAGACACGTCGTGTAGAAGGCTTCTTATTTATTATGACACTTTAAGCACAACACTGGGCAATACATCTCTGTAACGTTCTACATAGCTACACATCGCTGACCCCTCGACACAACTCCATCGTTGGCGTCCAACTACACAGCTGTCTGACTAGCGCAGCGACGGCGACGATGAGACCCTTGGAGAAGATCGGCCACGTGGCCGGAAGATGAAGAGAGATGACGGCGAGCAGTGACGCAGCCAGGACCCAGGACCCGCAACAGCACCGAACCTCTGGTTCAGTCCCCCTTATATACACCCCAGCACGGCAAGCCCCGCCTCCAGCCACGCCCCCTTCCAGAACCTTCGAGCAGGTTCCCGGAGCTTCCCGACTGACTCCGCCTTTCACCTTTACCCCAGATACGCCCCCCCCCCCCCCCCATAATTAAGACATTACGTAACATGCCCATAACCGCGATTACCCCTTCAGGCCGACAGGTGGTAACCTGTCATTACATATGTAGAGATTAATTTTTATCATGCAAACGTGTGCCATGGCCAAACAAGGTTATCCTGGGTGTGTGCCCATGAGTGATAGAATCAGAATCTGTCTTGCCTCACGGCAGATGGGGAGCGTACGTTCACAGGAAGTTTCTGTTTTTTGATGCTAATGTTGGTCACGTGACCAGGAAGTGACGATGTTAGACTTCCACTGTACCACGCGGGCGTCAGCCATTACACAGATAAGTCAAGATGACGGCACGCATCGCATCTCAGTGAGACCACAGCCGCACTTGTCCATTGTGGGAGCTTAAGAAGCATTATCTGTAAGTTGTTTATATTCCTATAATATTGGAAATGCTGTTGTAATGTTGGAATGACCGTTATAGCAATGTAAATGCCTTTATGGTGCCGTTAAGTTGTTGTAGTAAATACGAGGCCTAGTTAGTAACGAAGCCTGTGACTTTCCTTATTGTGGATGTTACTTGTGATTTAGTAGGTCGAGTCAGACTTGTGCCTATGTTGCGATCCTGAGAGTGATGACGAAGTATCTCATCCACAGTTTAGTGTTAAGTGTAATGCTGTACATTTGGGGTGCAGTGGGATGAATACACTATGTGCCTGTATGCAACGCACCAGCTTGTGCCTTTGTCTAGTTGTTCAGGGGTAATGTGGGGGCCTGGTCCTTCCAGGATCTATTGTTATCTGAGACAATGTTCTGATGCTGTGGTGTTCATTGTGTGGGTGTTTCCGAATTATAACAGATGCTGTATCTGTGTTTTCTCACCAGTTTTACCTGTTACAATCAATAAATGACGATCGGAGTTGGACGGTCATCCTGGCTCCGAGGGTTTATTGAACACATGGTTATCTACTCGACTAGCGGTGCAACGCAGCGCACAGCGAGGCCGAGATAGAATCTGTGCACAGAAGCAATTCCAATCAAAACTGAGGTCGAACCGATGCTCAAACCCCACGCTCGACCCCACAATCTAATGCTTAGTCCCCATGCTCAATCCATTGCTAGACCCCATACTTGAACCCAATACTCGAACTCTGTAACCTGTAACCCATGTTTGAACCATGCTTGATCCTATGCTCAATCCCATGCTCAAATCCACACCTTGAAACCTGCATGCGCATTCCCCATGCTCAAATCTTACACACCAACCACCCATGCTTTTTCTCAGAGCACTACAAGTAATATTTGTAATTGTGTAGTACCGTTGAGGACGCGTGGACAGCGGAGTAGAGGCACACGTATTTATTTCACAACAGTCACTGGGGACATACAGTACTGGAGGGGGTATCGGCCCCCTCACCCGGATAGCTGGGAACACACGGCTAGCTACCCCTAGCCTGCCTCCTAATCCTCCAAATACTGGGCTAGGGGAGGCTGTCTGGCCCGACACTGGTCAGTCGGGCTACGGTACCCGGAGTCCCAGAGTCCTGGCTCTGGTTCACGGGACCACGCCGCTGGCTCGGTCCTGTGCGGCCCTGACAAGGGCGGCGTCCCAGGGGAGTCCAGGGCTCTAGCTAGGCAGTCTTCGGTCTTCAAGAGTTTACTTAAACATTCTGCCCCGAGCCCTCTGACACATCCCCCTTTATACTCCACCCCCGCTGAGGGGTGGGGCCCCGGGCTGCCTGGTGCGGACGTCGTTGAGAGCACCCCCCCCCCCCCGTGCACTCACGTAGCCCCGCCCACTGTGTTTGTTTCCCATAAGCTGCCATGCATAACGGCTCTCTCTCTAACACCCCTACACATACAGCTCCTCCGTAACACCCCTACATCACCCCCCCCCTGTACAGCTCGCAGCCGTCCCGGCTGTAACCTTGACAATAAAAGTTTATTCACCCCTCGATCCCCCAGCGTGTGCCTCATTTTTACAACAATAACGCAACGAGAAGAACAACAGGAAGGGAAAATAACCCGACGCACCCCACCCCCGAATAAATACGAAATCCGTACAACCAACGTATATACATTTTTTTCAGGAAACCCCCCAGCACACACACAACACACAGCGAACACAACATTCGTACAATGCAACGTGCCAGGAACACACCACCGACGCCGCACACAGTGAGCATAACATGTGAACGTACACAGGAAAAAATTATTTCCAAAAAAAAAAATTCTTCTTTTTTTTTTCCATTTTCACTCCGTGCATCACAAGAGTCTGCGCATTTTTGCGCGCGTCCTCGCCGCAGGCTCGTCACACGGGATAACCCCGGCCGGCAGGCCGTCGGGTGGCAAGTCTTCATCTCCGAGTGAGTCTGTTGTTGACGTCGCAAGACCCTCGGCATCCCCCGTGGGGGTCGTCGGGCGTGAGCCCGTCACTCCCGGTGCACCTGGGGGTGGGACAGCTGGCAACACGTCAGGCGAGAGCAGCGGAGACGAACTTTTTGAGTCGGTCGCCCCCCCACATGTTTGGCCACGCGCGTGTGTAGTGGGACCTCGCACCGCAACGAAGGGTTTGAGCCTGGAGGGGTGTACAAACCACCGGCGCTTCCCCCATTTAATGCGTACGCACTGAGGTCTCAGGACCTCAACCACCTCGACGGGGCCCCGCCACGGCCGCACCAGTTTTGAGGAGGTCGCGAGTGGTACCTGGGGACAGTGCAGCCATGCCCTGTCCCCCGGCTTCCACTGTAGCACATGCGCGCGACCCAGTCTGAGGCGCTCATTAGCCCTCTGCCGCATGTCAGAATTCTGCATGGCAGCATCCCGCGCCTCTGTCAATTTTTCCAGGTTAAATTTAACATGTTCGGCCAATTGAGTTTTTCCCTGTGGCGCTGGGATCTGCAGCTGGGCCCGAACAGGTGGGTCAGGTTCGCGGCCATACATGAGGAAGAAGGGGGAAAATCCCGTCGCAGCATGGGGGGCCAATCTGTATGCTGCCAGGACCCCCTGAATTTTCAAGTCCCAATCTGTCTGTGAGTCCGAAACCTGCTGTGACAACATCGACGTGATGGTACGATGCAACCGCTCGACCATCCCGTCGGTTTGTGGGTGATATGGAGAGGTACGAATCTTTTTCGTGCCCAGGATCTCACAGACCTGTTGGAGCAATTTGCCAGAAAAATTTTTACCCTGGTCGGTCAGCAGCCGCTCGGGAGCACCTTTGTCAAGGACATATCCCTGGACAAAGGCCTCCACGATGGCTGCTGCCGACTGGTTGGCCAGGGGCCAGGCCATAGGCCAGCGCGTGAAGTACTCCACCCCGGTTAACAAATATCTATTTCCCCTGGGGGTGGCGGGGAACGGTCCCAGAATATCCAGCGCGACAAGTTCGTTCACCCGGGAGACCCTGATAGACTGCAGGGGCGGGTTCAACTCCCTCGCTGGTGGTTTCCGCTGCGCACACCTAGGGCACGACCCTAACAGATCCCCGACATCCCTTGTCATGCCCGGCCAAAAAAAATCAAGTTGGAGCAAGGCCAGGGTCTTTTGGGTTCCCAGGTGGAGGAGGCGCTCGTGAGCGGCCCACACCACCCTACCCCGTAACCCCGAAGGGACCACCAGCCGGTGTCGATGGGATTTCCCGTTCCAATGCATTAACAACCCACCGAGCATTTCCCATGCGTCGGCATCACCCCTCCCCCGCCCCCGGTCCCCGACGCGGCGGCGCAACGCAAGGAGGGAGGTATCTTCCATCTGCAACCGCCCCCATTCCGTGGCAGGCAACCCCAACAGGGAATCAGATCCCTGTTGTGCGATGGAATTCGTCATTGACGCTGGAACAGGCATTTCACCAGGATGCCTGCACCGACCCGACCCCAGGAGGCATGCGCATTCGGGGGTGGTTGGCATGCGCGACAGAGCGTCCGCGTTGGTGTGGCGAACGCCCTTACGGTACGTGGTCTCAAAATCAAAATCCTGGAGAACCTCCAGCCATCGAGACAATTGTCCCGATGGTTGTTGGACTCGCAGGGCGTACTGTAGCGCCGCATGGTCTGTACGGACGGTGAAACGCTGCCCGTACAGATATGGCCGGTACTGCTGGATGAATTAGACAATTGCCAGCAGTTCCCGACGGGTGACACAATATCGTTGCTCCGCTGGAGACAACACTCGACTACCGTACGCGACCACACGTTCCACGCCCTCAACCACCTGGGAAAGCACGCCCCCAATACCTGTGTTGCTCGCGTTGGTATCGAGCACAAAGGGTTTTGAAAAATCGGGATAAACCAGGGGAGGGGCATTAACCAGAGCGTCCCGAAGGGAGCGGAACGCAGCCTCCTCCTCCTGTCCCCAATGGAAGCGGACCCCCTTTGACGTCAAAGCGTGCAGGGGCTTAGCAATGGTAGCAAAGTCCGCGGCAAAGCGTCGGTAATATGACGCGAAGCCAACGAAGCTCCTGACCTCTCCCACCGAGGTGGGAGTCGGCCAGGAGCTGACGCACTGTGTTTTGGCGGGATCGGTAGCAATACCCGAGCGTCCAACGATGTGCCCCAAATAACGTACCAATTCGCGCAATAAATGACACTTTTGGGGTCTAAATTTCAAATTAGCAGCCCGCATTTTGAGGAAAACGGCCCGCAACCTCTGGAGATGCTCGTCAAATGTTCTGCTAAAGACGATAACGTCATCCAAATAGATTAAACACGAATCCCACTGCAATCCAGCCAAAACCAATTCCATCAATCGCTGGAAAGTCGCCGGCGCCGAGTGTAATCCCATTGGCAACCGGTTAAATTGGAAGAGACCATGTGGTGTACGGAATGCAGTTTTAGGCTTAGATTCATCGTCCAGAGGAAGCTGCCAGAATCCCGAAAGCAAATCCAATGTGGAGAAGAATCGCGCCCCCGCCAAGGCGTCCAGCGATTCGTCAATACGGGGAAGCGGGTATGCGTCAGCAACGGAAATTTTGTTGAGGCGGCGAAAATCGACGCAAAACCGCAACGATCCATCCTGTTTCTTAACCAGAACGATCGGCGCTCCCCACGGGCTGGTAGAGGGAGAAATGATGTCGGCGGCTAACATGTCATCAACAGCCGATTTGACATGGTCCTTTTCGGCGGGACTCAGCCGGAAGGGATTTTGGCGTATGGGCGCGCTGTCACCCGTATCAATATGGTGACGCAGCAAATGGGTACAGTCTGACTGAACACGTCGGCAAATTCGCGCAGGAGTGTCCTAAGTTTTTGACGCTCTACATCCGACAGGTCCGTCGATCCCGCACAAAGCGCCTCAAGCCACCCTTCATCGGTGTCCGAATGTGGAAGCGGCAGAGTGGCAGTGCCAACGTGATTGGCGACAGGTTCCTCGCAGGGCACCGGCGTTGCGTGAGCAAGCACGGTCCCTTGAGGAATTACCATGGCCTGCGACCCCACATTGAGGACCGCGATGAAAGGGTCCCCGTCCCCCCTTACGATGGTCTGGGCGGGAATTAAATGCGGCCCGCTAACCCCGGCCCTAGATGGCCCCAGCAGGACACCCTGGTCCCCAACACCCTTAGCGAAGGGCCTACGAAGTTTTAGGGGCACCAACATTTGTGCCCCCGGCGGCACGCGAACCGTTTGAACGACAAACGCCGGTACCGTCGCGAACGCCGACCGAGCCGCAGTAGGGGAAGGCAAAAACGCCATCCGTCGTCCCGACGGGAGCTCAATGCAACCTTGATCAATCAAAATCCGAATTGGCATTTTGCCCAAGAAGTCCGTCCCCAGCAGGCACGGAACCGCCAGCGAGGAGGAAACAAAAATCGGGCCGGACAATTTAATATCACCGATCGAAATTTGTGCGCGAATCTGACCCATGATACCCAATGAGCCCCCGTTAGCAGCGTAGAATGGGACATTAACCGGTAGCAAAGGACGACTCTGGACAGGGAGAATGTTGTATATGAGTTCCGAAATGATAGTCGCCGACGCTCCTGTATCGACAAGGATACGCACTTCGACCCCGTCAATGTGCCCTACTACGGCCGACGACCCCGACGACGCAGCCACAACGCGATGGGCCAACACGGACCACTGCCTGGGTTCGATTTGGGTCCCCATAGTGGTGCGTGTTGGCCCGACGGTGCGCAATGTTGGCCCCCCGTTCGTTGCGGTGTGCTTGTGTGTAACGGGTGTGTGCTTTGGCCAAACATGTGGGGTGCCGCGACTCGCCGGGTCATGTTGATGGAGCTTGGAAGGAGGAGGAGGGCCGGCGTCCCGGCGAGGCGTCGTCCCCCGCTGTCGAGGAGAGCGGCACCCCGAGGCGACGTGGCCCCGGATGCCGCAGTTATAGCAGCGCGGGAGCGCAGGCGGTGATGACGGACGGTCGGAGCGGCCCGACCCATCCCGGCCCGCCCCTACTCCCACCCTCTGCTGCTGTCGGAAGTCGGCGGCGTAGACCTCCTCCGTCGGGGGGGTGACGGCAGCCACCGTACGCCCGGCCGCTGCCCTGCTGGCCTTCCGTCGCTGTGACAGGAGGTTAGCGTGGAGGAGCCGCGCCGCCTGGAGGGAACCCATCTCCGTGTCCTCCTGTGCGACGATGGCGATGTCCAGGTCGTCCGCCAGCAGAAGAATTTTCTCAGTGACCATCGCGTCCACGCCTTGGTCATCCATACGAGGGAAGGCCGTCTTTGCCAACGCCAGAAGGCTCGTACGGTAGGCGAGGGGCGACTTCTTTGCACCCCGCTGGCGATCGTAAAATCGCTGTCTGCATTCTGCCGAAGGTCCGCAGACCCCAGCCAGCAACTGCAGCGCCATCTGAAGAGTGGAGCGCTTGTCCCTGGGTGCCGACGTAAGAGCGGCGAGGGCGTCGCCGTCGAGGAGCGCCGGCAGCGCGCAGAGGGCTTCGGCGTCCGACCACCCCGCCATTTCTTGGTGCGCGAGGAAGCGCCGCTGGAACCCCCCCCAGTCGCCCTCCTCAGCTACAAACTCTTTCAGCGGGGGCAGCCTTTGGTGTAGCGCAGCGATCGCCGTGGAGGCCCGCGCTTTGCTGTCCCCGCAACTCGGCTGAGCGTCGGCACGAACGACAGATGGAATCGCCTGTCGCGCTGATGGTGACGCTCCGTCCGTTGGTGGTGACGCGGCAGCCCCTGCGAGGCCGATGTCGGACCCCAGGTTGAGGCTGGCCACGCCCTCGGCAGCTGCTGCGGCGATGGCGGGAGATTCGAAGTTGTAGTCAGTAGAAATGGCGGGAAGGCGCAACGGTCGTCGGCCGTCCTCGCCCCGCGGCGGTCCAGCAGCCCCCAACCGAGTGATGCTCTCGAGTGTGGCGGCAGCAGCATACAGCAGCTCCGCCAGCCTCGCGTGCGCCAGCCGAAGTCCGTCGGATGGCGACTCCCCTTCCTCCCGATGCCCCGGTAAGGATGCATTCGGCCCCGGCTGCTCGTTGCCCCCATCAGCCGTCTCTGGCACCGCACTTCCCGCGGTGTCCTCCGCCTCCTGCACCCCGGCCCGAGCTGTTCGGCGCGTGTCCATGTTCGTAGTTGTTCACTTCTGTCACCAGATATAGTACCGTTGAGGACGCGTGGACAGCGGAGTAGAGGCACACGTATTTATTTCACAACAGTCACTGGGGACATACAGTACTGGAGGGGGTATCGGCCCCCTCACCCGGATAGCTGGGAACACACGGCTAGCTACCCCTAGCCTGCCTCCTAATCCTCCAAATACTGGGCTAGGGGAGGCTGTCTGGCCCGACACTGGTCAGTCGGGCTACGGTACCCGGAGTCCCAGAGTCCTGGCTCTGGTTCACGGGACCACGCCGCTGGCTCGGTCCTGCGCGGCCCTGACAAGGGCGGCGTCCCAGGGGAGTCCAGGGCTCTAGCTAGGCAGTCTTCGGTCTTCAAGAGTTTACTTAAACATTCTGCCCCGAGCCCTCTGACACATCCCCCTTTATACTCCACCCCCGCTGAGGGGTGGGGCCCCGGGCTGCCTGGTGCGGACGTCGTTGAGAGCACCCCCCCCCCCGTGCACTCACGTAGCCCCGCCCACTGTGTTTGTTTCCCATAAGCTGCCATGCATAACGGCTCTCTCTCTAACACCCCTACACATACAGCTCCTCCGTAACACCCCTACAATTGTATGTAACAAAATGCCGAGATAATATTATTGTGAGTTTTTTTTTTATTCCCTGGGATTTATTGAATATTCGGTGAAAGAAATGCAGTAACAGGAGCACACATTTAAAAGTTAGAGAACTTTTTAATCAACCGTGTCAGTCTTTGGTATTCGTTACCGCCATCTCTTCGGTGTCACTTATTGTCTTCTGAACTTCTTCTACAGTTTCACTATAATTAAATGTTACTTTATTACACTGAAAATCCCGCTCAGCCAGTTACCCAGCTAGCAACTGTCCGCAGCTTACTAACAAGTCATTGTTGGGGTGGATAGAAGCCCAGCCAGCATCCAGTCAGGAAACTCAAAGCATATATTATTTTATTGTAGTATGATTATCAGCATTCTATTATTTTTTGCATACACAGCACATGTATATTATGCACGCGCGTACTGTATAGCAAAGATGTATACTGTATGTACATCATGTTGCGTGTACTGCATGTGAGTTATGTAAGGGCATTATTGCAGTATATCATTACGTGCATCAGTGCACCGGTAATGCACGTTCTGAGTATCAATGTGCACAAGATATACTGATACGCAGCACGGCACGCACTGCGTATCAGAATGCACATTCCATCAGTGGCCACTCAACACATTCGCCAATAACTTGCGAGTGGCATTCAAAGGATGTGGAAGGGGCGGGGAGAGGGGGGAGAGGGAGGATAAGACATGCGACGTTTCGGGCAATGACCCTTCATCTTCTTCATCGTCATACGTGCGCTCGTGTCGAGCGAGGAGCAACGTCGTGTCTGCACAGGCACCAGCAAGGCAACCTCCCCCACCCCTCCTCTGGCCACCGTTGTTGCTTGCACGGCTGCGTGCTCTCACGTCTTCTCAAGCTTAGCAGGAGCAGCAGCAGCGGCAGGAGGCGGTGGTGGTAGTGATAAAACTGCCTGCTGGGCGTTACAATCTCCTGCTCAGACGGCATCGCTGAAAAAAAAAGATTTTCCCTGCCGCCATCATTATCATCATCCGCAGCTCCACCTCTTCCAACGTCCTCCTTCCTCCCTCAACCTCGTCGTCGTCTTCAGCCTTCCTCGCTGGAGAGAGGGTGGGGTGCAGAGAGAGAATCTCCATGCGGTATTCGATGCGAGCTTCTCCTCCTCCTTACTTACGTAACAGCAGCAGTGGGCTTCGTTGGAGCGGCTTTTGCAGCGGCGTGGCTCGCTGGCTCGTTTGCTTTGCAATGCCAAAGCCACCAAATTGGCTCGAATTAGTCGAGCCTTTTAATGCGTTTGTTGATGTTGTGTTTGTTTTTGTTGTTGCTGCTGCTGTTGTTGTTGCAGTTATCGCCCGTGTTATTGCCGCCCGCGTTCATGTTGTGTTGATGTAAATCAATTGGCTGTTGTTGTTATATTCTCAAATGTTATTTTCTCAAAAGTCTTTACTATTCAAGGTAAAAAAAAGCATCTATCATTATTATCACCATCATGGTCATTTATACAGACATCCCAACGCCGGTCGTGGTGATGTAACACAAAGGGGTCGTTACGTAACAATCGTTAACTCCCGTGGCAAGTGCCGCAGGTCCCAGCCATCGCTGTCGGCCAGTCGGTGGCAGTGTGCGGAGGTCGAGTTACGTAACGCGTTTAAAGGGACAAGCAGTTGCAGAAGTAGCAGCTGCTGCAGTTACTGGCATAATCACCTCTATTCTCCCACGCCTGTGTTCGTGTTGCGTGTGTGTATAGGGGGGGGGGGGGGTGAAAGAGTAGCGAAGGATTAAGACAATGAATGGGGAAATATGTATTCTGTTTTAGTCACTTGAAACCGATACGCACGTATTGATGATGGATAGCGCGCGCAGCTGTGGGTGGTGATGGGGGGCGGGGTCTTGCATTGAGGATTGTGAAACAAACATCTCGTTACATCACGGGGGTGTTTGGTGTTCTCCCTCCACCCGTCTTGTACCCACGTCCGTCTCAGTTGCAGGTTAATTATTTATTTTGTGTCTATGACGACGACGACCGCCAACAATGGAATATATAAAAATGTCTAACGTAATGCGATGACTTTCACTTGTGGTTTGTTTGCACTGCGCCCTAAACCCGGGTGAACCTGAGTTTGATTCCCGGCCACGCCTTACGTCAGCGGAGTGTGTAATTTGAATCCAGGGCTTGGGTTCTATCCCCGATCCAGCCCCTCCCTCCCTTACTTCAACCAACGTGGTGAAGTATGGTCAAACAATATCCCACGACCGACAGCGTGGCGAGGCATTCATCCAGCAGTGGATTTATATCAAGGGTTGAACGTTGCAATTACTTATTTACGATCAACTATTGACAATGTAGGAACTCAATTTCAAGATTGATAAACAACTGAAACTAAATGATCTCTGCTTCCTACTAGAATGTGCTTCTTTCACTGTACATGAATACAATATCTGCCTACCCACCCCATATCTCACTTGCACGAGTATCACTTTGGCAGAACTGCACATTGGACAGCATGCAGAAAGAGTATTGATTTGACATTGTACCAAGCCCGTAGCCATGGAATGAACATTGGGGGGGGACCAAATCTTCTCGGAGGTCTGGGGGTCCCCCCCCCCCCCAGAAAAAAAAAATCTTAATTTGAAAACTAATTTCCTGCCTAAAATAAAAAAAAAATCATGAACACGTAGGATGAACTTTTTTTTTACAATAATGTTGAATAGTATATTGTATTACATTGCTCTGTTTTTTCCCCTTTTTTACCTTTTCTTGTTTCATTGTATGTAATGGCAGAGAGTAAGGCTTAATAAAGTACAACCATAACCATAATAATATAAACAGAAATCTATTTTATACCAATATATTGGGGGGGACATTTTGAGCATATTTGAATATTGGGGGGGGGGGGTGGTGTCCCCCCCCCCCCAATATATATTATAATTACGGCCTTGCATTGTACTAATGTTGTGAAACTCCCTTCCTGTGAGTGTCGAGGTGCCATACCCCTGGCTCACCTGCAGAGAGCAGTACAGCAAGTGGACTCACCGCCATCTGTTTCATTCTGTACGGGGATAGAGTGTTGCCCCCTCGCGTGCGTGGGGTTTCTCCAGGTCCTCCAGTTGCCTCCCACTTTTACAAATGCTCATGGATTGGCTGAAACAAATCTTTAAATAAAAAAAACCCAATGCTCAAAATATTCTATAACTCAGCGTGGCTATAATGAATAAATAAGTAAATTAAATTATTTAAAATAAAATTGTCTCGCTCCTGCATTCGAGCTGATCTCATTGCTCACCTTCCACGGAGGATGACCATCTATGGCCTATTTTCCTCCGATGTCTGGCACTCCATCATTAATCTCGAAAACTGGCCATCATCCTTTCCAGTGATGTCATGCCCAAGGCCACGAACTTTCCTTGACATTCGATATGATGTCTCTAATTTGGACTTTGTTGTCATTTACATGTGTTCCTCTTTGTCTCGGTGTAATTCCCAGCATGTATCTCTACATCTCCTTTGCATACTCTTCATCTTTTTGTCCATGTTAATTGTCAGACTTAATGTTTTTCATACAGCATAGCAGGTAAAATAGAATGCACGAATTGAAACATTATTTATGCACGGTATGTTATTTTCCAAAAAAAGTTGTATTTCATCATTGTGACCTTAACTCATCTTCAAAAATTGTTATCGATAAACGTACAGGATTTTTTTCTCTCATTGTTAAGACCACGTGCAGTACTTTTGCCTAATTTAAGGATGTTTTTTGTTGTAGTGAACCGTTTGTGCATCAGTGTGCTTTAACTTGAGAACCACATATTAGTACAAGGATATGTAAGTTCCCAGTTATCCTTTCTGAGTACGTATAGTTGCAATAGCAAGACTCATACAAATTGAAACTGCTGCAGTATATGCATGGGTGGGGTGGGGGGTGCTGGTACAGTGTTCAGCATGCTGCGATATGAACCCGGCAACCCGAGTTTGATGCCAGCGTGATGGCACTAACATACGTGCCAAGTCATAGCAGAATTCAGTCCTGGCTTCCCCTCGTGCACTAAGCAGCGTGGTGAAGTGTGGCAACCCCTCCACCAATATCTCATAAATACTTAAGTACGGTAATGTCATATAATTCAAGCGTGAGATTGCTACCAAAATTTGAATATTTCTGACGTGAAATGCTGCAGGACTTGTTTTTGAGCATGGTGGTTTTTTTCAATGTCACATGATGGCCTTTCATTGCGGCATTGCAGATTTGGATATTGTCATGGCATATTCAGGGTCCAACACATCATTCCAGATAATTTTACATTTCACAATTCCATAATCACTTAGTAGGTTTGTGTGGCATAGTGCTTGCTTGGAACACTGCTTTGAAACAAGCCCGCCTGATAATTGTTTTTTTACCCTTCTATCTGGCAACAAAACTGACACGTTTTTACAAGGAGTCATGTTTGCATAGACCACAATACCTGCAGCCATAATGCAAACAAAAAACATAACTCTGATAATATATGCACAGTCCTTGAAGTTGATTGGTCCATACCCGAGACAGCTTTCCTTATAGCCTAGTCTCACATGGGTTGGAACAGATGACGCCTGAGTTAAACTCCTGGCCACTGCCATATCTGAACTGGTCTGAAGGCTCCTTCAACCCATGTAGACCACAGTGTGGTGCGATATCGTCAAACTACTTTCATAACCAATGCAGTGTGGGAGAGGCCTTCATCAAGTATTGCATTGGTTAATAGTTGTACTGACATTTTATATAAAAAAATTACACATTTGTGCTTGTTTTTAAAGTTCGTTAATTTGGATTTGTTTGAGTAAAATGTCGCAATAACTTCATGTTTATACACGGTAACATACATTTTGAATGTGTTGTTCTATGTCATGTAACATTCACTTGATCCGGTAGTGCACTCGGATTAACCAACTTTTTCACGAGTGTTCGCGTGGTTACAACTGAAGTCTAAAAGTTTACTTCATCGACCTGAGCTATAAACACAGTAGTTCATTATGTTTAGGCATTTACAATATATAAATTATGGACACGCAGTGTGTTTCAGTTACATCCTAATATCTTGCAATAAAAAAAAATCAAGTTTAATATCAGAGGGATTTTATAGTTCCCAAATGATTTAGATCAAGTGATTGTGTACTCCAGTATATCCCTTGCGATTTGAGTGAACCGGTTATGCCATGGGAGGTATGCTTACGTAAAGTCTGATGCATCGTTACGGAGAAAATGCAGTTCTTACCACTAGTCTTTTGGGATGGTTGTCAGCAATATAGGTTCATGTTTTATCTCATAGTCGTGTGGGTTAGAAAATTGCCCCGTTTGACTATGCTGTTTGTGAAGATGTACTTAAAAAAAAAACTTGACATGCTTTATTTAAAATGCACACGCACATATATCTCCGTCGTAACGTTCATCGATGTAATATTTTAAAGGTAAACATTGACTTAATCGCGAGTGCATTATATGCAATGGACCGCACTGTATTTTTCCACGCTAGTGCTTTTCGCGATCAAGACTTTACAAATCACTTCCTGCAATTTTAAAAAACAAGATTTGATGTGTGTGTACAACTATTAGGCTAAACTGATTATGCATGACCAATTTACTATATATTTCCCCGATCAGCAATTGTGGCCCGTTGATAGAAGTGTTTGTATTTATTATTGTGGAGATGTGTGGAGCATTCATATACAGTCGTGTAGTGGTTTGAGCAGTGCCCCTGAAAACCAAATTAAGTCAGTTACATGTTCTGTTTATAAGTAACATCAGTGGCAAGTGGTATCTGAACCAGGGGCGGTTTCTTCATTAGGGCGATTGGGCGACGCACCACCAATGTCATTCAACCACAGAGTCACGCTAGCCGTCATTGTGCCTCTGGATATAGTCCAATCAGCGTCATGCTACGTTCTGTGGAGTACCGCCTCTTTTTGGGCGATTTCCCTCCAGCTGAGAATCGCCCCGAGTGGTCCCATAGACTTACATTCAAAGATGTTTTTTTTCGAACGGGGGCGCTGCAATGCATTCTCTATGGCTTCCGGGAGGGCTCGCCCTAACGTGCTTACGTTATCATACGTGCTTACGTCATCATACGTAAGCACGTTTCATCCAACAATATAATTTGTCGCCACCTAGTGGAATCTTTAATAAAAGAAACTTGAGTGGTTTGTTTTATTAGTGAGTATAGAAACAAACAAGATGTATTGTAAGAGTCACTTTATTTTTCATTAATATTAAAGAAGTGAAGTTGTCTTTACATGCTTAAGCTGTTAATTTATCCATTGCATGGGTGGACCTTATCCTTATCAATCATCCAGACATTTGCCCCCCCTGAGAGATTTTGCAGGAGCCGCCACTGATCTGAACCTGTACAGAGTCTGCTTATGTTCACCCATTAATTGCACGGTGAGCATCAGCAATGAGAGGATGAAGGTGGCCTTGAGTCGTGCTGTCCATAGCATCCCCCAGAGCACCATGCAAGCCTTAGTAAGAGCTTGCTAACATCACTTGCCATCACTTGCCCCAACATTCTCTACGGCTAAATGGGGCATGTGTGTATCCGAGTCAATATACTCCAAAGTATGTCTCTGTATGATGTGTAGAAATTGAGTTTCTTTGACGAACAAATATTTTATCTGAAAACAACAGTCTTACTACTGCGTAGCTTTTCTAGGTGATGGTGTCCAGTATGGCTCTCTTTGATGTGTTCTTTGGGTTGTAAACGTGTTGTTCAGCATGATAGCCAACGTTTAACTCCATGTACAGGGAGATTCAGAAAGCCATTTTCAAAAAGCTCCCAGCACGTGGAGTGAAATGTCAGACATGGTGCTGAACAACGTGTGGTACAACCTGAAAACACATCAGAGACTTTAAAAAAAAACATTCTGAATGGTGGTCATTGCTTGGTGTTCCTGGGGGCATATGTTTGATAGTTGGTACAGATGTGTATCGTGAAGACAAGACGAGACCAGGGGAGTAAACATTTGTTCAACAAGTCATGCCACTTTTTTGGTAATTTGGGTCTGAAATTCATATCCAACTGCAACGTAGCTGTGCAAATAAACACGTGTTTGTGTTCTTTACACGACCAACTGTATTATTGGAGTGAGACCATGGATTTTTGATCTTTTTATAGTCTCTGACTTGGAAGAGACCTTCTCTCGAGACTCCAGGCAGCTGGGCATATGTGGGTGACAGAGCTTATTTTGATGTTTTGTGAGGATTACATCCTTCTTGCATAGCCTCCTCTAACAATCGAGAGTATGTGCTATTAGATCATCATCACTAGCCGTGATCTTTCCACTGCTGGATGAAGGCCTCCGTGAGCTGTTGCTGTCCGTCGATCTCTCCTGCATGTGAGCTAATCTCATGACTCCATTTCCACGGTGGACCACTCATCACTTACTTTTCTTAACAGTCGTGATCTGTGATGTCAACAACTTGCGTTCGTTCTCTGATCTATGTTTTCCTCTTTCTGTATCTCATTGTTACATGCTATCACATGGACCCCAAAATAGAGGATATAATTGCAATCATTACCACATTACAGTGTAGTGATTTTACATACCAAAACATGTGTTTTCTTCACAACAAATCTCCCTTATAAAAAAAAACCTCACAACAACACCACATACCTAGGTTATAAGTTCAGACAGGGAAATAAAATAGCACAAAATTGCAATAAATATCAAATGTTAAGAAAATATAATAAGGCTAACAAACAATTTAACACGTTAACACAGAAAAAATAACATAAAAAACATAACAAAGGTAATAAATGAAACAGTTTGTCACAATTAATGCTCATTTTAGTTTTGGGACATTGCCACACAGTGCTGGTACTGTAGCCTTTGATAACTCTTGTGATGAGTGTGAGTTCTCTGATTAACTCCTGCGGAACTAAAATGTCTAGAGGTAGGACCAATGACGTAGTGAAGCAGGGCTTCTGAAAAAGCTGAAAGGTAGTATTCTTGAACTTCGTTGAAAATATTGGAGCGTGTGAACGTAGATAAGACAAAGCAATGCTGGATTCCTTCACGCTTTGGATTTCAGATACAGTCATATAGTCATAACCACTTTCAGCCAGGAATCCCTCGCTGAGTCACAAGACCCTTTTTCAAGAGGGTTCTACATTGCGGTATTTGAATAATCCCATAAATGTTTGGCACTTGGGATGAAACTGAAGTGACCCATGCATATTAGGGAGCTCTGCACAAAGTACAGTACTGTATTCCCAAGAATGATCTAATTGTACATATGTTGGAACTTCTTTCGCACTGTACATAGCCAACCGTGCTAACCAAGCTTAAACCTGCTTGGCTTCAGAGATGCGATTAGATTGGGCAATTCGGGGTGATTTGTTCATAGGCTGCATGGTATTTCATATGAATCACTCTCACACTCTCTTTGGATCTTGACTTAAAGCTTTCGTGACTGCAGGAATTAATATTCTTGGGTCTTTCGGTAAAAACACATAGATAGGTTCAAAGAAAATAACAAAATAACAAATAAACTCCTTAAAAAATGTTTTGTGAAAACAAAGGTTTTATTAACAACTTCGTTTAACTCACGGTCGAGAAGTACGTCAATGGCGCCTGAGACACGCGGTCCCTGCTTTTTGTGCGAGCCAATTCCACAGTTTAGGGACCGCGGCGTTTTTGACCTACACAAATATATATGCATAATAAGGCGTCCATACAAAATGTAAATTGCTTTAAAGTAGCGAATTGATTTAATGCTGAATTTGATATAGGCATGCATTGTCACCGGATCTGAGTATGTGTGCAAAATGTGGAATTGGTTGGACAACGGGAAGTGGATGAAATTTTTATTACAAGATTTGACCCAGACAGAGGAATCAAGTTAAGTAAAACGGTTGAATAAAACTGTTGAAAAACTACGACGTTTCGATCACAACACAAGCAATCGTCATCAGAAGAAAAGAGAGTGGGAAAGCTGCTGAGGCAGGCTGTTTTTAAAGGTTTGAAATAGGTGTAGCCCAAGGATCATAAAGAAAATGGGAGGGGGGGGGGCTAGTGATGTTAAAGTGAGAAATTTGCATGTAAATGTAAAGTCGGAGAGCTACCTCCATGACGACGGTGTGGAGGTGGCCATTGTATTGTGAGAGATTAGCATATCAATGGAAGATCGCAGAGCCACCGCCACATCGAGGACACGAGCGATGGTGGCTGTATTAGTGTGAGACATTCAACCTGTTAATGTAAAAGCAGAGTCGAAAATAACCACTAACATCGGAAGGTAGGATGGAAACAACACAGCCAGTCATTACTTAAACTGGTTAATCACATCCTTCCAATGATTGCTCAGTTTGTACCCATCTTCTCGGTTGAAATTGTGTCTGTGTCTATATTTATGGATGGCCTCATGAATGAATCCTTGTTGACAGCCAGTGGAACTGCAAAGTACCTTCGTCTTCGAGAAATCAATCTCGCGTGAGCCCACCACATCAAAACAACGATCAGCCACGGCTGAGGTATTGGGCCTGCCGCGTTTCAGATCTGCCTTATGTTCACGAACACGGTCCGAGACATGTCGCCTAGTTTCCCCAATGTAACTACTGCCGCAGACACAGCTTAGTTTGCAGACGCCGGGGATGATATCCTTCACAGATGGGATCAGATCACGAATTCCATGCACTGTGTTAAATCGAACCTGGATCTTGTGTTTGCTTATGATTTTGGAAATCTTTTTAGTGACCCCTGCTATGTATGGCTAGGTGATGGTTTTGATTGGTTCCTCAGATGGTTCTTTCCCAACGGTTGGGGTGATAGCTTTACAGATTATGTGGTCTGAATATCCATTCATCTTGAGAGCTTGGTGTACGTGTTCCAGTTCACTGGCTAGGTGATGACGGTCGGAAATACACCGAGCTCTATGGTGTATAGTTTTGATGAGGGAATTCTTCTGGGATGGATGTTGGTGGGAGTCAGGTTTTAGGTAGGAATCTGTATGGGTGGCCTGTAGACAGTGTCCCATTGAGCCATTTGGTCTCTTTTCAATTAAATCATCCAAGAATGGTAACTTGCCATCCTTTTCAACCTCCATGGTGAATTTGATGGCTGGGTGTATGGAATTGATGTGGTTGAGGAATTGGTTCAGAGCTGGTCAGCCATGTCGCCAGATGACGAACGTGTCACCTACGTACCTCTTCCAGAAGCACGGACGTAGAGTGGATGCCTGAATGGCATCTGTCTCAAACTTTTCCATGAAAACATTGGCTACAACTGGAGATAAGGGAGAACCCATTGGGATATCTTCAACTTGTTTGTAGAATGTTCCATTCCAGGTGCAGTAAGTGTTGTTGAGGCAGTGTCTCACCAGGGCCGGTACATCAGTATTCGGTCCTTGTTGGACCAAATCTTAAATTATTGCAATGGTGTCAAGCACAGGAACTTTGGTAAACAGAGAGACCACATCGAAACTAACGAGCAAATCACCTGGAGATAGTGAGATGTCCTTAATCAATGATAACAAGTGAGCTGAGTTGAGTACAGCTGAGGTGGTTTTACCAGTGAATGGTTGTAAGGTCTCAGACAGAAATTGGGCCAGGTGGGTGAGTCAATGGTTGAGACGATAGGACAAATGGGTGTCCCTTCTTTATGGATTTTTGGTAAGCCATATAATCTGGGTGGTCTCGCAGCAGAGGGTTTTAAGGAAACCCGCTTGGTTGGTTTGATCAAAGATGTCGAATCAGTGATGATATTGTTGGTTTTGTAACGAGGCGGTTGGTGGGATCTCTTTTAATTTTGGTATAGCTACCATCATTAAGTATGTCCTGAATTTTGTCATTGTATGTGGTTTTGTCCATGATGACTGTGGCATTGCCCTTGTCGGCTGAGAGGATGGCAATGTCATCTCTCTTTTTAATTGAGAAAACTCAAAGGGCTCATCTTTACTGATGTTGCTAATAGGTGTTTCCGCGTTTTTGAGGATTGCAGAGATTTCCGATCTTGCCACATCTGCAGTAATTTCCCAACCCCTTAAGGGATATGTCGACCTGGGCAATGATATCATCAACTGAGATGCGTTTAGAGGTGACTGCGAAAATTAAACCCTTTGTCTAGAACCAATTTTAGGCTGTCTAAAATTGGACTGTTACTCTGATTGATAACAATCTTGTCAACGTCTAACTTTTTGATGTGTGGATCTGGCTTCTTCGTGGAAAGGTGGTTGAACTTGGAAATCAGGTTATCTTTGCTTTTCGCTGACATTGAGGCAGATGAAGATGATAAGGTGGGCTCACACAATATTGATTTCTCTAAGACGAAAGTACTTTGCAGGCCCACTGGCTATCAACAAGGATTCATTCATGAGGCCATCCATATATAGACACAGACAAAATTTCCACCGAGAAGATGGGTACAAATTGAGCAATCATTGGAAGGATGTGATTAACCAACTGGCTGTGTTGTTTCCAACCTACCTTCCGATGTTAGTGGTTATTTTTGACTCTCTAGTTTTACAATAACAGGTTGAATGTCTCGCACTAACACAGCCACCATCGCTCGTGTCCTCGGTGTGGCGGTGGCTATGCGATCTTACATTGACATGCTAATCTCTCACAGTACAATGGCCACCTCCGTGCCGTCGTCGTGGAGGTAGCTCTCCGACCTTACATTGACATGCAAATTTCTCACTTTAACATCACTAGCCCTGCCCACTTCGTTGGGCTACACCTATTTCAAACCGTTAAAAACAGCCTGCCTCAACAGTTTTCCCACTCTTTTTTCTCGTAATGACGATTGCTTGTGTTGCGATCGAAACGTTGTAGTTTTTTGTTATTTTGTTATTTTCTTTGAACCTATCTACGTGACTTCACCGAAAGACCCAAGAATACATAATCTCTTTGGAATTAAACACTAAAAAGTCAGTTCAATCTTTGGTAAAGGTACACCAATTAGTCCCATTCAGATAATTCTACATTATAAAAAATGTGTGTTTATTAATTTTAGGGATAACTACACAAAATAAACACGTGTACCAAATAATATATAACTGTCCCACCGCTTGCCGGATATGTTAAAGTATGTGCAGTAGCTGGGGACTCGTTAAATTACAGTACAGTACTGTATTATCGCTATGATCCTCGATAGCCCAAGGATCACCTCGCTGCTGACTGCTGTTTACTTTGTACATGTGATATGTGCACAGGTAAGTTTCTGTAAACAGAGATTCCAAATGATATGCGCCATGGGTATTATACATTGAGTTGTTGGGCTTCATACCATTGTGAGCAGCCAACAAATGGGTCTAAATTGCTTAAATTTATTTACATGTACCAGTAACAAGTGTATTTGTATATACTCTTTATGTAATGCTTATCTTTAGAGGTGCTAATTTGTAAAAATGTAATGGCACTTAACCAGCCAAGACGGCTGATGGATTTTTCAATGCTATTTTCTAGACTTTTGTTAATATCATTTTAAGATTTTAACAGCAAGTGACTGAAATTGGATTGAACGCGTGTGAGTTTAATAGGTTGTTTTTCTCTATCATGCAAAATGAGATGTGATTCAGAGACTGATGTGTTGGGAATGAGGTGCTGAAATATCTTATAAAACATCTCACCTGCAGCTGCTGGATTGAACAGATGGGCAATATGGTACTGTAGTCAGATTTTTTTTTACGAATGTTGCTTACAGGTCACACAGTAATCAAGGGCATAAGAGTTCTCAACTTCTGTGAATGCTGCAATTGTGTCATAAGCGAAACATGGGACGATCTTAGCCAGATGGTACAGTATATGAATTGTAATACAGCACTACAGAAAGCTACATTATTCATGAGGGTTGCTTAAATAGGATTATACACATTAAATGAAGTATTAGAGCCCCATGTTTTTGATGAGTTAAACTGGTAGCACTTGAATTTTATCTTCAACGTTTACACAGGTACTGCCAAGCGCAACATAACCTCCTGCAGTTTTACAATTTTGATTTATGATATAAAGAACCAGATTAAAAGTCACTCAGAAGGACTGCACGTTTTGAAGTCATGTCAGTACATACTAAAGTATTGAAACTTCGTTTAACTAAAGGGCAATGGGAATTCTGCCTTTTAAAGCAATTCATGCTTCCCACAGCTTACGATGAAATAATTAAATTAGAGTTAATTCAAGTCTGTGATGCTTCATCTTGAGTTGCACTACCTAGCGTGTAAAGATAAGAATGTGGCATCATACTGTATACAAAACATAACCCATACTTTCCAAAATGACAAACAGTGCCCGATGCAAGTTTCCTCCAGTGCGCTCATTCATAGGCAGTGAATGTTTGTCCACACTTTGAAGTTAACCATCGCTGTGGTTTTGTGGGCGAGGCAGAGAGTAGATGCCATATCACGCACATGGTTTGAGGCATTGGTGTTATGGAATGGGATCGTCACATGCGATTGGCTTCGTCAGTGCTATATTCGTAAACAAGGAGTTAGCAGCAACATAAAACATTAAATAGCGGTTCTTTTTCAAGTGACGCATATAAGAATCCTAAGCGACAGCATTAGCACTTGTTTACGTTTGTTTAACACGGTAGTCGGTCGCCGATAACGCATTGGAAACATAATGACGGAGATGCTACATTAGCATTGCCTAGGGGCAAAGTAAAGCTATTTGACAGATCATAGCAGAGGCTTCACCTGCTCGAACAGAGGGTATTAATTAAAATTCACTCGAATGTCTCGTGTTTGTCTTCGAAATGGCAGGTGGATGTGAGTGTACTGGCAGTCTATAATGTAGACTGTAGCCTGGTTATTAAGTTTGGTGAGTGTACTGACAGTCTATAATGTAGACTGTAGCGTGGTTTTTAAGCTGGTGAGCGTATTGGCAGTCTATGATGTAGACTGTGGCAATGGTTATTAAACCGAGTGAGTGAAATGGCATTCTATAATGTAGACTTATTCTTGGCTTTTTCAGTAATAAAAAAAAATAGCAAACCCATCAAAATACAGCAAGTTCTATTGAACGCTGTTTGTGGTGGAAAGGCCTCGTTGAGTTCATTGGGTGTATTATGTATTATCTGTTACATTGCGTTTATTATAATAATAATGTAGCTGGTGTTGAGACACAAAATGCAAGAGAAAGTAATCTGACAGTGTTCCGGATTGCAAACACCACCGAATCTCAATGATTGTTATTGTGTTGGTTACTAAACAGGTTGTATGCTCTGTAGATATTTCTGACAGATATGTACATATTCAGTACTGCAGTGCAAATTTAATATTTGAGGGATGTTTAACCAGGACTTCTTCACGGTCTCCAGTCGCTGCCATTGCTGATACAAACTTGGGCCACAGCGGTACTTCTGTAATGGGTTCGATTGAGGCGCACATTCAACTTGGAGGCAACACTATTTATTAACACACTAGCTGTACAATCCGGCTTCGCCCGGGACTTGGGATCCACCACGCCCGGCCGCCTTTGTCTCCCCAGTGGCGATGTTCACACACCACAGCAGTTACTCGTTTTGAGGCTGAGTCGACCTAGGGGAGGCCCAGGACTGGTTAAAATAATCGTCACCGGTGGTGGCCGTGAGCGGGAATTGAACTCAGGTTGCCGGGTTCGTAGCGCAGCGCTAACCACTACACTACAATGCGATACGCTGCCACATGCGCGGGTCACATGACAGATTTGACGTCACAGCTCACTTGCTGTGCAAAAAAAATCTGCATTATTGAGCTCCCCCCCCCCCCAAAAAGTGTATTTTTTTATAATTTTCGCATGGTGTACAGTCTGGAAAGTTTGTTGCATGTCGGGAAGTACGCTAAACATTTTGAACAGACACACATTCACAACTATGCCTTTTATATATATGGAGATAACACCAACGTGGACACCATACATAAAAGGTGGTGACCACCGTTCCTAATCTCACTAACACTCGGGGAACACTACACAGCGTGACCAAGGCAGGTGACTGCTGCCTGGTCACGAACGACGATCGGAGATTTGAGGACTTCTCATGGCGTCTTCATCCCGGAATAGAACAACACCTCTCCCCGTTCACACCCCGCTTATAACCACTCCGGCGTGGGTGGCTCCGCCCCAGGCCACGCCCCCCTTCTCGATCCTTCGGGAAGGTCAAGGCCCCCAACCATGTGACCCCCAAGCTTCCCCCTGGGGCACCTGGCCCCCCTTTATCTGGTCACGTGTCCGGCCTGACGCGACCCCCCTGCAGCCCCTATACCGAGCCGACACGGTAGTAACGTCATGTCCCTACGCTCGTACAGTCACGACAGTAGTGACGTCATGTCACTACACTTATGAAACGCTCGTCATGCCAACCCCCCCTCTCTTCGCGCCATTAAAAACTACAAAACTCTTTATTTTACCAGGTAAGGCCAACTGAGCTATAGAGCCCTTTTTCAGAAGCAACCTGGCCACAAATGATAGCTCAACGAAGTGGCTTTATATCACGTGGGGATTTATAGTGGCCAACGACTCTAAACGCGTGTTGTTGATTCTAAATATGGAGGGGAAAATCCGGAGGAAATTTCACGCGACCACGTGGAGAACACGAAACCTACAAATATATAGGGTGACGATCGAACAGGCGAGGTAGTTAACATCTCAGCCACCGTGTCGAAAGGTAATGTGTAGACGCTACGAGGGATCTTTGTCTTCGTCCATGTGTGTCCGTGTTTGTATTCACATTGCGATTTTCCGTGCAAATCATGTGTCCACTGTTTCTAACAATTGTTGCACGTGCAGGAGAATTCCTCTTATCCACGACCCTATTTTCCGCGTCTCTGTCTTTCTATTATCGATGTTTTCCCGCAATTTGTACCTTTAATGCTTGCGAATCAGTTTTTAATGCTCGTGATTGTTCACGGATAAGATGAGTTAGAGCGGCATATCCCAAGCGCAGGAATATACTCAGATGGAGGCTTTCTGAATGGTTTTACAGTTTATATTTAACCTTACAGTGTTAGCAATGCATTAATAATAGTAAACAGCCGCAACAAGTATTTGACTATACGTCCTGAAGGCTTGGCAAGTGCTCAGTAATTTTTTTTAATCACCGCATTCTTGGAAGCACGAAATGTAAACACGGTACAGTATTTTTTTTAAATGCTAACATTTTTATGCATTTAATAAAGCTGCTTTGTTACTGTTATGTGTGCCATAAAACAAAATTATGCTGGGTGGTTTAAGTCAACAATCAGAACAGCAGGTATTTTGCTGCCTTTAAAAAAAAATATACAGTGCATTCATAGGCAATTGTAAGACCTCTTACGTATTTGTTTTTTTGTGCAATGCCTTTTGATTAATTTGAAAACAGTGCTCGGTTTTCCACTAAGCCCAGTTTTGTACAATGCAGTGGTGTACAATGCAGCCTCGCAACACATCCGTTGTGACCTTTTGACCTACTACTGTGCTTTGCGCTGGAACCAAAACAAGATGTCATTGCGACTATTTGGATGTGTTTCTATTTAAAGCTTTCGTGACTGCAGGGATTCATATTATTGGTTCTTTCGGTAAAGTCACGTTTTATTATTTCCCTTCTACGTGACTTTACCGAAAGAACCAAGAATATTTGGATGTGCTTAACAAGGGGAAGGCGGGCGGCACATTAAGGTGGATGGACAGGATGGTTGTGTGAAACGTGTTCGTGATTTTGACTCATTGCCACGTCGCATAGAGATATAAGATTGTAGTACGAAACATTTATCTCTATTGCCAGGGTAATCCAAAGCTGCGTGGTCACATGTTTGTGTAGTGACATAAGAAGGGAGGGGCAGCTGGGGGCTCTGGGTTCCCAGGTGGGTCCAGACGCTTAAGCCTCTGGGCGCCAGGCGTTGAGTTCCCAGGGGGTCCAGACGCTTAATCCCCTTGGCGCCGCCAAAGGGGGGGGCTGTGTGTGCTCTGTGGGATATCTGGGGGCGCACACGGCCCCACCCCTCGTTGTACCAGGCATAAAAGGAGAGCTCCCTGGACGATCGGGGCCCAGTTGTAACTCAAGACCCAAGACCCACGACCAGCCATCTGAAGACCCTGGGATGCTGTGAGAGCCAGCGCTGGGACTCTGGAACTCCCGACTCTACGACCTTGTGAGGGCGAGTTCCGGAGCGTAGCCAGAGTAGAGTATCTAGGCTGTGTAGCTAGGCTGTGTAGCTAGGCTGTGTACCTAGGCTGTAACAGAGTATCAGGACTGTTGGACTGTTGGAGTGTTGTATTGTAATAAAGAAGTTACCTCTACAAGTGTCTCCGGAACCTGTTACATTTGGCGTCAGAAGTGGCAATGGAGACAAGAAGTAAGCCACGTACCTTTAGTCCTGACGGTGATGTTGAGGAGCAAGCGGCGACGGGGCAGCCAACTCGGGCCGACAGCGACGCTGCACCGCCGGCTCAGCAGTCGTCCACCATACCTGCCGATCCTCCTCCAATGTCGGGAACAGCAATGGAGGAAACGCTGCTTCGCCTCACCGAGCTGCTCCACGCCACCGTCTCCATCCTGGACGACGTGCGTCGCTCACAGGCGGAGACAGCAGGGAGAGAGGAGGCGCAGCGGCCGCACCATCCCGCCGGCTCCCACACAAAGATGGCGGCCGTTCCCGCCGCAAATACATCCGGGTGTGTCGTCACTTCTGCGGGGGGAGCAGTGGCCGCTTGGAGCGACGTCACTTCCGGGCCCAGCATGGGCCAACCCGATGACGCCGCGTCATCAGCGCTGCGTCCCTCACCGCCGGGTGACAGCTGGTTGCAACCAAGCAACGCCGCGTCATCAGCGCTGCGTCCCTCACCGCCGGGTGACAGCTGTTTGCGACCTAGCAACGCCGCGTCATCAGCGCTGCGTCCCTCACCGCCGAGTGACAGCGCTGCGAACGCGAAGCCAGCTTCAGCCGGGTTGCCAGGCAACGAAAGCTTGGCTCACGTCCACCAACGCCTGCAGGCACTCAAGGCATTTTCTTCAGAGGGGGGTGAGTGGGCAGCGTTCGAACGCCGGTTCGTCTCTCTTATAGAGACGTCCGGCTGGTCGGAGTATGAAGCGCTCCAGGGCCTCCCGGCCATGCTCGACGACGACTCCCTCGCAGCACTCCTTGCTGTGCCACGCGCGAAACGTGCCACGCTCACGGATGCCCTTCATCAGATGCGGCTGATTTATGGACCCCCATCCGAAGCACGTCACCGCTTCGATGCGAGGAGGAAGAAGGCCTCCGAGTCGGCGATGGGGTACCGCAGCGCGCTGCTGGCCATGGCGAAGGTTGCCTACCCTCGCATGGATGAAGACGCTGTGGAGTCACTCGTGCTGCAGAAGCTCATGAGCTTGTCCCGCCAGCTTCGAGTTGCCATGCCGACAGCCGACGACGACGACGACTTCACGTCGCTACGTGCTGCCAGGTGCATCCAAGCACACCTACATTGCGATGAGGACACGACCATCGCTGCCTGCGCAGGCCCACCTGATGCACAAGCCTATGACGTGCATTCGGGGCCTCATCAGGCCTTCGCAGCAACAGAAAATCGCGGATCGTCCAACTGGCGATCCCAGCGAGATCACCACCAGCGGGACCGGCCAACCTCGCGCCAGGATGGAGCGTCCATCGTCTGCCACAACTGTGGCCTTCGGGGCCATGTGGCGTCCGGCTGCCGGGTCCCCCGACGCCGGACTTCAGGACCTCCGGCGCCTCGGCCACCACCGTATCCTCGGCATACCCAGGCGAGTCACGACACCTCGCACTCTCGGCCCCCACTTACAACAAGCACGCACCCTCACACCACACAGGGGGGTCATGCTTCGGAGGAGGGGGATTCGGGCCCATCATTGAACAACCGGGTGCTCGGACCGGGTCAATGGTCCGAGTTGGCCCATAGGGTCGTTGCCGCTGCGGCAGGGTCCTCTGCCGTAGTGGGTTCCATCGAGGGCGTTGATGTTCGAATGTTGATCGATACGGGTGCGTCGGCGACCATCATTTCAGACATAATTTATAACATTTTGCCCGATATATGCCGTCCCTTGCAGCCAGTTGATGTGCCATGCTATGCCGCAAATGGGGGTTCGTTGGGCATCACCGGACGGATCAATGCTCAGATCCGCATTGCTGACGTCCAATTAGTTGGGCCCATTTTGGTCTCATCAACCCTCGCCGTTCCGTGCCTCCTCGGAACAGATTTCTTGGGGAAGATGCCCATTAAAATTCTCATTAACAAAGGGTGTATTGAGCTCCCCTCCGGCCGACGCATGGCCTTCCTACCCACACCCACTCGGTTGCACTCCGCATCTACGACGGTGCAGGCGTTGGCGGCGTGCACAATTCACATTCCTCCTGGCTCTCAGATGTTAGTTCCCCTCCGGTTTGGTAAACCCCTTGATTACGACGCGTTCATGGGGGGTGCTGTGATCGGGCCTTCGCGTTCAGCTGAGCGGGTGTCGGACCTCGTGTGTGCACAAACGCTCGTGCGAAGCGACCACGACCCCTTTATCCAGGTCCTTAATGCGGGATTGGAAACGGCCGTTATCTGTCAGGGAATGGTGCTTGCTCACGCGACGCCAGCCCCGCCAGAAGATGTGATCGTGGGTCACGTAGGGGGCGAGTTCTCTTCCGTTGCCAAGCCAGGTCCTGACACAGGATGGCTCGACGCGCTTTGCTCCACTTCTGCCGATTTGTCACCATTACAGCATGCTAAATTACGCACGCTGCTGAGCGATTTCGCCGACGTTTTCAGTCAAAGCAAATTCGACATTGGCTGCACTAAATTGCTAAGCCACCACATCGACACGGGTGATGCCGCTCCAATTCGTCAAAACCCATTCCGGTTGAGCCCGGCCGAAAAGGAACATGTACGGGTGGCCGTCAACGATATGTTGGCGGCCGATGTCATTGCGCCATCAAATAGCCCATGGGGGGTGCCGATCGTTCTTGTTAAGAAGCACGACGGGAGCCTCCGCTTTTGTGTTGACTTCAGGAAACTTAATAAGATTTCTGTGGCCGACGCCTACCCGCTTCCCAGGATGGACGAGTCGCTCGATGCCTTAGCAGGTGCGCATTACTTCTCCACCTTGGATCTCCTCTCGGGGTTTTGGCAGCTACCCCTTGATGACGCATCCAAACCAAAGACGGCCTTTCGCACGCCGCAAGGACTGTTCCAATTCAACAGACTTCCCATGGGTCTTCACTCGGCCCCGGCGACGTTCCAGCGCCTGATGGAGCTGGTCCTCGCTGGGCTCCAGTGGGATTCTTGCCTAATCTACCTCAACGATGTAATCGTGTTCAGCAAAACTTTCGATGAACACCTCACGCGATTGAAGGCAGTTTTCCTTAAAATGCGAGCGGCTAACCTCAAATTCAAACCGCAAAAGTGCCACCTCATGAGGGATTCGGTTCGTTATTGGCCATATTGTCAGCCGCTCGGGAATTGCCACGGACCCCGAAAAGACAAATTGCGTGCGCTCATGGCCAACTCCTACCTCTGTTGGGGAGGTGCGGAGTTTTATCGGCTTCGCCTCATATTATCGACGATTTGTTGTGGGATTCGCATCTATTGCGAAGCCCCTCCACGCATTAACGGCCAAAGGGGTCAAATTCCGCTGGGGAGAGTTAGAACAGGCATCGTTCAATGCCGTCCGAAAAGCACTGGTCGATGCTCCTACCCTGTCTTATCCAGATTTTACCACTCCGTTCATTCTGGATACAGACGCCAGCAACACCGGAATTGGAGGGGTGCTGTCGCAAATTGTCAATGGAGTTGAGCGCGTCGTCGCCTATGGCAGCAGGGTGCTGTCGCCCGCGGAGCAACGTTACTGCGTGACGCGCCGCGAATTGCTTGCTATCGTTTTTTTCATAAAGCAGTACAGGCCATACGTGTATGGCAGGCATTTCACAGTACGCTCCGACCACGCGGCGCTACAATACGCCTTGCGAGTGGACCAACCATCTGGACAGCTCTCGCGTTGGCTCGAGATCCTCCAGGACTTTGCGTTCACTGTCATTTACCGCAAGGGGATTCAACACGGGAACGCCGACGGGTTGTCGCGACTGCCGAACAATGGGCGCTGTGCTTGTTTTTTGGGTGCGGGGCGTTGTAGGCAGCCTGACGGGGTACCGCCCCCATCCCTTGCGGCCGCGGCCGGGGATGGGGTCGGGGACCACGGGGCTCCCTCCACGCAAGTTCCGCAGGACGCATTGCTGGGCCTCGGGTTGGACGACTGGGGACGTCTTCAGATGGAAGACGTCTCCCTCCTCAAATTGAGACGCCGCGCTAGGGATGCCGAGGGTCACAGGGGGCAGGGGGGCCCCGTATCATATGTCATCCGGGAAGGCGTCCTCATGCATTGGGATGGGGGGTCCCAATCCCACACATTGGTGGTGCCCACCTCCCTGCGGGGGCGACTTGTGTGGGAAACCCACAGTCGCCTCTTGCACTTGGGTGTTCAGAAAACACTAGCTAAAATCCAATTGGAATTTTTCTGGCCGGGCATGGCAAACGATGTGGCTGACCTTGTGCAAGGTTGCACAGAATGTGCACGGCGGAAACCACCTGCTAGGCCGTCCTGCCCGCCGCTCCAATCCATTAAAGTTTCCCGGGTCAATGAGATCGTCGCATTGGATATTTTGGGTCCGTTTCCCGCTACTCCTCGGGGTAATAGGTACCTTTTGGTTGGTGTCGAATATTTTACCCGATGGGCCATGGCCTGGCCACTCCCCAACCAGTCTGCAGCAGCCATTACGGAGGCCTTTTTCCAGGGCTACGTCCTGGACAAGGGTGCTCCCGAACGCCTGCTGACCGACCAAGGGAAAAATTTCTCTTCCACCCTGTTGCGGGATGTGTGCAACCTGCTAGGGACACACAAAATTCGCACCTCGCCATATCACCCCCAGACTGACGGTATGGTCGAGCGATTACATAGGACACTTACCTCCATGCTAAGCCACCAGGTGTCTGAGTCACAGACTGATTGGGATCTCCACATACCTGGTGTCTTGGCCGCCTATAGAATGGCGCCCCATGCTGCCACGGGGTACTCGCCATTCTATCTTATGTATGGTAGGGAGGTTTGCCCCCCAATCGACGTACAATTGCACATTAAACAGCCCGCACCTAAGGCTAAGATTGCCGACCACATCCGTGCTAATGTGCGTCGTCTCGTAGATGCCCGGGAGGCTGCTCAAAATAACTCAGAAGCCCGTCAGCTTGCCAACGAGCGGTTGCGGAATCTCCGCACATCCCGCCACGTTTGGGTAGAAGGAGACCGCGCCTGGCTCCACTGCCCGCAGGTACCATTGGCTACTTCCTCAAAACTGCTTAAGCCTTGGAGAGGGCCGGTTGTTATTATTCGCGTTCTCCGCCCGCAGTGTGTCAGGATCCAGCATGGCAAGCGACGTTGGTTCGTGCACCCGTCACGTCTAAAACCTTACATTCAACCCTACACACCTCCTTCACATCTCCGGGGCCGAGAGCGCGACATGTCTGACGAGTCGCGCCGCGATGATGCTGCTTCTAACTCTCGGGCAGGTCCCGCTGCCCCGCCCTCAGGTGCCTTGGGAATGAAATCCGCCACGGCCGACCCAGCGGGAACAAGCTTGCCCGCGGGATCAGCGACCCAGGACACAAGCGCAACAGCGGGTCGTCGGTCCCCTCCCGCCTCCGTCGCGACCGATGGACCTGCCACTCGGACTCGCTCAAAACTCAAACGATTTTCATGACCCCCGCCCACGAACTCTCGTCCCAACGCGACGCCACTCACCTTTCCATCATGTATAGTGGCGATTGGGGCGTGCGTTCATCCTGCATATATGTGTTTATACAGTGTTGTTCTGCATCGGTGACCACAGGAGGGGGAGAGGCGCTTTCTTCTCATTTTTTTTCTTGATTTGTCACACACTCATTCTGATGGTTAACAAATAATTTCTTGTACAATTGTATTTTTTTTTGACAGCCGGGTCGGCTGGAGGCTACGTAGAGGGGGGTAATGTAGTGACATAAGAAGTGAGGGGCTGCTGGGGGCTCTGGGTTCCCAGGTGGGTCCAGACGCTTAAGCCTCTGGGCGCCAGGCGTTGAGTTCCCAGGGGGTCCAGACGCTTAATCCCCTTGGCGCCGCCAAAGGGGGGGGCTGTGTGTGCTCTGTGGGATATCTGGGGGCGCACACGGCCCCACCCCTCGTTGTACCAGGCATAAAAGGAGAGCTCCCTGGACGATCGGGGCCCAGTTGTAACTCAAGACCCAAGACCCACGACCAGCCATCTGAAGACCCTGGGATGCTGTGAGAGCCAGCGCTGGGACTCTGGAACTCCCGACTCTACGACCTTGTGAGGGCGAGTTCCGGAGCGTAGCCAGAGTAGAGTATCTAGGCTGTGTAGCTAGGCTGTGTAGCTAGGCTGTGTACCTAGGCTGTAACAGAGTATCAGGACTGTTGGACTGTTGGAGTGTTGTATTGTAATAAAGAAGTTACCTCTACAAGTGTCTCCGGAACCTGTTACATTTGTGTGCTACCCCACCGCTGTCTCACGAATGGAGAACATTATCTTATTGATTATTACACCTTTGGCGTGAGTACATGAGCAATGGGAAAAGGGATGGTTCATTAATATCTGCAAGATGTGTTGTGTTGCCTGCAACTCTTCTGCACAGCTGAAAAGAACATTTGGTCGCCCAAACGAAAATACAATTTGTCTCTTCCGATGAGTTATAACTTGGACGTAAATTATGGTGAATATACGGAAATGTAACTTTCCAGCAATACATATTGCAATACGAAACTCAACACGTTTTTTTTTTATTAAGCTATAGGACTGCATACAGATGAGTCTATTAACTTAATTTTCCACAAAATGTTACACGGAAGGTGGAAGCCCTCGAGAAAACCACACGGCCTGATTCAGCTGATGAAAGGAACGACGTCCCTCAAGCCCTGCCCATCGACCTCCCGTCCAGCGGCACACCTAATAACACCCCCCCCCCCCCCTTTTTTTTAACAAATCAGTTTTTTCTTTGCCCATTTTTAGTTGAGTAACACAATGACTATCGGTAGAGCAATTGTTTACTTTAATTGTTGGATATCCCTGTTGTAATCATATGCTTTAAAAGTACAGGAATAAATATAGTATAGTAAATAGTATTTTGGGTGTAACCATCAACCCTCCCGGCAATTAGATGAATTGCCGAGAATCAGATTTCCGAGTGGATGATACTATTATAATATAGTGGATACATCGTGAAACATTGTGAATTTAGCGGCCTCGAGTGGCTGATGGAGTCACATGAACAAATTACAGCTCGTACGAATCAAAAACATTCTCACATGCAAATTGATTTGCGTCCAGGATGGATCGTCAGCTTAGATAATCGATATCAATTGCTATCGATTAATATTTACATCTACTATATGCAGCACGCACTTAAGGTGTGGTTGCCAAACGTGTTTATGTTGAAGGTATATAGGGTAGAAATACCCCAACTTAAAATGTATTTCACTTTACAATATACAGTATTGCAACGTCTTATATTGGCGATTCAGTACTTTATGGGCGCACTGATTGACCACAGAATAAGTAGCACGTAAATATATATTTTTATATACTGTAATCTGATGTTATTCTCTTTTGAGTACAACACTTTGTGACACAATCTTTATATCAGACATGTTCTATCCACTGCTGAATGAAGACCTCCCATGCTGTCCCCGCAAACTCACTTTCCAGCAATTCTACAATCCAGCTCGAAATACATTTGTTTAAAAAAAAACTGTCCTAAATAATGTGCAGCCTATCGTCACACTCCAGTACGGTATGTCTTAATGTAGTATGCTATACTCGTCTTTAATATACGCCGACCATCCCAGTTTACGTGCCAACGCTTGGCACGTGGTTGGGACCTTTGGACCAACGTTCCGTGTGAACTGGGATTGAGAGGACGCACACGAATGTGATGGAGCGATGTAATCCAGCTCGTGGATTATTAACATCCCTTGATGATGGCGAGAGATGGCAGTGGCATATAGTGGGGGAGGCCTCATCGAGCAGTGGATAAACCATGGCAAACACGGTAGAACTTCCTCTTATTCACGGTCACGTGGGGAAATAAACTCACGCTCCCTAATTTAGTGAATTATCGAATAATAAATAAGAACAGGGAGCGGATAAGCATTCTTTACTAGCTCCCACGGATAGTGGCGGGCAATAAGGTGGATAATATTTCATTTCACTACACCTATTGTAAAGGGGCGTTGGGAACGCCCGGTTGTCAGCTCATAATTGTACATTGCACCGCCAATAAGTGGCTGAAAGCTGAATATTTCTATTGGGTTTTTTGGAAAATGCGTATGTTTGTACTATATTACAAACAAAATTCATGGCTTGTTCCAATGTCCAATGGTACAACGAGTACAGTGCAGTAGCACTTGCCTTCTTGCCAATACTCTGATGATTGTTGGCCAGGCCAAGGGCGAATTGGAACCCAAAAAGCTTTAGCAGCGTCGTCTGTGCTGGGAGCATGGATTGGGGGTAGGGGATATGTTGTGGCTGCTCGCCCTCTGATCATTTCACGATGAGTGGGGACCTATCTGAACGAAACCAGTGCGGGTCGTCGGGAAGTGTTACAGTGTTATATTAAGACAGAAGCCATACTTCACCACACTGGTGTGTGTCAGCGTTGGCCGCCTGTTATGTCACTGAATTCGTTTATGAGACCCACGATACTTCAGCCACGCCAGTCAAGTCAGCACTGCATTTGGTGAGGCCATACTTCACCGCACTGGTCGTTGGTTTGTTGTTGATCAGGTCAGTGCGGGTCTTTTGGAGGCGTTACATCGCAGTAACTGTATTAGATCTCAAGGCCATACTTCACCACGTCAGTCGAGTCATTTCGGGTTGGGTCGAATGAAGTACAGTATAAGAATGTTGGCATAGCCTGCAATGAAGCGTATTACGTTTTGTTTTTTAAACAGAGAATCGACACAATTGTGTCTGGCTTGCTTATTTGGGTGGCTTTAGCCCCCCATGCCTGTTGATGGACAATACAATGTGGGCAGTTTTCGTTGTGTGTGTGGCGTTGCCTTGGTTATGTAACGTTACGTAACCCGCGTTGGGTTTTTTTTTGGTAATGCCTCGGCTGAGAACAAACAGCGTGTGTTCCCGATTAAGTTATTATTTCCACGGAAATGCGGCGATGTAAGCAACCTTATTCTTCGGATTGTAAGACGCACTTACACCCCCCCCCCCCCCCCCATTTTCCCCGTGTAGTATTTTAAAAGCCTTAAATGTTTTGTCGGTAGGGCGGGTGCGTCTTATGATCCAGGAAGTGTGTGTGTGTATATACAGTTTACTGTATGTCTTTGTGATCATAACTGTAATACGTTTATTTGATCCCGGGGTTACAAGGAAGTGTATGGGGTGGGGAGTCTTTACTTTCTGGAGCACGTCCTAATTTCCCGACCACGTCTTACTTTCCAGAGCTCTTCTGCATTTTCGGAGCGCGTCTTACTTTCCGGAGGGCGTTGCATTGGGGAGAATACGGTGGTAAGTGTGTGTGCAATCCAACATTGGGGTCCTACACACACAAAAAAAACAACTTTGAGCCTTCACACAAAAAACTCAATTGAATCCGCTTTGCCTAAAGCAAATGTATGCGCACTATTTATTTTCAGTTTTTAAGATCATTTTTGTATGCCTTAGCCACCCACGTGGAATTGTGAGCTGTGCGTTGAACAGTGCTGTATAGCATTCCCTCGTTAATTGCGAGGGATACATTCCGGAGGTGCTCGTGAGCAGCACATTTCTTTTAACTCATCACTTTATCTAATCACTTACTCGTATCACATTCTCTCTCTCATCACTTTTCTTCTCTCTCGATAGATGCAGTCGTGTAGAATTTTTGATGCAACAACGGATAGCAAGTTCGCGAATAACGCGGGAAAATAACAGTACTGTACAATGAACGTGCAATGTCGATTTATTTTTTCTATCACTCTTTAGAGGTCCGGACGCTTTGGCTCCGACAATTCTTGCATGTGCATGCCTTATTAGTCCTTGCACATATAGCAATGACCGCATCGGTCGGAATGCGGCCCCCATCTCGAAGTCCTATCTCGGGATCTAACCAGGGCTTGAGACTGGAATAGTGCCTTGGATTGATGGGCGACCACCAGGTGTAATAGGTGTGGTGCAGTACAGAAGGTTTCAATTATATTGAGCATCCCTCTTCTCCCTTAAAACACGCATTGTCACCAGCGTGGTGAAGTATAGCCATGGGGAGGCTGTCATCCAGCAATGAATCGACAAACTGGTTGTACATACATGCACATTGACTGCTTGTGTGTGAGTGTTCTGTGGGGAGTGGTAGTGTAGCAGGTTAGCGCGCTGCGCTACGAACCCGGTGACCCGAGTTCGATTCCCGCTCATGGCCACCACCGGTGACGATTATTTGAACCGGTCCTGGGCCTCCCCTAGGTCGACTCAAACGAGTAACTGGTGTGGTGTGTGAACATCGCCACTGGGGAGACAAAGGCGGCCGGGCATGGTGGATCCAAGTCCCGGGCGAAGACGGGTAGTAAAGCTAGTTCTGTAATAATTGAATGATACAATAAACCAATTTATGCTGAAATAAAACATTGCGAAGTAAACGTATTTCCAAACTTGCTCAAGTAGTTAATTAGCCAGTTGAGTACAAAACAATGGTTTGTGGTGCTTTTTATTTATCAACTTTAAATAATGAGTTTAAAGTTGATAAATGGCGATGTGAATATACGACGGGTAAATTATTTTAGGCAAACCGTGCTCGTTTTTCTGCATTGGTTCACCAACCAGTCGAGGCCAATGTGAATCTGTAAATGAAACGCATGCTCAGTTTATTGATGATATCTTTGACAGAGAACACAACATAGCAGAGGGGATTGGGTTCAATGTGGCCTGATTCCGAGGGTGCAGGCTACAGTGATGGAAAGGTGTGCAGGAGATTTATCAGGTCCGGGCAATTCCTCCTGCATAAAGTTTCAATGGATCCCCACAGAGGGCTGAATTTTATATTTAGACTTGTGCAACTTGTTTTTATTAGAATACATAATGTTTCAATCTGGTGCTTGTTTGGAGTGACTAATTAAACCCTTGGACTGGCTTTTTGAGAAAATAAAAAACTCCTGAAAAGTGTTATTTAAAAAATAAAATCAGATTATAAGACTGTTATATTGTTTTTCCAAAACCTACATTTGCTTTTACATGGCTAATTGCGGCATGTGAATTTGATGTTGCAAGTCAGATTTGTATCTTTTGCATTGGGAAATAACTACTGCTAGATATGAAAACCTGAATATGTATTGTGTGCAGATTGCGTGTGCCTCGTGAAACGCAACAAGAACCCCCAATATAAATACCCCCCTCACAAAGACAACATATGTACATGGTGAAGTGAAAAATATCCGATCGAACGCGCGCGACACGACAACAACAGTCAAAGGGGAATGCAAGAAAACAATTTGGGACGGGACCGTGTCATGAAAGGTAAGGACCCCCACGCATGAGGGAATAACGAGGCCCTCATGAGAACTGACGAGATTTAGCGCACGTGTGTTTTGCTGGGCCGTCGTAGGGGATGGGTGGCTTCTTCGGCGGCGCAGGTGGAACAGGAGAATCAACAACCGTGTCAGGTGGGTCAGGAGGCATCTCCGTGGAGACCCCTGCCGACTCGATGTCCACCGTGGCCTACACGGCCCCATTACTCCCGCGTCACCTGATTGTGCTGCAAGGCCGTGGACGTCTTGTGGTCTTGGCCCCGATGCCGGGAGGAGCGGTGTTGAGGCGCCCGGCAGTCGGTTGATACGTGGCCCCGTCGGCCGCAGTTGAAACATGACGTCGTTGCGGGGAGAGGGCCGTCCCCGCTGCTGGTCGTCGCGGCGCCCGGCGTGGTCGGACGATCGCCGGCCCGCTGGCCGGGTCGTTGCGAAGCGGTCGGGGGAGAGCCCGGCATCCATGCAGCAGGCTCCGATGTCGAAGCCGAGGCGGCGATGGTTGAGTCCCGGTGGAGCAGCAGATGAGCGTGGATGCTCCGAGCTGCCCGTAGCGAACACATTTTCGTCGTCCACCGCCTGGATGACGATGTGCAGCTCACGCGCCAACTTTAGCAGTTTTTGGAGGACGTCAGCATTGATGGCCTCGTCGTCCATCCGCGGGTAAGCCGCCCTTGCCATGGCGAGTAGAGCGGTGCGGAATGCAAGTGGCAATTCCTTGGAGTTGCGCCGTCTTTCGTAGAAATGGTACAGGACATCTGAAGGTGGTCTATAAATGTCGGACATCCGCCAGAGTGCCAACAGCAGCGTCGCCCTGTCCCGCTTGGGGATGGTGATAAGCGGCGAGAGTGTCGTCGTCCAAGGTGGCTTGGAGCGCTCGTAGCGCCTGCACGTCTGACCAGCCCACCATATCTTGATGGTTGAGGAAGCGACACTGGAACGCTGCCCAGTCGCCTCCTGTCGACGTGAATTCTCGTAGAATGGGTAGGCGTTGTTGGAAGAGTGGCCGGCGGTGCTGCGTAAAGTTGTTTGGATTCTATCCGAAAATCGGCGATTGCTTGACCGATAGCGTCTACTGTACCAGGTCGCCGCCGTCATGACGCGGCGTCTGATGAGTGGTTGGAGCTGGAAGCGTCGCCCGCCAATGACGCATTATGATTTGGACCCCAACGTTCCCGAGATGCATCTGGCTTCCGCTTCCGGCGGAAGCACGTGATCCCTCGGTGGGAATTTCAAAATGTTCGGCTTGTCCGATGGCGGGAACGTTCGTTGGCGGCTGGTCTTTTCCGCCCGCAGCTTCCAAGTTGATCTAGTAGAGAATGGAGGCTCAGCATGTAGAAGTTGGGCGAGACGGCAGTGTGCAGCTCGGATCCCGTCGCCTGTGGCAAGAGGAGCAGTCGGCTGCCGGGCTGGTGGTTGGGCGCCCGGCAGCCCGCCGGCATCTTCAGTGGAGTTTTCAGCCCCCGTAGGTAAATCTGAGTTATCTTCGTCCGGACTTCGCACGCCGGTTGTTCGTCTTGTTTCCATTTTTTTTCCTTCAACCACTTTTGACTCCAGTTGTAGTGTTCAAATATTTATGAATAAACTTCTTTATGAGGCACACTATATTTATTGTCTTTCTTTGCGACACGGTCCCTAACACACAAGGGGTATGACGGTTCCCTTACCCGATACCTAGGGAGGTATGGCCTCTGGACTCGGCGGGACCTATTCACTGGTGACCCGCTAGCCTAACGTCCTCCGACTAGGACCTAGGGGAGGCTGACTGACCCGACCACTCGGTCTGTGGGTCTAGACCACTGGTTACACTGAGCCCCAGCCCTTGGAAGGGCTGTAGAGCTTGGATCCAGGGTCCTGTCTCTCCAGGACGTATTCTCCCCCTGACCACTGGCCTCACTGAGCTCCAGCCCTTAGAAGGACTGTAGAGCTTGGGTCCAGGGTCCTATCTTCAGCCCGGGCTTCAGTCTTCGTGTGGAGAGAGAACTGAGCCAGAGCTCTCAGCGCTCTGGCTTTTATACTGGTTTGTGGCTGGCTCCGCCCAAGCCACGCCCCTTCTTGGAATTTTCTGGTTTACCCTGGGAGGTGACATCCCCTCACGATCCGTCGTTTGGATCTGCTTTCACCTCTATCTGACCCCGGGAATTTCCCTAGCAGGAATTGTCGTTTGGATCCGCTCTCACCTCTGTTTGACCCCCGGCATTTCCCCAGGGAGGTAACACTGCTGCACCCTGTTGACACCCAGTGGTACTGCAGGTTACTGAATGGTGAGTGGCGATCACCTCGACAGTATGTTCCATCAACTTGGAGGTGGAGGACATGATAACAAATTTGCCTGTAACTGCAGTCTTGTGGCTTCCTGGGATCGGAGCAACGATGACTTTTTGGCTTCCATTTTTTGGTATATTGCTTGTCCTGTGTATAACGATAAAGATATGTGTTAGCCATTGTTCCATATGTAATGTAGCACTCAGAGATGCCGTCTTGCTTAAGTTATTTATATATATTTATTATATATAACAGTCCACCCGACTCGATGGCATCAGGTGAACGTAGATTGACCATATACAACTGGGTGACTCTATGTAGCTGCTACACGACGTTCACTATATAGCTGACTGACTGACTATATAGGAGCCGTCGATGTAGTAGCCACGGCGAAGATACTGTATATAACTTTTTTGCTAGCCTTCCAAGACGATGAGGGCGATCCACCGTGATGACAGCGACGACAGTCCGGATCCCGAATCCCCACAGCAGCCCTGAGCCCCACTCCGCACTGCCTTTTATTTCCCCTTGGCTCTGCCACCCCCCTTTTCCAGAACTCTCTCCTTTGCCTCACTATAACACCCTGGGCGTTCCATCTCTATCCCCGCGTTGACTCCTCACTCAGTTACCTCACTTGACCCTGCCTGTCCTCATTGCAATTGTAGTGAGTCCAACTGAGTCGCAGACGTTCCTTTTAGAGGCAACACATTTATTTGTAAAACGTAACACAAGCAGTAACTTCCCCTTCACCAGATACAGCCTAGGGTGGTGACCACCCAGCTAACTACTCTATACAGAGGAGTTACTGCTATGAAGGGTCGGACCCTCACTCGGGTCTCTGACCACGTGGTTGCCTTGTAGGACGAAGAGCTTCAGCTTGAGACGTAGAGCTTCCCGCTTGTAGGTGTTGAGCTTCCCGCTTGTAGGCGTTGAGCTTCCAGCTTGTAGGTGTTGAGCTTCCAGCTTGTAGAATGCAGCGACCCCGGTCCCTCTCAGGGACCCGCCTTATATCCCCCTACGGTCGGGGCCACTCCGCCCTCGGCCCCGCCCGGCTTCTCGAGCATTCTCGTTCTCTCTCGATCCTTCTCAAGAGCTCTCCCTGGACACGTGACCACTCACTAGCCCCCCCACCTGGGGCCCCTTGTGTGGACTCTCCAGATCACGTGTCTACGGGGTCAACCAAAGTGCCATGGCCCAGGGCAACCCTGCCCCTGGGCTGACGCTCACCCACTCCCCCTCGTGGGAGCCCCCACCACACGCTGTGCATGGTGCCCGCAATATCCCAGTGCTTACCAAGCCCCACTAGGGCTGGTACTACACATAACCACCCACACGGTGCTGTCCACGATGTAGGAACATCGAACGGCACGGCTCTTCCGGGCCGGCACCATACAGTGACATCCCCGATGTCACTACACAATCAATATTTACGGCCACTAGGCCCCGTACTGTCCTTACACATATACTCCCAGGCCCTTTAGGGACTTAGGACACAGGCCATCATATCCGGGTGCTTTGTTTGTACCTTGTGACCCCTGAGGGCCACTTCCACTATCAGTGGTTAGATCTGTTGCTGACTGAAGGTGATGTTGATTTTTTTACGGTGAGCTTGTCGATTGGTGTCTTAAAACGTAACATTCATGTGGGAAATCACAGCAATTTCTGTGGTTTTTGGTGGTCTGGGCTATTGGTTTTGAGGTGTCTGTTCTGGAGGAGCTGTGCTCTAGGCCTTACGGCTGGAGTGAGTGAAGTCAACAAGTTTGCAGTGTCTTGTTATGTACTAATGTTGGATCTCCCCAGCCTGGCAGTTGAAAGAAATGGGGAAAGTTTCTCATCTCTTTGCCTCTGTCCACCCCAGTAGTATAAACGCTTACACCACAGTAAATTGGCAGGTCACGTGTGGTAGGTTACAGTGGGGGTATTCTTACCTGTTCCAAGACATGTGACCAGCATGGAACAGTAGTCCAAAAACTCTCCAGAGAGGCATCTATAGCATTCCCTCGTCCCAATCCATGCTTTTTGAGCACCAGAATATGTTTTTCCCAGTCCATAATTGTTTCAAACCATTTCATTGCTGTCTGACAGGGGGAGTGTACGTAGTGTTTTAGGGTTTTTCATGTGTTTCTTGATGTTGCAACAAGCATAAGTTAAGGGGTAAAGTCTATTGTGTTGGTGTTTGAGCACCACGTGTTTTTGTCACCATGATGACACTAGCAAATGTGCACGGATGGAGAATACCAGAGGTGGGACAAAGTCATTGTTATGCAAGTCCAAGTCGAGTCGCAAGTCATCAAATTCATGACTCGAGTCTGACTCGAGTCCAAGTCACATGACTCGAGTCCACATCTCATAGGTGGGACAAAGTCATTGTTATGCAAGTCCAAGTCGAGTCGCAAATCATCAAATTCATGACTCGAGTCTGACTCGAGTCCAAGTCACATGACTCGAGGCCACACCTCTGGAGAATACTACGAATAATTGTGGTGCACGTGTCAATGGCTTCGGATATTAAGCTGAGCAGCGATTCAAGTAAAATAACTGCAGACAATATGGCAGAGAACAGCTCTGGTCATCTTTTTAAGAATCATCACAGCTGTTCAATGCCATGGAACAATGGATAGCCAAAATAATTAGGCATCCTACTGAGGCAAACTGGCAAGCTGAGTTAGACCGAACATCACGAGGTTGATAGAGCCAGGTTTTAACAATGAATGTTCTGTAGCACGTAAGGTGTGACTGATGCTCTGTCCACACATACTTGTTGCTACTATTGCTCCTGCACCTTTTAAATGATCTGGGCAATTCCAGCCCCTTAATTCCCTAAATCTATTCGTTCCACTGACTTAACTAAACATTTTAAGCATTGGCTTTTAATTGATAGTGTGTTTTTCTATTATGACTGTCTATTACGGATTTAACTGAGGCGTCACAATTATATTTAAATGAACAATAGTTATACATCATATACTTATAAAACAAATACCTAAAAGCACTCTTTACTATTTGGAAAAATATCGAGTACTTTAGGTGTTCGGCTACATTGAAAGTTAATTTTAAAACGTCTTCGTATCTCTGTCCCCCTCTGTCTCTCCTTCTGTCTCTTGTCTCCCCTTTTCTCTCTCTGACCCGGTCTCTTTTCCAGGCTTCCTCTGTCTGTCTGACTATATGTTTGTCTCTGTGTCTCGTGCGTCGCTTGCTTTGTCTCCGTCATTTTTCGTCATTCATTTGTCTCTTCTTTCTTTGTCTCTCTGTCTGCCCCCTTGACTCTCCTGCCTCCACTGTGAGACGTGGTGGTCACATGACTAACAGTGGTCTGTAGTGCTTTTTTATTGTTACTATTTGGTCAAAATTGACACTATTTAAAAATAATTTGAAGAAAAAGTTAACATTTGATGCACCGCTAAATCCTAACGTACAATATTTGATGCATATTCAGTATCTGAGACTTATTGATCAATATTAATTGAGAAATACATAAATTTTACACCTAATGTCCATATGAATAAAATGTAGTCCATAGGTTTGTTAAAAAAATGTTTTAATGCATATACTGGTCAGTTAAGAAAACTATTACATGAATACCACGATACAGAATATCTACATAGCGTTTATAGAGTATATTTACCTACAAAGCTATTCTGGATATTATATATCACAAGTAAAGTAAGAGTCCAGAATTGTTGACGCTGATAAATTGTGGGGAAAAAAATCAGGCGTGTGATTAATTTAATAATACCAGTTTTATTGAGAGCACTTTATGCTGATTGCTAGCATGCTTGTGTGCTCCGTAACTGGGCAACCTCAAGTTATGGACTTTGTTAAGATTATAGAGAGAGATGTGCTTTGCTACTGTCCCAGTTGCTAATTTTGTGTGCGTACAGTCGCCATGTCCAGCCATCGTAGCCAGCCATTTAAATCGTTCAGTTTGGGATTATACAACCCCAGCAGTGCTAACGCGTAACATTTTTTTCCGTCAAAATGGTTGTGTTCATTGGCACGGCTGTCGGAGTTACCCTACCAGCACTATATTTTCAGAAAAAAATTGAGCGTGACATTCTTAAAGCAATCACGGAATAACTTGAAATAATTATATGTAATGTTTGTTTTGCACTGTGTCATGACATAACCTTTAAAATGTTACCAAATGTAGAAACGAACATTTGTGGGGATTTTCTCTCCACACCACCCCCCTACATATGTCACAAAATTATACTGGGGAATGGTAGCTCAAATCACAACACATAGAAAGTTGCAACATAAGCTTTTCTCTTTCTACTTATGTTTAGAGTCTTTATTTATTTAATCAGGAACCCATATCCGAAGTTTAGTTGAATTTTTCCAGATTTCAAACAAATTCCTTTCAGGGTTTTTTTTTTGGAACACGTTTTGGATAGTTGCGGCCTGGATTTTGAATTGTATTGAAAGCACAATTCTAGCCACATCTTGTTTACAAAACCCAACAAGAGAGTTCACTCGGTTCATGCCTGGAATTGTTTTTAATGAACGTTTTATTTGTGTTGTGATGACATGCTGTCTCTTTAAACGGTTTTGGTAATTTCTGTATAAAATTTTTTCCATTTATTAAGGACACTGTGACAACTTGGAATAACTGCATCATACAGACGTGTACAGCCTTTTGGCGTCCTCTGGTCTAACACCTTCTGAGACTAGGCTCCGAAGAAAGCTGTCTCTGGTATGGACCAATCCGTTTCAAAGACAATGCATATATTATCAGTGTTTTTGGTTTGCATTCTGACCACAAGTATTGTGGTTAATGCAGACATGATTCCTTGTAAAAGGTTTCAGTTTGGTGTTTTAACATCTTCACACCGGTTTTGTTGCCAACAAAATGGGAAAACCTATTCTCACATTTGAACTAACCAGATTTTATGACCAAATAGTCATTTTGATAATCAATGTCAATGAACCTCGGGAAATTATTGACGAACTTACCAAAGAAGGCTGTAATTTTGCTGAATAGATAATAATTACTGGAATGTCACAAATAATAAGACCAATCTAGGGTATTTATTTAAGGCAAACTAGGATTGAAATGATGGACCAGAGGCAAGTAAGAGATAGTTTGAAGTGCATTTAGAAAATAATAAATTTTATGATGAAACCCCCCAACATAGCAATGTCCTTAAATATCCAAAATTTCAATCGGTGCATAATCCCTGCTATGACATTTGGATCACGACATGGACACGAAGGAAATGGAACAAGAGCCGAAAAGTACCGAAATAAATAGATGCATGCTGGGAAATACAGAGAGGCAAAAATAGGAACAAGATTGATCAGACATGAAATGCAAATTATAGACGTCAAAAAGTAAGTGGGCCTCTGAGCAGGGTACATCAATCGAGGGGATCATGACTAATGGACAAGATTGGTGACACAGTGGCAGCCAAAGGAGAGAACACGCCCAAGAAAGTGACCACTCTGGTGTTAAAGTGATGAGATCACATCATGTGCAGTTGCCTGATGCATTTTGGCATTGTGATTGACATTGGGAGGCCTTCATCCAGCAGATCATGGTCGGCAATGATTATAATGATGGTGACATGCCTTGGTACATTAATGCTAACCGTTATAACTTTTTTTCCTAAATATGATCTCGGGTAAGGTTATTGTGAAAAAAAATGGGTTTCATTACATTTCTTCAATTTATTTGAAGAAACAAAAATGTTATGCACAAACAATGGGGAAAATAATGGTACTTATAAGAGAAAATGCGTGTAAAGATAAACATTTTTCGGAAAACAGACAATGGATCATTGATGATCATCTTCCCATAATGAATGGAGGCACAATACACAGTGTTGGGTGCAGGCGTGTTGGCGCATGTGAACTTGTGCGTGCGTATGCATGCTCATGTGTTTGTGTTGGAGAGAGCCGACCATTTCTGGTGCGCACGCGTAGGACTATAGGAAAGGTAGTCCGTAGCGCATAAGCGTGGCCAGAAAGTCAGGGACATACATTATATTGCTCATCTTTGTGAGAGGCAGTGCAGTCTTGACAGCAGTGGCAGAAAAGCAAGAAAATAAATAAGTAAGCGGGTTAGCCGGGGAAAAGAGTGAGCGTGTGCAAGGACGCGGGCATAAATCATTTGCCGAGATGAGTTATGGGAACAGCATGGCCCCGCTGGGTGGCAGCTCGCCAAGTCTCTGTGACGCCATGTGACCCTCCCGACTGTGGGTGTAGGCGGACCCAGGGCCCTGGTTGGTTGAGTGGGTGGTGCTTTGAGCCTACTTGGCTCTGACACTCCATGGCAGCGAGCATATCAGTGTTACAGCCTCTCCTCCTCTCCACCAGTGGGGAAAAGGGTCTTCGGTGTACAGTGCTTATTGGTGTCCTGCAAGAGGGAATGATATGTAGTTCATGTCAGATTTGGTGGGCGACAGCGCGATACGTGAAGAGTGTACTTTATAATCGCCAATTTATATTTTTTTCTAGTGTGCGCGAGTCTTTGGCACGGAAACGGTCCTCTGATGCCGTAAAAAGTTGCGGCACGCAAGCGAGGGTTGGTGTGGTGCCAGCGCTGGTTTTGCCTGTGTTGGGACTTGCCATGTCCGTCAGCAAGGAGTCTGCTGAATCGGCTCTGGAAATAAAATCGCAGGCAGACGATATTGTCGGCCGGGGCCTACCCTCTTCCTGCTATACACTGGCCGGCATGCCCTACTCGTCGTCATACATCATGGAGATCTACCGGAGCTGGGGCGAGCCACACCCTTCGCTGTTTGTTGGCGGGGTGGGCACCAGCAACAGTGTAGGCCGAAGTGGCATTAAAAGCCCGCTGTCTTCTCCCGATCAACCAGTCTGCCTCACTGGACCCCACGGGGGATTTGTGAATGGAGGTGGAGGCGGCGGTGATGGCAGCTTTGGTAGTTGCAGTACAAGCAGCAGTGGCCCAGGCAGTAACAACTGCAGCAGTGGTAACGGCATAGCAAGTAGAAGCAAGAGCGCTAGTGGGACTGGAGCTGGCATTCTGACTGGGATACAAGTGCTGGGGGGCACGCCGCCTCACTCGCTTCTATTCCTTGCCCATCCCCACAATCATCACCAGCAAGCGAACGGCCAGCGGCAGCAGCAGCAGCACGTGCCGCAGCCGATGATGTCGACGCAGCTGCCTCCCTTGCCGCCTCCCAGCGCTGCACAGTGGCTTCACCCGGGCTCTTCTCCCCACCCACCGGGCCAGGTTTTCTTCCGTGAGCCTGGCTGGCACTCTGGGTCTCCCAGTCCCAAACCTGCTGAGCACGTGTTCTCCATCCACAGGTCAGCCGAATGCTCGCCGCTCACGCCTGGATGTTGTTTTTCGCTTGTGTTTTGTGAGGCTTGTTGTGTTTGCGGCACTTGAGTCTCTCCGAATGCATCAGGTTCATTCGGTACATTTTGATGGGGTAAAAAATATAGCCTGTTAAAGGCAAAAAATCTGTGAATTTGATGGAGTTAAATTGAATAAAAATGAATGTGAATTAAGCTGTTTAACGCCAATTTGAGGTTGTTTTTATTACCTGTTTGCGTGAGCTCCTGTAAAATAGTCGTACAATGGACTTTTGTAGACATGTGTAGCAGCAACATGAACGAAAGGGACGTGCCAAAACGATATCTAATTTACAGTATGCTTAGTTGGGTGCAACATCTTTTTTTACATTAATCCTGGAAAAAAATATGAACTAACATTCTTGTTTAAATTAGTTAACATGCAGGTCGATTGAGCCGTGGCCATGGACTTTATAATGGATCGAGTTATGGATTTAATTTAGTTTGTCACCGTGTGCAGAAAGAAATTGGAGAGTTTTTGAGAACTGTGCTAATTAATATTGTGTGATACTGCAAGCCGGGCCTGGTTAATTTTGGGAAAGTGATTATACTGCAGTCAAATGCTCTACCACTTGGCTATACCCCTCAAAAATTGATGATACTGACTATGTATGCTGTATTTTCCCTGAGCAGTAGAACACTAGCTCACAATTACCTAGTGTTAATTTTTGTTCTTGTTTTTTATTGTGGAAAAGTGCTAAAAAAAAAGGAAAATTTGCACAAGCTCGCAAACCCGTAAATTTCGTCTTTTTTTACAATTAGAATGCGTTTAAATCAATCCAGGGTATTTGAGTTGCTAACTTTTCCAAAGTAATTTTGAAATTCAGGAATTACGAATTTTAAAACTACCGTGTTGCATTTATTGCATAAAAGCGACGGCTGGAGTTTTAAATTCCAAATATATTTGTTCAAATTCCACCAGCGTATGTAAAAGTAAATTTCGTAAACAATATGGATTTTTTTTCATGGCACCTACTCTTCTCAGCAAAACGGATATATATGGTTATGCTGTGTCGCAATTTGTTTTATATATTTTTTTGGTTAATTTGGAGTTTAATGAGATACCAAAAAAAAATCCACGATAGAATGAAAAATCTCGGCTTACGTTGAAAGATTGCGTTGAAAGATTCAATGTATGCTTTACACAGAGTGGCACGTACAATGTTTTGTAATTTAATTTTCCCCCTCACTGTTGAGTTATTTTTACATAGTGGGGCCTAAAGTACACGAATTATACTATGCTCTACTATTGTTAATAATAATATTTACAGGAACTCAAGCAGTCTTGTTCTCATTGTGTAAACGAGAACCTCTTTGCAATTGCTTCGTAAAACCGGGGGACTCAGTGCTGTTGTCTGGGTATTAGAACGCCATTGAAATTCAGTTAATATTTTACCAATGAAAACGGACATTGTGTGTATATATAAAAATAATTGACACATTAAAATAATGGATGTAGGAAATTTCAGTTAATTCTAAATAATTAAATGACAAAATGTTAATGATGGTATCGTTATAATTGTTATTGCTTTCGTTGTGCATAGCGAATAATAATAAAAAGCTAGGATGTTGCATAACAGTCGTAGGCCCACTTGGGACAGAATGGGTATAAAAAAAAGTGTTGGTAATAATAACCTAAGGTGTTCCGTAATGGCCGTGGTCATAAAAAACGCATTTCACAATGTTCATCTCTTTTTACGATGAGAAGCATGAGCGTATATTCACTCTGCACACATTTAGCTACGTAAGGTGATGTGTCTGCGAGTGCCTGTAAGTGTGTGTGTTGAGATGAGTGGGTTGCATGCGGTTAGTTTACTGCACTACAACAACAGGCATCCTGGGTTTCCATTCCTGGTGCTGCATACCGATTGCAATGTTTGTGTGTAAAAGAACACAGAGACATGGTGATAAGATAGAAAAATATATTCTCAACAAATGGAATTTATTTTGCTTTGCAGATTGTTTAAATGCATCATTTCACTATCGACGTTAATGCATATTTAAAATTGCTTGCATGTGTAACGCTGCCATTAAGAGCCATTACATCGTTTCAACTGTTACGTTACAATAATTGATTCCTGGCTGGTCTTTTTTATAAAAGCATAATTCGCAAGAGTCGCATTACCCAGGAACAGTGCAACTATAAAACGTTTTACTCACCGTGGAAATCTGTGTCCCAGAATGGTTTCGCACAAATGATTAAAACGGATGCTTTATGATGCCGTGTACTTGTTTTTCAGGGGGGGGGTAACTTTTCCACCACCTTGATAATTTCTGAACATTATGTGCACGATGTTTATCATTTTACTGTAGGGCCCTCACAACCTCACATCCGGACTGTGGTCAAGTTCCAGGATTTCTCTTAAAAAAAAATAGGGGTTGGCAGAGAAGATACAGAAATGCCCGGGTGTTATTTATATCGGTCCTCGCAAGGTCATTGGTATTATAAAAAGTAATACTCGTTGAACAGGAAAAAACCACTTCCAACCATATTGTGGCTGTAGAGGCGTAAGATTTCTTGCAAATGCATGGGCCACGTGCTCGGACTTTTGATTGGGCCCTTGTCACAGTGATCCTCAAAGTGAAATCCCAAATGTCCTGACCACTTCACTTAACCTTGCGCTTGATGCGAGCTATTGCATGCCATTACTCAGTCGGAGTGTACATAGCCAGCATTGCCCCCTACTGCAAACATCTGAGCAGGAGTCTTCTGAAAAAGAGCGATTAGACATCACTGAGGCATACCTGGGCAAATAAGCATCACGGTAATAATGGCGATGAGGCTGGAGCCCTATACTTTGTTTTCTGCCTAGAAAAATAACTGTTATCTCTTACCTCATTTAAAAGAATGTGGGATTTGTATCTGTTCTACAATTATTTATGTTTAGAAATTACAAAAAACATGAAAGCATAGCAGATACAGCTTAAAGTCACTGCATGCGCGTTTTCAAGCTGTGATTGAATAACTTGTGGAATCTTTTATCTTTCAAACACTATACATGAGAGAAGTAAACAAACCCATTTGCAGTTCCTTGTTTTGAGAGACTGCAAACAAATGCCACTATGTGCATGCTTGAAATTGAAGCGATACTGGTGATGCTCATAAAGACATTTATACGAGTTATTTTCATACGTCGATCTATGCTCTTTGAAAGCACGTTGTGTTTGATTCTCATTTTGCACTTACAAATATTGAGCGAACATTTTTTTAAAGCAGGAAACTTCTTTTTGGTCACAATCAGGAGAGTAAAATTTATCCCATTACTTGTAGTTACCCACACTTGCAGTGCCAGTAAATTTTGTGAAATTAACCGTTTGTATTTTTCTCCCCAACAATGGTGTTGATTTTTTCACCCATTTACAACTCTGGTAGAAAGGAGTGCACCACTGCATGCTGGAGAACGGTCCGTGGAAGCAGATAACACAGAAATGCTTCTGAAAGCTCTTCAAGTGACTACTTATACACAATAGGGGGCAGTAACCTTCCCACCGTCCCTGCTAGAGTCCTGTAACGTTTATCGCACAACAGGCAAACCGATATTTCAAAATCTCAGAACTGGAATTTAGCCAATCTGTGAATTTAACATGGTGTATTTTTTTTGCACAGTCATTGCTGGCTGGGCTGAAACCTTCATCAGTTCGCTGCACTTGAGCACCCCGTTTAATCTCAAGTGGCTACCCAGATTCAAACCTAGGTTCTCAGCAGTACCAGCTTGGCACTGACCTCTGAGCCACCCAGCCATCTCATTGTATATAAGTAGACAATGTCTCGCCACTTAAAAAAAAAAATTCACAACCCATCAGCCGCACGGCCTTCTGGGAGTGAATTTTAGTAGCATTGATTTCAAGACAAGAAAACTGGACCAGTTTCAACAATAATTGTCTCATCAGCAGTCATGCTCGCTTGAATTATTGGACAAAGCTGTTTGGAATCATCTTGGTCTCAGAGTAAATGTCTTAACAACTCTCTTTAGAGATGTTGTTTTTCATAATCACTTGCATCTGTAAGGAGTTAAATGTTAATTTCGTTGATGTGTTTCTATTCAACTCTTGCCAGTTGTGAGATTTTCCTCTCGTGTAATACATCATTAATTATCTTCCAATGTAGCCATGGTATATCATGCTTTCACATCAGCAGTTTGATGAAGACATTTAAAAAAATAGAATGTATAAACGTTCACTCAGCTTGCTCATTTATAGGTTTTATGCAGCTTTTGAATTTCCTGAAATTAAAATCTATTGTTTTCCAAATACGTGATCTTTAAATGCTTGTGATGGTAAAGCTTTAAATCAAAATTTATATTATTTAGCTTACCAAAATTGCCGTTTGAAAACGAAATCATCGCAGTCATATAACCCATCTGTCCAAGCCTGAATCAGACTATTTAATTCACATATTCTTAATCCAGAAATATTTTAACACTGTAATTGTCGTTATTTAATTGCTTTTGTATCTGTTTTTTTTCCAATTTCAACATGCTTGTGCAAGCCAGGTTAAGTTGTTTAACGCACTTGGAAAGTGACTTGGAAGAGAAAGGTTTAATAAGCATGAACTGTACAAAAGAATGAGTATAAAACAGACTGACGTGGAGGGACTTAATTTGGCCCCATTGTCACAGAAGCTGTTAGAAGGAATAGAAAAAAAGAATGTTTCGATGAATAAGCTGTGGACGTCGCTTATGTTGATGTCAATTAACACCAGCAGTTTCACTGACACTAGTCGTTTTACCAGACAGAGTGCTATTCAATTTCCCTGGCTCCCTGTGGCAGACCATCTGTGGAATTCCAGCATTCCTGAAGCCTCTAAACTCACCCGTTTGAGGATAACATTGTCACCTAATTTCCTACGGGCTCTCTCTCTCCTGTCTCGGGAATGCAATTTGGTAGGTAGCAAGTAATATCAATTCAATGAAAAGGTTTTTTTGGAAATGGAGGTAGTGTTTGAAAATAAATAAACCTGGATTTGGTAAAAAATATAAAAATTCACATTCGTCAGTTGGTTTGCTTGCAAGATGCTTCCGTCGTGGTATTTGAGACTGCATGTTTTTTTTTAACTAGACCTAATATAAAATAAAGCAAAACAGTAGTGTCCACATTGGACAAAGGAGATCCACACGAGCCACAACCCAACAAACCGTACAAATTATTCTTATAAATGAAAATGTAAATTATGCACTTATTGTTGATATTCGTCTCAGATGTGTTGTCATATATATGTACTGTATGTGCATTCAGACAGCGGTGTATAACAACAGTTCATTTTGAATGCTTGTACCTGTTTAACACGTGTAGAAATCGCATTTTTCCAATGCATCACTTCTTAAGCTAGCTTTTCTTTTTAATAAATATTAATTGAGTGAGTCCAATGCCTATGTTTGTAGAAAAATAACAACTGTTTATTAAGGAGTGTGGGGGGCGGTGGTGGTGGGGAGAAGCTCGCAGGAGCTTACATGCTTATATTCTGCTCTCTGTGCTCGGTAAACATAAACTGGTTGACTGCCTCATGGGCTTTTTTCTGGATTCTTTACGAAGCGACATATCCTTACAATACTGGCCAATTCCGTAGCTAATTAACCACAGACCTGTCTCCGTTGAGTGATGCTACCCATCACGTAGACAATAAAATGGAAGAAAAACCATACATATGAATGCATTTTTAAATGCTTTACAGTGTTTTTTTTACTCGGAAATATTCATCGTCTGGTTTTTAATCGCAACTCTTGGTTTTCTCGAGCGTAATTCCCTTATTACAACACAACTTTATACTAAACATATTTTTTAATATTGGGCCTTCATTACAAGAGTTGTCGTCACATGATACATACATTTGATACAGATAGACGGTCAGACAGCTAATGCATTAACACTTTAAACTTTAGTTGGAAAGCATTAAAAAGTGGGGGATCACTGCACTTTTTCATATGTCATTTTCAAGGCATCATCGCTCCTACATTGTCATTCTTTAATCTGCTACATATAATGGTCCTCGAGTTTTTTTTTCTCTATTATATATAAATAAAACTCCCTGCTGGCATGCCCCTGTTGAATTAAAATTTTAAGCGCAATAGAAATGTAGATTATATGTATGCGGTGTTCATCTGTTAAAAAACAACAGAAGTAGCTTTAAGGTTTTTTTTTTTAAGCACGTTTTCTAGAAAGAAAATTGCAAACTATACGTGAAATGTATTTTCGTTTGTCCGAGTAATTTGAATATTAAACGAGCATGTATTGTACAGTACGTGAGACAGACATCCCCATGGTGCCGTTTACAAAGCTCCGCTGTTTTTGTAAACACCGAGACTGCATGCATTGAATGCAAATAACCACTCCCGGGACTCATTGGTGCAGACATGCCAAGGGTTTGCCACAAAATGCTTTCATAGAAATTCCTAAGCACATCATGTTCAGAAGTGGCACGTGTATGCATGCACAGGGCCGGGATCTCATTAACCACGTCGCAGAAGTTATTAATTGCAACAAAAGAGGAGGTGAGGAGGAGAGGGCATAAAACTGCTATTTTGCTGCAGCAGCCGAGCACATTGTGTCTTTCATCTCACCAGGTCTTCACTGATTCACCCGAGCCTGTAGTTCATGTAAAAAAATTGGTCTCAAGCTGTCAGCTGTCACAGTTGTTATTAATTAAACTCGCCTCTTTGGTTCTGCGGAAGTTGTATACAGGAAGTCTGGCATTTCATATTGTTTACACATACGTGTAATAAAGCTATAGGGACTGTGAGTACAATGTCATGAGCAAAAAAAGTTTTAAGCCCTTCAAACATTATACGATTTGAGCTTAATCACTCCCACATATGTACTTTTTATTGTTTGTACATGTGGTCTGTTGCAAAAGAAGTCTGTGGGTTTGGCCAACGTAAAAGACCTTCACTAGTTGTTAAGGTCATGGTAGTTGTTTCCTGATCAGTTGAAGCGAGAGAGAGAGAGAGAGTCTGCTCACAACTTATTTCACTGGAGCTCATATTTTTTAAGATCAAAGAAGCCATTGCCTTTTGAATTAAATACATATGGTAGCGCACAGGATGAAACAAAAGATATAACAAGTACGAAAAGACTGTAATAGCACCAGGTGTGTCGTGAGTAATGGAACATACACCGGAAAGTGACATCTCGTGAAATTTCTCAAATTTTACATAAAAAAACCTCTGCCGCTCGTTGCCTTCCTGCACAAGTATGCACGGTATGCCAAGTAAAAAAAGGTCTCCATACGAACGTGTGGTGTCATTTCACGCTTCGGCTGGATTCACGTAGAGGAATCCTTATGATTTGGTTGCAAATCAGCTGTACCGCCAGGAATTGATGGTTGCACTGACCCATGCAAATTCGTTCAAAAAATAGTTATGGGTTTCAGCCATCGCTTCTCTGGAGCGCTCCATTGGTGGTACGACTGTGCTCATATGGAATCATATGGTAATTAATTGTTTGGCATCTGTCCTTCAAAGCCGCTGCTTTAAAGTTCACTCAACCAAAATAGCTCATGGGTTTTGCACATGAAGATATTATCTTGTGGTTTGTTCTTAACGGTCTGAAATTTTTGTTTAATTTTAAAATGTATTTTTCATTCAGATCCTGCCGTGGCGTATTGGACGTGCAATCCAGAGGCCGCTGGTTCAGTTCGTTCTCCCAGCACGGCAGTTGAGACAATGGGGCATTCCCTTGAATCCCCTCCTCCTATATCCACCCAGAGCAGTATATAAATGGGTACATTGCAGTTAGTCTTGTGGCAGGCCACACATGTTGGGGCAAAGTGTGGGTTAGGTAAAAATACTCTCGTACCGGAGGCCCTTCTGCCAAGCAAGCATTTGCAAAGCTGTACCTTTACCTTTCGTCGCGGATGTTAACTACCTCACTTGGTATACAGAAGATCGTGGGTTCAATTGCATGTTCCTCCATGTGGTCGTGTGAATTTTTTTCCGGGTAGTCTGGTTTTTCCCTCCGCATTTAGTAACTTGCATTTAGAGCATTTGGCTGCTATAAATGGTCCACGTGATGATAAGCCACTTCGTTGAGCTATCATTTGTGGCCAGGTGACTTCTGAAAAAGAGCTATATAGCTCAGTGGGCCTTACCTGGTAAGAAATATATATACGAGGTGTGTTCAGTGAAATTATTGTGTTAAGAATTTTGTTTTGCCAAAATCAATCCCTAAGATTATATATTTTTTTAATTAGGTGAATTTGGACCATAACGGTAGCACATGGTGGATTAATTTGTCGGACAATGCCAGAAAGCCCTTATCATGCACTTTACACAGATGGTGCAGAATTTATGAAGCATCTGTGGTAATTGAAGTGTAAACTATGTGCAAACTAACTCGGAGGCGATGGCAATACTGCTCAGCTGTTCACCCACTTCACACAATTATGCACCATTTCTGGGTAAATATTTCTGAGATCTAATCCAACCTTTAATTTCGCTTTTATCATTGTAATCAGCATCATTGGAATCCGCAGCAACCATGATCTATTACACTGGTCAACACACTTTTTCTGGCATAAGGTATTCCAACGGTTTTAAGGTAATTTTGGGGTGCTGATTGCAAATCTGGCATCAGTTTTTGTCTATCACATCAGGTTTTTGAGATATCAAATATTGCATTTTCAATAAAAACTGCAGAAGAAAAATATTAAATAAATGTGGATATCTACATAAAATGATATTATAAACACACTATCCTAAAAATACAGCACCATATTTTAACACTAAAGCAGTCACTGACTCGCAACAACTTTCAATCATAAGTGACAGTTAATTTCGGGTAAAATCAATGAAAATGGGGTATGCCGATAGCATAAAAATTAGATGTGATAGAGCAAATCTGAGATCAGATTTGGAATCAGCACCCTGAAATTAGTCTAAAACAGCTGCAAAGGTCCAGGCCAGAATTTTTTTTTGTTGACCAGTGTTATAGGTGGCAGCCAGTGTTGGATAAAGGCCTCGCCAAATCGTTTCCATCTCTCACAGTACCACGATGCAACAATCCACAGTTCACCTCCACAGTCAAGATAGAGCGTCGTGATTCTCGTCTTTGGAAACATCTTCCAATGTCGCTGTGAATGACTTTGATGAAAGTGTGTCTTCTTTTCTGACACCAATTTGTAATATTTCTACTTTCTTCTTGCAGGTCTTGGTTCGTGAGAGTTTGGATGACTGTATCAATTTACATTGAGTCAAATGCGTCTGTTATAGTCAGTCAGCCAGATACATACTCAGCAGATAGCTATAGCAAAGAACATCATAGAGCCCAGAAATTCGACCATCTCTCAGATGAAGAAGAGTATGTTCCCAATGGCACATTTGTCGAAGTAAACTGTGCCCTCCAAATTACGAAAATTTGCAAAAACTTTTGGACTAGATGGTATTCACTGTGTACATCATAAAAGCAACAGGATCAGTTTATTGGGTCAAAATTAGCAACTTGTATACACAGAAATGAAATACCTCAATCATGATTTTCTTTTTATTACAGACCCTATGAGCCTGTTATCGCACACGTATAAAATGTTTGCAAATATTATTGTGAACAGAATACTGAAAAATTTAGAGGCAAACAAACCGTAAGAGCAAGCTGGGTTTCGGAAAGGTTTTTCTACCATCGACCAAATACATACTTTGAGAATAGGTTTTTCCCCTTTTATCTGGCAACAAAAAACACATTTTACAAGGAATCATGTCTGCATTAACCACAATAACCACAATACTTGTGGTCAGAATGCAAAAATAACCATAATTTGATAATATATGTGTAGTGGTGATACGCGCTGGGGTAGCGATCAGGTGCCAGCGCGTTGTGATTGGTTGTGTGAGTGGTGACGCGCGCTGACGGCGAGGGATCAGGGGTCAGCGCGGGATCGTGGGTTGTGTGGTGTTGATTGGCTGGGTGCCGGTGACGTGCTGGTGTGGGAGTGAGCGAGTGGCAGCGCGGCGTGATTGGGTGGTGAGTGAAAACACGCGTTGGGGAGAAAGGATCGTAGAGATAGCGCGTTGTGATTGGTTCACCAACAAGCGATGCTCGCATCGAGGTCCGCATCCGCTCCGTCTCCCGGGAGGAACGACTATATAAGGGGATGCGCACAGGCGCACAGGGAGAGTGTAACCAGCGAAGACAGAAGACGGGAAGAAGAGCCAGGGCCCTGCGGTACATAGTCCCGCTGTCCTGAGAGGACCGGGACTCTGTGTAACCCAGAGGCGGGGGTAGTGTGAGCATGCAGTGTCAGCATGCCGAGTGTGTAGCCGGGGCCTAGAGTCTACACGAGACGAGTGGTATAGGTGTAGCCAGAGGCGTAGGGTCTACACGAGACGAGTCTACACAAGAGGAATCTACCCGAGACAAGTGATATGTGTGTAGCCGGAGGCATAGGGTCTACACGAGAAGAGTCTACACGAGACGAGTGATGTGTGTGTAGCCAGAGGCATAGGGTCTACACGAGAAGAGTCTACACGAGACGAGTGATGTGTGTGTAGCCAGAGGCATAAGGTCTACACGAGAAGAGTCTACACGAGACGAGTGATGTGTGTGTAGCCAGAGGCATAGGGTTTACACGAGGCGAGTCTACACGAGACGAGTGAGGTGTGTGTAGCTAGAGGCTTGGAGTCTACACGAGTTCAGTACGGTGTGTTATAAGAAGAGAAGAGGTTACGAGTTGTACCGGTGTCTGGTGACCGTACGCGGAAGAATAGAGACTACACGTTGTATCGAGATAAGTGAAGATTTAATAAAAGAAGTGTGTTACCCGTCAAGGAGTTTCCTGCCGTCATTTCCAATACTTCAACTGGCGTCAGAAGTGAAACTGTCTTCCAAGCATGGATACGAGGAAGACCGTTCGGACCCACGGGAGTGACCGCGAGGACAACCTTGACGACCCGGGCCAGCTGCCGTCGGGGGGTGAGGACGAAGAATGGCCCACGCTGCAGGATCCGCCGGCGGCGCCGGAGGAGCGGCGGGGGACCGAGGCCGTGCTCCGGGAGGCGCACTCTCGTCTAGCGGAGCTGCTGCTCGCCGCCGCGTCCATCCTGGCGGAGATCAGCTCGTCGGCTGGAGCGGAGACGGCAGCGGACATTCTACAGGGTCGCCCTGCCGATTCCCGCCAAAATGACTTGGCGATTCCCGCCATTTCATCGGCGGCGACTTTTGGCGGGAACGGCGACCGCCACGTGGGTGCGGGTCTCCAAGCGCGCCATCTTACGTCATCGACGCGCGCTGCGGACCGCCATCAGGCGTCCGCCATTGGAGCCGCCATCTTACACACCGACGGCGCGGCGGGAAGGAACCACGACGCGGAGGACGACTTCATTTTTCAACAGCGCCTCCCCGCATTGTCAGCCTTCAAGGCGGAAGGCGGGGACTGGGGCCAGTTTCAGCGCAGATTTTTGGCGCATCAGGAGATGTCGGCCTGGTCCGATGCTACGGCGCTGCGGGCATTGCCTGCCATGTTGGACGACAACGCGCTCGCGGCCTTCATGTCAGCTCGGAGGTCGGACCGATCCACACTTAAGGCAGCGCTGGGTCTCATGGCCAGGGTCTACGGACCTCCCTCGGCGTGCCGCCATCATTTTTATGCGAGGCGGAAGGCGGACACGGAGACCGCGCTCGCCTATCGCACGGCGTTGCTGGCTCTCGCCGATGCTGCATTCCCTCGGATGGACGAGGAGGGCCAGGATGCGATGGTTTTGGAGCAGCTGCTTAAGTTGGCGCAGGACCTGGGGGTCCCCATCAACACGGCCGACGAGATCGACATTTCTTCCTTACGGTCGCTACGAGTATACAAGCGCACGAGGCCCTTCAACGCAAACAAGGGGTCGTCTGCAACGCTGCTGTGGCTTCAACTCCGGGTTCGGTGATCACCGAGCTACAGGTCGTCAGTCCGCGAGAGGAGGCGTTCACCGCGGGACGACCGGGGGACTGGAGGTCGGGGGGTCGGTCGCCTCTGCGATCGACCCGCAAGCTGGAGCAACCGAGATCACCGACGACCCTCATCACGTGCTACAACTGCGGCCTCCGGGGCCACGTGGCGTCCGGTTGCCGCGCGCCCCGTCAGCGCGCCATGGGATCTCGGCTGGACGACGACCAAGGCCCCAAGGCATCCCTACAAACCCCGGCAAGTCGCGGCACCTCACATGCTCGGCCCACACACTCGACACGCATGGGCCGTCGCGGAGCGACGGAAGAGGGCCGGTTAGGGTTCGGGGATTCGGTACGGCGAGGGGGTTTCGGCCGGGACCGGAGAGACATTGAGTGGTCGGAGTTGGGACATAGAATTGTGGCTGCTTCAGCGGGTTCATCCGTCGTTGCGGGTTCTATTGATGGGGTAGAGGTCAGGGTATTGGTGGACACGGGGGCGTCGGCAACGATTATATCTGACCTCATTTATAACATTCTCCCCGTCCAGTGCCGTCCACTGCTCCCAGTGGATGTGCCGTTTTTCGCCGCAAATGGGGGATCGTTGGGCATTATCGGTCAGATTAGGGCGTCCATTTGCATTGGAGATATCAAATTGTCGGGACCCGTCTTTGTTTCGTCTTCTTTGGCGGTTCCTTGTCTATTGGGCACTGATTTTTTGGCTAAGATGCCCATTAAAATTCTAATCGATCAGCGTTGCATTGAACTACCTTCGGGTCGCCGCATTTCATTTTTGACGAGCCCTACTGAGATTCGGACGGCGTGCGCCACGATACAAGCATTGGCGACGCAGACCGTGCACGTGCCCCCGGGTTCACAGATGTTAATTCCCCTCCGGTTAAGGAAACCATGGGTAGAGGGGACTTCGGAACAAGGCGTGCTTTTGGGTCCTTCTAACAGGGCTGTAGGAGGGGTCGATCTGTCGGTGGCTCACACTTTGGTTCGGGCGGACAAGGATCCGTTTGTGATGGTTTTAAACGCTGGATCGCGGCCAGCCGTCATTCAGCAGGGTACCGTGCTGGCTCACGCAGCGCGGGTTCCTGCGGAGGAGCGGCTGGTTGCGCATGTTGATTCGAGCCCCACGCAGAATATTGAACCGAAAGAGGACCTTGAATGGGTCCATTCGCTGTGCGCGGGCGCGGACGATTTGTCAGGGGTGCAGTTGGGTGCGCTGCGCGAGTTACTAATGGAATTTTCTGATGTGTTCAGCAAGCATAAATATGACATTGGGTGTACGGATTTGTTACGCCACCACATTGACACGGGCGATGCGGCACCGGTCAGGTTAAATCCCTTCCGGCTGAGTCCTGCCGAAAAGGAACATGTTCAGTCGGCCGTTAACGATATGCTTGAAGCCGACATTATTTCGCCTTCCTCCAGTCCGTGGGGAGCACCTATTGTGCTGGTTAAGAAGCAAGACGGCTCCTTGCGATTTTGCGTAGATTTCCGTCGCCTGAATAAGATCTCTGTGGCTGACGCGTATCCGCTCCCCAGGATGGATGAGTCCCTCGATGCATTGTCTGGTGCACGATATTTTTCGACTCTTGATTTGTTATCGGGATTCTGGCAGTTGCCGCTCGACGAAGAGTCTAAACCTAAGACAGCATTTCGGACTCCAGGGGGCCTGTTCCAGTTTAACCGGTTGCCCATGGGACTTCACTCCTCTCCAGCGACGTTTCAGCGCCTTATGGAGTTGGTTTTGTCAGGCTTGCAATGGGAGAGACGTGCTTGATTTACCTTGACGATGTCATTGTTTTCTGTAAAACATTCGAGGAACACCTCCAGCGATTGAGAGGGGTGTTCTTGCGAATGCGATCGGCTAAATTGAAATTTAAACCGGCCAAATGCCACCTTTTTCGTAAGTCCGTTAGATATTTGGGTCACATTGTCGACTCTTCGGGGATCTCTACCGATCCCGCGAAGACGGACTGTGTCGGTTCATGGCCGACGCCCACGTCGGTTGCAGACGTGCGCAGTTTCATTGGGTTTGCTTCGTATTATCGCCGATTCGTTGAGCACTTCGCCACTATTGCAAAACCCTTGCACGCTCTCACGGCAAAGGGTGTGAAGTTCAAATGGGGACCGGAAGAGGAGGCCGCATTCTGCGCCCTTCGGAACGCCTTGGTGGGCGCCCCACCCTTGCGTTATCCGGATTTTGCGAGTCCCTTCTTGCTAGACACGGATGCTAGCAACACGGGCATTGGGGCGGTACTGTCCCAGGTCGTTGGGGGAGTCGAAAGGGTTGTCGCTTATGGTAGCAGGGTGTTGTCTCCGGCTGAGCAGCGCTACTGCGTCACCCGTCGTGAACTGCTCGCCATTGTTTTTTTTGTACAACAGTTCAGACCGTATCTCTATGGGCGTCACTTTATGGTCCGGACGGACCACGCGGCGCTACAGTATTCATTGAGGGTCGCCCAACCCTCGGGCCAATTGTCGCGGTGGTTGGAAGTCCTCCAAGACTATCAGTTCACGACCACATACCGAAAGGGGTTGCGACACACAAATGCCGATGCCCTGTCGCGATTGTTGCCGTGTCAGAAATGTGCGTGTCTATCGGGATCGGCGCGCTGTAAACCGCCGGTTGTGGAAGATAAGGGGACATTGGCTGCGACTGCGGGCGCGCCAATCGGGGAGGTCCCCGCTACTTGTCAGGATCGGGACTCGCTGCTCTCATTGTCGCTGGGCGAGTGGGGCCGCCTCCAAATGGCGGATAGCTCCCTGCTAGCATTGCGCCGCAGGGTGGGTGGTCCTAAAGAGGACCAGGAGCGAACTGGCTCCTATGTACTTAAACAGGGCATGTTGATGAGATGGGACAGTTTGTCCCGGCGGCACGCGCTGGTGGTGCCTTCGGCTGTAAGGGGGAAAATTGTTTTGGCCGCACACGAACGCCTCTTGCATTTGGGAGAAAACAAAACTCTTGCCCTGCTTCAGCGTGACTATTATTGGCCGGGAATGGGGAGTGACGTGGTAAATATTCTGAAGGGGTGCGTTGAGTGCGCCAGACGGAAACCACCACCCGTGCTAGCTAATCCACCGCTGCAATCGATTCAGGTCTCGCGCACTAACGAGCTCGTTGCACTCGATATTTTGGGGCCTTTTCCAGTCACACCTAGAGGGAATAGATACCTGTTGGTGGGGGTCGAATATTTCACCCGGTGGCCTATGGCGTGGCCTCTCGCCAACCAGTCGGCAGCGGCTGTGACGGACGCCTTTGTCCAGGGCTATGTCCTGGACAAGGGGGCTCCCGAACGCTTGCTGACCGACCAAGGTAAACATTTTTCGAGTAAATTGTTGCAAGAGGTGTGCGATTTATTGGGTACTAAAAAGGTGCGTACCTCCCCGTACCACCCGCAGACAGACGGGATGGTGGAAAGACTTCACAAGACTTTGACTTCTATGCTGTGCCAGCAGGTGTGTGAGGCACATGTAGATTGGGACCTGCAGGTCCCGGGGGTCCTTGCCGCGTACAGAATGGCCCCCCATGCAGCGACAGGGTTTTCCCCATTCTATTTGATGTACGGTCGGGAAGCCGACCCGCCCATGGAAACGCAGCTTGGCCTGTCCGCTCCACGAACCAATTCTAAATTGGCGGAACATATTAAATTCAATATTCACAAGCTAACAGAGGCAAGGGAGGCCGCACGGCTTAATTCGCGGGCTCGCCAAATTGCTAACGAACGGCTGCGGGCACGGAAGGTGTCCGTGCACGAATGGAAACCGGGTGACAGGGCCTGGCTGCATTGCCCTCAGGCGCCCTTGGCTACGTCGCCTAAATTGTTGAGGCCATGGCGGGGGCCCGTGGAGATCATGCGCGTGGCACGGCCCCAGTGCGTTCAGATAAAATGGGGAAAACGACGGTGGTACGTCCACCCCTCCCGACTGAAACCGTTCTCGCCTCCATATGGCCTCCCATTGTGTCGTGAGGGCCGAGCATGTGACGTGACCGACGACCCAAAGGGGGAAATGTCTCTGCCTGATTCTCACATGTCTCCGCCTGATCTGCTTCCAGGTGTCTCGGAACTGACAGCTGCCGACCACCGGCGGCCGGATCTTCGCGGCGGGGCCGGGCCTTTCAGGCCCGTTCCATGCCGTCTAGAGCAGCCGGAGCCGCCTGACGGTCGTCAGTGTCCCGTCCCGTATGACGGACCAGCCAGACGGACTCGCGCCAGGTCGCGCTACTTTGTTTGACCTGCCACGTGAGGAGTCGAGGCAGTGGGAGCGCTTCGTCACTTCGTTAGTTGCAGAGACGCGGAGCACGTTCGTTTTCTAGAAATTGCTTTTATTATGTTGTTCGTCGGGCTGTATATAGTTTTTTTATATATATAAGGTGTTGTGTGTGGTATTGTTAACTTTTCTTGCGGTTATTGTCAAATTGTACATAGGTTGCTGTTGTGTTGTTGTGTTACGGGGCACACTGGGGGGGGGGGTTTTGTGTTAACGATGTGGGAGGTTGTTGGTTAGCAGCCGGGACGGCTGCAAGCTATGTGGGGGGGGGTGATGTAGTGGTGATACGCGCTGGGGTAGCGATCAGGTGCCAGCGCGTTGTGATTGGTTGTGTGAGTGGTGACGCGCGCTGACGGCGAGGGATCAGGGGTCAGCGCGGGATCGTGGGTTGTGTGGTGTTGATTGGCTGGGTGCCGGTGACGTGCTGGTGTGGGAGTGAGCGAGTGGCAGCGCGGCGTGATTGGGTGGTGAGTGAAAACACGCGTTGGGGAGAAAGGATCGTAGAGATAGCGCGTTGTGATTGGTTCACCAACAAGCGATGCTCGCATCGAGGTCCGCATCCGCTCCGTCTCCCGGGAGGAACGACTATATAAGGGGATGCGCACAGGCGCACAGGGAGAGTGTAACCAGCGAAGACAGAAGACGGGAAGAAGAGCCAGGGCCCTGCGGTACATAGTCCCGCTGTCCTGAGAGGACCGGGACTCTGTGTAACCCAGAGGCGGGGGTAGTGTGAGCATGCAGTGTCAGCATGCCGAGTGTGTAGCCGGGGCCTAGAGTCTACACGAGACGAGTGGTATAGGTGTAGCCAGAGGCGTAGGGTCTACACGAGACGAGTCTACACAAGAGGAATCTACCCGAGACAAGTGATATGTGTGTAGCCGGAGGCATAGGGTCTACACGAGACGAGTGATGTGTGTGTAGCCAGAGGCATAGGGTCTACACGAGAAGAGTCTACACGAGACAAGTGATGTGTGTGTAGCCAGAGGCATAGGGTCTACACGAGAAGAGTCTACACGAGACGAGTGATGTGTGTGTAGCCAGAGGCATAGGGTTTACACGAGGCGAGTCTACACGAGACGAGTGAGGTGTGTGTAGCTAGAGGCTTGGAGTCTACACGAGTTCAGTACGGTGTGTTATAAGAAGAGAAGAGGTTACGAGTTGTACCGGTGTCTGGTGACCGTACGCGGAAGAATAGAGACTACACGTTGTATCGAGATAAGTGAAGATTTAATAAAAGAAGTGTGTTACCCGTCAAGGAGTTTCCTGCCGTCATTTCCAATACTTCATATGCATTGTCTGAAACTGATTGGTCCACATCAGAGACAGCTTTCTTTTGAGCCTGGTACTGGCAAAGGAGGTCCCATGATGTAAATACATACTATCGATCATACTCTTGAAAAGACTGATGAATCACATACTATTATGCTTAGCAATGTTGGTAGGTGACCATAATGGGCCAAGCTTATATCCATTTTAACTACAGATTGACTGCCAAGTGTCTGCTTAATCACTACCACAACGTTATGGTGTTTTAAGTATTTCCAAGCAGGCTTAGTGGCTGATATTTTCTAACATTTCACAGATTCCTAAGCATAGTGAAAGGAAACAAGAACATTTATATTAAGTCGTGAATAATTGTAGATGATTTTCATATAATGGGCATAACAGTGGAAAGAAAGATAAGGTCATATAAAGTTATCTTCTGTTTTCAATGTTATACCCCCCCATCCCCACAACTGCATTCACTCACTAGATGCACTTTGAATTTAATAAACATATCCCAGCAGAAAATAAATATATTTCTTGATCTTCAAATCCAGGCAACCACAGCGACTTTGACTTCTTACTATGTAGGTTTTCCCAGGTATGCTGCTGTGCAGCTCTAAGATGTGTTTGTTTTTTGGTCGTACCACGTGTTGTTCTGCACGATGCCCAAAAAATGTTATTCCATGTGCTCGGTATCTTCTTGAAGAACTGGAGAAGCTTGTTGAACAACCTGAAAAGAAAACAACGGAGACCTTTCTGAATTTTTCATCATTTGACCGTGCACGCCGTCTCTTGAGGTTTCTGAACTGAAGTCTAGAAAGTGGTCACTCGGGGCTAGGTCTGGGCTGGACGATTGATGGTTTTTGTTCCTCGATGCCGTATTATCTTATCTTCCTGTCCACTGACACGTGCGAGCCAAGTGAGCATGGGGCCCTTGCTGTACGGGTGGGGTTATCCGCTGGCGGTTTGTGGAGCTAAGTCAAAACCAAACCGCGATACGTTGGCCTCTCAAGACGTACCTGAATATGGCTCGGGACCAATCAGAGCTAGGACAGGGCTGACGATGCATTTGTTACTGCAGCTTGAGGCAGTATATAACTTTCAACACAGCGTCACCGCGTCATCTCCTTGCTTCTCGACGTGTTCATTGCGTGTGAGGTCATTAGCCCGGCTGGGGTTCTGCAGTGGGAAAAAAACCCAGAAGGCTTCCTGAAATGCGCCAGGCTAGCTTGGCACGGCTTGGTCGAAGAGTGGCAAAGAGGTATCCTACAGCAGCCGGGACCTACTGGGACTTGTGACCCGTAACGTTTATCATGAATGTAAAATTTACACCACAAGGCAATGCTCTATGCCTGTTTCTCGTTCAAGGCATTCATGTTTTATTGTTGTGGTGTGGTCGCATACACTTGGTTCGTGCAGGTGTGATGAACAGACATGGCACAGCATGTCTATCTACCTATTTACCTGGCGCTCGTCCATGCTGGGGTATCACCAATTTGGAAGCCTTTCACGCCACTTCATTGGGTTGGGCTGATAATGGTCCACGGAGCCGAATGGTGATCATGACCAACACATTCGTATTTTATGAAATCGCGGCAGTAAAAATGTGTATTACAACGTAACAACCGTGGTGTAATGTGTGATTGCTGCTGAATTTTTATAACCAGAAGCATAGGGTATGACTACAAATGTGTAATTCTAAGGCCTATTACTTAGCGTTGCAATTAAATGATGGTGCCAGAGGTTTAAACAAAGCACTTCTGTCACATAGTTAAATTACAAAAGTTATTCTACCGTTCAAGCAACAGTAAAGTCTTTACGTTTGACAGCATCTGTTAAAACGTGTGCATATGATCTGGGCTATTTCCTGCCTTACACAGAACAGCTATTCTTTATAACCTGTAGCAAAATTAAAGTTAAAGGCGCAGTGCAGTACATGTTTACCACCTCGCCTGGTATACAGGAGGTCGTGGGTTCGATCGTCACCCTATATATATGGAGTTTGGATGTTCTCCCTGTGGTCGGCGGATTTTTCTCCGGGTTCTCCGGGTTTTCCCTCCACATTTAAAAACATGCGTTTAGAGTATTTGGCTGCTATAAATTTACACATGATACGCCACTTCGTTGTGCTATCATTTGTGACCAGATCGCTTCTGAAAAAGAGCTATATAGCTCAGTGGGCCTTACCTGGTAAAATAAAAAAAATAGTTTAGTTTTAATAGTTTTTAATTGCTCACGCCACTTCTGGTGGAAGGGCATCCATGAGTGAAAGCTCTCGAGAATACCTCTTGAGGATATTTGGCCTACTCTATCACACTAACTAGACATCTTGGCACAGGTGGGATCATCCACACTTTACACCACCATACTCGAGATGCCGGTGGACGATCTGCCGATCCACGGGGGAGTTTAAGTGCCACGCGCAAGGAAATTGAATCAAACTGGGGACCTCTTGATTGCAGGTCCAACGTGCTAATCAGTAGACCACGGCAGCGTCCCATGCACACTTCACAGCATGGAACGTAATTTTTCCTTTGGTATCCTTTAGCGAGGCTTTTAAAGATTTTATTATTTGTTTTTAGTTGATTTCAATAAAATGTAAAGGCATTTTTTTTGCGCGAGTTCCTGCATATGCCACATTTTGAATAGCCTTGTAAGTCTTACCATCCCCATGATTGCACAACTTCAGTTAATTGTATTCACGGTAAGTCTCCAGCCAGCAACCTTGGTCTGGCCTTCGCCTTTAGTAACGTACTTCCTTTGTGGAAAGTTTTCAAAGCTTCTATTTTTTTTCGTAGGAAAAATTATTCATAGGTTCCTCAGCACTGCCATTATAATAGTGTGCTTCGGAACGATGTGATGTGGAATTTAAGGTGGCAGAGTATAGTAATACGTAAAAAAAATAGGCCCAGGTTTTTGTATGCCTTTCATGCAAATGCTGCGACTCCTTAACATAATTTGCGAGAGCGCACCTTCGTGGCATAGCTGAGGCTTTGTGGTAATAACCTGCCCGGCAGTTTTCAGAGTCTTTTTGTTCATGGTCTGTGACACTTTACCTTGTTGCTTATTCCCCCCCCCCCCCCAAGCTGTGTGAAAGCAATCATAAATCAATGTTTTGATTTTGTTTGGTAATTTTTTAAGTTGCAAACATAATCTCTGTGCATTTATATTACCTTTTAAATGTGTTATAGCTCTCTCTCTCTCTTATATTTAATGCTCACATGTCCGTTGCATAGCACTCTCATTCCTTTGGATTGCACTCTCATAATCACGTCTTTTGAATTGCACTCTCATACTCACAGTCCCTTTGGATTATACCCGTTGGGTTGCACTTCCTCGTCGAAGAGGCCGCTCTTCTTCTCCTTCTTTTCTACAGTTACATGCTAATTTCTCACATTAACATCATGCTAATCTCTCACATTAACATAGCCACTTCCGTGCCCTCTAATTTCTCACGTTAACATCATGCTAATCTCTCACATTAACATAGCCACTTCCGTGCCCTCTAATTTCTCACATTAACATCATGCTAATCTCTCACATTAACATAGCCACTTCCGTGCCCTCTAATTTCTCACATTAACATCATGCTAATCTCTCACATTAACATAACCACTTCCGTGCCCTCTAATTTCTCACATTAACATCATGCTAATCCCTCACTTTAATATAGTCACTTTCGTGCCCTCATCGAGGAGGCCGCTCTCCTATCTTACAGTTACATGCTAATTTCTCACATTAACATCACTAGCCCTGGCCACTTCTTTATGACCCTTGAGCTACACCCATTTCAAACCTTTTAAAACAGTCTGCCTCAGCAGCAGACCACGCTTTCCCACCTGATGATGGACGCTTGTGTTGCGCCCGAAACGTCGTGATTTATTTTATACGTACGTGACTTTACCGAAAGAACCAAAGAGTAATAATAATAAATAAACAAATAATCCTTAACACTGTCAAAGCATATTTTAATGTTAACTTTTGCTACACTTTTGCCTGCCCATGTGGTCTTATTTGTTAATGCTGTTTTAAGTGTAAAATTATACACACACACACAGTCTATGATTGTTTAATCGTCAATCATTTTACATTCACTGTTGAACGAAGGCCTCATCAGACCTTTACCGTCCCACATGATCCTCCGATACTATTATCCACGTTCTGCGTACGGGCTCATCCCCATTGTGTGCCACCTTTTGTGGTGGTCATCCTCTTGATCGCGTTTCCACCTTGGGTTTGCCGTTCTATCAAAAGTCTCTTTCACCAGCTACCGTCGCTTCCAGCAGTGTCTCCTGCCCAATCAGCTTGCTTTTCCTCGCAGTAGTCATAATGTAATAGCTCTAATTGGCATTTATGTTCTGATCCATTGTTCCTCTTTCATCCTCTTAGTTTCATTTCCAACATTAATCTCCTCTTTGTGCTTCTGTTTGTATTCGTAAACTTTTTTTTTCATGACACTGATTGAATACTTTCTACTTTAGGCACATTGGTTTTGTTTTTCATTTTCAGAATAAATGTCTCAAATGCGCTCCACTCAAATGCACCCCGCATTTGAAAGAAGTTCTACATAAAGTGAGGGAAAAAAGTATTTGATCCCCTGCTGATTTTGTACATCTGCCCACTGACAAAGAAATGATCAGTCTATAATTTTAATGGTAGGTTTATTTGAACAGTGAGAGACGGAATAACAACAAAAAAAATCCAGAAAAACGCATGTCAAAAATGTTATAAATTGATTTGCATTTTAATCAGGGAAATAAGTATTTGACCCCTCTGCAAAACATGACTTAGTACTTGGTGGCAAAACCCTTGTTGGCAATCACAGAGGTCAGACGTTTCTTGTAGTTGGCCACCAGGTTTGCACACATCTCAGGAGGGATTTTGTCCCGTTCCTCTTTGCAGATCTTCTCCAAGTCATTACGGTTTCGAGGCTGACGTTTGCCTTCTCGAACCTTCAGCTCCCTCCACAGATTTTCTATGGGATTAAGGTCTGGAGACAGGCTAGGCCACTCCAGGACCTTAATGTGCTTCTTCTTGAGCCACTCCTTTGTTGCCTTGGCCGTGTGTTTTGGGTCATTGTCATGCTGGAATACCCATCCACGACTCATTTTCAATGCCCTGGCTGAGGGAAGGGGGTTCTCACCCAAGATTTGATGGTACATGGCCCCGTCCATCGTCCCTTTGATGCGGTGAAGTTGTCCTGTCCCCTTAGCAGAAAAACACCCCCAAAGCATAATGTTTCCACCTCCATGTTTGACGGTGGGGATGGTGTTCTTGGGGTCATAGGCAGCATTCCTCCTCCTCCAAACACGGCGAGTTGAGTTGATGCCAAAGAGCTCCATTTTGGTCTCATCTGACCACAACACTTTCACCCAGTTGTCCTCTGAATCATTCAGATGTTCAATGGCAAACTTCAGACGGGCATGTATATGTGCTTTCTTGAGCAGGGGGACCTTGCGGGCGCTGCAGGATTTCAGTCCTTCACGGCGTAGTGTTTTACCAACTGTTTTCTTTGTGACTATGGTCCCAGCTGCCTTGAGATTATTGACAAGATCCTCCTGTGTAGTTCTGGGCTGATTACTCACCTTTCTCATGATCATTGCAACTCGACGAGGTGAGATCTTGCATGGAGCCCCAGGCCGATGGAGATTGCCAGTTCTTTTGTGTTTCTTCCAATTGGGAATAATCGCACCAACTGTTGTCACCTTCTCACCAAGCTGCTTGGCGATGGTCTTGTAGCCCATTCCAGCCTTGTGTAGGTCTACAATCTTGTCCCTGACATCCTTGGAGAGCTCTTTGGTCTTGGCCATTGTGGAGAGTTTGGAATCTGATTGATTGCTTCCGTGAACATGTGTCTTTTATACAGGTAACAAGCTGAGATTAGGAGCACTCCCTTTAAGAGTGTGATCCTAATCTCAGCTCGTCACCTGTATAAAAGACACCTGGGAGCCAGAAATCTTTCTGATTGAGAGGGGGTCATATACTTATTTCCCTCATTAAAATGCAAATCAATTTATAACATTTTTGACATGCGTTTTTTCTGGATTTTGTTGTTGTTATTCTGTCCCTCACTGTTCAAATAACCCTACCATTAAAATTATAGAATGATCATTTCTTTGTCAGTGGGCAAACGTACAAAATCGGCAGGGGATCAAATACTTTTTTCCCTCACTGTACGAACGTAATGCACTTGCTCGCATCTTCATTTCATCATTTCGATCCCAGTCTAACTTCAGCAGTTGCCTTAGCTATACAAAGTCTGCTGTGTTTTCCAGTTGTCCCTCCAGCTGTTATTTCCTTTTATATTACATTATCTCACTTTTATTTAAAGCCCGCTTTGCAGTCTTATTTGTTAAGTTCTTCATTAGTTTCCTGGAGTTCGTTACCATTGCTTATAATGACTGCCATTATTTATCCAATTTTGTTTTTGGAAAAATATATTTGAGTGCCATTGAATAATCTTGGTGAGAGCATTTCTCCTTTCTTGACTTCTTTGCGGATTAGCATTTTGTTACCCTCTGTATGCATTGTCAAAGTCTTTAAAAAAACATAAGCAAAACCATTTGCATAAACGGAAGAGTTGCATGGTTACTGTATTGCATAGAGAAATAGTTTTCTATATTTAAGCATTATAACTATATGCTGATGGGGAAAAATATATATAATAAAGAAGATGGCCATGATTTAGAATGTAATTTCACACATGAGTAAAGTGTAAAATTAACAAAATTTCGCATTTTATTTTCCTACGTTATTTTTTGTGTTAATGCAAGTTGCACACATACTTTAAATTGGCGAATTCTCTTCGTAATTGTACATTCACCCAGCATGGTTTCCCAAATACATTTTTTTTGCTGGAAACTTCCAATCACCTTGCGAGGTATCGTATTTAAGTTTTTAAATTAATGTTGAATGCTGCTGGGGTTCAATCCGCAGACTCCTGGCACACGTGTAAGTTCTACACATTTTGCTTTGACATCGAAATTTAGTGAATCTGGCCATATTTCAGTCCCCTTCCTTTTGCTTAAAGTAAGGCCAAGAACCAGAAATGAAAGCAGAAGAATATGTAATGTCCTTCTTTTGAAGTATGTCAAAATACTTTTTTTCGTGTTAAAGCCAACTTGCCTCTAGGGACATTTTTATGCTCGGAATAGCTGAGTGTGTTGAGATATTAACATATTTAGTAACATTTTTCGATTTAAAGCTTTCGTGACTGCAGGGATTCATCTTCTTGGTTATTTCGGTAAAGTCACGTCGAAGGGAAATAATAAAATAAAATATAAATACAACATAATAAAATACAATTCTCACGACGTTTCGGCCACATCACAAGCAGCCGTCAGAAAATTAGGATGTAACTGCAAGTAACTGCTAATTTTCTGACTTTAACATCCTGCTAATTCTCTCACTTTAACACAGCTTATTCAATGCTAAATTCTTCTGTTGATATGTAAACTCCTTTGTCAAGGCGCTCTTCTCCTCCCACCCAGCTTAAAATACGCTACCAAGCTTAGCAGTGTTCATTGGAGCGCTGTCTTTCAGACAGCTCTGTCTTCACCTGAAGACGGCTGCTTGTGATGTGGCCGAAACGTCGTGAGAATTGTATTTTATTATGTTTTATTATTTTATTAGGTCCCTTCTACGTGACTTTACCGAAAGAACCAAGAAGATATTTAGTAACACTTTAATTTAGCGTCTTCATATAAGATTGGTCCAGTGAGCTGTGCACATCTTTTTTGTTCCTTTTATACTGAAGTTCCCGTACAATTCCAGTTGGATACATGCACACAGTGGGAACCTTTTCTTTGTGAAAAAAAAAAAACTTTGCTGTAGATTGAGAGCCCACGATAGCTCGCCGTTTCGAAGAGCAACTTGGGATCGCTTGTGTTCTATGAGGGTGGTACGTCAGGCGTAGCATCACTTCCTCACGGACGATGCGTTTGTCGCTCGTTTTCCACAAAGCTCGCTTTCGTTATAACGATGTTGAAAAACATTTTGGGGGATTATTTACAGGCTTTTACATTTCTTAAGGAAATAATTTGCCGCATTAGTAAAAGCCTTTACTGGAAAGGAGTTAGTCGTGTTGGTTGCTCGGAAAAGATACATTCGCCTCTGTCATGCGGTACTGATTATTTTACTAAAAAATATTTTCTGGGTCACTTGCAAGCGTTTTATTTTACAAGACTAGATAACAATTCATGGAATTGGTAATGTTACAGGTGTGCCCTGAATTCAAGGCCCAAAGTACTTGCAATAAAAGAGTGTTAAGCTCGTGTTATTTACGATACAAAGCGCACAGACCACGTAATGGAACATGTGAAATTATCATGACTCATCGTTAAGGTTTTCAGGCAGTGGAGTTTGTAGTTGAATAAGTTAAATAAATGCATATTGAGTGTGGTCCACATACAGGGGACATTTTGGGGGCTGGTTGTATGCAGTTGATGCCTAGTGAAGGAGGCTTCACTGGCATTGCCTAATTTTGTACCAATTGCCCACAATAACGTAGGATATATTGTTTTCTAAATACCGCTACGTAGGTTTTTGTGGTTGTGTTCTACGACTCTTCGGTGCGATTCGGGTTGTACCGCTTGCTGTTCAGCATGATGCCTGATCCTTTGCTGCATGTGCCGAGAGCTTTATTGGGGAACATTTCAGCAGTAATATTGTAAAATTAACGTATGTTTTATGTATGTTTAACTTCTTTCGCGCCGCACATAGCCAACCGTGCTAATCGGAAGTGCGCACATTAAATAACTTTATTGAAGATAGGATTCTTGTGAGCTGCACCAATGCACATTTATACACAATGAGGTCACGTACATCGTCCGGCGAGGAAAATACTATTCCTGAAGAAGCTCCCAGCAAGTGGAACAAAACAACACGATCGTAAAATGCTTCGGAGAGAGCAACCGCAGATGACGTATTTCATTGTGATGCAACTGTTGTTTGTAAATGGAGCTTTTTTTTTATCGCAGCCAGCGTGTTTATATTCAACAACACACCCGTCGCTGGTCAGCGCGCTGCGCCGGCAGCACCGCGTAGTGCCGAGCGCATTAATGAGCGCATAACCCACTGGTTTGGTTTATGCGCTTTGGCAGATCCAGCTCAGATCCAGAGGCGCCCGAGGCGGGCGGCGGTTCGTGCGCGGGAGGCAGGGGGCCCGGGGGGTGCGAGCCGGTGTCGGGTGGCTCCACGTGCAGCTCCCCGACGGCGGCCGTGAGCCCACGCTCGCTGCGCGAGACGCACTACTGCGCTGTGTGCAGCGACCTGGCGTCCGGATACCACTATGGCGTGTGGTCGTGCGAGGGCTGCAAGGCGTTCTTCAAGCGCAGCATACAAGGTGGACGCTTTGCGCGGCGTGGGAGAACGGGGGCCCCGGGCCTATCCCGAGCGACGCGCGCTGTCGTGTGTCGTCACGTGTGCGTTTCCGCGTTGTGTACGGTGGTGGTAATAAAGTTTGTGAAACGAGTCGAAAGTGGTCCCCTGCTCAAATGAGGAGTTGAGCCGAGCGGCGCTCATGTCCCGTTTGCAGCCCTGAGCCAATGGTGGATATACCACGTCCCTATAGCGTAGCGTGGGCAAGTATATCCCAAGTACCACTGCTGTTGAGGGGTCAACTGCAACCAGGATTTTCAAATCCACTCATTCGCTGCTGAGCCACCTGAGAATTTGGTGGTTCTGCATTTGGTCTTTCACAACGCAATCATGGAATATATGTTTCGCAGATGGGTATAATTTGCAAGTCGGGGTAATTTTACTAATCTAGAAATTGTGGACCGTAATGCCGACACATGGCCCACTATTTTTTTTGCAAGACTAGGCCATATGCGGGTCACTCCTCATGCTGTGGTCGCCAATTGAACTTGGGTCACTGGATTCATTCATTGCACTCTCAGATATGCTTCTGCGGCCGTCTGGAACGCTCTTGCTTCCGATATTAGGAAGCCACAGGAGCGATGCACTTTTCAATCTAAATTGAAAACTAATTTTTTTCGAACTGCTTTTGGTGTCCAGTTTTCCTTACCCCGCACTTCCAATTAGCACAGTCGGCTACGTGCGGCACGAAATAAGTTTAACATACATACTACATACATACAACTCTTGTCTCCACGTGCAATATTTTTGTTCCATATTGTTTTTTTTTAATGGCATACTTTGGATTTTTCTCCCATTGTTCCTTTTCCCAATTTTGGTATAACCGTGCTCAATTCAATCAACGCATACACACTTATACATGACGCCTTCAGTAGCAGAGTTTCTTGCTGGCCTCTTTGGGGCATTTTAGGCCTTGCTGAACAGCTGTGATGAATCAAATGTAGAAACCACGTGATCAAATATGGCAGTGCCCCTGCAGTATGCTAAACGATAAGAGTCGTGAGCGTTTATCTACTTTTGTCTTTTGAGGTGTAACGACAAGTGAATTTTAACTAAGAATGACGCTGCAATATGACAACTCCAAGAATCATGACGTTATTTACAATATTTCACGCGAGTATGAATGTCATACCAATTTTACGAGGTAATATTTACCAAATTTAGATTTTTATTTGGTTGTCTTTTTTCCCCAAATTATCCAGATCGTGCTATTTGGCATCGCGTAAATAATAAAGAATTCATTTGTAACCCTCGGAGGGCACTTTGGAGAACAGTGCACAGAAGGAGTTATCTCAGAACTACTACTTAAAACCCCTTCAAGTGAGCTCTTATCCACACTCGGGGCAGCACTTTCATAGTCAGCCATTGTAAGTGCAAAACCTAGATTTTAAAATGATTGTTTTTTGTGGAGTCATTGGTGATTGAGGTGAGACTTGTGAACGAACTACACTTGAGAACCCGCTTTAATCATGGGCGGCCATCTGAAAACCACCCTCATAAATTAATTTATTTCCCCCACTCCTGGCTGCCTCCTTTGCCCCGTGTGTGCGGTGCATGTGACAGGCAAGACAAACTACATCTGCCCAGCTACAAACCAGTGCACCATTGACAAGAACCGGCGGAAGAGCTGCCAGGCGTGTCGGCTCCGCAAGTGCCATGAGGTCGGGATGGTTCGAGATGGTACGCCAGCATTTGCAGGCTTCACTAACCCTTACCCACTTCTCCTGCCAGGATCACACTTCATCCACCACCACCTCTTAACTCGCCCCACTCACGGTGTCAAAAACTAAAAATGCAGGGATGCGGTTTTGCGTTATGTATTTTGTGCGTATCGTGTAACGGAAATTTCCCAGTGCTCTTTTTTTATTATCGACAGCTTGCCTCTGCCATCATGATGCGCTCGCGAGTCGCATATTTTCGAAAGCGAAAAGATTTGCAATTATGTAATAAGCAAGGATATACGTCCAGGCTACTTGATATCCGTGCAAACGATGGAAGCTCAACATGGGCAGATGACCAAAGACCCTGACATCGGAAAAAAGATGGGGAACAAATTATGCGTTATGTATTGTTTGTTCTATCTTTGAAGTTTAAGGTAATTTGACAGAACCAGATCACGGCTTGCCACCTCTGTGCAACTCGCGCCCACAGGAAGAACACAGCGGAACATTTGTTTCAGTGGAAGTGAAACAAGGTTATTCCATTGTCATTGTGGCCTCAATGAATGTTACATTCTAGATTTGAAGCTTTCGTGACTGCAAGGATTCATATTCTTAGGTTTTTTCGGTAAAGTCACGTAGGTAAAACATCAAAATTATTAAAATAAAATAAAAATCACGACGTTTCGGAGGCAACACAAGTCTCCGTCATCAGGTGGGACCGTCACAGCCAGATTAGCTTGTTATCTCGGCATGCCGAAACGTCGTGATTTTTATTTTATTTTATTTTTATTAATTTTGATGTTTTACCTACGTGACTTTACCGAAAAAACCTAAGAATATGAATGTTACATATTTCCGGATATTTTGTCCATGCACAAAGCTTTTGTAGGTACCTTTCAATATATATTTTAAATCCCATCATGTTTAGGAAAGTTTACTGGAGGCACAGGGGTCTTTTCAGGCTTTTTAAAATATTTATTAAGTTCCCAAAATATAATCCATTGTGGATAAAACGGTAAATGCACAAGATAATTTTAAAGATGCCATAGCTCGCGTATATGCTTGGTGGAAACGAATTATTTGTGTTCTCTTTGTGAAGACATCTTACGACCAACACGTTACTTGTTTCTTTATACCAAAGGACTTGACAAGCCTCGAGGCTTGCAAGGAAGTGTCACAAACCAGACACCATGTAACCGCGGCACAGTTGTCGGCAGTTATAGGCAGACTTGGACAGCATCTAGCTGCCGTGTAGGAATTTGGAACGGATCTGTTTCACGTGTAAATCAATGGACGTGGATGGAACGTAGTACAGGACGTATTTAGATATTACCAAAGAGGGATACACTGTGGAGAGGGCATTGGTCAGTGTCAGGATAAATGTCTCTAACTTGCCTTTTGCCCATCCAAGGACGGGTGTATTGCAGTAAATCTGAAACTTGCAAGCGAAAAGCAGACCGCGACGTGATATTCATTGCATTAATTCGAGTGCAATTTGTAAGAGCGCGGTGACACAGACCTATTTAATTTTAAGGTTATAATCTCGTGTTCATCATGACGTCCTTTTTACTTCGATGTCTCAATAGCGTTACGGAGATCGCGTGACTTGAGGGTTCTGCCTTTGTAGTGAGGGCTCTAAGTTGACGCCGAGGAGGGGGGTGGAGGCCACTAATTATTATGAATGGGGGGGGGGGGTGTCCATTTGGAGGATGTGACCTTATAATGATTATTAATGACGGGGGCTGTTCAATGTGGAGTGACGTCACCTGTTCATGATTATTAATGAGGAGGGCTGGTCGACGTGAAGTGACGTCACGAGCGTTGCATACAGACATTCTTAGCTCAATATAGTCGGTAATAATTATAGGGTGGTGTCCATTTGGAGGACGTCACCCGCTCATGAATATTAATGAGGGGCTGGTCGATGTGGAGTGATGTCACGAGCGTTAAGGACAGACATTCCTGGGTGATTATAGTAGGTAATTATTGACATGGCATTGTGTGGAAAAAATTTGTAAAAGCTTTGTAAAAATAACGACAAGATTGTAGAGTGAATAGCTTGCGAGCATGGATAACAAGAAAATGCAGCATGATTGTACATTCTCGTGTTTTTAGGATGCAAGTAATTACGTTCATCATCATCAGCCATGGTCTATCCACTGCTAAATGAAGGCATCCTTAAGCAGTTGTCAACAATCGCGGTCATGCAGTGCCACAATCCATGTAGCGACTGCCCACGAGCCAATGTCATCGCTCCATTTCTCCGTTGGTCATCCTCTTGGGCATGCTCCTGCCCTTTTTAGCTGCCACTATGTTAATCTCAACCACCGGTCATCACCACTTCTGATGATGTGTCCTGCCCAATCCCACTTATTTTTATGGACAGTCAACAAAACGGGTGTTGAGATGTTCAAACGCCAAATAGAAGCCTTATGCAAGACGACATCAAGTCTGCACTAAACACACATACTTTTGGTGAACATGCAAATAAAACATGCTCTGGTAATTTTTGCATTGTCTTTGAAACTGATTGGCCTACACCAGAAGACAGCCTTATTCATGGCCTAGTCTCATTAGTGTCAGACCAGGTAACAATGTCGAAAAGCAAACCGTACTAAGACAATGCACGTATCAGAGCATTTATAACTCGCGGTGATCAGCTATATCGTGGGATCTTTTTTTATTTATTCTGGCAAAAAAAAAGAGTCGTCATGTCCCTAACTTGTCTTTGTCCTCTGATCTGTTTTTTCCATTTCCTATCTCTCAATATAATTCTGAGCATGCATCTCCATGTTTCTTATTTTTATCTTTTTGTTCCATTTTCTTTGTCCACGTCCATGATTCTGATCCATATGTCATTGCAGATAATTTAGACTGATATATAACAAATTATATTCATTGGTTATAGCAATTGTGTGCAGCGCACAAAGGCATGTGCGCCAAGTTCGATAAACAATTGAAGGTCAGAGGCACACAAGTGGAAAACACGTCAGCGTGTGTACAGTAAAACCTTGGATTGCGAGCATAATTCGTTCCGGAAACGTGTTTGTAATCCAAAGCACTCGTATATCAAAGCACTCGTATATCAGTTGTGATCACATGACGCTCGGCAGACAAAGCGTATACACATACTTCTCGTATTGCAAGACCTCGCTCGTTTATCAAATGAATATTTAAAATTTTTGCTCGTCTTGCAAAACACTCGCAGACCAAGTTACTCGCAATCCACCTGGGCAGTTATTTAGGATGGATAAAAATTCTGAAATAAAGAGGAGGGATATTCGCAGGTTGGACTGATTTTGGAAAACTGCACCGATTTTACTTCATAAGAAACTAAAAAATAAATTTGGATATATTACCGACTGATTTAATATAATACTATATATGTGTGTGTCTTGTATATGTATGTTTGTCATTGCTTCGGAGTACAGACAATGTCCTTATATTTTCAAGCTGATGAGAACTCATTGGGGTTTAAGGTCTCTTTCAAAGTGGACCTGGGGTAGAAAAGTAAATTGCAGGTATATGACAATTGCACAAAGTATTTGATAAAAATGTATAAATTTGAGCAAAAACGATTACAGCAAACGAGGATCACAAGAAAATCAACAGTACGGAAAATACATTTGAAAAAAAAACTACAAAGAGCAAATAAACAACATTACGTGAAAAAAATCCAGCTAACCAAGTTAGGGGATATAATTATAATGAGATTTCAAAATTAAATGCACCAAAACGTCAGAAAAAAAATACAAGCTTGATTTTATTTTTAATTTAAAAGCTTCAATATTTAGCAGATGCAAATACCTGTCCAGATTTAAAATTAAATTTACTTGCTTTCAAAGGAATAATATCACTTCATGCCACATTTGCCTTGCCAGAGTTGATCTTTATTAATCAGCACTGCAAGCTCATTACAATGCAGGCCTCGCCAGACTCGATCGGCGCGTGCCTCGCACCCTCACGGGGACAGCGTCGATCCTCCGGCATTTCAGAGGAATGAGATTTGATTCGTTCTGCGAGGTACACACGGCAATTCCCCCCCCCCCCACCACATCATCCTCCTGCTTCTCCTCCTCCACACTGATATTGCATTGCCACGAGTCAGTCTCGCGCAATATCAGTAATCGTAGTCCAGTTTTGCGTGACACTGTCAACAGGGTAGTGACCAAAATGGGACCTTTTTTGCCAGTATCAAACTTTGAAAAAATAAGAATAGGTTTTACCCTTTCTGGCAATAAAACAGGAGGTATTAAGATGCTCAAACACCAAGTATAAACCTTTTGCAAGGAATCAAGTTTGCATTAACCACAAGTACTTTTTGGTGAACATGCAAATCAACATGCTCTGATAATATATGCATTGTATTTTGAAACTGATTGGCCTAAACCATAGACAGCCTTCTTTATGCCTAGTCTCACCAGTGTCAGATCAGAGAAGGTCCTAAAGAAGCCTGTCTCTGTTGTAGGCCAAACAATGCACATATTATCAGAGCATGTTTGTTTGCATGTTCACCACAAGTACGTGTGGTTAATGCAAACTTGATTCCTTGCAAAAGGTTTCTATTTAGTGTTTGAACATCTTAACACCTGTTTTATTGCCAGAAAGATCAAAACCTATTCATATTTTTGAATAAGGTAATGACCGTTCATCCCGAAGCGACAGTCGTCGATTTCTAGAAGGGGAGGGGGCTTCGTTAGATTCCAGTAGAACTCCTCTTGACGACGGTGATTGGTTCCACGAAACCGGTCGTAAAGTGATTTTGTCGTTAAGCGAGTATAGGAAATACATGTTAAAGGCTTTATTCGTTCCTGTAGGATCGAAAGTTACCCTTTTCACCCCGAAAAATTACTTCATATATTTAAACAATGGGTATCCACACATAAAGATACTAACAACGTTATAAACACATAATATTAAAAGAAACATGGTTAATCAATGCATTAATTAATATTTACTGTACTTACAACAGCCCATTGTTAATAGTGGAATGGTCGGAAAACGAACACATTGGGCTCTATGGAGGCACTATACTACTGTACACTACACTACTATACACTACACTACTCTACACTACTACACGCTACACTACACATTGGGCTCTATGGAGGCCCGTCGTTAAGTGATCAGTCGTTAACAGGGGTGGTCGTAAAGCATATCGATTAGTGGTAATCACATTTATCAGGTACAATAAAATGTATGTTCCAAGGTATATGTCTCACGCCTAGAGAAGTGGTGGTATATATATATTTTTTACGTGTTGAGGGGGTAAGAACAGGGTTAGACATTGTAAATGAGATTTTGGAAGAGGTATTACACTCAGGCCAGTCCCATGTGCTTATTATAGCATTGGCTGTGATGTATTTATTGCTACTTATCCAGAGAAATCCCAGGTATAAGCCTTTGTAAAAGTAATGATAAATTGCCATATGGACATGGTTTTTAAGCTCCCTGTTTCAATGGTGCCAACTGTAATTTAAAAGCATAGATATCATAAATGAGCTAAAATGCCTGGGCCAGCACAAGTTATGATTATGTAAAAATAAGGTGGAGTCCTGTAACAGTCTCGAGCACTTAACTGTGGGAATTTCATTTCATAAGCGAACGTATGATTGTTCCCCTTGTTAATTTCAGCGACAAAATAATACCGACGTTTTGAATGTTACATTCAAAGCCTGCTGTTTGAATTCCACGGCGCTTTAAAAGGCTTGTTTTAGCCGAAGCACCGTGGATATTGAGGCCAGAAAAATACGTTCACAACAGTCTGAAGCAGATCAAAACGCTGCAAGAGGTATTGTACGTCCGCACGGGCAGCGCGGTAAATTGTGGGCGCTTTCACAAATTCCTGGATGCTTGGCCAGCATGGATCAGTTGGTCTAAAATGCCCTCTTGAGGGGGCTCCCTATTGCAGAGGCCCTTCGGTCAACAGTGGCTTTAGTGAACAATTGGGAGGCCATCCCTTTAACCTTAACCTTTTACACATCGTCCGTAATATATTCACTTCACTCAACAAAACCAGTCGAATTTCGATTTAAAGCTTTCGTGACTGCAGGGATTCATCTTCTTGGTTCTTTCGGTAAAGTCACGTAGAATGAAAATAATAAAATAATAAAAATAAAACATAATAAAATAATTCTCACGACGATTCGGCCACAAGGCAAGCAGCCGTCTTCAGGTGGAGAACAGGTCTGTCGAGAACAGGTCTGTCATTCAGACTCTGCCTTCTCGACAGACCTGTTCTCCACCTGAAGACGGCTGCTTGTGTTGTGGCCGAAACGTCGTGAGAATTATTTTATTAGGTTTTATTTTTATTATTTTCCTTCTACGTGACTTTACCGAAAAAACCAAGAAGAAAAAAAACCAGTCGAACTTAATATATTGTCCCTTCCTCATGCCAATTTATATCCCAAGTTGCTCCTCGCAATCCACTGTCAAATCAATGAAGGTAGTGCCATGGTTATAATTACTGGAATGACTCCAGGTGAATAATATCACCCACTTGCACGCCCTGTTGTGTAACGTGTATGAGACGATAGGCTTTGGCTTCTCAAACTGCTAACCACACTGACTCAGTACACAGCATGTGGCAATTCAAATGTATGCTCTATCCCAGGGTACTTGAACTTTATTTTCCAGAGGACCACACAATCAAATGTTTTATGTGCTTTGGAGGGGCTACTCGACATCACTGCGCGTGTACAAATGTTACGACAACATCATGTGATGATGTTATAATATCCTGCAGCCACTAATTTATGCTACTTTTCTCCAGGTCTTCTCCCCTCTCTTGTTCATCTCACTTTCATCCCATCGATATTTGTCTCTTGTCAGCAGATCTCTCATCTGTATCTCATGTTGATCTGTCTTTTATCTCACTAAATCCGTATGTCTTCATGTCAAGGCGAGCCGTGTGTGTATATATATCCCTGCAAGCCACCCCAAGAGTCAGTTGAAAAACTCGGCCATAAAAAGTTAACAGTGTAGCTAGAATCCCTACAATTGTTACCGCTAATATGGCAGAATCGTTTCCACGAGTGGGATCTGCTAAGAGAGTTTGGTTTAGAGTGTTTTAAATCCAGTTTCCCTCTTTATTTTCAGTGGTCACATGGATTTTTCTCCGGGGTCCTCCGGTTCCCCCCCCCACATTTAGAATGAACGTGCATTTTGATTATTTGGCTGCTATAAATTTCCACATAACCACTTCGTTGAGCTCTCGTTTTATAGCCAGGCCGCTTCTGAAAAAGAGCTGCATAGCTCAGTGGGTCTTCTCTTGTAAAATAAAAGAGTAAATAGGTTTTTTTTTATGACCTCTATTCATATTTACGATTCAAGTGCAGTTTTCCGGTTTGGGCTAAGCGTTGAGCATTTCCTCTCTCAATCCTTTAACTCGTGACAACAACGCCCGCAGTAGTGCGCATTGAAAGTTTCACTTCCTAAAGAGATGTCAGCAGTAGAGCATGGCAAAGGCTCGAGAGAGGGAACGCTCAACGCGTGGCCCATCCCGGAAAAATCGCACCCGCATTCACGACGGCCACGAAAACTCGCACGTCAAATGCACTTGTGGTCGACCATTGGTCTTACCGGACGTTTATGTGCTGTGCTCAAGCGTGCCGCAGGGATCGCAGGGGGGGCGGCGGAGCGCTGAGAGGACCGGCCGGCGCCGCTGTGCGCAACCCCACGCAGAACCCTCCCAACCACAAGCGCAGCTGCAGCGAGACGGACAGCGTGACCGGGCGGCCTAGCCCGGCGCCGGCCGCCGCCTCGCCGGAGGCCCCCGAGTGCAAGCGCAACCTGGTGGAGCCCCCGGCGGTCAACCAGATGCTCACTTCCTTGATGGAGGCGGAGCCGCCCGAGGTGTTGTCTTTGCAGGAGTCCAAGCAGCCATTCTCCGAGGCCTCGCTCATGAATGTGCTCACCAACCTGGCCGACCGAGAGCTCGTGCACATGATCGCCTGGGCCAAAAAGATCCCGGGTAAGCTGCGCGATGGACGGGCGCGATCGGCGGTCGCGGATGCGCGTGGATACAATTGGATTGATCGTAAAGTGGTCGGGTTTGATTGATGACCCAGAAGTGAAGTCGCTTAAGTCACCAAGCAGCGTTGCTTGCCTGCTTGTCACCGCTCTATTTGATGCTGGTTACTGTTCCCGTGAAATTCACTCACTCATTTATTTTTACACCCATGTTGAGGACTTGGTCTATCAGACACAGCCTCGTATCTGTACTGTGTTCAACCACCATCCTGCAGGTCAAAACACTTTTCTTTATACTCGGCTTTGGACTTCCTTTTCCTCATCTCTTTCCCAACCTTGCGCTTTCAAAGAAATGTATTTACTTCCTTGAGCGTCTAGGCCTGTGCCCAACAACCATGATTTATATTTAAAAAAATGCACTTATGGAGTATATGTACATTTGTGTCACCACAAAGCCAGAGTTTTGCCGTCTGCTTTCGTTCAGACGTGTCTGCGTTCCACTAAGGTTTTTTATGCCGAGGATGTTTGAATCTTCTGCCAGTTGAAGTGCCATGTTGCTCTTGATGATTCCATCTGTTTCTTAGCGATTGTCGGATGTTTAGTGGTGACTTTGAACGATGAACGTGGTTTGAATTACTTTATTTTAAAGATGGGTTGTTTAAAATGTTTCTTTTGCCCCAAGAGAGCAGTTGAAAAGATTTTCCTGCTTTATTGCCATATTAAGAAGATTTTACCATATGGCACCCACACTTTTCTTTCGTAGATCTGAAAAATTAATTAAAACGATTATCACGACTTTAGTGCGTCCAATTAAAGCGCTGACTTTAACGTGCATCACGGTCAGAGAATGCTTAATTCTGTTCTCTACTTATCGCAGGTTAATCTCGACGGTGTATTGATTGCTCATTCGTCTCTTGTCATTTATCACAATCACGGCAGCACCTCTAAGTTAGCCCCATGAGACTTCTCAATGTCGTGCAGGGCTTATTGTCTCACTGAATATTTCCTGGCTCGTTGGTAGACTGCGGATTAGGCGGCACGTGACTAATGGGGTATCTACAGCCATCGTGAGATGTGCACTGGATGTATATCTCGGGCGGGGAAAAGTTTTCTGAGTCATCGACACTTACAAACCTGGCTGACATTTAAGCCCCAGTGTATGTGTAACTAGGGAGGTAGTGGCCGACTATCTGGCTCCGTTTTTGTAGCACACCTTAAAAGCAAAACTGTGGCTCGACCTGTACCGAGCTTAGGTGACAAGCCCTTTAAGCCGAGATGAGGTTTTTTTTTTAATCCCGTCTTACATATTGTTCATCCACTGCTGGATAAAAGCCATTGCATGCAGGCAGTGAGGGTTATTTGACCAAACATCACCACTCTGGTCAGTGCAGGTTTGTGAAGGTGGAGGGAATACAGCACAATCGATTGTGCTGCACTACCCTCTACCACCCACATCGCATTCAACTCCACTCTTTTGTGCTTGGTGGTCCCCCATTCCGTGCATTAGCCAGGCTGAAACTCCGCTTAGCTTCCACGGTCTGATGGGATCTGGCACATCCTAATCGGTATGGTCTTAAGTTTTTGAAACTGACCTTTTTGACATTTTATTGATAAAACGTGATGTTGCGGAAATGGAAAATGTTTAAGTAAGTTATGGTTAATTTAACTTCATGTTACGCAAAACCACCTCCAGAGGCGATCGTGTGCAGTGAACGCAGTTCCATGCTGCACACACACTGCACACCACCTCCAGAGGGGATGGCGTGTCGTGAACACAGATCCATCTTCACGCCTATTGATTCTCGTCCACCAACTCCTGACATTGGTGGACATGGGAATGATGTTGTGTCCCGAATGCAGGACATGATTCTTTGGAAAGCATGGTGTAGGTATATTAATAATCTAGAATTTACAATCTATAATGCATGCTGTAAGTTATGCAATAAATAATGAATTCAATGGTACTGTAATAGTTATGAAATATTAAATGAGTCATTATAACCACGAAACAATAATATTTAGATTATTAGGCAATATAATGATTGTGGATTCTATACAGTATATTGAAGTACTTTATTGCCATATATTAGCAGCCATAGTTGGTTTTTCATCTAAATTGACAAAATTACCTGAATCTCCATCTTAACAATGGTTATGCTGTCATTCACATCAAGTTTTAAATAGGTGGTTGCTCCTTCAGTAATATGCAAAATAATATAAGATAAAAACTTGTAATTCTCACCAAGAAAGGAAATCAATTACAAATAAGGACAATATTATATAGGCGGTTTAAAAGACCCACGTATTTTGCACGTGTTTCTTAAAGCACAGAAACAATTATTAAGCTTAACCTGCAACATTTAAAGTACTTTTCCTCATGTGGAATTATCTGTCCACTGCTAGACAAAGTCCTCCCCATTGATAAACAGCCGGAGGAACAGAGTGTGGCTTAGAGAACAAAAACTACTTGGAGACATCATGTTGCCTGCTAAGAAAAGTAAGTGGGTTGTGTTAAGGACACATCACTGTAGAAGGGGGGTGAGTTAATCAACGAAAGATTTAATTTGTAGAAGCCTGCAAAACTATTCGGAGAAAATAAATCAGAAAATACAACTCAGCCGTGATTCAAGACGCCATGGAAAGTAATGGGAGCATGAAAGTGTATTAAAATAAGGAGCCTGATGCTTGACCGATCACAAATGGTCGACCCTATACAGAATAATGGAGACCATATCGCAATGCAGAAGATAGAAATGTAAAATCGGTGGAGGTATTTGATTGCGAGCTATAATGTTGCCGTGATTTACTTTGATGAAAGCATTTCTCTTTGTCTGGCACGAATTATCGTATTTTTATTTCTTGTTACTTCGTATAACCTTGAGTGTGGCTGTTTAATATTTCGTAAAACAATTTACTTCCAATATATTTTGGTTAGGCCTTGGTTTGTTAGTTTTGGTGACCGTGCCAAGTTCCATCGAGGCAAATAGATTTTCTCATTTAGAGTCAACGGAGGAAATGGTTTGCAGATTTAAAAGCAAAAACCATGAATTGTGTAACCCAGAAATCGGACCCCCTCTGAGATGGAGAGAGAGTTTCACATGTCACAGGGGTAAATGACGAGGTAACCACTTCCCTTCAAGGTTTGGCAAAAAGGGAATCTAAAATGAAATCTTGACTTAAAGCTTTCGTGACTGCAGGAATTCATATTATTTGGGTCTTTCGGTAAAAAAATTACAAAAACTATTGAAACGTTGTAGTTTTTTGTTATTTTCTTTGAAACATCTACGTGACTTTACCGAAAGACTCAAAGAATATGGAATCTATAATTGTGTGGACTTCAGCCGAGAAATGGGACCATTTGAATGTAACAACATTAGCGGACTTGTTCACGAAATGTTTACTCAGAAATGAATTACTAAATTGTAGAATGTAGCCTAGGTCATTTTCCTCTTTCAACAAACAACTTCTCATTATGCAGTAGATTTAGGTCATGTGCTGTGTTTGTCAATATTTGATAACGTGGAAACGACATTTTGGGTTGAGATTAATTGTTAATTTCCTTAATGAGCTCAAACAAATTTAGCCTGTTGCGGAAACACACATACGACCCTGGGTGATTCTAATAAGCATAACGTCTGTCAGGGGCTCAGTTAATGAAGCACTTGAGTGTGCCTACAACTTCCTATTTGTATAATTTAAACATTTTTATAAAATTAGGGTTTAATTTAGTCATTGCCACCTTGGAACTCTGACAATGAATTTTGCTCATAGGAGGTGGATAGACGTCAACAGGGGAAACTTTAAACTAATTTTCAGTGGAATCTACATGTACGAGTTATCTAATTGGAACGGTAGGAAATATTGGTGTGAATAATTTAGATAACAAGTGTTCCGCTTCGTTTCAGCTTTCAGTTTAGTACGGATAATTGTACAGTGGAATAGAATTGTGACAGACATGTCAGTAGATGCACTCTTTTTGCAGAGTTACTATACAGACGGGAGTTTCGGACTTATTAGTTTCAAAATCGAATGGAAACAACCGTCAGATTCATGTTTCCTCGACAGCTTTATGAATGAAACAAGTTTGTCCTAGGCTTCATTTTATTTGTATTTTATCATAAATAATCATTTTAAAACAAAGCCATACATAATCTGTTTTGTAGGAAAGTCCATCCAAAATGATAATAATCTTTTACAAAGTATTCTAAAATATAAAAAAATGTTGTGGATATAATCTCATGTATTTGATACACAATAACTCGCACGCTCATCTAAGGTACCCCTCTTAAAATAATGTGAAACGGCGTTGGCAGTGGTGCGCAAGCACAAATAACTGAGTTAACGCTTTTGTCAATAAAGCCACCCTAAAGGGAAGCAAATATAGCATAGGCAACGTTATTAGCAATGTCCACTTTCACAGTAGAGAGGCATATGTTACAAAGAAGGGCCATTGCCAAAAATGTCTCCTGTTATATATTATTCCTTTTGTAGAGTTTTTGTTACCTCTGTTGTTATCTCTTAAACGCATTGTTAGAAATGATAAGACACAAAAAAAGGATATCTTAGAATACTGTCACTAAAATTACATTACCAGGAGTCTCAAGACTTTCTCAGGATGGTTCTGCCAATTTTTTTTGCGGACAGGGACAATGTTACCTTTGTGTAATTCCATTTTCAGTAATCTGCAGATAATTATTAATCATTTGGATGGTTGGCCCCTTACGAGTGTAGTGTTTTGCAGCTATGGGAGTAAACTGGAGATCTCTGAGAAAACCCATGCAGACCAGGGGGGAGAACATACAAACTCAACACAGAAAGGGTGCCCGAGTTGGGATAAAACCTTAAGGCCTTATTGCGATAGAGATAACGAACAGGCGCAAATTCGTATCTTTTGTGATAATATAAGATGACGTGATTTTCACAGGGCCACAAGCGTGGATTTGAATGCGAACCGAGAGATGCAAAATTGCTCGATGAGCTGTCACATGCAGACTTGACTTCCTCGGATGCTGTTTTCACAAGAGGTGTTTTGACGTTGCTCTTTTACGAGGTCCAAATATGTCATGCGGAATAAATAAGTCGGCTTGTTCCTGCGAAGTCTTCATGCCAAGTCGATAGCCCTAGCAGAGCTAATCTCGTACATATTGTCCAGGTGGACAATGTAAAGTTGGTGGTCAAGGAGCATCCCCGTAGTTGCTTGCTCATGCCACTGCTAATAGAAGGACCTCCACTATATGGAGCTTTAAAGAGCTCCCCTAGAGGCTATTTTCGCTTGCTATCCCACACTGACCAGACGTCTTGAAAGAGGTGGGAGTATCCACACTTTACCCCGCCGTACAGAAGTTATTTTCTGAAAGAGACATATGTTAATGCCCCCTCGTACCATGTTCAATGGTTACTGCCACACGTGAACATCTAGTCACATATCTGCTCCACAAGGTATAGTATTCCATTATTTGTTTCAGTCTGGCGAGGATATCGTTGAGCTTTGAGGCAGTGCTTATATTCTGTCTACAGCCCTGAGCAGTGGTGGAAATCACGCATTCGCATGTCAGGGGCAAGTCTGTCCAAAAGACAAGCCCACTGTTGGCTACCCAACAAAGTAGTACTCGATTGATTGGATTTTAACTCGCCGACATTTTGAGTGTGAGCTGCTCGCTCTGCCGCTAAGCCACCTGGCCAGGATGAAGGGTGGTCCAAAAAGCTTTGAGCTATTCTACATCTGCGCTGAGTAAATATTATTGTCATTTATTATTCCCACTTTGCTCTGAAAATTATGCTCTGATCATGTAACAGTGAGTGCATTGATGCCAGGAGTCGGCGTAACTCTTTTGCATATTCATATACGCAAGGGATTTGAACGTTTGTGTATAATTATAATATTTTTCAACCCTTTGTGGACATCAGACTATTTGACCTGTTTTGCAGGGTCATGTTGTCTTTTATTATTATTGGTAAACATTCACAAAAACTAAATTACATACCCATGAACACTCATGTGATGCATGCGAAGTAGATGATTCGTAGCATATTTACATACTCTTTGGGTCTTTTGGGAAAGTCACGTAGATAGAAAAATAATAAAATATCACGACTTTTCAATCGCAACACAAGCAATCGTCTTCAGGTGAAAAAATACAGCAGGCGTGACTTTACCGAAAGACCAAAAGAGTATGAATTCCTGCAGTCCCGAAAGCTTTAAGTCAATATATTTACATGTGCACATGCGCCCACACAATGATTATTTTATTTCATTAACGCGAACGTTTTTTATATTTTAAACGGAAATATTATATTTCTCTACTTCCATCCCAGTGCTCTTGCGAAGCCACAACTACTTCATTTATGCAAAGAAAACAACAGGCTGAAATTTACAAATGTCGCTCTTTGTATCTAAGTAAACCGTTTTTTCCTACGTTGTGTTTGCCCTTGAAAAGTCACGTCTTTGATTTTAGTTTAGCATTTCCTGTCTGCATTTCGGTTACGAATAATGGACACGTTATTCTTGTTGTCGTCATCCTCGTACTGCCCCCTCTTTTTCCGTGTTACATAAGCGACCCTCCCCCTTCTGTCCCTTCCCACCGCACTGCTCAAGAGCCTGTGTTTGTGTTTTATTTCAAATCCTGGCAGGCTTGTTCGCCTGTCTGTACTTGTTTGTGTCGGTGGAAACCATGCATATGTATTTTTTGCTCGCATGCGTGCTTGTGTTGTTCATGCTTGTGTAGGTGGGGGGGAGATGGCAGGGGGGAGGGTCCTGTGGGGTGGGGGGGTCACTGTCTGACTGTCTGGTTGCTTGTGCTTGCTTTCACGTGCAGGCTTCATGGACATCAGCCTGGAGGACCAGGTACAGCTGCTGGAGTCTTGCTGGCTGGAAGTGCTCATGGTGGGACTCATATGGAGGTCCATGACCCATCCTGGCAAGCTGGTCTTTGCCGCTGACCTGGTGCTCGAGAGGTCAGTCCCCCGCCTTCCCTGACCGTGCCAACCTCAACTCGGTTCAATCCTCCTTTCCTGCCTGCGCATGTCCACATACCCACTCACCCCTCCTCGCCCACCCATGTACTTGTTTCTGTATGAGCAGATTCATTTTCTTGCCTAACCGTGTGTATCCACTAGGGGTGCGCAGTTCGGATTTTTTTTTTCATTGCACTACCACTGTTCGCGCATTTGCACGGGATACACGGCCAGGATGGAGGTTGAGCAGTAGGGAGGCGTGACGTCAGCGCGACGCACGAACCCAGTTCAACGCTGTGGGATGCGGTGACGTCATCATGCGCCAGCCAGCAAAACTTTGTGTTTGTTATATAGTACGATACGATCACGTGGCCTGGATTGCAGGATCGCGAGAGATGGCAGCGACTTGGCGTGGCTGTCAGATCGCATTGAAAATCAGATTTAGAACAAATCCGTTCTGATTCATAATGTTATGGAATCATTAATAATTTGGTTTGTCAATCCTATCCGGAATGGTTTTAGAAATATATTTTAGTTAAGATACAGTAGCATACAAATAGTGGTATTTCATGAATTAATGTGTTTTTTATTCCACTTTGAGTCATACATTTTGAAAACTATATATAAATCTACAAAGAACATGTAAAACATCTGTAAAGAGCATACCGTAAATAAACTCATTGTTATGACAACCAACTTATATAAACTACAGAAAATATTAGAAAAACATGGTTTAAAAAAATTTGGCTCAAGATAAATCTGAGCAAAACAAAAGTAATGTACAACACACTCGCTAAAACAATTGAAGACAATCTGTTTTAGGGGCACAACTGGAAAATACATCAGTGTATGTTACCTAGGGCAGTTATTCATGGCGGATCATGATCCAAATTACGAAATAAAGAGGCCGATGAAAGTGGGTTGTGCGCCTTTTGGCGTCATCTGGTCCAACCCATGTGAGACTAGGCTCTAAGGAAAGCTGTCTCGGGTGTGGACCAATCAACTTCAAGGACAGTGCACATTATCAGAGTTATGTCTTTTGTTTGTATTTATGACTGCAGGTATTGCGGTCTATGCAAACATGACTCCTTGTAAAAAGGTGTCAGTTTTGTTGCCAGATAGAAGGGTAAAAAACCAATTATCATATTTTTACTGGCAAATGAGGTTCCCATAGTGGGTTGGAGCACTTTTGGAAAACTGAACTTCACAATGAAAAACAACATAGCAATGTGCCTAAAGACAACAATGGTGCAGGCATTGTGCTATGCATAAAATAGTCAATAATCTACAACCTTTTGTCAATCGACTGCAGGATGGACAAAGGCCTCCTTTGCCTTATTGGCCATGGGGATTGTTTGTTCGTACTTTGTCCGGGAGGCGGGGGTCAGTAGGAGCAGGGACTTTTGAATTTCAGTCATCTCTGATGTTAGTCGTGGCTGGGACTGGACCCCAGGGTGCCGGATTGATAGCGGCATGTGCAAGCGACAGTGCCACCACGGTGGCGGATGGTAGTGTAAAGGTTAGCGCGCTGCGCTACGAATGTAATATTTTCTATTGATATGCATAGGTCCACTCAAGGCCAACACCGGCGACTATTTCCTGAACCGGTTCTGGGCCTCTCCTAGGTCAACTCGGCCTCAAATGAGTAACTGGCGCAGTGTGTAAACTTCGGCACTGGAGGCCGGGCATGTTGCTGACCACCCATCCCCCAATTTTGCCGTGACGGCCATTATAGGTGCTCGCTAACAGCACTTGCTCAACAGTCTGTTAAAGGCAATACAGGGATTTTTTTGTCTTTGCCACCATTCTACTTAGGACCTTTGCATATGAATAGAAAATATTACATTGGAAAAAAAAGGAGAATAAACCAAAATGAAAGCCTAAATGAGATGGAAAAAAAGAGAATAGGCTTGTGATCCCAATTAGAGAGAAATCATTTAATTATGGTGGGATTTGGGAGGGGGTGGGGTGATTTTCTCCCAGACAATGTTGTGTGATTGAGGGAGAACTACTCTAGCTGCTTGAGTCAGCTCCTAAAGAAGCTCCCAGCAATTAGACAAAACGTTGGGCATCATGCCCAACAACACGCAGTACGACCCGCACAAACATCGTAGATGTATACAGCACAACCGCAAAAAAACGAAGCAATAGTGCCCCTAGCCACCACCTTTGATGAGGTTGTTATTGAGACCAGAATTACTGACAAGCCCAAGCCTTTCTCTGCCCATCATCTATCAACACGAAAGAGTTCATGATAATCATCTTGAGCCATGATCAGTCAACTTCTGGATGAAGGCAGCTACGCGATGTCACCTCTAGCCCTGCGGGCTGTGCCGTGATTATTTGTACCGCTATGGTTCCACATTGGAAAAAAATCAATGTTTTTACATTGTTCATGAAAATTGCGTTACAAAAACAATACTCTTTGGTTCTTTCGGTAAAGTCACGTAGGTATAAAATAAAATAAATTACGACGTTTCGGGCGCAACACAAGCGTGACTTTACCGAAATAACCAATGATTATGGATTCCTGCAGTCACGAAAGCTTCAAATCATTCCAAAACAATATTTCAATTAAATAACCTTTTTATTGACTAACAAGTCACTGAGTTTGTATAGTAACGTACTCACAAATGTACAAATGTGCTCATTACATAGCTCAGTTGCTCGGCTCCTTGGGGTAGCTTGAGAGTGCAGCCTGTGGGAGAGGAGAGGCTTTCTAACTATGTTGGGACGACGTGGAAATGCAAATTTCATTAAATTAATTTGTGGGCATGAGGTGGCTGTGTGACCGAGGGGGCTAATGCTATGTTGTGAGCATTGAGCAAGGCACCTCTGAGATTTTGGGTTAATATTTTGGTAGTCACCCATGATTAAAGGTGGCTTCTTAAATGTATTGAGTTTGTGGACTCATCAGTGTCCATTGACAATGACTGTGCATAAAAAACAGTCGTATGAAATATGGATTTTGACTTAATTTAGCTTTTTTCAATTCTCAGAATAAAATACAAATGTTATTGAAATGCAATTTTTTTGATGAACATATAAAAGTTACATCGATAAAGGGGCCTATTAAACTGTCCTTAGAAGCAGTTGCATGACATAATTTTCCCGGGCCATTATTTAACACAGAATGGTGCACTCCCCACTGGGAGATCTGAGTGGTAAAATCATACCTGATCTAACGACGTGACACTGGCAGCCCAATTAGAATCTGAATGGGTGGGGTGATTTAGAAATAGTGTAATTGTTGGTTCAATGGCCTGTCGTCTGTTAATCGACTTGATCACCCATGCTTGTGTAGTGTAGTAACTCGGCGGGAGACGACTTCACGGGTAGCACACTCTTTATTTTACCAAACTCGTTCACAGGTGACTAACACCCACTTAGTATCTCGGGTGACAAACACCCACTTAGCTACCCTGGCGACTAACGCCCACTGAGCTACTCGGGTGACCAACACCCTGGCGACTAACGCCCACTGAGCTACTCGGGTGACCAACACCCACTTAGCTACCCTGGCGACTAACGCCCACTGAGCTACTCGGGTGACCAACACCCTCTTAGCTACTCGGCGACTAACGCCACTGAGCTACTCGGGTGACCAACACCCACTTAGCTACTCGGCGACTAACGCCCACTGAGCTACTCGGGTGACCAACACCCACTTAGCTACCCTGGCGACTAACGCCCACTGAGCTACTCGGGTGACCAACACCCACTTAGCTACCCTGGCGACTAACGCCCACTGAGCTACTCGGGTGACCAACACCCACTTAGCTACCCTGGCGACTAACGCCCACTGAGCTACTCTGGACACTCCCTGCCCGGGGTGTCCGTCTTGACTGTGGGTCCCCAGCCCGACCCACGTGGGCGTCGGACCCCGGGTCCCACAGTCTCGCCTCCGAGCCACACAGGGCCCCGGTCCCTACAAGGACGGCGGGACTAGGGGTCTCGGGGCACTAGGTCTTCAACTCCGTCTTCTGGTCTTCAACTGGGTAACTCTCCCCGAGTGCTCTCGCGCGTCCCCCTTTATACCCCACCTGCGGACGTCGCTGCGAGCACCCATCCTATTCGACCAATCACTGGGCGCTGGCTACGATCCTGTTTTCCCACATCTCAGCGTGCCTCACCACCCACGCCGCGCCGCCCCGTCATCTGTCACTCCCGGCGCGCGCGTCCACACCACGCCCACAACGCGTGCCCAACCCCGCACCCCGCGCCGCCCCGTGATCCATCACTGTCACAGTCGGCGCACGTCAACACCACCACTACACTTGCACACCCCCACATGCACACCCCAAGGCTTTCCATGCTGCTCAGCCACACCTGACTATACACGCTGACTCGTGCATCGTACATGACTAAACTTGTGGACATGCTTGCATATATACCCGTGTAAATATCCACTAAATTAATGTGCAACCAGTCTTTTGCCCAATTTCACTTTTCGATAGATTATGCATCATTTACAAAACCACTTGGTAGCCCATCCAATCTTTTTTGGACAACCAAGCCAGTGTCAACGCTTCAGGTCACATGCCCCACAGTTCCACTTCATTGCTGAAACACGGAGGTATGTTTCACAAGGTGATTGTAGCCCAAGATAATATGGCTACAGAGATATGCATGTTTGTTTCCTAAGCTTTCATTATCAGCTTTACACTGGTGGATGAAGCCCTGCTCATACCAACGCCACCCGTCCTGCGATGCCCACAGTCTATCTCGCTCCAGAAAATTCGCTGATTTCTTAACTCTGTTTCCATGCTCTTGGGTACATTCTCTCCACTCTTAAATTACCTCACCAAGCCTCGCCAATTTGCCTTCACCCCCCCCTCCATTCTATTGATATATCCGGCCCAAACTCACCATATTAACCTGGCGATCTATTTCTTGCCTTGGCTCGCAGCAGTGACGAGTGATATCGTAACCGGTCCTGGGCCACCGCTGCCGTTTCACTTGACCGCACTGACCAGCATGGTGAAGTATCGTCAGGCAACCCTCATTATCAGCGTGCCATGAGAAGGCCTTCAGCAATGGATTTAGAGGGTTTGTAAATTGTTACGTATAGAGATGTATTCCATTTACTTTAATTGAATACTAATGAAAACATTTTTTTCTCGCCCTCCGTTTTGTGGCTTTCTCTTCATCCCTCCCCCCACTACTACAGCCATATAAGTCTCTGTACATTATTCATCCAGGCGTCTTTCTGCGTGTGCCTCTGCATGTGTGTATGTCTCTTGGTGTGTTGTTGCTCTGGTTATCTCTCTGGGCTGCCCAAAAAAAAATCTTTCCCTGCGTGTCTTCTCTGTGTATGTACCTCGTGTCTGTTCACGAGTCCTTGCCCTCTGTTTTTACGTTAGCATGTTCAGCCCAGAAGATGAACACAACACATTTAGCAGTCTTTTGAAATACGTGTTCAACCAGGTTCGTGTCTAACTGTGTTGTTGGCCGACTGGTTTGCGTCACGTGATGTTTCTAAGGTCTGTTTAGTTTCTCGTCTCCCATCTTCTTGTCGCATTTGCTTACGTGCAGTTTGCCGTTCTCCGTGTGCTATGTACGTGGTGTCCCCCTGTGTGCTATGTGAGTGGTGTCCCTCTGTGTGCTATGTGAGTGGTGTCCCTCTGTGTGCTATGTACGTGGTGTCCCCCTGTGTGCTATGTGAGTGGTGTCCCTCTGTGTGCTATGTGAGTGGTGTCCCCCTGTGTGCTATGTGAGTGGTGTCCCTCTGTGTGCTATGTGAGTGGTGTCCCTCTGTGTGCTATGTGAGTGGTGTCCCTCTGTGTGCTATGTGAGTGGTGTCCCTCTGTGTGCTATGTGAGTGGTGTCCCTCTGTGTGCTATGTGAGTGGTGTCCCTCTGTGTGCTATGTGAGTGGTGTCCCCCTGTGTGTTATGTGAGTGGTGTCCCTCTGTGTGCTATGTGAGTGGTGTCCCCCTGTGTGCTATGTGAGTGGTGTCCCTCTGTGTGCTATGTGAGTGGTGTCCCTCTGTGTGCTATGTATGTGGTGTCCCCCTGTGTGCTATGTGAGTGGTGTCCCTCTGTGTGCTATGTGAGTGGTGTCCCTCTGTGTGCTATGAGTGGTGTCCCGCTGTGTGCTATGTGAGTGGTGTCCCTCTGTGTGCTATGTGAGTGGTGTCCCCCTGTGTGCTATGTGAGTGGTGTCCCTCTGTGTGCTATGTGAGTGGTGTCCCTCTGTGTGCTATGTGAGTGGTGTCCCTCTGTGTGCTATGTGAGTGGTGTCCCTCTGTGTGCAATGTGAGTGGTGTCCCTCTGTGTGCTATGTGAGTGGTGTCCCCCTTTGTGTTATGTGAGTGGTGTCCCTCTGTGTGCTATGTGAGTGGTGTCCCTCTGTGTGTTATGTGAGTGGTGTCCCTCTGTGTGATATGTGAGTGGTGTCCCCCTGTGTGTTATGTGAGTGGTGTCCCTCTGTGTGCTATGTGAGTGGTGTCCCTCTATGTGCTATGTACGTGGTGTCCCCCTGTGTGTTCCCTCGCTATATGTTTCACCCCATTCCCACCTCATGATGAGCGCTTGTGTTGCGTTCGAAACGTCGTTATTTCTACATACGTGACTTTACCGGAAAAAAACCAATGAGTATAATCTGGCTAGGGTTTACCAAAAGCAGAGGATCCTGCTACCATAAAGTAATGGTGAGCACACTGGGCTTGCAAACCAGAAGTGACCGGTTTGATCTTATGGCATTAGCACCTGATGCATGAACGAGTCTTTTTTTAAATCCACCCCCCTGCATTTGTCAACCCAGGCATTATAAATGTGCACACCACAGTTAATCAATTGGCAGGTCGCGTGTGGTGTTGAGTAAACCGTGGGTCACTCTCACCACGTCTGGACAGTGTGGAAGAGTAGACCAACATACCCTCCAGATGGGCTGTCTCGAACTCCCTCGCGTGGATGCCGTTTTGCCAGCAGTGGCGTGAGCAAGCAATTGCAGGGGCTGCACCTTTACCTCCAGGCTGTTCTGCTGGTTATATCCATTTTGGCTTTCTCTATTGCCCAGAGGCATGGCTCCATAAAACAGTTTTACATTAGACTTAACTTTTCATTTAATTCACGATTCAGTTAATTGTGGAAGAACAGTAAGTACAGAATAGGCGCTATAAACCCCATTGACCCTGTGGCACGTGACTGATAAATACATCGGCAGATGACTTCTTAAAGCACATTGTATGTTTTCTGCGAACAGAAAACATATGATCATCAGCAGCCTTGGTTAATCTACTGTTGGATGAAGGCTTCCCAAAGCCACCACCATCTATCACTCTTCATGGCACGACGTAATGATCCTGTACACGAGCTGGATTTCATTACTCCATCTCTGCCGTTGTCACCTCCTCTCATACTCGTTCCCGTTTGCTGCCAGACCCCATCATTGTTCTTGGGACCATCTGCCATAATCTCTTCCAGCGATCGTGGCCTGCCCAAGCGCAATTACGGCCATCAAGGAAACATACACGCCAACAAAAACAACATCGACGGCGACATGTACACTCTCAATAAATGTCACACAAAGTTCTTCAATATGTAACTTGTGTGGCGATTATTCACTTGCAGCGGCGTGGTTTTACTTGGCTGCCCTTTCAAACAAAGTTCACAACCATTGTGTTCCAACATCGTTTGGTCTTCCGATTTAAAAGAAGCATTTGATTAAAAAAAACATTCATAAATAAATTACGTAACTGGATTTTATTAAATCAAACTATAACCTGGCTATTCCCTACAATTGTGCGGTATGATTTTTGCTCGTACCGCACAATTCATATTTGATATGTGTCTTGTCCGGATGCTAACATGGTATAATAATGGTGATCACACTTGACTTGTAGTCCCGACGCAGTTGGTTCAGTTAGTTCTCTAAGTGCGGCAGTGGAAACAACAGTGCGTGTTTTTTGTTTCAAATCCCCCCCCACCCCCCATCTATGACCACCTATCATTATAAATGTGTGGACTTAAGTTGATTGGCATGGTTTGTGTGCTGGGGTGAAGTGTATGTAATCCCACCTCCTAAGACGTTTGTCCAGCATGAAAGAGTAGGCCAAATACTAGAGGAGCTCTCTAGTGTTTCCTCCAGTGGAGGCCCACTTGCCGGCATGAGTGTGATCGAGCAATTTGCAGGATCAACAATTAAAACTATAGACTGAATTGCTCCATTTACACTAGACATTACAGCTCTTTACATCCAATAAATCCAACTCTAAACACATAAAATAATAAAAAGGTAAAAAGCAATGTTATGTTTTCTACAACATAAAATTCTTGTAGTTTTGAAGAAACAGTATTGTAGTTTATTTAATAAGCAGCACTTTTGTAAATTAGGTCATTTAAATCTAGTTTTTTTCACAACAAAACATGGGGTTTACACCCAGAATTATTGCACATGTGTACAGTATATTCACACAAGCAAAGGCCTTTTGTCAATCCACCGCTGAGTGAGGGCCTCCCCCACGCCATGTGCGTAGTTGGGGTTATTTGACCGTAACTTGAACGCCGTGGTCATTGCGAGTTTGTGAAAGCACGGAGCATAAATATTGGAGAACGGTATAGTATACAGTGGATTTGAATGCATCGCCTGCCCTCATCTGATAACATAGCCCTGCAGCAGCCTATGGCTGACTCCTGTTCGTTGTGGATTTGTCGCCCGTGATTGAAAGCACTATCTAGGCTTCTCGCCCTACTTTACCTGCCCGATATTTGACGAGAGATCAGACGGATGTATTACGGGGCATTTAGTCATTGGGCCCAAAGTGATTTTTGTGGCAAACAGATTTGGGTGAAAGGCTATGTACGCTTGCCCTGGTGGGGGTCGCTGGGTACGTAGTTAAACAAAAAAAACAAAGCGTCGGCCACATGGCGCGACGTGTGCAACATTCTCGAAGTGGTAATTTGAGAGCATTTGTTCACCTGGATCGATTTAACTAAAAATAATTTGCAGACAATTGTCATTGGCCCTGACAGCTTGTCAGAATGCCCAGTTTTTTTTGTCAAGAGTTTAGGAGGAGTAATGCAATGGGAGATAACAAGTGCCAAACGTGTTGACATAAAGAACGCTCCAATGAAAATCAGGGCTGCAGAGCACTTTCTCAATTCCTAATAGACGTGTCTCCATGGTAGCACCGTGCAACGATGATGCTTTTCTTCTGCCCCAGAGGCAATGGTTGATTTCGTTTAACTCCTTAATCAACCGTTCCCCTGGACACAGCGAACTGTACCGTGTTCATTTGAGAGAGAAGGCGTTCTTTAGAAGTGTTTGGCTGTTTTGCCTTCCCTAGGAATTTCCCATATTAATATTGTATCGTGTTTGCTTTCATGCTGTTTCTAAATCATCGTTTTATCTGTTAGCATGGGCTTTTTGAGCCTTTGCCGTTTATTTGGGCAGGGAGAAGCGGATCTGCATTTGTGAGCACACTGCGCTGTGAACCCAGTGACCTGAGTGTGATTCCAAGCCATATCAGTGTCGAGTGCTATCTCTGAACCGGACTTGGCACCCTCCCCCTCCTTCACCAACTGGCACTTGCCAGCGTGGTGAAGTATGATGAAACAACCCACGTGACCTGTCCTTCATCCAGCAGTGGATTGACAAAGAGCTGTAAAGAATATTTTGATGTATTTTTTTATTTTGTGCTACCTTTGATTTTTAGCTTGCCACGACAGTATACACGAGGCATGCTTTTAGATTGTGTTCTGCCTGCATTGTTATTTATTATTAATTCGTAACAATTTATTGGGCTACGTTATCAGCAGCAGACAACATAATCCCTTTCTGTACTGTAATACGCTCCCATGTCTGAGCTCCCGGCCTTCACCGACATGCACTGATTGGCGTGGTGAAGTATGGTCCAGTTACTCCCATGAACCGCATGATGTAGGCAATCCCTCATCCAGCAGTACAAGGATGTCTTGGGTTCCTTGAACAACAGCAGTAACGTAAAAAAACATAACAAATTGCATTTGCGCAAACGTACTATGCTTTCACAATCTCCTCTATGACTTTGAACAATGACTGGAAAGCAGTATAAAATGATGGTCCCAACACATTTGCTGGAATGTGTACGTTTATTATTTCACTTGGGCAAATGGGCACACTTAAAGTAAAGTGGACGCCCATTTAATAGATGTAGCGCACTTCTCATGAAACGGTTTTATAAAGAAAATAAACAAGTCAATTTCTGATGCTAAAGTGCTTGCTTGTTTGTAAGGAGATTTATGCTTACTGGTGCAGTGCAGTGGCTTTATTTGCTCAATCCTGAATAATGATGCAATTTATTTAAATAACGGACATTATACTGGGGGCCCTGAAACACCTCGGTTCAACAATGATATATAATTACTACCCTTTGTCCAATTCACTGTCGGATCAAGGTCTCCCCCACACATGTTGGGAGTGAAAGCTATTTTTTTTTTTACCACCACACTTCACTGCATCGGCCAGGGGTTGGTGCTGGGGCCCACAGCAGCTTCAGATTTCACCGGCCACTGACATTAGTCGTGGGCGGGAATCTTACTCGGCTTGTTACATACATTCCTAGCACGGTTGCACGCATTACCGTGACGCTCCTCCACCGCACACGTGCTTAATTCAGCCGTATGTTTTGCGATAAATCTTTTATTTGTCAATAATATACAGGGTGATCCATTTATAGACACCCCACGAAAATAATGGGCATAAGTTATAGACGGAAACAACATATATTAAAATATACGTACAAGCCTATTTTAAAAATATATATTTTATTTTAAAACCCTCTGCACGTCTCCCATTAATTTCAATGCACTTATTTAAAAAAAATTATATATGTTATCAAAAATAAGCCACCACTTTCACACATTCTATCACCTGTTGAGAATAAAGTAAGACGGTCATTAGATATCAGTGGGATATCATTAAGTGGATCATGCTACACTAAACATGTTTTGTTTTTTTACAAAGCAGGGAGATTTTTTGAAAAAACAGTTCCACATTGTTTGCAAAGAGGTGCTTTGCTTCTTCTTGGTTCTTTCGGTAAAGTCACGTAGAAGGGAAATAATAAAATAATGAAAATTAAACATAAAATACAATTCTCACGACGTTTTGGCCACAACGTAAGCAGCCGTCCTCAGGTGAAGAACAGGGCTGTCGGAAAGATAGCTTTGCCAATATGATGGTCACCCATTTGTTGACGGTGGTCAATTTATCAATGACGTGGGTGCATAGCGGCCTAATTGTTGCAGAGAGCAAGAGCAGTGGGATCCTTAACAACGGCAGACAAGTGGATAGTGCAATTTTATTCTTACAAATGAACGGCTGCAATGAGGTGCCAATTAATAATTTGACAGTGCCATACAGCAAACTAACATCACTCAAAAGTATAAACGTTTGTAATGTGTAAAGTTTCTCGTGGTATTCCGGCATCGCACATTTCCAGGCTTGGGCTGCTGGGATGGTCAGGAGTTGGCAGTACAGCTAGGGATTTACACAAATTTATAGTGGAGCTTGAGTGTTATCACATCATGATATCATGCTTCACGCAAGTATAAAACAAGTCCCAAAGTGCCAACAGAATTAAGAAGCACAGTGGAACAGAGCACAGGACACACATAACGTTAGAATCTGGTGTATCATAAACTACCGATTAGACCAACTTGTGTATAGTGACATGATTGAAAGCTTAACATATACTAAGTATAGTACAAGCGGAATTATACAGTATGCGACGTACTCTCATCTTAGTTCTTTGTCCTGCCATAGGATGACTGCAGGCTAATTTTATACTGCAAATGTTATTGAAATTTTAATTTCATGTTTCTATTCATTTATACCCTATATCTAACCTATATCATTAATTTTTTTATTTGTCTGTCTATCTATCTGTCTGTCCGTCCGTCTGCGTACGCTCCCTTGCGGGGGATGTAGCTCTCGGACCGTGGGGTTCGCCGAGATTAAATTTTGCAGGTGGGCACGCCCCCGGCCCCGCGGTAAACTTAGGCATTTCCGATTTTTCGTCTCTAAACTTTAAATCGGCCCGATTATCGATTTAGTGCGATTTCTCTTTAGTTATTAATTTAAACCTTTATTTATTTAATTTTGCCGGCCGGCGCGGACCACGGCGGTTGCCCCTGGCAACGGGTAGCAACAACTTCGCTGCGGGGTGGACGCCATTTTTAATTTCCGTTAAAAATATGCGCACGCATTAACACGCGACTCTGAGGTAAATTCATCAAAGTTTCACGTCCTCTTCACTCCCCCCCACCCCAATGTGTGCAATTACTATTATAGGGTCGGTAGATAATAAAATTATAGAGATTAGACAGTATTATTGTAGCGCGGGGGGGGGGGGGTTTAACGGCCCCAGTACCCAGCCTCAGACGGGTGGGCAATCTAGGCGAGGCCGGAGGCTCTGCACGGTACTAGGCCTCGACACGCAAGTCTGTCAGGCGTCGACTTTGTGGTATAAACTCGATATACCCAGCGTTGCCAGGGGGAAAAATACATTTAAAATCTTCTGATAACTTTAAAACATAACATCCCAATGAAAATACAACTGTGTAATTAAAACTCTAAACCCGACCGCGCCAAGAATCGATTCTCTGAATCGCGAAAAGGAATCGAAGGTTGTAGATTCATTTAGAATCGCCTTATTTCCGTTTAATATAAGTTGGTTATAGAGTTGATATAAACTGCTACGAATGGGAAATATCCGGCGTTGACCGGGGCTAAAATATAATTAAAAACTCCTGAAAACTTTAAAACATAACATAACAATGAAAATAAAACTCTGTAATTAAAAATGGAAACCTCCTATGCGCCAGGAATCGATTCTTTGAATCGCGCAAAGGAATCATGGAAGGTTGTAGATTCCTTTAGGATCGCCCTTAACATGTGGTTAGGGGGAGAGTGGTGAGGGGGAAAGTGGTGAGGGGGAGAGTGGTGAGGGGGAGAGTGGTGAGGGGGAGAGTGGTGAGGGGGAGAGCGGTGGTGGTGTGGGTGAGGTTGAGTGGTGGTGGTGTGGGTGAGTGGCGAGTGGTGAGGGTTAGTGGTGAGCATGAGTGGTGAGGGTGAGTGTTGAGCGTGAGTGGTGATTGTTGAGGGTGTGATTGGTGAGGATGAGTGGTGAGTAGTGAGGGTGAGTGGTGAGGGTGAGTGGTGAGGGTGAGTGGTGAGTGGTGAGGGTGAGTGGCGGTTGTGAGTGGTGATTAGTGAGGGGTGAGTGGTGAGGGTGAGCGTGAGTGGTTAGGGTGAGTGGTGAGGGTGAGCAGTGAGGGTGAGCAGTGAGGGTGAGTGGTGATTGGTGAGGGTGTGATTGGTGAGGATGAGTGGTGAGTGGTCAGGGTGAGTGGTGAGCGGTGAGGGTGAGTGTTGAGGGTGAGTGGTGAGTGGTTAGGGTGAGTAGTGAGGGTGAGTGGTGAGCGTGAGTGGTGAGTGGTGAGCGTGACTGGTGAGGGAGAGTGGTGAGGGAGAGTGGTGAGGGAGAGTGGTGAGGGAGAGTAGTGAGTGGTGAGGGTGAGTGGTGATTGGTGAGGGTGAGTGGTGAGGGTGAGTGGGGAGGGTGAGTGGCGGTTGTTAGTGGTGATTAGTGAGGGGTGAGTGGTGAGGGTGAGCGTGAGTGGTGAGGTTGAGTGGTGAGCAGTGAGGGTGAGTGGTGATTGGTGAGGGTGTGATTGGTGAGGATGAGTGGTGAGGGTGAGTAGTGAGGGTGAGTGGTTGTTGTGAGGGTGAGTGGTTGTTGTGAGGGTGCGTGGTGAGGGTGAGTGGTAAGAGTGAGTGGTGAGGGTGAGTGACGGTTGTGAGAGGTGATTAGTGAGTGGTGAGGGTGAGTGGTGAGGGTTAGTGGTGAGGGTGAGTGGCAGTTGTGAGTGGTGATTAGTGAGGGGTGAGTGGTGAGGGTGAGTGGTGATTGGTGAGGGTGAGTGGTGAGGGTGAGTGGGGAGGGTGAGTGGCAGTTGTGAGTGGTGATTAGTGAGAGGTGAGTGGTGAGGGTGAGCGTGAGTGGTGAGGGTGAGGTTGAGTGGTGAGGGTGAGCAGTGAGGGTGAGTGGTGATTGGTGAGGGTGCGATTGGTGAGGATGAGTAGTGAGGGTGAGTGGTTGTTGTGAGGGTGAGTGGTGAGGGTGAGTGATGAGGGTGAGTGGTAAGAGTGAGTGGTGAGGGTGAGTGACGGTTGTGAGAGGTGATTAGTGAGTGGTGAGGGTGAGTGGTGAGGGTTAGTGGTGAGCATGAGTGGTGAGGGTGAGTGTTGAGCGTGAGTGGTGAGGGTGAGTGGTGATTGTTGAGGGTGTGATTGGTGAGGATGAGTGGTGAGTGGTCAGAGTGAGTGGTGAGGGTGAGTGGTGAGAGGTGAGGGTGAGTGTTGAGGGTGAGTGGTGAGTAGTGAGGGTGACTGGTGAGTGGTGAGGGAGAGTGGTGAGGGAGAGTGGTGAGGGTGAATGGTGAGGGTGAGTGGTGAGGGTGAGTGGCAAGTGGTGAGGGTGAGTGGTGATTGGTGAGGGTGTGATTGGTGAGGATTAGGGGTGAGTAGTGAGGGTGAGTGCTGAGCGGTGAGGGTGAGTGGTTGTTGTGAGGGTGCGTGGTGAGGGTGAGTGGTAAGAGTGAGTGGTGAGGGTGAGTGACGGTTGTGAGAGGTGATTAGTGAGTGGTGAGGGTGAGTGGTGAGGGTTAGTGGTGAGGGTGAGTGGCAGTTGTGAGTGGTGATTAGTGAGGGGTGAGTGGTGAGGGTGAGTGGTGATTGGTGAGGGTGCGATTGGTGAGGATGAGTAGTGAGGGTGAGTGGTTGTTGTGAGGGTGAGTGGTGAGGGTGAGTGATGAGGGTGAGTGGTAAGAGTGAGTGGTGAGGGTGAGTGACGGTTGTGAGAGGTGATTAGTGAGTGGTGAGGGTGAGTGGTGAGGGTTAGTGGTGAGCATGAGTGGTGAGGGTGAGTGTTGAGCGTGAGTGGTGAGGGTGAGTGGTGATTGTTGAGGGTGTGATTGGTGAGGATGAGTGGTGAGTGGTCAGGGTGAGTGGTGAGGGTGAGTGGTGAGAGGTGAGGGTGAGTGTTGAGGGTGAGTGGTGAGTAGTGAGGGTGACTGGTGAGTGGTGAGGGAGAGTGGTGAGGGAGAGTGGTGAGGGTGAATGGTGAGGGTGAGTGGTGAGTGGTGAGGGTGAGTGGCAAGTGGTGAGGGTGAGTGGTGATTGGTGAGGGTGTGATTGGTGAGGATTAGGGGTGAGTAGTGAGGGTGAGTGCTGAGCGGTGAGGGTGAGTGGTTGTTGTGAGGGTGAGTGGTGAGAGTGAGTGGTGAGGGTGAGTTGTGAGGGTGAGTGGTGATTGTTGAGGGTGTGAGTGGTGAGTAGTGAGGGTGAGTGGTGACGGTGAGTGGTGAGGGTGAGTGTTGAGGGTGAGTGGTGAGTGGTGAGGGTGAGTGGCGGTTATGAGTGGTGATTAGTGAGGGGTGAGTGGTGAGGGTGAGCGTGAGTGGTCAGGGTGAGCAGTGCGGGTGAGTGGTGATTGGTGAGGGTGTGATTGGTGAGGATGAGTGGTCAGGGTGAGTGGTGAGGGTGAGTGGTTGTTGTGAGGGTGAGTGGTGAGGGTGAGTGGCGGTTGTGAGTGGTGATGGGTGAGTGGTGAGCGGTGAGGGGTGAGTGGTGAGGGTGAGTGGTGAGGGTGAGTGGTGAGGGTGAGTGGTGAGGGTGAGTGCTGAGTGGTGAGGGTGAATGGTGAGAGAGTGGTTAGTTTTGAGGGTGAGTGGTGAGGTTGAGTGGTGAGGGTTAGTGGAGAGTGGTGAGTGGTGATTGGTCAGTGGTGATTGGTGAGGATGAATGGTGAGTAGTGAGGGTGAAGTTGAGTGGTGAGGGTGAGTGGTGGTTGTGACGGTGAGTGGTGAGGGTGAGTGGTGAGGGTGAGTGGTGAGGGTGAGTGGTGAGGCTGAATGGTGAGGGTGAATGGTGAGAGTGAGTGGTGAGGGAGAGTGGTGAGTGAGAGTGGTGAGGGTTAGTGGTGAGGGTTAGTGGTGAGAGTGAGTGGTGAGGGTGAGTGGTGATTGGTGAGTGGTGAGGGTGAGTGGTGAGGGTGAGTGGTTGAGGGTGAGTGGTTGAGGGTGAGTGGTGAGGGTGAGTGGTGAGGGTGAGTGGTGAGGGAGATTGGTGAGGGAGGTTGGTGAGTGGTGAGTTGTGAGGGTGAATGGTGAATAGTGAGTGGGAGTGGTGAGTGGTGAGGATGAGTGGTAAGGGTGAGTTGTGAGTGGTGAATGGTGAGGGTGAATGATGAGTACAGTCAATATGCACTGCTGTTATCATACCAGGTACCACCACCACAATATGTACTCCTCTCATCATAGCAGATACCACCACAGCAGTATGCACTGCTGTAATCATAGCAGGTTCCACCACAATATGCACTGCTGTCATCATAACAGGTACCAACACAGCAGTATGCACTGCTGTAGTGATAGCAGGTACGACCTCAGTCGGTATACACTGCTGTAGCGATAGTAGATACTGCTATCGAGTTGGTAGATACCGCTATAGTAAATACTAAAACAGTCAGTATATACCGCTACAGTCAGTCAATACTGCTACAGTCAGTATATACTACTATACAGTCAGTACATACTACCACGGTGAGTAGCTACTAGAGTCAGTAGATACTATTATAGAGTGAGTAGATACTGCTATAGATTTTGTAGTTACTACTATAGTCAGTGGATACAACTATAGAGTCAGCAGATACTATACAGTTAGTCGTTACGAGTATATAGTCGGTAGATACTACTGTAGGCCCAGTAAATACTACTATGGTCAGTAGTTATTACAGTCACTAAATACTACTACACAGTCAGTAGCTACTACTGGCTCAGTAGATACTACGGTACAGTCAGTAGATACTACTACAGAGTCAATAGATACCACTTCCTCTGTTGTATGTAAGGTGTTGTTAGTATATATACCTACGAGGGGTAAAGATATTTTTTGAGGGGGGGGGGTAGACCGCAATTTTCGGAAACCTTTTGACATCAACTATTTACCCCACACTTTCTACAACTTTTTGGACTTGTGAAAGCCTCTTATATATTTGTTGGTGGAGAAATGTACAAACAGCCCACCGGGCTTTGACAATACCTTAGTATCTGTGTATATATATGTAAGGTTTTTAAGAAATATATTTTTCACCCGGGAAACGCCGGGTACTTCCGCTAGTAATGTATATACTTGCTTAACCCGTTTTGCTTAACGCCACACTTTTCAGGAACGCATCTACTACCTCATTAAATGAGGGATTACCGTACTGTATATTTATCACGGACGCTGAGCACATGCCCCGAGACCCCAAATGCCAAGCAGCTGACAACAAATATCACTACTGAGGGTATAAGAGATAAGCGTCAATACGTTTCTTAAAATTGCGCAAGGTTGTAAAACTTTAGGAAAGAGACGATGGGAGGGGATGCCAAAAGCAAAGCAGTGCAAGGAAAAGAGCAGAAAAAAAAGTGTTTTGACGTGCTGCTGTATATATGTTGAACTTCTTTCACACCGTACGTAGCCAACCGTGCTAATCGAAGGTGCTGTATTGTGGTTGAAGACGGCGAGGATGAGCAAAGCTTTCAGGTAGACGGAGTCCTACAATGTGGTTGGAGAAATTGATATGCATAACCACTACTGCCACTCGAGGCTTTACATTCACTGCAATGATAAAAAAAAGCATTTATTCTTGATTGGAATAACAACCCCAAGTCACGACAATTCACCAAATCATGAGGTTGGCGAACCGCAACGAACTTAGTGATTAAATCTGTAATATGCAAAACGTGTTAAGATGATTTATATTAATTTATTTCAATGTGATGTCAACTGTTGCATGGTTGTGACATATATTTTATACAATATAAAATGTAATGCTCCTGATTATACATCGCCACGTTGTTCAGCGTGCATTGGTGAATTGAAAGCATCATATATTTTCATGAGAAAGCATCATATTTAATGCATTTCTGAAACATCGCTGTGTTGTTAGGAGTCAAATGGTATGCAGATGTGGTAATTAGATGGAACACATTAACGTATTGAACACTGTTGGGGTCAACAGTAGCCAAGAGCAGAACTTGGAATTGCTCTTTGGTTTATGAGAGGGGGTTTTCATTCTTGTTATTACTACACTAGTGTACCCAGAAAAGTCTCAGTGTCCCATGACTCTTTTTATGGAGGGTCTTGCCAAGTTTTAGCAATTTAGGGGCAACTCAGTAATTTGCAGATGTTTTGTAAAACTTGGCAAAATTAGTACCACGACATTGGCATGCGATGGCCTACTGTTGCGAATTACATCACGGGATCATTAATGTCCACTGTGAAGCAGGTTTGTTTTTTGTTTTGTTAATACACACACATTAATAACCAGGGTGGCCACTGGATTCTAACTGTGAACTTCTGGAACAAGTAGTGAACGCGTTACTGGGTGTTTCAGTTGATCATTGGCAACTTACTCTGGAAGATATTCACGTATAATGCCTTTATTTTTGCATTTGTAGCCTTTGCTGTGTACATCTCAGGTGAGTGGCGGTATCTGCATGCTAGTTATCAAATCATCTCGATAGTGGGCCAATGAAATTTCAAGCTTTCATGCGCTATTTGTTAACCAAGAGTATAGTGACCTAGCATGTGTGTTTGCTTGCAAATTGATTTTAATTGTATTGTTATTTGTCAAATGAAGAAGTACGAAGTGTAGTCTCTGCTGAATCTTTTTTAAAAAACGTTTTTTTTTTACTACTCTGGCAATACCGTGTACGCGTATACGCACGGCGCTTTTGTCAGTCCACCATTGGATGAGGGCTTCCGCGGGATGTGGGATTTTTCTGACCTCTATTCTTCTCGCTTGTCAGTGCCGATCGGGAAGGCAGGCATATACTGTAGGAAAGAGAACAAAAATGTTCTATTCATAAACGTGGCACTGCACTATAAATTGAACGTTACTGAAATGCCTCTCGGTAACAAAAACATTGGTTTGGAACCATATTGCCGGAAATGTGTGACGATTTCGCAAGCAATACAACTTAAATTTGCCACCATTCTCAGTATTTCAGAAAATGGTATGTGTAGCTTGATGCCAAGGAGGTTGGGAATCCACCTTTTATTTTCGAGGGAAGGACAGAGCCTTGGCAGAAAAAAACACAACTTTTCGGCAGTAAGGTTGATGTGCACGTCTGTTTATCATCAAAATTCCAGGCATGTCGCCTCGCGATCACAACAAATCTACTTGCGTTTTATTTTCAGCCACCACATTTCAATGTGCATCGTTAGGTTGTCTGTGTTTACACATTGTCAGTGGTATTTGATTAATGTTTTCCACTGCTAAAATTGGTTGTTTTTCTTGCACAATCTAATTGTTATACGTATGACAATGTTTATGTTATATTCTTTTCCTGCTGTAATAGCCTATCTTTCCTGCCATCCCACGTTGGCAATCGATGAGCCATTCCGGTTAGGCGTATGTCAGTGTATTCGCGCTTTGGCAAAGAATATATTGGACACGTAACAAAGCAAATGAGTAATCAGTCACGTGAACCCCAAACCATTTATTGTATGCCCGGGAGTGTTGGCAGCAAAACATAAATAATTGACATGTAAAACTCAATTCTGTATTTATACACAATCTATAACTTGCTTGAGAAGCTCAAGCAACACATGTTTTTTTAATTTGTTAGGGAATTTAAACGTTATTGTGATTGCCTATGGACTACTCCAAGGCAGAGCTTAACATTACATCCAGGACATGATTTTGCTTATCATCTGTGAAATATTTTTTTTTGTTATCTGATGTTGCAAATGATGACGTGATGTAGGACGTTCTATACTGTTTACCTGGTGAATATTTTCTAAAGCAATTTTGGATTGCACTCTTAAGGATATCAGTTTTTAGGTAACAATTAGGTTCATGGTGACAATTGCAAACAAATCCGACAATTGCCTGGGAATTGAATTTGTCACAAAGGGCAACCATAGCACCACGTGGGATGAAGCAGCATGGGGGGCACGGGGTGGTGAAGTAACTCTGTCCACGGCACTGATCTGGCAACTGTTTGTGGTCCTGAGAGATTGAATCCAGATAGCCACCTGTAATTAACACAGGCTTCTCAAGTATAGTGAGTGTCGTGATTATTGTATCAGCCTGGTCACCAATGACTTTCACACAAACACAATCCATAACGTTAAATTCAGTTCTGCACTTGGGCTAAATTCCAGTTGTAAGAATTCACATGCCTGTTTTTTGATGGGTCATGCAATTAGCATTTCTCTCAGTAGCAGAGAGGATGAGAAAGTGTTGCCCCCTATTTGTGAAACAGAGGTCACTTTAAAGGGATCTCAGAAGTAGCTCTGTAGTGTTCACCTCTGTGGGCCATTCTTTAACGTGAAGGGTTGCACGGTTCTGATGACATCATGCCAATTACATGTTGTTACCAAGTTGTATGTATAGTTTCTTATTTTTTTTATCTCTTGTTTGTGCAGTTTCGTTCACTCTGTCAGCCTAATGTAACATTTGTTTTTCATTTTCTCATAATTCATATATATACATAAAAAAACATCGATTCTTACACGTGTTTGTATTGGAAGCCTTAAGAATTGGCATAAATCGATTAATAGTTTCACCTCAAGTTCTAACCTCACTGGGAATTCAAATGTTAGAAACCTCTTTCATATTTTCACTTGGTGTCATGTGGGAAAAAATGTATTTTCATCATGAAACATTTATTAACAACTAACGTTGAGAAAAAAGTCTATGGCAAGTTCCATCAATGTAGCCTGCTGACAGAGCTATTGTTGATTTCGGCAAAAATAGCAACACTAATTTCACTAAATTGTTGCTCACTGCTCCCAAATGTGACATTTCTGTTTATCATGCAGTTGTCATTGCTTTTGTAGTCAATATTACAGACCCATGATTAGCTTTACCAATGGCAGAGTAATTGTTGAAGGGCATGGCAATTTTTATTGTGCTTGAATTGCTTGTTTGAAGATGTGAAATGCCACATCATCTTGCAGTACCTTGCAATTTTAAGAACTCGCAAACGAGACACACATTTTCAGTCGACGGAGTCAGACAACAGTAAGAAGCCACGTGGGTTTGAGGATGCGTTGGCGACCGCTGGATATGTCACGGACGCCGGCAAAGATTCTTCAACCGGCATGAAGATCCATGCGGGAGACAAGTGCTGCACTTCAGTTTTGCTCTAAGACCACCCAGCTAATGTGGACTTTCTGGAGACCTATATAGCCTTGCTTTGTATGTATGTGGAACCTCTTTCGCACCTTACGTAGCCAACTGTGGTAATCAGAGGTGCGGGGGGAAGACAACAAACTAAACACAAAAGGCCTTGCTATGACTCATGTGGAGCAAGCATTACAGGTTCAGTTGTTAGTGATTTAGCCATTAAGTTGCTTTGTATGAGAGTTGGTGGATTGCAGATGCTCCCACCCACCGCCTTCACATTTATGGGCCTGGCATTGCGAAGTGACATGCTCCATGGTTGGAGTTCATAGGTGCAGTCGCGTACAGCAGAGTTTAGATTTTTTAATGTACCGCTGTGCAAAGTCCACCCTAGGCATATGTATGTACATGGGCTGAGTGGCTTTTTTCTGTGACCTCCAGGACAAACTGAAAAAAAATTGATGAGACAAAGAGCAAACAGAGGGTGGCTGCCAAAGGGCAGTGATTTGGCCAGATGGGAAAGCTCAACTGTTGTTCCCACAAAGGGAATTAGATCCTTTGTGGTACAATCAAAGGCAATGAGTACAGATACAATGGCAGATGCTCTTCGTAGCTCTACAGACAAGTAAGCCAGCTGACTGTCAGTAAGCTGAATATCCCTTGCAGTTTGAGCCCCTTTATACTTCTGGTAGGAAGTTTGTCGGCTTTCCAGAACTAGAGTCTAGTCTTGACTCAGACCACTGGGTTCTGTAAATAATAATGAAAGACTATGCACTGGAAATCATGAGCAGACCTGGTTGCTCCATCACGGTGGTGACAGCTTTGCTGAAGAATATGACTAGTGGGGTGGCACGATTGGAGGAGATGGACCAGCTTCTGTGCTTCTGGAGGCCATGGGTCAGGAGGACTATGGGTTCTAATCCTGGTAATTTATTTCCCCAAAGTCCTGTGGAAGCTACAGGTTGAAATGTACCTGTGGGCGTTGAACTTGGATGTGAATACCAGAAAGTTCAAGATCGAGAGTGGATTGTATATGCCGATGTTACCAGGTGACTGGTTGACATCAATAGACTTTGGAGACATTTCACATTCCAAAAGCGCCATCCCACAGTGCCGAATGACGTTTGCGTTCAGGAATTTTGCAGTTCTGGACTATATGCCATCTCCATGCTGATCATAATTTATTTGGTACGCGTACCACACTCACACTGGGCCAGGGTTGTGTGAATATATTTGCAATGACTAGGGACTAACACGAACACGACATGTCTGCAGAGTCTGGTCATTGGTGCAAATAACAAAATCTGACGAGATCTGGCTTGTTCATGCTATGGTGTTAGAATTGAATTGGTGATGGAGATGGGCTCTAAAGCTCTTTTTGACAGATGTCCAGTCGTTTTCACAGATGTCCGGTAGACACTGTGTCAGTGCTGGAAGAACTGCTTCACTTTAATCTAGTCACTCGTAGACTTCCTTGTTTATTTGCTGACCTTTCTCTCTTTGCACGTTTGTTAAAGTTAATTTTTGTTCAATGCCTCTACTTGTGCCTCGGGGTGTGCCGTTGGGTACTTAAAACAAAATGATCGCGTCACTTTTTATTGCCAATCAACAGATACACACGGCCAATATCTTTATTTTGTTTAAAAAAATAATTTTCTTACACGTGCATTTCAAATGCAGGGCTTCTGCTGTATTGTCAAGGCAACTGTTATAGGGGACCTAATTTAAATTCCCACGATGGCTACGTGATGGAACATAATGCCCAAAAATGTCCAGTGTGTAGCATCTGCTAGGCGCTGGACCGCTTCCACAGTACTAAACAGGGTAATGTTACCCGTGTCTTGCACCGCAATGCCACGGGGCCTGCCGAGAATATATATTATATTGGAATAGGGCCAACTCCGTGGAGAGCTCCAGCTATTAGTGTCGCTTGATATTTAATGTAAGTGCAATGTACATGTAATTCCAAGAAGGTCAGAACCTCATCAGACGTTTGACAAGATTGTGACTAGATGCTCGATTTTCTGCTTTGCTTGAATGTGATTAAAATGTATTATTACTCAGAAACGAATAGAATAATTAGTACACGTGTATAGGAGCCTACAAGCTCATTAGCATTCATCTGCGATGGATGGGTTGGTTAATATCATGCAAATCTATCATTGTGTTTTTCTGTTATATTGGCTTATATCGTCAGAAACTCTTGACATAGTTGATATTCACTCCTATTCATATTCCTGGATCTTTCGGTAAAGTCACGTAGAACAGAAATAAGAAAAATAAAACATAATAAAATTCTCACGACGTTTCGGCCACAACACAAGCAGGACGGCTGCTGTGGCCGAAACGTCGTGAGAATTGTATTGTTTTATTGTTATTATTTTATTATTTCTCTTTTACGTGACTTTACCGAAAGATCCAAGAATATGAATCCCTGCAGTCACGAAAGCTTTAAATCGAAAGATATTCACTCCGTTTATGTTTACGCTTTTACTTGTGCTCCTACTGCTGCTGCGAATGATCTTGGGTAGAGAGCGTATTTACCTTGCCCAACACTTTCTTTTGTCACTTTCTTTGGGTTTCTCCAGGATAGATGAAGATTCTGATTCTGAATCCCCCAGTGTTAAATGATTTTGATCATTTGCTAAAAACATTTGTTATGGGGCCCTGGGTGTGGGAAAGCTTAATTTGTCTGCATACATTTCTACAGAAAGACGTTTTTATTTTAGTCGAAATTGAATGAAAAGTTTTACGTGCCCATTTTCACATTTGTGATACAAAATTTAGAACCATGTACAAAAACAGACGAGCACAAGTCACATTGTGAGTACTAATGTATATAAAGAATAATATTTATTTTTTTAATTGCGAAATATCAAACCCCCTGCACCCATTAGTAGTGTACAATCAGTGAAGCAGGTGGCACAATTGAAGTATTGGAAATGACGGCAGGAAACTCCTTTGACGGGAACACACTTCTTTTATTAAATCTTGACTTGCAACGATACAACGCGTGGCCTCTCTTCTTCACAGTACGGTCACCATACAACGGTACAACTCGTGACCTCTTCTCTCCGCTCCACACTTCTCTCGAGTCCCGTAGATTCTGTGCTGCTGGCTCTCTGTGCCTCGTGTAGACTCCGCGCCTCGGCTACACTCTTCTCTCGTCTCGTGTAGACTCTGCGCCTCGGCTACACTCTTTACTCGTCTCGTGTAGACCTTACGCCTCCGCTACACTCTTCACTCGTCTCGTGTAGGCTTTACACATCTGGCTACACACTCTTCAGTACCCGTCTCGTGTAGACCTTACATCTCCGGCTACACACTCTTCAGTACCTATCTCGTGTAGACCTTATACTCTCTCTGGCTACACCGTATGCATTACTCGGCTCGTGTAGACCTTACACTCTCTCTGGCTACACCGTATGCATTACTCGGCTCGTGTAGACCTTTCTCTCTCTCTGGCTACACCTTGTACATTACTCTCCATTACTCTACATTACTCTCCCTTACTCTCCATTACTCTCCTCTCCGGGCTCTATCTCTGCACCTTCGTCTTCATTCCTAGATGGTTCCACTTCCTCCCCCTACTCCTCTGTGCATCACCTTATATATCCCTTCCTCCCGGGAGACGGAGCGGATGCGGACCTCAACGTCGGCACCGCTCCTCAGTTACCCAATCACCACGCGCTATCTCTACGATCCGTTTCCGCCCAACGCGTGTTTCCACTCCTCGACCAATCACACCGCGCTGCCACCCGATCACTCCCTCTCAGCGCGTCGCCGGCACACAGCCAATCAGCAGCACTACCCCCACCCGCGCGCTGACGCCTGCTCCTCCCCGTCAGCGCGCGTCACCACACACACCCACGTACATACGCGCTGGCACACGACGTATACCCCCAGCGCGTATCACCACTACATCACCCCCTCCCACATAGCTCGCAGCCGGCCCGGCTGCTAACAACAACCAACCACAACGATAAGACGACAACCAAAACAACACAAAAAAAAACCCCGTAACCCCCCAGTGTGCCCCGTAACATAACAACAACAAGAACAACAACAAGAACTATGTACAAATTGACAACGAACACAAGAAAAGTCAACAACAACACAATACAAGCGAATTCCAGAAACCGAACGCGCCCAGCGTCCCTGCGACTACACGCAGTGACGAGGCGCTCCAACTGCCCCGACTCCTCACGAGGCGGATCACGCAAAGTAGCGCGACCTGGCGCGAGTCCGTCTGGCTGGTCCGTCGTATGGGGCGGGACACTGACGACCGTCCGGCGGTTCCGGCTGCTCCAGACGGCGCGGAACGGGCCTGAAAGGGCCGGCCCCGCCGCGGAGATCCGGCCGCCGGTGGTCGGCAGCTGTCAGTTCCGAGACACCTGGGAGCAGATCAGGCGAAAATACGTGTGGATCAGGCAGAGACATTTCCCCCTGTGGGTCGCCGGTCACGTCACACGCTCGGCCCTCACGACACAAGGGGAGGCCATATGGAGGCGAGAACGGTTTCAGTCGGGAGGGGTGAACGTACCAATGGCGCTTTCCCCACTTTATCTGAACGCACTGGGGCCGTGCAACGCGCACGACCTCCACGGGTCCCCTCCACGGTCTCAACAATTTAGGCGACGTAGCCAAGGGTGCCTGAGGGCAATGCAGCCAGGCCCTGTCACCTGGTTTCCATTCGTGCATGGACACCTTCCGTGCCCGCAACCGTTCATTAGCAATTTGGCGAGCCCGCGAATTAAGCCGTGCGGCCTCCCTCGCCTCTGTCAGCTTGTGAATATTAAACTTAATATGTTCTGCCAATTTAGAATTATTTCGTGGAGCGGACAGGCCAAGTTGCGTTTCCATTGGCGGGTCAGCTTCCCGACCGTACATCAAATAGAATGGGGAAAACCCCGTTGCTGCATGGGGGGCCATTCTATACGCGGCAAGGACCCCCGGGACCTGCAGGTCCCAATCTACATGTGCCTCACACACCTGCTGGCACAGCATGGAAGTCAAAGTTTTATGAAGTCTCTCCACCATCCCGTCTGTCTGCGGGTGGTACGGGGAGGTACGCACCTTCTTGGTACCCAACAGATCGCACACCTCTTGCAACAATTTACTCGAAAATTTTTTACCTTGGTCGGTGAGCAGGCGTTCGGGAGCCCCCTTGTCCAGGACATAGCCCTGGACGAAGGCGTCCGTCACAGCCGCTGCCGACTGGTTAGCGAGAGGCCACGCCATAGGCCATCGGGTAAAGTATTCGACCCCCACTAACAAGTATTTATTCCCTCTCGGCGTGACTGGAAAGGGCCCCAAAATATCGAGTGCAACGAGCTCGTTAGTGCGCGAGACCTGAATAGATTGCAGCGGTGGATTAGCTGCCACAGGCGGTGGTTTACGTCTGGCGCACTCAACGCAACCCTTCAGAATATTTACCACATCACTTCCCATTCCCGGCCAGTAATAGTCACGCTGAAGCAGGGCAAGCGTCTTGTTAACTCCCAAATGCAAGAGGCGTTCGTGGGCCGCCAAAAGAACCCTCCCCCTTACAGCGGAAGGCACCACAAGTGCGTTCCGCCGGGACAAACTGTCCCATCTTAATAACATGCCCTGCTTAAGTACATAGGAGCCGGTGCGCTCCTGGTCCCCCTCGGGACCCCCCACCTTGCGGCGCAATGCTAGCAGCGAGCTGTCCGCCATCTGGAGACGGCCCCATTCGCTGAGCGACAACGAGAGCAGCGAGTCCCGACCCTGAGAGGCAGTGGAATCATCCACGATCGGTGCGCCCGCTGTCGCAACCAGTGCCCCCATCTCCCCCTCAAGCGTCGGTTTACAGCGCGCCGATCCCGACAAACACGCGCATTCATTACAAGGCAACAACCGCGACAGACAATCGGCATTTGTGTGTCGCAACCCCTTACGGTACGTAGTCGTAAACTGATAGTCCTGGAGGACTTCCAACCACCGCGACAACTGGCCCGAGGGTTGGGCGACTCTCAATGAATACTGTAGCGCCGCGTGGTCCGTTCGGACCGTAAAGTGACGACCATAGAGATATGGTCTGAACTGTTGGACAAAAAAGACAATGGCAAGCAGCTCGCGACGGGTGACGCAGTAGCGCTGCTCCGCCGGAGACAACACCCTACTACCGTAGGCGACAACTCTTTCGACACCCCCGACGACTTGGGATAGCACCCCCCCAATGCCCGTGTTGCTAGCATCCGTGTCCAGCAAAAAGGGACTCGTAAAATCGGGATAACACAAGGGTGGGGCACCCACCAAGGCGTCCCGGAGGGAGCGAAACGCGGCTTCCTCCTCCGGTCCCCATTTGAACTTCACTCCCTTCGCCGTTAGAGCGTGCAAGGGTTTTGCAATAGTGGCGAAGTGCTCAACGAACCGCCGGTAATAAGAAGCAAACCCGATGAAACTACGCACGTCGGAAACGGACGTAGGTGTCGGCCAAGAGCCGACACAATCCGTCTTCGCGGGATCGGTGGAGATCCCCGAAGAATCGACAATGTGACCCAAGTATCTAACCGACTTACGAAGGAGGTGACATTTGGCCGGTTTAAATTTTAGCTTAGCCGATCGCATTCGCAAGAACACCCCTCTCAATCGCTGGAGGTGTTCTTCAAATGTTTTACTGAAAAAATGACATCGTCCATATAAATCAAGCATGTATCCCACTGCAAGCCCGACAAAACCAACTCCATAAGTCGCTGAAACGTCGCTGGAGAGGAGTGAAGTCCCATGGGTAACCGGTTAAACTGGAACAGCCCCCCTGGAGTCCGAAATGCTGTCTTAGGTTTCGACTCTTCGTCGAGTGGCAACTGCCAAAACCCCGATAACAAATCAAGAGTCGAAAAATATCGCGCACCAGACAATGCATCGAGGGACTCATCCATCCTGGGGAGCGGATACGCGTCAGCCACAGAGATCTTATTCAGGCGACGGAAATCAACGCAGAATCGCAGGGACCCGTCCTGCTTTTTAACCAGCACATGAGGCGCTCCCCACGGGCTGGAGGAGGGCGAAATAATGTCGGCTTCTAGCATTTCGTTAACAGCCGACTGAACATGTTCCTTCTCCGCAGGACTCAGTCGGAAGGGATTTAGCCTGACCGGCGCCGCATCGCCCGTTTCAATGTGGTGGTGCAACAAATCCGTGCACCCAATGTCATACTTATGCTTACTGAACACATCAGAAAATTCTATGAGCAACTCGCGCAGCGCACCCAACTGCACCGCCGACAAATCGTCCGAGGCGGCGCATAGCGAATGGACCCACTCAAGGTCCTCCCTTAGCTCAACGTTCTGCGTTGGGCTCGAGCCCACCTGCGCAACCAACCCATCATCCACAGGGACCCGCGCCGCGTGAGCCAGCACGGTGCCCTGTTGAATGACAGCTGGCCGCGACCCCGCGTTCAAAACCACTACAAACGGATCCCTGTCAGCCCGCACCAAGGTGTGAGCCACCGATAAATCAAGACCCCCGACAGCCTTGTTAGAAGGACCCAAAAGCATACTTTGTTCCGAAGCCTCCCTCACCCACGGTTTCCGCAGCCGGAGGGGAATTAACATCTGTGAACCCGGGGGCACATGCACGGTCTGTGTCGCCACCGCTTGTATCGTAGCGCACGCCGTCCGAATGTCAGTAGGGCTCGTTAAAAATGCAATCCGGCGACCCGATGGCAGTTCAATGCATCGTTGATCGATAAGAATTTTAATGGGCATTTTAGCCAAAAAATCAGTGCCCAAAAGACAAGGAACCGCCAAAGAAGACGAAACGAAAACGGGTCCCGACAATTTGATATCTCCAATGCAAATGGACGCCCTAATCTGACCGATAATGCCCAACGATCCCCCGTTAGCGGCGTAAAATGGCACATCCACCGGGAGCAGCGGACGACATTGGACTGGAAGAATATTATAAATGAGGTCCGATATAATAGTTGCCGACGCCCCCGTGTCCACTAACACCCTAATCTCGACCCCATCAATAGATCCCGTAACAACGGACGAACCCGCCGAAGCAGCCACAATTCTATGCCCCAATTCCGCCCATTCAATATCTCCCTGGTCCCGGCCGAACCCCCCTGGCCGAACCGAATCCCCGAACCTTAACCGGCCCTCCTCCGCCGCGACGCGGCGTCCCATGTGTGTCGAGCATACAGACCGAGCGTGTGAGGTGCCGCGACTTGCCGGGGATTGTAGAGATGACTTGGGCTCTCGGTCGTCGTCCAGCCGAGCCCCCATGGCGCGCTGACGCGGAGCGCGGCACCCGGACGCCACGTGGCCCCGGAGGCCGCAGTTATAGCACGTGACGAGGGTCGGATTAGATCTCGGCTGCTCCGACTTTCGGCCTGATCGCAGAGGCGACCGAGCCCCCGGCCTCCAGTCCCCTGGTCGTCCCGCGACGAACGCCTCCTCTCGTGGGCTGACGACTTGGGGTTCGGTGACCACCGAACCCGGAGCTGCGACGACGGCAGCGTTGCAACCAACTCCTTGTTTCCGTTGTAGGGCCTCGTGCGCTTGAATACTCGTGGCGACTCTCAAAGAAGAAATATCAATCTCGTCAGCTGTGTTGATGGGGACCCCTAGGTCCTGCGCCAACTTAAGCAGCTGCTCCAAAACCATCGCGTCTTGGCCCTCCTCGTCCATCCGAGGGAACGCAGCATCGGCAAGAGCCAGCAACGCCGTGCGATAGGCCAGCGCGGTCTCCGTGGCCGCTTTCCGTCTTGCGTAGAAATGATGGCGGCACGCCGAGGGAGGTCCGTAGACCCTGGCCAACAGACCCAGCGCATCCTTCAGCGTGGAGCGGTCCGACTTCCGTGCGGACCTGAAGGCCGCGAGCGCGTCGTCGTCCAGCATGGCAGGCAACGCCCGCAGCGCCGTGGCATCGGACCACGCGGACATCTCTTGATGCGCCAAAAACCTCCGCTGAAATTGGCCCCAGTCTCCGCCTTCCGCCTTGAAGGCTGACAACGTGGGCAGACGCTGCTAAAAAATGAAGTCATCCGCCTCGTGGTTCCTCTCCGCCTCTCCGTCGGTGTGTAAGATGGCGGCTCCAGCGGCAGACGTAAAATGGCGGACCCCATCACGCGCCGATGACGTGGATGCGCGCGCTTGGGACCCCACCACCACGTGGCGCTCGCCGTTCCCGCCAAATGTAGGCCCAGGCGCAATGGCGGGAATCCCCCATTCGTTTTGGCGGGAATCTGCGGGGCGACCTTGTAAAATGTCCCCCACCGTCCCCGCTCCTCCCGACGAGCTGATCTCCGCCAAGATGGACGCGGCGGCGAGCAGCAGCTCCGCCAGTCGGGAGTGCGCCTCACGAAGCACGGCCTCGGTCCCCGGTCGCTCGCCCGGCGCCGTCGACGGATCCTGTAGCGTGGGCAGGTCGTCCTCCTCACCCCCCGCCACCAGCGGCCCCGAGTCGTCCAGGTTTTCCTCGCGGTCAATCCCGTGGGTCCTACGGGTCTTCCTTGTCTCCATACTTGGAAGCCCGTTTCACTTCTGACGCCAGATGAAGTATTGGAAATGACGGCAGGAAACTCCTTTGACGGGAACACACTTCTTTTATTAAATCTTGACTTGCAACGATACAACGCGTGGCCTCTCTTCTTCACAGTACGGTCACCATACAACGGTACAACTCGTGACCTCTTCTCTCCGCTCCACACTTCTCTCGAGTCCCGTAGATTCTGTGCTGCTGGCTCTCTGTGCCTCGTGTAGACTCCGCGCCTCGGCTACACTCTTCTCTCGTCTCGTGTAGACTCTGCGCCTCGGCTACACTCTTTACTCGTCTCGTGTAGACCTTACGCCTCCGCTACACTCTTCACTCGTCTCGTGTAGGCTTTACACATCTGGCTACACACTCTTCAGTACCCGTCTCGTGTAGACCTTACATCTCCGGCTACACACTCTTCAGTACCTATCTCGTGTAGACCTTATACTCTCTCTGGCTGCACCGTATGCATTACTCGGCTCGTGTAGACCTTACACTCTCTCTGGCTACACCGTATGCATTACTCGGCTCGTGTAGACCTTTCTCTCTCTCTGGCTACACCTTGTACATTACTCTCCATTACTCTACATTACTCTCCCTTACTCTCCATTACTCTCCTCTCCGGGCTCTATCTCTGCACCTTCGTCTTCATTCCTAGATGGTTCCACTTCCTCCCCCTACTCCTCTGTGCATCACCTTATATATCCCTTCCTCCCGGGAGACGGAGCGGATGCGGACCTCAACGTCGGCACCGCTCCTCAGTTACCCAATCACCACGCGCTATCTCTACGATCCGTTTCCGCCCAACGCGTGTTTCCACTCCTCGACCAATCACACCGCGCTGCCACCCGATCACTCCCTCTCAGCGCGTCGCCGGCACACAGCCAATCAGCAGCACTACCCCCACCCGCGCGCTGACGCCTGCTCCTCCCCGTCAGCGCGCGTCACCACACACACCCACGTACATACGCGCTGGCACACGACGTATACCCCCAGCGCGTATCACCACTACACAATGTTAAGAGCGCTGCACTCTGAACTTGGTGAACCGAATTTGACTTCTGACCACAGTTAACATCGGTGATGAGTGATATCTAAACTGGTCCTGGGATCGCCTTCACTAACCTGTCACTGACTAGGATGGTGAAGTATGGTCAAAAATGCCCTTGGCCAAATAGAACATTGGGAGTCCTTAAACCTAATTCTAGATTTGAAGCTTTCGCGACTGCAAGGAATCATATTATTAGGTTTTTTTGGTAAAGTCACGTAGGTAAAACATCAAAATTAATGAAAATAAAATAGAATAAAAACGTCGTGATTTTTATTTTATTTTATTTTCATTTGATGTTTTATCTACGTGACTTTACCGAAAAAACCTAAGAATATGAGTCCGTAAACCTCCAATGGATTGACAAGGGGCGTTCAATAGTTGTAGAAAAAAATCTTGATTTGAAGCTTTCGTGACTGCAGGAATCCATACTCTTTGGTTCTTTCGGTAAAGTCACGTAGTTATTTCTAGATTTGAAGCTTTCGTGACTGCAAGGAATCATCTTCTTAGGTTTTTTCGGTAAAAAAACCTAAGAAGATCACGTAGTTATATTTTATTTTATACCTCTGTGACTTTACCGAAAGAACCAAAGGGTATGTCGATATAATATATATTAAATAGTTGTGTATATATATAATTGTCAGAATTTTTCTTTGTGGGATAAAAAAAAAATGTGAAGGTAAAGACTGACGGAGGTTGATGACTGCTTCTATCACTGATTATTTTATTGTTGGTGCCGACACATTTTGCGCATTCACCTCAGTTTATGTTCATGCGCATCTAAGTTTATAGTCACGTATTCCTCTGTTGGGCCAAATTGACAAAATGCCAACATTGACCTTGAAAGTTATCTTCATCGTTATTTCTTGCTTGCTCGGGGCAATGCAGACCTTTTCAGAGAATCGTATCATTATGCCTGTCCCGTCGCTTTTGTTTGCCCTATGTAGGGTTGGTGAGGGTTGTTCGTTTGCCGATGGCTCTGTGCTCACACCTCAGATTTTCTCTAATCTAGTCACCTGTGGATTTCGTGCGCACGTTTCTTAAAGATGCTCGTTGCCTGTCGTGCCTCCGCGTGCGCCCTTGGGTATTTTCAAAATGTGCTCACCATGTCGAAGGATTCCTGTCAATCATAGAGAAGTGCTGCCAATATCTTTATTTCAAAACCGTTGGCTTATCCCTGCATTCCATATTTGAGGCTTTGGTTGTCGGGGCAAGGAGCATTTTATTACAATTTCACGACGGCTGCTTGGTGGTTCATAATTGTCTAAACTTTCCATTGTGTAGCAGTTGATAGACTAAACTGCTTTTATCCACCGTCTGCTCTATGCACGACGCTGTAATGTCACTCATGCGGTATACTATTTTACTACATGGCCAATGGGAATATTGATACATTATATATTGTTATTTGTGTCGCTTGATATTTTATATAAGCGTAATCTACACAAGTCCACGAAGAGGGTCAGAGGTTCATTGAACTCCAGCCACGAGTGTGACTAAGGACTCTGATGTTCTGCTTTGCACTCACATGATTAGCATGTGTTCTTGCTCAGATATGAAAAACTATATATGCATGATTTACACTTTTGTATGGCTTTAGCGGCGGTAGAGTGCTGAGCGCGCTTCGCTCAGAACTCAGCAACTCAAATTCGATTGTTGGTCACGGCTACAATCGGTGACAATTGATACCTGAACCGGTTCTGCCCACCTTTACTACCCGTTCACCAGCGCCGCACTGACCAGCGTGGTGAAGTGTCGTCGTACAACCGCATGAGCGACATGGTTGTTCATGGTGGATGCAGAATGGCTGGAATAAACACTCACCTCGGAGTTGGCAACATCATTTTATTTCTCTCTGCCGCAATAATACTAATTACATTTATATAGCACTTTTCATCAAGGTTCTCAAAGCCCTGTACAGGACACAGCAGCAGCAGACACTTGGCATGAAAATAATTTAATAAATACATTTAAAAAATCTTTACTAAATGAACTAAACGTTCAATAAGCGGAAGCATATACATAGGTTTTAATAAGCACTTTAAAAATGTCCACAGATTCAGAGATCCTGATATATCGTGGAAGAGCGTTCCATAGCCTTGGGGTTACACAGAAAAAAGCTAGGTCACCCATAGACCAAAACCTCGACCTCAGAATACAGAGAAGATCTGCATCCCCAGATCTTAGGGACCTTGGGGGGACAAAGATGCCTCTTGTTCATTGCTTCAAATCGGTTCATTGGCATAACTTGTTTTTTCCCAGCTACAAATTTAACGAGCCCAGCTATCTCGCTTTCTTTCGAAACCCCCCCACGTGTGCGGCCTGCTCCTTCCAGGGACGACGGCTGTTGCGTGGAAGGCATCGTGGACATCTTCGACCTGCTCCTGCGGACAGCCTCTCAGTTCATCGAGCTCAGCGTGACTCTGGAGGAGTTCATCTGCCTCAAGGCCATGGTGCTGCTGAACTCGAGTGAGTGGCTGTTGTCGCTATTTATTCCCCCCCTCCCCCGCACCTTTTGTCACACACGTGTTCTGTCCATATAGGGCTGCCCAGATTGTGCTGGTGTGTGTTGGGGGGGCAAAAGGGGAACATTTTTCTGCACATCACGCACAAAAGAGGGGGCACCACACTATTAAGGCCCCCCCACCATGATCCGCGTGCCATTCTGCCCCGGAGGCTCCAGGCACTTCTGGGCGGCCCTGCGTCTATGCGTGTTTTTATTTTCCTCCTCCTCCTCCTCTGCTACCCCATTGCATAGTTGAGTTAAAGAGGTGAAAAGATGTGGCCCTGCAATTGCCTGCTCATGCCACACGCGGAAGGGTCTCCCATTAGAGGGAGCTCTAGAGACCCCCCCGCCAACCCCCAAGGGTATTTAGAGCTACTCTTCCATGCTGGCTTCACATCTTGTGAGAGATACAGGTACCCACACATAACCCCACCACACGCGACCTACCGATATGCTGACTGTAGTGAACCCGATTATTCTGCTGGGTGGACAGAGCCCGGGGGGGATTAAGAAACTCGCCCATCGTCTCGACGTTCGTGCAAGAAGATCCAGTGTGCCAACCGTTACATCCACGGCGTTATCTTGCGTATGTACCAGGTTACGTGCCTACTCAATTCGGGCGCATTATTTTTACGAATATTTATTTTATAAAATGGACCTACTGTATAGCCTTAACTAAATATGATTTGCTATTTGCATATATTTTAAAGATTATATTGGTATTAATAAAGGAATTTACTCAAATGAAACAACGTGCAGCTCCTTAACCAACAATACTTAACGAATTTTTTTTTCCCCAGAAGCCTTTGTTAAATCAATGCAAACCTTGTGCTGGTTTTGTCTTCATCAGCGCAAAGTGGCCTTGAAAATCAATGCCACCGACTAAGCCTGATGTTTTTAGACGGCAGCGGTCACCACGTGCCATTCTTGATTAATGAACTTGGTCCACGTCCTGGCACCATCAGCATTCTAACAAAGAGGCATAAATTCAGCTCTCATTGGAGGACATTAGCTCCAGACCCTGCCAGATCAAAGCCATTGAGCTCAAGCTATTACCCCCCCTGCCCCCCCCCCCAAAAAAAAAATCCCCTGCTGTGCTCCGCACCACATTGTTTATTTTATCGTGGTTCTCCGACATGTTTTTGGGTTCATAATGAACTGAATATTGGCGTTGCTAAAAAGTTCCCAGCGCATGGAACGAATGTCGAACGTCGTGCCGAACAGCACATCGCAAACCCGGGAACGCATCGAAGAGCTGTGCAGCACAACCGTGAAAAACTTCAGTTTCCGGTGTTTGCCAATTATGCTGTCAGCCTCACCGTGTGCCTCCATGAATTTACTGGTTGTGGTGGAGATGCTTTCACGAACACAACTTGACGACGTGATGGTAAGGTGGTGCACACCTTTTTTAAGATGCTGCAGAGAACTGCCTGAGCTAAAATACCAGTTGCAGCCTTCCCATAAAGTGCTGCAGCTAGGTTCTCTGTTAAATACAGATTCAAGGGAAGGATTTCTTGTGACAGTCCCATGAATACAACAGAGTGGAGGCTTCAATAGAACGTATTATTTATGGTCTTCTTAGTTCATCTTTCCACAGCCACCTAACTGATGAGGTTGACCAGGTTCCATGCAGTAGCGTCTATTAGACCGCTATAACTCGGTATGCGGAGAGATGAGGCAAAGATGGAGAGGGAACCCCTTCATTATGTGCTGGCGGAGTTTTTTGATGTGTAAAAGCCACAAGATATTTTCCTTTACAGTGGTTCGGGTCAGAGCTGGCATGTATCTCGGCTTCCCGCACAGAAGTTGGAGGTTGCTCATTTGGCGCTTCTAGGCTTACGTGGGGGGAGGCTGTTGGGAGCGATGCGGCAGGAGTGCCCACTGATTAGGCTCGCCGTTCCCCTGTAGAATTTGAACATGGTTCTTCATGCTCCATGTGAGCCTCCCTTTTAAAGTGCCATGATGTGGACCAGGTTTGTTTGTCAAGAGTGAAGCGTGTTGACTCCAGAACCCAGGCTCAACGTCAGTGCCCAAAATGAAGTTTGCAGTAAGGTGTAACGAGCATCAACAGTTTACCCGCTAATGCTAGATTCATTAATGTGCTTACTCGGTGAAAAGGCTTACGTATTTACCAGTTCATTCACCTCCATAGTGGAAAATTTCACGTGGTTCAGTGTTGTTGCCAATAAGGCTGATAGGATGCAGCCGCTCCTTCGTGGGGGTGGCCTGCGTGCCCACCAACTGGATAAACACTCTGATTGAGAGCAGAGCAATGTTGCAGGAATCCCTGAACGCTGCCTTTACAACCATGCCCGCATGACTGCGCCCACTAACACAGCAGCAGCACATGTGCCCTCTGATTTCAACAACGTTGACCTGTCAATTCACAGCATTATTTACTCACTTTGGCCTTCACACCCATATTTGCACCATGCTGCCCTTCGATAAAAACGGCAGATTTATTGAACGAAAGTTAACACGGGCACTTTTTTTGTTTTGTTTTTGTCTTAGATTTAAAATACTTTGCGCATTCTTCAATAACACTGCCTTCGAAGGATATCACTCGCCACTGATGTTAGTTGCGGCTATGAATGGAACCCAAGTTGCTGGGCTTGTTGCACAATTTTTAAATGCACGGTGCGACCATTCCACAAATTATAAATTGCATTTAAGCTCTTAGGCAGTTAAATATATGTCAACTGTAAACATACGATCTTTTATGTTCAGCTCAAATGGTCATAATCAATCTTTGCACAAGTTCAAGCCCATGCATCCCTGGCACCATGTGTCGAGTATTTTTTTTTAATAAAGTTAATTTAATTATGTATAACCTGGTAAGTAGCTCTTGGAGACAACACATGTATTGAGCAAATAACTGCATCTGTGATATCACGTGAATAACTTTAATTATTTATTCGGTGCATTTATAGCTTTGAATATCAAACTAAATTTCAAATAAATTACGTACGGTTGCACATTAAACAAATAACTATATTGTCACTGGCTTTAATTCCCTCCTTAATTGCCATGTTTATTTGTCAAGGGCGGCATGTTTGTCATTTGATTAAATGCAATTATTTTTTCTGTCTCGCGTTAACATCTTCCCACACCTCCGATCAGCACTGTTGGCCACGTACGGTGCAAAAGAAGTTCACCATACATAACGTGGACAGCTTTTTGGCATTTATTTATGGCAGCCCCCCTCCAAGCCCTCGAACAAAGATCGTCAGAAATGGATCTTTTCTTTATAATGGCAAAATCGCACTCGGACTTGCGTCAGCATCTTCGACATTCTAGCCTCGAAGGGTGTGTGGTGTGTGGCACTCTGCCCACACTTACAGTATGGTACGCTTGTCCAGAGTAGATTTTTAACATGACGCGATAAAAAAAATAACCATCCGCATAAGCAAAACAAAAAGGACCCCCAAATATATACAGTACCCACAAAATGGGGTGCTGCCAAAAATAACATCCGCATTCATTTTCACGATTTAGTATTTTACTGCCGTTGTTTTATTTTGCTATCAAAACCTTAAACGGTTGGAGGTGGAGGAAAAAAAAACGCAAGTGTCTTGTACCACTTTTGGATTTTTTACAGCAGAAAAAAAAATAGCAGCAGTGAAGTGTGAAAAATCAACCTGGCAACCTTCTTTGCCGACTATAACTATCCTACAACACCTCGGTAGAGAAGAGGACATTATGTTCCTGTGTAGTGTCAAATTAACCTACCCGATATAAAGTAGTTTAACATATTACATATTATTTAAAATGGTTCTGTTCAAATTAGTGTTTTATACCATGTTTGCCATTCCTTTACGAAAGCGATGGGTAAAGAGATTTATAAATAATTTATCTCGGATATATTGAGATATGGAGATTGAGCTTGAGCTATAATGTACAAACGTTTGTGGAGACTTGAAGAACTTGATAGGTTTACCGCTTGCATTTGGGATAAAAATGAAATATTTTAACGTGCATTTTTGTTCCTTTTCTACACGTTTCAAGTTTTGTCGCACCTGGTTCAATGTGCGCCAAATGTTTGTGTGGCTTGACGTTGTTGTAGCAATGCACAGTGAGTTTTTTTCTAATCCTCGAGTTTTCGTCTCAACGGTTATACAGCATGCAAATTTTCTAAATCTTTCCCACTCTCCTTCCTCTTCCAAGCGTTTGTCCCACTCCTGTGGGGCCCACTGTCCTTGCCAACCTTGTCCACGCTGCCCTGTCCTACGCCATCTTTCTTTCCGCTCCTCGGGCCACCATGTCCGATCGCACCACACTTCTTCTGCCTTTCTCTTGATCTCTTTCCTTCCACTTGCAACACTTGCACCTTCTGGCGCACGTAATTTTCGTGTTGTCTGTCCACATAACCAAACCACACCAGCCTTTTCTCTCTCATCTTCTCTGTGTTTTCTACCACCTTGAGTCTTCCTCTCACTTATTTTTTCACCGTCCTTCTTTGTTAAATTTATCTGGCTCTTCACTTCTCCACTCTGGTAGGTCATCAAATGTCCCTCCTGCTTCGGGAAGTAGGTATTCACCACTGCAAGATCATTTGCCTGGGCCATTCGAAGAATGGCCCCTCCTCCCCCATTCCTACTGCCATATCCGTATCCTCCATGGTTCCTTTCATAGCCGTCCTTTCCTCTTCCCACTCTTACATTTAAGTCTGCGCCCATCACCACTGCTTCATCTACCAGTAAGATTTGAAACTCCTGGTCTAAGCTCTCCCGAAATGCATCTTTCTCTTACCCACTGCAGCCCATCTGCAGGGCATATGCACACATCACATTTACAACCCCACTGTCCAGTACTAGTCTGACTATTATTAGTCTGTCATTTACACTTCTGACTTCCACCACCTTTATCTTCATCTCCTCACTCAGCACAACTCCAACCCCATTTCCCTTTGCTGTGGTTCCATGATATAACCATTTTAACCATAGACAATATCTTTCGCTCTGCTCCCTTTCCATTTTGTTTCCTGGATGGATGCAATCGACTTTCCTCCTTCTCAAGCAGTCCAATAATTCCTGACCTTTTCCCGTAAATTTTCCAATTTATTATGGCCAACCTTATCTTCCTCCCGAACAACCTTATACTCCTTCCATTTTGTTTTTCCATCTTGATATGTGCAGACAACGTAACTACCACCGCCCGGGTCTGCACTCCCTGCAGCAGCAGAGTCATTGGGTCCCGAGATTTTTCACACCCTCTGCCCACTTAAGGGCTGCGGGGCACTGAGGGTCATTGGTTTGCAAGGACTCTCCATGTTTTGGCTTTATAGTTTTACGGCCGGTTGTCACCAGAATTCTAGATTTGAAGCTTTCGTGACTGCAAGGATTCATATTCTTAGGTTTTTTCGGTAAAGTCACATAGGTAAAAAATTTAAATTAATAAAAGTAAAATAAAAAATCAAATGAAAATCACGACGTTTCGGAGGCAACACAAGCTTCCGTCTTCAGGTGGAACAGCACGATAGCTGTGACGGATTCCACCTGAAGACGGAAGCTTGTGTTGCCTCCGAAACGTCGTGATTTTTATTTTACTTTTATTAATTTTAATTTTTTACCTACGTGACTTTACCGAAAAAACCTAAGAATATGGTTGTCACCAGACTCCAACTCTCCTCTTTCCCACTAGTTATTTTGCTTTTAAGGTTTCAAGAAAGTCAGTTTATCCTTTTGCATGATACACTGGCATACAGATGAACAGATGTGCATGCAGATAATCAACAATGTTAAATAAAACTTGTGGGAGGCCTGGCTATGGGATGAAAGGTTTACAATCTTTTTACGTCTCAAATTATTGAGTTTTTTTTCCCTACGCCCTACATAGCAGCTATTATCGTCGCTTGACATAAAGCCAGTGGCTTGATCCCTGTTATTTTACAACCAATTTTAACACGCTAAGAAATAATGTGTTCCTTATGGTGTGAAGATGCTATTTGAGAAAGTTTGGGCTGGTCAATAGCTGGCATCCACTGATCCGATCGAAATCCCTAATTTCGATCGGATCATTGGGGTTTATTAGTAATAAATCGGCATTTTGCGACTCCCACTGCCACTGTGTAGCATATTAGTACGTGCCAGGGACTCTATGAGATGATAGGACAATGGTCTGAGTCCATAATTGGCAATAAGTAACGGCAAAGCAGTTATAAGAGACTCACAGAAATGTGCGCAGTTGCGTATACAGTACACGACTTCCCTGAAGGCGCACCTTCAGCGAGCGCGATGCCGATCACACAACGCGGTTCGAATTCGATCCTCGATCGATGGCTGCGCCATCGCCGAACACGCGTCGAATAAAACGCAAGGGACAAGTCCTTACTTACTAACAACTCTTATCATTTTTTGCCCCCCCCGACCTGAAAATCCTGGCTCCGCCATTGCTGGCATCACTACCATGTGAACCCTGCAAATTGCAAATGTCAAAGTGTTGTTATCCTGCTAGTTTCTTATTTAATAGAACGAGTGGGCAAGGCGCTCACAGTCGATGACAATATTAATGTTAATTTTTTTCTGGGACACCTCCATCCAATGCCATTAATTCGTATTGGTGACCTTGAAATATGGCATCCGATATTTATTTTCAAGAGTTTTGGGCGCGGAAAATAATCAAAGTGTTAGGAGATTGTTTTTTTAAATCTGCTTGCCCCATGAAGTCGCAAACTCCTGAAAATACTGGTAATCGCTTAAGTGGGGAGAACATTTTCCTTTTACTTTTCTCTTTGCCATCAGTGTAAAAGAAACAAATGCATCTGATTTAATACGTCAGGGTTGAAGCCACTTTTTCATGATTGCCGTGCCCATAGAAACCCACACACGCGTGTTTTTTCCAAAGCTTACAATCTGGATGGCTTCCCATCCAAACTAATTCATCCAAGTGTGGCATTTGAGCCTCAGCCTTGGTCTGATTTTCTGTTCCAGGAAATCGACTTATATGTATATTTCTAAAAGCTCAAATGTCATAGCCCATGGGTTGTTAAAGCTACGTAAGTCGCTGGATGTTGATGTTAAAAAAATAGACGAGTATTGTATTCTTGTGGTCGAGTCTTGCAATCGTTTTAATTACTCGGCCATCAAAACAAATCGCGTTCGTCTGCCGTGGAGCAAGACACGCTCCACGTTTGCCGATGCAGCGAGCTGTGGGGCCGATATGACGAGCGATCCGAGTGCCCTATGGGATGATGCAGGACCTACAATGGCATTTGCACAGCGATTTATGGCGTAAAGGAACCCTTTTTATGAAATGATGAAGTGAGATGTGGCTCATTGAGTGCTGAAGGGACGTTAAGGATGGGCTCAGGCTGCATTCCCTTAGGATGTTCTGGTAAAGAACTTGAGCAGAAAGATCTGGGGTTCAAGTCTGGAAAGCCTCCCAGCCACTGTGACATCTATGTGTGCATCATCTTTGCTCTAGGCTACATTTATTCTGTGGATTTTATTAAATGTAGTTTTCCCCTTTCATTCTGAAGTTGGCTCTTGGTCCTCTGATAATATTCCCGAGTATCTTTGATGGCATTCAAGAGAGACGCGCAGCAGCTGGGGGCATCAACATCGTTGTGTCGTTTAATAAAAAATCTAAAAAAAGACAATTATCACGAAATGCCACTGTTGCAACACGTGTGCAATTGCGGTAAATCCATAGCAATCTCTAGAAGGTGATTTGTGGATCGCATAAATGTGAGTACTTTGATGCTACCGTGGTGTGATGGTTACCACACTGGACTTGCAATCCAGTGGGCACTGGCTCAGGTCGATCTTCCCGCGCGGCAGTTAAAACAAATGAGCGAGTTTCTAAAACTACCCCCCTCCCCTGCCTCTATTCTCCCAGTAGTACTAATCGGGTTGGTCGATCGGCAGGTCGCATGGGGTGGGGTTAAGTGTGGGATATTATCGCCTCCAATTTTATTGAGGCACTGTGTGTTGTCTTTGTGTGGTCTGTATTTATGTTGCACTTCTTTCGCGCCGTACGTAGCCAACCGTTTTTGCTGCCTTTTTTTTTGTTACTGTCACACCATACAGAGCCAACCCCACTAAGCGGAGGTGCGGGGGAAGGAATCGAAGGTGTACTCATGCCATTGGAACGTATATACTTGATCTATTTTATTCATGTATTTGTCGTTATTTAATTATTTTTCCTATACTTTGCAGCCCTATCGTTTTTCTTTATTGTTTGTTGTGTTTTTTTTATTGTTTGGTGTGACTTCCTGACCCTTACTGGACATGTGTAGAAAAAGAGCTTCATAGCTCATCGGATTTTCTGATTCTGCAGTTAGGCCACGTAACCTCTTAGAGTTCCCACCTGTGGAGGCCCTGCCACAAGCAGTGGCATGAGCGAGCAGTTGCAAGCGCTGAACATTTTGCGGAGGCTATATTGAGTTGGTATGGTTTTTATAACAACACAGAATTGTAAAAAATGTGGAGAAATGCACTTGTGGTTTTATTCCCGTGTAAATAAATTGCATCTCCCAAGGAATAAATGCACCATTTGTTTGATCATTGTTCATCCGTTTTTCCCCCCCTGCATCTGGATAAAACGTAATTCAAGCATAACCTTATCCCTCAATTACAAAAGCATACTCGGTGACCTATGCATAATAATACAGTGTTTAGTTTAATGGCAGCTTATTAAAAAAATACAATTGGCATGACAACGGTGGTAACATTTGCCACAATAAATGTGTGTTTTACATTGACAAAATGCAATAAAACTCAACGTGGATTTACTTAGCGCTGTTTTGTAACCCACATATAAAGAGACGGTACAGAAACAGAGGGCATAATTATTTTGTAGAGAGAGGCAGCCTGTTTGATCATAGGCAGAGGGACTAAAAGTCAGGGCTCGCGCCTGGACTTGAGAATCAGAATCTTTATTGAGACTGGAGGAATCTGATGAGCTATAAAACTTTTTTTCACAGATGTCCAGTCAGGGCAGGTCAGAACGTCACAACAACAAACATTACAAAAACACGATATGAGTGAAAAGTATAAAGGGGGCTCGGAGGCCCAGGGGCTCGGAGGCAGGGTGGCTCAGAGGCTCAGTGGCTCAGATGCCGAGTGGCTCATAGGCCGGGTGGCTCGGAGGGTTCTGGGTGCTGAGACGGCACCATTGAGAGACCTGGGTTTAAAGCTGGGGTTCAGCCACCGCACGTGATTAAATCGGATCCTCAAGTCTAGCGAGTGAGTGGCCTCAGCCTGGTCACAATTGTTTGAAACGACAACAACAAAAAAACATCACATTAACTTTTGTTTTGCACGTGATGTGGCTCAAATTCCAGCTCTGAGGAATGTAACGCATTCGTTTAACTGTCGTGCAATGTGTAGAGTAAGCCCTCGCTTTTCGTGTTTTCGCTATAACGTGGTTCTTCTGTGAGGGAATACTTTTCGCACAAAGCGGAAGGCGCACCGTTATAATACAGTTCCTGAGCTTTCAACAACGGTCTACTTGAGCTGCGAGGCTAAGCAGTATGATACAGTACGGGGAATGATACAGTACGCGTCAAACCCTCATCTCAGTTCTTTGCCTCACCTTGGGATCACTGCAGGCTGATTTGGGGCACCATTGTGGCGAAATGTTAACTACCTTACCTAGTATAGAGGAGGTCGTGGGTTTCATCCTGATCCTGACGCCTGTATATTTTGAGTTTGCATATTCTCCTTGTGCTCACATGGATTTTCTCCGGGTCCTCTGGTTTTTCCCTCCACATTCAGAAACATGCGTTTAGATTATTTGGCTGCTTGATGAGCCACTTTATTCAGCTATAATTTGTGGCCAGGTCGCTTCTGAAAAAGAGCTATGTAGCTCAGTGGGCCTTACCTGGTAAAATAGAAATAGTAGTTGAAGTAGTAGTTTGATTTTATAGTGAAAATGTGACTACGTACAGTTATTCTTCGCGAAATGCGGCACTTTTCAGGAACACATCTACCACGTTTTTCGAGGAATTTCCATACATACATGACTTACTGTCTGTAGCAGGGTTGGTGTAAAATGCTGTCCCCAACTGTATGAAATAGAGGTCACTGGGAATTTGTCTTTAAATTCTGGAATCGTTTAGCGAGTTTTGTACCGGATGTTAATCTGAAAAACTGATTGACATTTTGACATTATTAAATAACTTAGATTAGATGCAACGTTGGGTGTCTTGTGTGAATTTTTTTGCCCATGGATTATATCACTCAATTCTCAATTTGTGTACTGCTGGTGCGATCTGTGAACTTTTGAGATGCAAGTAGGTCTTATAATTGATAAATAACATACTGCCTAGACGACACAATGAGAATAATTAATTATACTTATTTAGACGTGCTTACACAGCAACACTGGAAAGGATTTCAGAGGAGCGCTGTGATATCTGCTTCCGTGGGCCATTCTCGAACACAAAGAGGCCGGCACTGCTCTGCGAGGGATCCAAATGGAGACTTGGTCTCACGACAAGATGCTGAATAGTAGAATCGGGATACAATGTGGGACAACAGAAAGCATTTATTATCATCTATACAGTGAAGCTTGTCCAGATACAGCACTGTACTGTGTGGCACTCAAGTTTAAAAACACAATAAACAAAGTCCTTGCAGTTAAAACAAGCTAACTATAAGGCATGTGCTGTGCTCGAGGCTAAATTCATGTTCCTCAAACTTTGAGTCATGTTGACCAGCAAGAGAGCAAATGAGCACACAGAAAAGCTTGATTACATAATACGTGGCCTAGAGGTTTGACCAAGGGATAAAAGCAGACGTGTTGTATAAGACTTGACCAACACATCTAAATTATAACACTGCACTGTGTAACACGGTTCCATTTGTTCCCGGTTGATGCCAATATATTTATCATAAGTATTCAAATTCTAGGAACTGAGCGAAATAGACTTTTTTATTTCAAAGAAACAAGCTTACAAAGAACATTTCGACACATGCTAGTTTTTTTTACCGAATCCAAGAGTAGCATCCCCACTGTGAGATCTCTAATTAACGTAGAAGACAGTACGTGGATCACCAGTTGGTGAAAGGCACAGGTTGGAGCCCGGCAAAGTCATACGCAAATGCTCGTGGTAGGGCCTCAACTATAGAGAGCTCCTGTAGTGGGTATTTGGCCTACTCTTACATATTGGCCAGACATCTTGGAATAAGTACGAGTATCCACCCTTTACCCCACCGCATGAAACCTGCTAATTGACCAGCTGGGGCGCACACATTTATACCGCTGGGTGGTCGGGGGAGGCGGACACCAGAGCATTGCCACCATTGTTTTAACTGCCGTGTCAGCATGGTCGAACTGACGACCTCTGGATTGCAAGTCCAGTTGCGCACTAACCACTACACCACAGCAGCAGCAGCATCCATTACGGCCACGGTAGTGGCAGTGAGCGGATTTCTCTTTCCATCAGCTTTTCATCTTTCACCGATTAATAACAAAGTAGGACTCGGCCTTTCATTCCTTCTGCGCCAGTAGGTCAAGTACCACTTTGTGGAAAGCCATCAGTAGTTGTCATGACTTATCCCCACTATAGGAATATGGAATTATATCACTATCTCAGATGCGCACTTCCACACGTTTCTTTGAGCGGGTAACCGACGTTTTTTCCCCCTGTGACCCTTTACATTTTTATTTTTGCATGCTGCATGTGCCATTATCTTTTCTGATACAAAGCTTAAGTGTGCAATGAAATGAAACGCTCAGTTGTGGTTGAAAGATGCGACTTGTTCATTGTGTTGGAGATCCGCACACATCCTCATCCCACAGTTTTCTTGATTTCAGCCATCTGTATTGTGTTCCCTGGAACATATCCCTCCTTAATCTCCTCCGGCACAGGAGACAATATCTTGCCCTGTAATAGTATTGCTTTTCCACCAAAGTGATCTCATTATATAGGTGCTTTAAGAGTATTCTTCCGTAGGGTGCCATCAGTATTGTAAAATTGCCAAGTTTTATCTAACGCTGTATGGCAAACGAGGTTTCCCTTTGTAGACGTTCACACCAAATGATTAATAACGTGCATGAGGCAAGACTGTTTTTAATGCTTTCCAACTTGGCTTAAAAGCGTTTACTCAGCAGGTTCCATTGGCCTGTTTGTCGGGATGGGTGTGGAGGCATGATAACTCTTGCAAAGGTGATCCGTTACAAATTTATCTTTTGTATAAAGTCGTACTGCGACGAGCAACTTACCCTCATGAAAGGCGGCCAAATTCATCAGAGTTGCCCAAAGCTTGACAACACAAAGCCAGAGCATAAAGGACGAGTTGCAAACACGCTGTTCGGTTTGGCCTTCACGGGCCACTCCATAGCTTTCCGTGCCGCTCCTCGTGTTGGAAAAAGCGTTACGTAATCTCTGTGCGGATGCACGATTTTTCATTATTGCTTTAGCGGGTAGATGGGTCCAGAAGTGTTGCCTGCTTCCACGTAGGATGGCAACAGGGTCCAAATACACCTTTGTATTCTGACGTCGAGTGTAGACGTGTTTTACTGATGCTCAACCTACTTTTTTTCTCTGTCATCTGCGTCATTGATTGCCAAAGGGATTTAGCAATTGTCCTTGGTACTCGGCTATTTCAATTCCAAATCCAACGCAGACATTGAACAATTACATTATATTACACCACTGTTTGCTAAATTACGTTTGCCTATTTTCGAACGGAGAAAAATGAATTCAGCTGTGCTATATTGCCCATGTTACATTAACGTTGCACATTGATATCATGCCAATGATGAAATTCCAATTATTAAAAACATTTGTATTAAATTTCGATTTGTATTACACATTTCTATGGCACTACACTTTCCAATTGCGCTGCTGAAAGTGATCTTACTCGTTGGGTTACATAAACCTTGTTGCTTACCTTCACCGCATCAGGGTTTTAGTGACGGTGATAAGAGAGCGAGGGAATTTTGTCACGTACATGCTCCCATTTGCCCAGTAACAACGGCATTCTTTATACCAAACTCGTTTCACGGATAAAAAACAAACAAATAATAGCATCGCACCTCGTCCTCTGTTACTCAGAGCAATGTGGCTGTTTGTTAAGGAGCCCTGTGCATGTGGTGCTTTCTATCCTTGCATATGGCGGCCGATATGTTCAGGAGATAAATGCCAATTTAGAGGTCTGCCAGCCACACCGAGAGGGCTTTAGGGGAATGTTCGCGTTGTTTTGCAGACTACAGTTGTTTACCATGTGTTCTATAGACTTATGTTGCCTATAGCCAACATTGGTATTAGACTAATATTGCCCATATGGTATTCTTGCACTTTGCAGCAATGTGTTCAGGAGATATATACCAGTGAGAGGGCTTCAGGAGAGATTTCATGTAGGTTTTCTCTTTCTCTGTTGAAGAAGCACTGACTGCAGTTGTTTACGATGTGGTCCATAATTTGGGTTGCATGACTACAATCGCACCACTGTGGCTTGTCTTGAGTTTTGAACAGGCAGCATGACCACGCTGGAAGAACATCAAGCTTTCTTTCACCAGAGAGGCCCGACACTACTGAGGAGTGGTGTAGCTGTCAATTGTGAGCCCAGTATTTTTGGAGCTTCGAAGGAGATATGTGTCTCGTATTGCTTGGTGATTCCAGACAGGATTCTAAATATAAGGGCTCTTCACAAAATCAGGGGCAAGTCGCCAGATAAACAGCCAGTTTTTTTCCCACCTCATTAGCAAGTATCATTGCTTGTTTTTTATGTTTTAACAAATTTCAGCTGCCGCCGCTAATTACACATCAATTGTTGTTACACTTGTATGCATTTGCTCATTGTGGTGTTTGCGCCAAAATTTGCCAAATAATGGGCTGAAATTTGAAGGCCATTAACAAGTGTAAGTGCACAAATAAATAAAAATCTGCATCTATTTTATTGGGTGCTTGGTTTTTATTGTCTACACGAAATGTGCGCGCTCGAAACTAATTTGCAATATACTATGATATTTTTGTCGACTAGGAATATTTGTCGTGGTCAAAAAAAATATTGGTGATCTCCATTTGACTTCCACTTTCTGTTTGTAGTTCTTGGTAATTAAACTACCTTGCATTAGTTTTTTTATTCAATAATGCTATTTATTTAGCGTTCGTTGAATATAGTAAATGGAGGTTATTAGTAACAGAAATTTGTTCACATTTATAACAAAGCAGCAATATTATGCAGTCGCGTAGTGTAGTCAACTTAGGCAAGTGACTTGTTTGTGTACTTAAACCGATAATTAAATGCATTAACTTAGCTTCCTCGAATGGATAATTGTTCTTTGGTGTCATGCTTCACAATATTTTTCACATGAATGTTTTAGAGTTATAAAATACCCTTTCCTAAACAGAGCAGCATGGTGGTGTTATTGATGTGATGAGTACGTGTCTTTGCAATTCCACTGCTAGATGAGGGCCACCTCATCTGTGCAGATTGTGGGGGTAATTTGAGCGTTCGACACCACACTCGCCAGTGCAGGTTGGTGAAGTTGTGGAGCTTGTGTGTGGGAGCATAGAAGTACAATACAAACATTACCTTTGCTGAACGTATCTCAGCTGCCTACAGCGTAGCCGCTCGGCAATTATCCAGGCTCAAACCTGCTTGGCGTCCGAGATCGGGCAGATTCTGGGTGATTTGGTCATAAGCAACGTGGTGAATACCACTGTCAAATATATGTAAAGAATGCAGAATAGCAGGGATATGAGTAATTAATTTTCATGTCTGATACAGTATGTCATCAGTAGCCATGATCCATCCGCTGCTGGATGAAGGCCTCCCCAAGTCGTCGCCATCCCCGCATGATTTCACGAAGCAACAATCCTAGCTGCTGAACCAGAGTTTATATAATCCTTCCATCTCCACGATGAACGTCCTCTGATATCTCTATGTTCACAAAATCGTAAGATGTCTGTGTGTATGTGTGAATATATGTGTGGTCGTGTATTTGTATGTGTGCAATTTTGGTACAGTGGGGATCACATGTGGTACCTCTGCCAGTCATCTCAATCAGTTAACCCATAACACCTGAGTCTGTCCCGTGACCTCTTGCCAGCAGCAAACCTTCAACACTTCATGTGGCCTCAAAGTTAATCTAGTTTGGTGCAAATGCTGTGATTTGTATGTGGTGGCGGTGTTGTTGACACTGCATTGCTAACCCAGCAACCCCAGTTCAATTCATCGCCACAGTGCTGCATGATATCAGAAATTGTCCAGGACCTCCCCTAAGTCCTGGTGCATGGATGTAAACTGTGAGATTTCACAGGTATTTTTAGTCTAGAGTAAATGTTTTTACAGTTTTGATTCATTACTATTGACCATACATTTGATGTAGGATTTCACGACCAATATTTTGAATCATAATTAGATTATTTAGGGAAAGCTTGTGTAGGTAGAATGTAAATAAAAATACATTACCACATGATGAGCCTTTGGCCATATTCATGAAAATTACAATGAAAATTAATCCACGGCTACCTACCACGTGAATGTGATAACGGGGGGAGGGGGTGGAGCTTGCATGTAATTTCCTTGATATTCTTAATCGTATTAACTCAGATGCTCCTGCCACGCAGTTCAGTCGCAAAAAGAAAGAGTCTGTAAAAACACATTGTATTTTAATTTGTTTCTCTTATAAAAGAATAATGAGAAACATTGATTGTGTAATTATGTATTCTGAACTCAAGTCTCTCCTCCACGTGTTCCAGCAAAGTCGTTGTTGAGCCCTCATGACTTGGCTGTGCGATTATTCTAATTCTCTTGTCAAAAATAATGATGGACTGGTAGCCAAGGAATTGATTGCATCTGAGAGGATGTCCATCCGGGAGCGAGAATTTTTAAATCAGCTTGTGTGGAGGTGCATGCTGGATAATAACATCGCAAGAATTGTGAGGGATAGTGACCACTTGGAAAGGCCTTCATTCAGCAGTGCATTGATTATGACTGATGATAATCATGACAACTCTTCAATTGATAAACCGTTTAAATCAAATTGCCTATCATTCAAAATTGAAAACGAATTTCTTTAGAACTGCTTTTTGTGTTTAGTTTGTCCTTCCCCCGCACCTCTGATTAACACGGTTAGCCAAATATGAAGTTGCATACATACATACATGCTACTTCATATTTTTGCAGCTAAACTCCAAGTGAGCATTCAATCCAAGAATGTCCTGTTCTTTTGATCTAGGGGAAGCGGCTCATAAATTTCTGCTGAGTGACTTTCGTTTCTGCGTGTGGCAGGCCTGTTTCCGGTGCTGCCCCCACCATCAGCACCGCCACCCACGTCAATTTCACAACCCATCCCGATGCTGTCCGGAATGGGCCCTGCTGCTGTTGCTGCCGCTACAGCCACCACCGACGCCACATCCCCTTCGGTTTCAGCACAAGCCACAGCCACCGCCATCACGACCCCTCACCCCGCCGACCCTTGCTCCGTGTCTATCGCCGACGTGGCATCGGCGCTGCCCCAAATGTCGCCAGGCCAGGCTGTCTATTCACTGGCGGGCCGGAGAATCGAGCAGGGTTCCGGCAGCAGCAGCGAGAAGGTGCGGCGCATCCTGGACGGCGTGACGGATGCGCTGGCATGGCACATGGCTCAGTCGGACATCCCCGTGATGGAGCGGCCCCGTCGCCTCGTCTGCCTCCTACTGCTGCTCTCGCACATCCGCTTCATCGGGTAAATTATGCAGCCACCAATACTCGTCCGATCCGATTCAATCTGATATGATCTGATCTCGCGATCGAAATTTAATGGCAAACGTCGCGATGCTGCGTTTGGCAGTGGTGCTCGAAGTGCAAATGACAAAGCTCACAACACGTCACATTACAGATACTAAGCGCGTTCACCAGTAACACTGTACTAAAGAGGAAATAAATTATTTAAAAGTTTGTAATAATATCATAAGCCGAGTTTCAGGCAATGGCCCTTGATCATAGCTGTTCTTTGAGTTTTAGCTGTGGTGATGCAACAGACGATCGTCTGTGTGTTTGTTTACTACTTGTTGGAAGGTCCTTGCCCACCATCTGCCAAAATAGCAAGTCGTCATTTTATCCATATTTTTTCTGTACTTCTCTGTGAGTTGGGCAGCAGAAAGCAATGCAATGGAATTCATTGTTGTACTGTATTGCTCTGCTCCCGTGTCTGTGCTTACCACCTTCACTAACCCACACTGACCAGCAAGGCGAAGTATTGCCAAATAATCTTCACGACCCCCCAAAAAACCACCATGATTACGTCCAGCGGTGGATTGACAAAGGTCTGCACAATTTACAGTGCTAAATGACCGCGCATATTTTAACGAATTGCTTTTGCCTATAACACCAGGCAACCAACCAGCATTTTTTTAAAAGGTCACACCATGCTGATGAATCTTGGGTAAGCAGAAACCAGTCCAGTTCTCGGCCTGTTTTATTATTTTTTTCTGGAAAACTTTGGTCCCGAAGGTTCTTCGACTTGATGGATGACCTAAATGCAAATTTTTTTAATGGTGAAAAACCCCAGTTGGATGTTGATATCCCTGGCCGAGGTGCAAGCAACACACGCCAACAGTTTACTTTTGCAGCTGGGGCGCTTGCTAATGTAAAGTGTCCAGAAACAAAAATGCCGATGACTGACTGTTCCCCACTCTATAATGTGATCTCAATCACGCCGTACTTTTACTAAATATAAAATACTGCAACTATTGTCCCCGTGAAGCACATGCCCCACTTTGTGTACGGCTTCCGGAGATGCAGTAGCATTTGAACAATTTATGAATGCAAATTGTGTTTTGCAGTCGCTTGTTTGAGCGGCTAATTTGGTACAAGTGACACTCGTAGCAAGGGCAGGCCATTTTGTGCCGTTCTATTATAATGAATGTAATTAGCATATTCTCTAATTCTCTAAAAGTAATCGTACACTTTTACGCTGTTGTGATATCGAATTTATTTCAGTGCTCAGAAGTGGCTCACTTTGGCCCCGATTCTGGCATGGAGCTCGAGGCAAGATCCTATGATCTGTGGGGCCTCAATGATTTAGTGGAGGCCAGCCCTGGGCCTTACCCTTGTAATGCATGACTGAGATACATGGAGCAGCTAAGCCTAGGCTAGGCTAGGTTGTATACATGTGTGTGCATATACATATAGTGGGAAGCAGGAGTGTAGCGTTTAGCGCGATGCGCTACGAACCTGCCGTTCCGAGTTCGATTCCCGCTGACAGCCAACACCAGTGACAATTACATGAACCGGTCCTGGGCCTCCCCTAGGTCGACTCAGCTTGAAATTAGTACCTAGTGCGATGTGTAAACATTGCTACTGGGGAGACAAAGGTGGTTGAGCGTGATGCTGGCCACCCACCCCCTCGTATGCCATTCCAGTCTTCATAGGTGCTTGCTAACAGGACTTGCCCCAACAGCCTGGTACAGGCTATACAGGGGATCTTTGCATTTGTCTTATACATATATACGCACATACAAGTTAGATGCATCAAATTGGCTCTTTAGAAAAGTGCACTTGCGCAATACACGTTGCTAGATGGGATATTGGCCAGTGGTCGAGTCTAACGACAGAGTGGCAGCCAAAGCTAAACTATACAACTAAACTATTCTTGAAACTGAAAACTAAACACATTTTTTTTTTACCAGGTAACGGCCCAATGAGCTATATGGCTCTTTTTCAGCATTGACCTGGCCACAAATGTAAGCTCAATTGAAATGGATTATCATGTGGAAATGTACAGCATTCAAATGCTACAAATGCACATTGATTCTAAATTTGAAGGGAAAAACCGGAGGACCTAGAGAAAAATCCACACGACCAGGGGGAGAACATGCAAATATAGAGCAGGCGTCAGGGTCGGGATCAAACCCACTACCTTCTGCATACCAGGTGAGGGAGATGAGATCTCCTTAGCCACCATGTGGGGGGTGGGTGCGCCCGAGAGGACGTCCACCGCGAAGATGGAGCCTTGAGATCAGCTCGTGTGCATGAGCTCGATAGATCGTGTGTTGGGTAGGCCTTCATGAAGCGGTGCCTAGATCATAGCGGATCATGGTAATGATGTAGGAAAAAAAATGAAGTAGGAAAAAAAAGTTAAATTATGGCTTCAGGTTAGGTTCATCTACGAAAAATGCTTTGCTTATGAAGTTCAGCCATCAACTGATGAGTACTGCTGTGTCAACGTGTACGAAACGTGTTACTTTTGGAAATAAAAGTGTGAGCTTCCGAGGCTTTACGATCCCCAAGGTGTGATGATATCACAGCCATTGTGCGCTGCGCAGTTAATGTGTTTTTTCTCGTTGCAATTCCGCTGGCGGGCGACGAAACTTTCCAACAGTTTCCCCGCGGCTCTTTAACTGGTGTCTGCGTTCCCATTATGCAGGGCTGTTTATTCCCCTTAGAACAATCTCATTGCCATCCCCCCCCAAATGTGGCATTTTCAGCAATGGGAGATGACAAATGACTCTCCCGTCGTGTCACTTGCTTACGAGCATCCCTTGTGTTTGCACAAAGCTGAAGTGCAAATACCCATCTTGGGGGCACTCTTCCTGCTGCAATTCTTGAGTGTGTGTGTATTGTACGTGCGCACTTGTAGGAGTGTGCAGACCACACACCGCTGTTTACTACAGAGGCACACGCTTGCACTCAATTGGGATTTAGTACGTGTGTGTGTTTTTGTGTGCAGCTGGGAACAGTCAGCAGCAATTCTGTAGTATTGGTCAGAATGCATGCGTATGTATTGTGTGTTCTATTATTATTTTTTCTATTTACGTGACTTTACCGAAAGAACCAGAGAGTATGTATTGTTATTTACGGAGATTTTTGCTATGCAACTGTGTGGGCGTATGCCAGCACACGTCTGTTCGATGTATTCTCTGTGTTCCCGAAAAATACCATTAACAGCCCTTCAATCTTTGTTTATTATTGACGTGAATCGGTATTATTTATGTAAACAAATGTGTGTGATACGAAATTATTATAATGTAATGCAAACTGTAAAAAAATGGGTCAGCTTGTAGTTTCAATCAAAATATCCAAACACAGTTTCATAACTTTGGGTCATTAAAAGGAAGTATTTTTGTCATTTGGTCTATGAAAATGGGAGTGCCATTGGGGCAGGACATCTCACTAAATGGTCGGGACTAAACGATGAAGGCGAGAACATGCCAGATTGCACGTCCACCGCGGAGATAGAGCCATGAGACCAGCTCATATGCAGGAGCTAGATGGATTGTTGCACCACGAGACTGAATGAGCATGGTAAATGATAACAAAGTAACGCAGAAAAACTGCTGCAAAGATTGCGTCGTGTTTGTACATCTGCATCCAGAGTGACTCTCGCAGTGAGAACGGGGTCCACTTTTAGCAGCTTGGCAAAGGTGGGCAGCAAAACAGCAGCCGCCGTCCATTTGTCAAAATGAACCGGAGCTCCTGCTTCTCGGCTGTGCCAGGATCTAAAGCACATCGACCCTAACATGCTTGGCAGTGGAAGGGGTGCTCACAATGAGGTGTTTTCACTTTGTAAAGTCCGCTGATCGGATCAACAGTGACAAGCTCAATTACATGGCGCCCTCCCGTCATAAATATAGAGTAGGGGCAGTTGCATTAATTACGGGGATTGAGCCACGGTGTCGGCAAAGAAATGATGATGATGGGGATTTTTCTTGGAATGTGCGCAGTGCAACCCCTTGAACGAGGCACCCTTGATTTGTCATCGGCAGGGCTGCTCTGGGCAATTGCATTGCGAGGCGCGGTGTTAATAATAACTGATGATCATTGCGATGGTGGGTGGAGCGAGTTCTAAACTTGCAGTATTTCTTAAAATAACCTTGCTGAGTTAAAAAACAACAACGTGTGAACACTAATTGCAAACGTGGGGTAGTGCTGTTTGCTGCTGGCCGCTTGACATATTGGGCCTTGGGGTCCAGTGCTCGGCAACTGTGTGCAAATAAATAAATAATGCATCCTCCCCACTCCTGAAATGAATACGCGATGTGGAGCTCTCGGTGACGCGGAGCGGCAGCGCCGGGGGTTAGGCGCTGTGATATGATCTGTCGGCTTGAGTTCAATTCCCCGGCCACGGCTAACGTCAGTAGTGGAGTAATAACTCTGACACGAGTTAAATTTCAGGCCATAACTAAAACGACATCTGAAGTGATCTTTGGCCATCCCCTCCCCCCCCATTCACCAACCTGCACTAGATCGGCCTGGTGAAATACGGTGAAACGGTACCTATCATCAATGCCTATCACAGTGGATTAACAAAGGGCTGTATGTTGGTATGTTTATTTATTTAAGACCTATTATTCCTTCATAACAGATAACGTTAAGGGGGGGGGGGGGGATAGTATGAACACTTTTATTACAAAACATATTCAAAGCACTTTCCCAAACTAATAACGCATTATACAAGCTGGGTAATAGCCAATGATTTTGAGTGGGAATTGAGTGAAGCTACACAAGTGCAGACAGGGAAATTGTCGAGGTTAATGAAATGTCAGCCATCTGTACTCTTTGTGTATTTATGCTGGAACACAAAGTTACTTGAAAAAAAATATGAACCGTGTTACTATGGTACAGGGTAGCCCAAAAAGAGAAAATATATTTTGTTTTTCATTTTTAACTCTTTGCGGAGGTAATCGACAAATGCACTTGCAGCGTTATTCTGTATTGTATGAGTCGAATGCAATTTGAACTTACGCACCCAATCTGCAATCGCATTGTTTTAATTCGTGCGCAATAAAGTAGGGCTTGAGCCAAAAAAAATCAATGGAAGGATGAACTCAAAAGCCAGCGTTTTAAGACAGCTGAGCGAGACGAGAAATGCAATAGTGATTCAATGTGGAAAGGTGTCTGATGACCTGAAAATGTGTTTTTACTGGCAATGGGTTGGCATTTATTGACGCTTTGATGCTGTTAGCACATCGGGTACAGAGTCATCAGGTCGGTGCTTTAAGGCTTCAGGGTTAAAATTTTACTGGGTTACTCATGTAATCTGATGATTGATTCTCCTGGGGGAGGAGAGGAGTGGGAGCAATTTAGGCATTAACTTAAAATAGAGGTAAGTTTGTCAGTGCTCAAGAAAGTGTGGAGCAGCGCTTGTTTTTTTATTTGTGTCTCTCAGCTAGTGGTGGAAAAATATGACAGGGACCAGTCAAAGCGAAGAACAAAAAAAGTGATGTTCCAACGTATTTTGTTCTGGCTGAAGCATAAAATGCGTTTTTAAAATTTTCCTCCACTTGAATGTGAACTGTTTTGCATGCTGCATACAAATATACTCACATCATGTAATTATTACACCGGCGCATTCATGGCTTATTGGTGTGAAAAATTGGGAATCGAGTTCAAATCCTTTGAACCTTGGATTCACAAGCAAAAGCAATTTATTACCAAATCGTTGATGTATAATAATTTTTTTACACGATTCGATCGTTTTCTAAAGTTATGCAAATTCATTCTTTCGTGATTGTGTCAGTTCTAAATTTCTCCGAGGTTAAATGTTGAGTATTTTTCTAATTTTATCATACGGCTTGCAATGCTGAATATTCATTTTAGAAAAAATAAATATTTGTGTTGGAGAGGCGGTGAGGGGATTAACTGTGAAGAGCAGGAATTACGCTGTGGCATTCATCAGACCTCGTGAGAATCGTGACTAATGGAACACACAGTCCTTAGCATGACATCAAATCCATCTCTCGGAGTTAATCCCCCCCCCCCCAAAGCGACCACCACCGTTGTTTTTTTTCCTTCGTACAAAACATGAAAACAAGTGTGCAGTGACTGACCACATTTTTTAAAACATTTGAAACAATTATTTGGAGATACTGTGTTGGCAGTGGGGTGCACGAGCACAATTCGAAAAAAAAAACGCAACTAGATTTTGTCAGCAACACTTTTGCTTTAAAAAAAATATATAAATATAATGGCACGCAGAGGGGTAGAGATTTTAAAAGGCAAGGGCAAAACCAAAATCCTGCAAGTGCGCATAGAAAGAAAATATTCAGAATAATAAAATATCATTACCCAAACCTTTGAATTACATAATTTACCAAGTGTATATGGAACCGTTGACATTATCGGTAGTTAGGGAATGTCTAGACTTTATATAAAAATGCATAAATGTGCAGATGCACAAGGACTTGAACCGAGGTAACTACATTTTTCTGAATATAAATTCAGGTTTAAGCCTATTTGTTTAACCAGGTTAGAACTCAAGAGATCAAGATGTCTCATTCGCAAGCGTTTCTTGGGCCACCAAAATGACAAAAGCAAAACTAGAAATACAGCAATGTGGTGATGGTAGTTATGAAGCAGGTGTTTTGTGGTGGTTGTATTGATAATGTGGGTGGCAGTCGTAGTATAGCGGTTAGGGCGCTGCACTACCACCTGAGTTTAAATTCCTGCTCACAGCCAACACCGGTGACGAATATTTAAACTGGTGCGGCATGTAAACATCGCCACTCGGGAGACAAATGTGGCCAGGCGTGGTGCTGGCCACCCACCCCCTCCCTCGTGTGCCGTGCTGGCCTTCATCGGTACTCGTTAACAGCACTTGCCCCAACAGTCTGTTATGTCTTTATATTGTTGGTTGTCGTGGTGTTGGTTGCAGTGTGGTGGTAATGGTATTAGTTGTTGTGATGATGATGTTGGTTATTTACTGTGCTGTTAATGCAGTTATGGATTATTTAAAGCTGTCATTTTGAAGTCCCTAACTGTGCTAAGATGCCAAGTAACACCTGCATATGTTATCTTAAAGTGTCACTCTATCACCCAATCCTCTTATCCCCTGCCATTGTCAGTGTAAGCTAGGGCTGAACGATTTGGGGAAAATGTCTAATTGCGATTTTTCTGACAGATATTGCGATTTGATTTGCGATAAAAAAAAATTTAAATCAAGCTTCTTTCTTTCTACGTGACTTCACTGAAAGAACCAAACTCACGAAAGCTTCGAATCTAGTTTGAACTGAAGTTCACTTTCGTCCTGCTTGCAATGGTGATTGAACAGTAAAGTGTTCGCTGTCATAACATTTACATGTTGTGTTTTTGGCTTAAACGTAACTGCACAAGGTGCATAAGAAAATCTATAATGGACAGCCCTTTGTCAATCCACTGCTGGATGAAGCCCCCTCACGTAATGTGTCAGCCTTTGGTTGTTTGGTCATACGTCACCACGCTGGCCAGTACAAGTTGAGTGACCGTTTCACATATTACTCGTAGCACAGTGCAAACCACTGCGCCACAACTCTAAAATCATCAGGCCAAATATAACTTGGTGCTTGTAACTGTGAACAATTTGTAAAAATAAATAGTTGCTCAATATTTAGAATTTTAAAAAATTCAACACATTTGTCAATCACACTGAGCTAAAAGGACACACATATACCAAACTTTCCAGATTATAAAATACCTCGTCCTACGTTTTAAAGAAAAACTTAAGGCTGCGTCTTATAATCCAGTAGATGTATGTACGTGTGTGACAATAGTGATAGAATTTTATTCAGGAACCTCTTATCATCCCCGATTGTGGTGCTAAGGCAACAACTTCCGGCAATGGGGGGGGCCCTTCTTCGTAGCGAAGAGAATGTTTAGAGCGGACCATTTACCGTGACGTCGTTCAATAATTCCCTGCTTTGCCCGTCTCTGTTCTCCGTGGCGTGCAGCAATAAAGGAATCCAACATTTGTACAACATCAAGCGCAAGAACGTGGTGCCGCTGTACGACCTGCTTCTCGAGATGCTGGATGCGAATGTGCTGAGCGAGCACAGCGCGTGTTCCAAGACATCTCAGGCAGCTGGCACCCAGGACACTGGCAGCGGCGGTGGTGGAGGTGGCAGCCAGTGCAAGGCCATGGAGAACTCGCGCAACTCAATCAAGTCCCCCGCTTTGCAGTCGAATGACGAGCCACCATCGGCAAAGATCAGGATGACGATGGGCAGCGAGCAACCCTTTGACGCTCTGGGTTGACTGAGTGAGGCGTCGATCCGCATGTGTGATGTACACGCCGCGTGAAAACACTACGCCCAGGCCATTTTGTATCCAAATATCAACTGTCACTGGGTTTTTTTTTGTTTATTTGTTCGTTCCGAATAACCGCCGAGATATTACAGGATTCGATTTTCCTAACTTATGAGCTTCAGACGGAAGAGGCAGGTCAAATCAAGGTACGCCCAGCTGGTGGAAAAATCAGACATGCGGTAAATGTTTGCGAGTGGTCTGAAAGGCTCGTGAAGACTCGTCGTGGTTATTTAAAATTATAAATTGTTTTCATCACGGATTGAAAACATTTTAATTGCATTTGAAAACTGGGGCATTTGTGAGGTCTGTTTAATTGGTGTGTATTCTTTGTTCCACATCGATTGTTGTAAACATACGTGATGGTGCATAACATTTATATATTTTGAGAGTACCCTGCCCCACCGCGTAGCGGCACACCTTGTTGATTAATTGCACTCTGGTTTCTTTCGACTAATTGTGTAGCTCAGGGGTGCTCAACCAGATAACGTGGCATTCTGTATGGAGTGGTTTGGACTTGGAAACCCACGCACGCACGTGTGTCAGAGCCTTGACGATCTGGACCTCAGATTCCCAGATGCTTTAAAAAAAAATCCCGATATCTGTACTGTCAATCGAATTGTCATGTATATGAATAGGTGGCCACGGAACTTAACAAAACATTTAATTGTGCAACTAGTTCCTTAAAAAAAAGTGCCAGCATGTATTTGCTAAGTCGTCATCCAATTGGCTAAATAATTTCGGCCTGAATAACTTAATTTTTGTTCTCCGTTGGCCACACGAAGTTAGCATCGTCATCGAAGGTATACCAGGGATACCATGATTGACTAAGTTTCAGCCAATTCCACTTATATATATTAAAAAAAGTTTTCAAATGTACTCGCATCCATTATGTGCACCCATATTGGGTACATGAAAAACCTGGAAAGATTTGGACCATTTATATAACAAGCTCTGCACTTGCATATCCTGGCATTGTTCAAATCCAGATTACTATACATCTCATTTATTGCTACATTGGGATTTTTTGAGGTTGTGTTTTTTTATTGTGTGTGTGTACATATACACAGGCACACAAATGTATATTTGTATTGCTGTCTCAAGATTAGGAGCTAGTATATTTAAAATATCTATATTGACAGTAACCATCAGAGGTTGTTCTTTCTAAAAAAAAAACAATTTTGTAATAAGGCTAATTAAAAATAAAAAAAAATCACTAAATTGGGCAGTATGTCACTGCTTAAGCCTCACAATGTGGATGTTTCTGAACATTCTCATTCAGTGCACTCTTCGTCTGCTGCTTACACGCTGGATATATTGCAATAGCGGCACTAGCAATGCAAGTCAATGCATGCAGGGAGAAACTGCAACCGCTTTTGGGTGTGCTTGCCAACTTGTTGTTTTTTTTTCCCTGAAATTTTCCACGGTCTGTTTCTGACGCTGAGCACAAAGTGCTTCGATAAATTGACACCTCCGATGTTGTAAACGCGGCTCTGTGTTTGGTCTCGATGCCAACTAATTATGGAGAGAGTGAGTGAGTGCGTGCGAGTTGAAAAGTGCAGGAGCATGGATGGTCTTTTTGTTCCAATCGGGAAAGTGGAGACGGCACTCGGGAAGAAAGAAGAAATAAAACAATGAAGCACAATCGCCGCACAATCGCTGCACAATCGCCGCACGAGTCCTGTGCGCGGTGCCGTTGTACTACGGTGGCGCAAGGGTTGGTGTGTACAGACGGACGAGCAATGTGACAGCAACGCACGAGGAGTGTGCAGTTTTTTGGACAAAGGCGTTTCTCCGAGTTAGAAATTGCTGCTAGCTTTGTTGCCCAACGTTAACGTTTTTTGCTGCTGTAAAGCTTAATCAAAGTACCGTCTGCTTGGACATGTCGCTTTTTATTTTAAAATGCTGTTCGTAGCACAATTTGCCAAAGCAATGGATATTGCAAATTGAAGATGGTTGCTGCTAAGGTGCATTATGACGTACGTTACTCGTGCCCCCCCTTCCCCCACGGCAATTATTGCAACATTCCATGGCAGTGAAGGCACATATCGGTAATGTATTGGTGTGACCTTATGGTTCCAATTCACTTCACTGTGTAAGGGTAGCGTACTTTTACAACATGAACGCAAATGGATATTTGTTCTTGTCGTAGCCGTAGTCATTATTGTTGTTCTTAAACTGTCGGTTACAATCAAAAAAATTGTACGTGTATTAAAAAGAAAATGGAGCAGTGGTTGGCTTGACTTGATGGTAAAAGTGGGCCTTATTTCTAAAATGACTGTTTAATCAGCCTGTGACACTCCGAATGGTGTTCATCTGATTAGCCAAGGCATTTGTGGCGTCGCTCTAGGCCTGGCTGATTTAACAAAGGAATTTCTTGCTCGGGCCTTCTCGACTGCTGTGCAGTGACGAACGCCGGTCCATACACCTGCTGCCATAATTGTCGTGAACTTTGCTCGTGCATACTTTTAGTTATTTCGTTTTTTTTAGGGGGAAATCTTGCTCGTTATATATGAAAAGAATTACAATTATTGGCGCAATTGTACGTACCGGTGTTCAGGTGGCGTTGCATGAATCGGAGCATTAAGAGGGCCAGTTTGAACCGACTGGCACTTACGGTTTAAAAAAAGTTGCACTGTGTTTGGGAGCTGCACTATAATATGCAGAGGATCGCCTCTGTAAAAGCCTGCAGAGTGAGCCGAAGTGGAATGTTATGCGTTTCACACGATGGTTTTGAAACGTAGCTAACCGAATACCGCGTGCATAATAATGTATATGCAATGTTCACACACAATTTAGGAAATAATGATGATTCTACAGCAAGACAACTTTTTGTGCACCTTAGTGGAGCCTGGTGGCAGATCAAAAATGTCGTATAGTGCAGATTCGTACGTGTTCACGCATCGCCGGCTAAGTAGTTCTGTAGCAAAACGTTCAGTCACCTGTCGCATGTGCTTGGTTTAAAAAAAAAAGCCGTCTTTGGCACGTGTAAGAAAGGGTATTTGTGAATGCCGACTGTGCCAGTAGTAGGCCGTCTTTTCTGGATTACATTATGGGTGGCCTCATATTTGTAAGCAAACAAAGCAATGACGGACCAAGGAGGAAGCAAAAGCCAGTAAAACAACCGTCAAGGACGCATTAAATGGGGGTTCTTTTTTACTTATAACAACTCGCAACTTTGTGTACCTGCTTAACACTTTCGGTACACCGTTGGCTGTATTTTTTAAGCGAATGACCACACTTGAGCCTCGTCAACAGGGCTCCTGGTGGGAGAGAGTGATAGGTGTTGGTACACAGAGCAAGGGAGTTTAGATGGGGGAGAAGAAGGCATTTTTGTGGAGGAAACAATGGGTCAGGGAGAAGGCATGCGGTCGATTGTACAAAGAGGGCTCGTATGCTGTAAAGAAATGCTGCCTTGTGACTTTTAGTAGTCATTTTGTAAGCAGAATACTATGGGTACATTACGAATATAATGTATTTTTTTAGCCAATTAAATGTTTTGTGAGCCATGTGCCATATGATGGTAGTGTTCTTGTCTGTGTCGCTGTGGCTTCTAAGCAGCTTTATTTTTTAACTTGCACTATTTTATACTTGCTGCAGTGGTGTGATTTTTATGTTATTGCATTAATTTTGTGTATTTTTCTTTCTTATGGTTTGCACTGCGAATCAGGCCAAAAAAGAGACCGTTAAGTTAGTCTCGTTTTTTTTATTTTGAACAACAGCGAACCTACTTAAAATATAGAGTTTAATATTACAGCACTAGTTTTGTAAAGACGTTGAAATTTGACGAGATGCAACAATTATTAAAATACACTGAAATGTATAGTTATTCACATTTGACGATTAACTTTTTTTTTATGAAAACCAGAATTTAATGCAAGAGTAAAATAATCCCGTTTTAATTTCCACGAAATTTTGGGCAATCAGATGGAGGGAGTGGCTTCGTCTACTGACCTGCAACTCAACCGTTCACATCGAATCATGTGCGTTCTCTCCCTGATATTGTGTCAATTGAACCTTACCAGTAAGAGAAGGCTCTCCGCTTTGCTGAGAATCGAAATATTTTTTTTTGTTAACATATATATCATCTTCTTTGGGTCTTTCGGTAAAGTCACGTAAATAGGTTCAAAGCAATTAACATAAAACTACGACGTTTCGATCGCAACACAAGCGTTCGTCATCAGGAAGATGGGGTTAGCTTCTAAAGGCAAACTGTTTATAAAGGTTTGAAATGGGCATAGCCCAAATGTCAGCAGCCAATGTTAATGTGAGTGGTGGGCAGCGACTGCGACGATGGTGGGTTTTCCACCAATCAAAGGGCTGCCAAGTAAGAATTTGCATGTCAATGTAATACTGTAACGTTGAGCGGCCTCCACGGCCAGTGCCCTGCGGTGGCTATGTTAATGTGAGAGATTAGCATGTGAATGGTAGATCGCAGAGCAGCAACCTCGAGCTCGGCGAGCGAGGTGGCTGTGTTAGTGTGAGAAATGTAACCTGTTAATGTAAAATCAGACAACCGATCGTTGAGTGGCCTCCATGGCCAGCGCCCTGAGGTGGCTATGTTAATGTCTGCTGACATTTGGGCTATGCCCATTTCAAACCTTCGTAAACAGTTTGCCTTTAGAAGTTAACCCCCTCTTCCTGATGACGAACGCTTGTGTTGCGATCAAAACGTCGTAGTTTTTTGTTATTTTATTTGAACCTATCTACGTGACTTTACCGAAAGACCCAAAGAAGATGAATTCCTGCAGTCACGAAAGCTTTAAGTCAAGATATACATCATCATAAATGCTTGCAGGTAATGGAAGATGTTTGGTGCATGCGTGCGTGTGTGCAAAAGCCCACTTCGCCTGCTGTTCTCCAGATGTCCTCATATACTGTGTTTAACTGTTGCTGAGCTTGATGGTACAGAGTGTATGAAGTTCATAAGTAAAATAAAAGTAAACTAAATGCCACCGTAATAGCTTGCTTCTGCCACTGTTTTCAATCGTTTTTTTCTTTCTACGTGCAGGGAGGCCCCTTTTGAAATTAAAACATGTTGCCACATACCTTTTTGTTTTTGAAATGTATCATGTATTATGTTATTCCATTTGTATGTAGACTCCAAACAGCGCCTATTTTCGTACTCCTAAAGCAACATTTTAATTGGGCTTTGGGTATGCATTACTTTTGGCGAAATGTTTAAAAGCAGATTATTTCACCTGCGATTTGTCAAAACGCTACGTTAATGTAATCCATTTTAGCCCGCTTTACAAAAAGCCAGTGTGATCTGTGGCCAGGGTAAGATGTAGAGCCGTCACGTTTGTTAATAATTGCCAACTTTCAACACACCTCATCTCTCACAGCGTTAATAGTATTTTGATGTGGCTTAATTTGCAACTTCAGTCATAAAAGTGTTTTAAACATTCTCATATGCTAAATATAATGTCTTACAAAAAAACATTAAGCAGGTTATAAAATAAAATACAGTCATGGCAAACAATGTTTGTAATCCACAGCGCCAAACCTATCTCCGTGTTTACAGACCGCGTGGATAAGTGCATCTGATTTAATTAACATTCAGATTAGTTTGGATACAGCATAAAATGTTATTTACTCGTGCAGTAGCTCGTATAACGTTTTCAAAAGCTTCAATGAAGCCAATTTCAATATTTAACATTTACTTGACGATTTTGGTGCCTTAATAACGTCTAAAAATACACATTACTTTCTGATGTCTTTGCTGTTTAAAGGTTACAATTTGCATCAAGTAATTGTACAAGTTAGGCTGCCTGTTTGTACATATGCATTGTAATAATACTTATTCAAATAATATTTGAGCTTAAGAAAATTCAGTGGCATCTTCTTTTCTGGTAATTAACCGCAGGGTTTTTTCCCAATCAGCATAATGCAACTGGCACATCGTAGAATACATTCTGGCATTACCCATTGTGTTTCGTATTACTACGACTGCGTGCGTGCAGCTTGTTATTTGATCCAGAGAAGTGAAGGCAAATACGTCCGTGTTTGCCTCTCTCTGAACACTTCGCAGTTGTACGTTTTGGCCAAGAGAGCTGCATCAATTTTTCCCACTGCCCTCTCAGTATTTTCGCAGTGGAAACTGTAATCCCATCACATGGCCTTCTAGGAGCCAGGAATATCCACCAGTTGCAATTTAACTGTCATCTAAAAAAAACGTTAGGCGCGACGTGGCTTTGGTGGCGCGTGCTGTCCATTGGTCGTGAATTACGTTTGCTGGGCCGTCCGTTTTTTTTTGCTAAGCTTAGAGATAGTGCTGTCTGTTGGAGCTCGCCTTAGGTGAGGTTTATCGCACGATGCCCCTCAGTTTACAGAGCTTTACTGCAGAGCGAAATATAACCGAGTCTGGAAAAATATCGGTTGCGTGATTTTTATGGCGACGTAGCAAGCGGTGACCCCGTGCAAACAATGCTGCGATGAGTTGAACCCAACAACGGCGGCAGACGTGTAAAGTCTGTCGGCCAGGTTTTAAATTGTCAGACTTTGATTTTTTTCAAATTGTCCCAAAATGGGTTATATGTTTACAAGCCTGGCATTATATGAATAGTCTTTGTGTCCAGAGAGATTTGTGTAGTTATTTTAAAGCAAAGGTATTGCTTTTGTGTGTGTACAAAATTTAATGTTAGTCATTCTTCGAGCAAGTTTTTGTTGTTGTTCAGCTTCGTCACAATGCGTTAATATGAGACATTCAGGAAAGCAATTGGGGCAGATGCTGCAATGAATAAAAATTGTAAAAACATTCATAACAAAATCATCCAAGATGCTTTTCCAACAGTCCAGCTCCATAAAGAGGTAGGCCTCTAATAATCATTTACAACCCCCCCACTAAATGCAAATTAAATCTATGTTTCCCCCCACTATGAATACAGCTGTTGGTTTTGATGACGACGTATAGTTTCAGAATAAAAAATATATTCGCAGAGGTCCGTGACTTCATTCGACCAGGTGACCCAACCAAATGCAGGTGCAGAGAGGGATTGGCAACTTTTTTTTTGTTCAAAGTGTAAGACTTTGGTTTTCATGTTTTGCAAACAAAGGCACAACACATCAAGCGGGCGAGCAACAAACAGAACTGTCAAGGTGTAATCTACACGAGTAAATATGTGTTTCTTGAATGGGTAAAGATTATAGGAACTTACACGAGAAGGGGTGGGAGGAACAGACGACGGGACGAGATTGAAAAGTGAAGCTGTGCCGAGGTGAGCAGCAGAGAAAGAATTGGAAGAATTGTGTCGACCGGACGTGAGGTGGATGCACTCAACGGTATGGATGATGGTGATGATGGTGGATGGTGATGATGGTGGCTGTCCTTTGAATGCCAAGCCATGGGGTTGAACATTGGCTCAAACATTATGTTGGTCAAGTAAAATGCATACGCATGTTGGTATATTTTGCCAAATACGGTACATATGAAAAAACATACAGATTATTATGCTAGAAATTATTGCCGCTTCAGTGACGCAAAGCAAACTTCATAAGAAGACGCCATTATAGCTGACCGCTGTTTGTAAAGATATTGATGCGCAAGGTGTGTCGTCTAAAATGGTATATTTCTTCTCTTTAAGGGAATATATGTATGAACTATTTAAATTAAATGGCATTCGCTCCTATGTATGTATGTTGAACTTCTTTCGCATCGTACGTTGCTAACCGTGCTAATCTATACTATGCACCTGTTGGCCAGACTCATAACAAACACATAACTAATAACTCCACGACGTATTTGAGAGATCCAGCTCCTGGATTTGAGAACCGTTCAAAGGCACTGCGTAGGTTTTTTTTTTGCGATTGTCCTATGCAGCTCTCCGTTGTGTTTTCGAGTTGGACCGTTTGGCACGATGTCTGGCATATCGCTGGGCATGCTCGGGGCTTCTTTGGGGGCTTCCGGCACGTGGAGCAAAACATCAGACATCAGACGCATCGTTCCCACGGGTAGAACCCAAAAATGCATCACAGATATATCTTGATTTGAAGCTTTCGTGGCTGCAGGAATCCATACTCTCTGGTTCTTTCGGTAAAGTCACGTAGGTAGAAACAATAATAAACGAAATGTCGTGTTCTTTTATTATTTTTTCTATCTACGTGACTTTACCGAAAGAACCAGAGAGTAGTTTCAGCCGTAATTAATGCAGTGTATGCGGTATTGTAAACATGGTGGCATCAAAAAGTTATGGGCGCAAGAGTGACTTTAAATTGGCAAATTGTGTAAATGCATTAGCTCGTGGCTTGACACTACTGTCCTCAAGAAATCGAGATCACATTGGATATAGATCCGAAAAGTTTGAAACCGAACGAAGTCTCGGCGCATTCACAGCGATTTCAGATGTTGGTCAGTTTTACTCCGGCACGGCGTCTGTGCCGTGGGTGGTCACGCGGTGAAATAGCCTGTCTCGCAGGGTTGTGAGTTTGAGGGTAATCGTCAGAAATATTTAATACAATAACTTAGGCTACCATAAATGTCTTCACATGCAGTTTGTTCCGGACTCTTAAATTCATTAACGGGGCTAAACTGCATTGTCTCAATTTCCCTTCACTCAAGAGAAGGATGTAATGAAAATAACTGTAGCTGTTGTTAGCTAGACGTCTCATCTTCTGTCTCCTCATATAAACTAAAAAATACGCCGTTAGTCTTGGCTTTCCAGAGCCAATGTTATCAAGCGGTCTTTGGTGTTGTCGGCAAACTCTGAACCGGTTTCAACCTTCTAGGTCTCATCAGCAGAGTCACTGCTTGTTGAACAAACCCTGCTCTGGATCACCAGATTTTATTGGCAAGAGTTTTGTGTGTTCACTAGCTACGGATGAAAAAGTTAAAATTAAACCCCCCAAAAAACCCCATCCAACGGGCACGAAAAAAGTCACATTTTTTTATACTGTTCAATAACAACTCGTTTCCTCCGTCTCACTTTCATTAATAACCCGTGCACAAATCAAAACGCGCTTGCCAATCCGGCCAAGCAAGCAGACTCTAAAATTGCTCAACACCTGCCCAGTGTGGAACTATATCAAGGTGTGGCGGTTTCAATCTCGTCGAAGAGTGCGCCGACTCCTCGCGCTTATTATCTTACTCCTGTTCTTGCAGGTGTTACTTTTATAGATAAAGGTAAATGTACGGGGTGGGCGTGGGAGGTAGGTGCCAGACCTCATGGTGACGGCTGTTGCACTTTATACGTTGGTGTCAGATTAACACGTGGCGGAGTTCACGTTTTGCATCATCTCCCCTTGCTGCTGTTCTGCATTTAAACGTTTTTTTTCTAATTTGTCCATGCCGTTTACACGTACGGGAAAGCCCAAAGACAATTAACTTTGTTTCGAGAACGATTATGAGAAATCTGTACTTTTTGCTTGCAAATGAATCAAGTATGTCATGTTTTAATTTTCGTAACATTTGAATTGAAAAAAACCCCACGTGCATCATTATGGCCGTTTTCAGTGCATTATGGTATGTGAGTGTAAGGCCCGGAGTGAACGGCAATGCAATTTAATACTTTTTTGAGTAATTATAGCATTAAGAATATGATCATACCTCAAATATTGAGTCACCTACATTCTCACCATTTGCCAATGTTCACAATTTGCTTACTTCGAAAGTTGGTTACTCGGTACATTTCAATAACATTCACCGAAGCTTTATATATAATGTACTGTATATAAAATCGGGCTTAAAGGGTCCTTGCATAAACAGTTGGCACGAAGCGCAGATATAATTGAGGCGTGCTTGCACTTGTATTTACGTTATATGTGCCAGTGTATTCAATGTATAATGTTGGTATATTAATGGTGAAACTGGTTTAGAGGGAAGCTGCAGAGGCAGAAACTTGCAGACTTTAAATTGATTGGCAAGCGCCCACGACTCTTTGGCAGAACTTACGCGTATACAATGCGCGCATATGTGTAAGTATAATTACCATTAGATACGAGATATTTAGTAGTTTTGGCATCAACATGTTTCGATAGTTTGCAACAACGCAAAAAACACACAGGGAATTAAATTGACGCCGAGAGAGAAAGATACAAAAGTTTTGTTTTACGTTTAATCAAATCGGCTTAAAATTCAAGGCAAATCCGCGTCTGTCAGAATTTAAATTTGCTTGTTTTTGGTTGAGCTGAGAGTTTGTGGTGTTCTTATATATTTGCTTGTACGTTTTATTGCGTTAAAGACCTGTGCACAATGCTCTTAACTGTACCCCTCCCCTAAGCTTGGCTGTCGGTGCATATTTATTATTGTTCGACAAAATCTTGCAAGAATCATGTACTGTGTTCATAATGATTTGTGAATTAAAGTTGTGTGTTCTACGTGTGTGGGCCGAGTTTGCTTGGCTTTTTTTTCTCCAGAGCAAATATTTATATTTTTGTTCATCGCCTGCACGCAAATGTGGGTTAGTGCACGTGGTTGTGCCGACCCGATTTTGGTTCTAGAAATTGGCCGCTGTGCATCGGCGGTGGTTTGGGGTTGCAAGGCAGCCAGGTGGAGAAAAGGGCACCCAGGGCAGCCAAAGAGAGGGCCGGCTTTCATACAATAAACCTTGAATTTTAATCAAAAGGAAACATTTGCATATTACACACCGCTTGAATAAATAAATACATAATAAGACTTTGGTGCACAGTGTTCCGTGTTTGACATATTTACGAAATGCCAACAAAGACGAGCCTTTTTGAGACGGCACAAGCCTGGTGGCTCCGACGACTCAATATTTCACATCAGTTTTCAGAAACCCCGCAATGTAAACAAAACTAAAAGAGCATTTTAAATCATACATATATATTTTTTGTGGAATCTGTCATGGCAGGGGACTGTAATATCGGGTGCAGTTTGATGGGAGGAAAAAGTGGAAGCAGTGTGAACGATTTGAGAGTTACCTCTTGTTTACTCGTGAGGCCGTGTGATGTTTCTCGCAAAGCGGACCTGCGAACAGCCAATTTCCCTCTAATGCGACACAGCATGCCGACTTGTCTCTCCCGCTGAACAGTTGGTTTGACTGGCGCATTAAGTCCCTTCGGGTAGGTTATTCTAACAAAAGAAAATATAAAACCTCCGAGAATCACGCACCTGTAATTATTTGTTAAGAATTAGTGCGCTGCATTGTGAATCGATTTGCAAAAGAAGAGCTAACGGGATTTACAGGTAAACGTTTTTCTTACAATAACGTTTAACTTCACCCGAAAATAAACCACGAGTGCTATTTTTGAAACCGTATACTGCGCTTAAGAGAGTTCGAAAAATAAAGGGACTTTTGTTGTTGGATTATTGGTCTGCCCACTCGGTGTCAAAGCCTGACAGCTTGGAGGTCGTAATGCAATCAAAACCGTGGTACCCCAAGAGAAATTACTCCGATTTTTCAACGATACATGTTTTTAAACCGGTAATTATATTAATAATCGGTTACCAATTCCGCAATGTCAGAAACCACTCACCGTTTGCGGTGAAGGATTTAAGAACTGAGAGCGCTCCATTGGCACCAACGTAAGACTCTCGCTTATAAGGCAAAGAGGTGCGCAGCCTCCCTTTGCGATGCTTTCTTTGCTCATGCCACTGCTCGCAGAAAGGGCATCGACTTCGTGATTCGACTCTTCTGCCCTGACACACTGGCCAGGTGTGTTCGAAGAAGCGGTCGGCGTACCCACACTTTGCCCCACTACACTTTACCGGTCACTTTACTTTAACTGTTCTATTGCGCCCAATTTATACTGCTGGCTGGCGAGATGCGTGGGATTTCAAAATTTCGCACCATTATTTCGGCTGCCGTGGCGTGAGATTCAATCGAACCAGAGAAACCTCTGGGATTGCAAGTCCAGTGTGCTGCTATCCATTACAGCACCGTGGCAATTCCCTTCGGTTTTTATCCGTTGCTTTAAAAAGTGAAACGTGGAATGTTTATTGTTCGAGACATTTACATACGTGCCGGAAAAAAATAAGCAAGTACCCTGGCTAAATTTCGATTAAAAGCTTTCGTGACTGCAGGGATTCATCTTCTTGGTTCTTTCGGTAAAGTCACGTAGAAGGAAAATAACACAATAAAAATAAAACATAAAATAATTCTCACGACGTTTCGGCCACAACGCAAGCAGCCGTCCTCAGGTGAAGAACAGGTCTGTCGGAAAGACAGCCACTTTCTTTCATGCGATAACCGCCTGAGTGCAAAAAAAAACCTATTTTAACAACCCTAATATAAATCAAGCATTTGCATTGCAATGTTGTGCATGCGACCCGATGCGGGGGCGGGGGTGAAGTTATTGTTTGTATAAAACCCCCCAATGCAAATGTCAACTGGATATAAACAGAAGCTTGCAAGCAGAAATGTGTTCTTGGCTTCCGAGTGGAACTCGACAACAAGTTGACAAGCCGAGGCCTTGCCACCACTTTCTTGCTCGCATGCCACGGTGCGGCGCAGGGAGGGGGGGTAGAGACACAGAGTTGTTTACTATTAACACCGAACACAGCGCGCTATTGTGTCTTGCGATACACATCAATGAAGGCTTTGTTTTGTATGTTATTTCGAATCAAGTATAAACTCGGGGTTTTTTTCTGGGCCCAATAAAGAACAGGATTTTTTTTCTCTTTCTTATAACAATCGGGCCACGGCTCGGAATCTTGATGGGGTCAACCGCCACGGATAGATTTCATTTTATATATTTATATTAGACGCCGACTACTGTTGCGTTCTAACCAGACAAGTTGGTCAGCAGGTTGTGTGTGTGTGTGGTGGTGGTGTAAAGTGTGGGTAAGCTCACCTCTTCCAATAAGTCTCGCCAGCGTGGGGGAAAAAGTCGGTCCAAAATATTATCTGTATTCGACGCCCTCTTGTGGAGGGCCAGTCCGCCAGCAATTAGTGAGCAAGAAATTGCAAGGCTGCACCTTTGCCTCGACGACCGGCTTTTTGTACGACAATGAAATGGCACGCGAACACAGGGATTAAAATGCATTGACAAAAATAACGAATTTATTTGAACTTTTCCCACATCACGTTTACTTTACAAAAAACCCGTCAAATGTCAAGTAGTAGTCGCAATCGCAGTTGGACGTGTGGCCTTCGGACATTTTTCAATTCCTCTGCCATGTACGACACAATATCCGTGAAAGAAAATCAGGTTGTCAATTTGTTCAACATCAATTTCAAAACTCGCCATACATTACACACAAAAAACACTAAGATTACATAATAACGGCGTAACGTAAAACTCATTTATAAAACAAAGACGGAAGCGCTCAAGCCAACGGGGTCAGGATGCACTGAATTTAGCTGACTCGTGTGGGCACAGGTGTCAGGGGCTTTTTGGGGTTGAAAAACATTCGTAGACTTGTTGTTTTTGCTGTTGTTAACACTGTGACCAAGTGTCAGAGGAGCGAGCCAGCATCGCCAAGATTCTGGCTGGCATCTTTGGGATTCAGCCACTCATTAAAAATGCCTTCTCAAGTGCATTTATACGGCGATGGCCGCAGCCCGGTCACAAACGACAATAAAATATAACCAAATGATTAGGTCACAAGCGTATGGGAAAAAAATACCCCGTGCTGCATTGCATACATTTTAAAAAAAATGAACTTGGCTAAATTCCACCATTGATACTTAAAACGATTTCTTTTGGACATTATAACAATCACTAAATTACAGGGTAGTATAAAACGTGTGCCTCTTGTGGATAGAGGCCCAATTGATGGGGCTTCTGTGAGCGGATTTCATAAGGACACACACACACACACGCGTTTTTTTTTATTGAACAGACCACCATAGGTTAGATGGAGTGCTCTTGCCAATTACATCTGGTAACCCAGCAGCAAATGCCGATTAAACCCTGACACGTTAGACCGGTCCAGAGATTGTTTCAACAAACAATTTTCTTGCTGCACAATATTGATCTGAAAAAACAAACGCGATGACCCACAAGTAAAAAAGATATAGTTGAATGTGGAGACACCTAATGGAGTTTTGCTGGCATATGGAAACTTAAGAAGTACTGTAGTTCTGTGACGTGGTCTTCCGGGAACATCCTCCATCAAGACAATGCCGCAGACAGCGTAATTGTCATGTCGGAGAAGACATACATTGTTGTTCAGCACGCAAGAGCACTCATCAACGATGCAGAAACAGCCTCACATTTTTTTTCACGGAGCTGTTTTTGCCTCGGCTCATTTGTAAAATAAACGTTATAAATTTATTTTTAAAAATGGGTTAAAATGTACCTCTCACCCTTGATGTTTACTTCACACACGCACACTGTATACTGTATTTGTGTTAAGCCAGTAAAAAAAAATGGGCATGGCAAGGCTTTTGATTGCCGAGTGCAATCCTGTGTCCAGACTTTAATCCCCTAAGGTACAAGTCGACCCTAGATAGGGTTGTGTTGTTGCACTCGGCTGTGGTCTGATGCTAATGGGCAGTGTGCTGTCGACGAGCGAAATTCACGCAACATTTTTTTCTCTTCTACCCAAGTGGTACGCTCAAAAGCAATGACCTGGACGCTGCCGTATGTCGGCACACTGGACTTTCAATCCAGAAGTCATCGCGAATCGATCGGTAGGTCACGAGTGGGGGGGGGGGTAACGCGTGGGGACTTCCACCCATTTCAAAAAGTGAAATGAATGTTTATTTGTTAAACAGAAAAAAAATGGCTGCCCAGTTGTGGAAGATTTGGTCAAATACCCTCCCGAGAGGGTCTTTCTCTAGCAGCCCGGCAATTGCTCGCTCTCACCGCCGATGGCAAGGAGGTTCTCCACACGGGAGAGGGGCTCTCCGAGGCAGCGGTGGTGGTTTGAGAAAGCACTTGCGGGGGCTGCACCTTAACCTGCTAGGGGAGAGCAACGCAATGGAATTGTTGCATTGGGGTCTCAACGGCACGCGGCGCCTATTCACAGCACGCTTCACATCACACCTGTGCTAGCACGGGCGCAATGCTATTTTAGTACCCACTTAAATAACCGCCACGGTGAATTAAAACACAAAACAAATGTTATTTTTAATTACATCATATATACGTATAAAAAGATTCACAAACGCAGGTCGGTCAGCTGCACTATGTCCGCCCGTTCGCCCATCGTTGCTCGGAAGGTGACGGACAGCGATGTTGCCAACGCTTCTCCTCGGTCGGCGCAACCTCTCGCGAGCTGGGTCATTCCACCGCCACTTCCTCTTTGCCCCTTCTGCCTTCAATGTTTTCCAATGAGGCTACGAGTATAGTAGTTTGGCTCTCTGCGCTCTGAGAAATCTTTCATCGAGTCCCCTGCACATCACCATTTCAGGATGGGGGGGGGGGGTTTCTAGCTGTGTCCTAGTTTTCCCAAGATTATCCTCTTGACGAGGATGTAGCTGCGGTCCTTGTAAATCTGCAGTCTTCCAGGAAGGACAGTAAGAGTCCAGTTGTCAGCTGCATAATAACACCACTCAAGACAATGCATTCACGTGCAGTTCTACCTTCTTCCATATATTTCACCACGATGTCCCAAACAAATGTCCAGGTTGTTTTTTTAATCACTTGCATTGAAAAGCAAGGTCCTATTCTGTTTTTTGCGACATCTTTCCGCTCCGTTTTTTCATTACGCGTCCTGGTGGGTATTTTTAATTTCCAAATTTTTGATTGCGGCATCAGGACGTGGCGATCCTAGGAGGGCGGCAAGCGGGGCACTCCGCCAATCGAGATGCACCCTGCCCACAGCAGGAACCCAGCAGCCGCGAGCATCACCACGAGCAGCCGGGGCAGAGACCGGAGGGTCCGTAGAGCGCGGCAAATGTCCGTCCAGCGGCACCGCCACCCAGACGCCCTCCAGCGCCACGGCGCCGAGCGAACTCTCCACCAGATGGCGGCGCATGGCGAGGGCCTGCGCGGGCCCAGCCACGGGCCCTCGCCCCTCTCCAGCAGGTGGGCCAGGTTGACGTCGCAGCCGCCGATGCCATCGTCGTCATCGTCATCGAGCCTGGCAGATAGGCGCGGGCGTTTAGGATGATTCGTTTCATTAATGCAAAACCCAGCGGCGAAGTTTTTTTTTCTTCCCCCGGGTTAGATCGTGTAAATGATTAATGTGTCGTTAACCCACCAACACCCGACGCAGCCAATTAGTGAGGGTTGTCAAGTAAACAACACGTGGCAATTCGTGACTACTTCAACACACCGGTGTGTTTGAGAGTAAACCCACACAATTACAAGTTGAGTACCGTGAAGTTTCGTACAGTTATAATTAAATTAAACAACAAAAGGGCGGTGGAGGGCAGATCAAAAATTCATTTTTAAAAATGTTATTTGCACAGGGTGCCCATAAATGGTGTTGAGAATTATTTAGATTCACGACGAGAGGGGGCGCCCCCCACGACCAAACTCGCCCGGAATGCGCCCAATCTCGTTAGATCTCAGAAGCCAACCAGGGTCCCATCCCCCCGAACGTTGGTTCAACGTTGCGCGTTTACTGGGGTTGAGCCTGGATAGTTCTTGGATGGGCGACCAACACGATTAGCACATGTTGGGGGCGCGGGCTCGTTTTAGAGCGCGAGGTTCAACGAAGGTGGCACGATTCACAGACGGGGGAGAGTCTGCCGTAGATTCACGGTGGAGGGAAAGTGGTTTTTTATCCTTTACGCAAATGTGGGAGTACATTTCAAATTTGGCCCAACAGGTATTGGAGGCTGCTGCGGGGTTACATCGTAGGCAGTCTGAGGGCAGTGCAGCACAATTCATTGTTCTACTGTACTACGGTCCTGTGACACGTCGGACAACATACAGAGTAACCAAGAGTGCATTGGAGAGCTCCTCAAAATTTATATTTTGCAGAGAAAATACGTTGAATATTTCAGGACTGCCCCCCCCCAAGCCCACCCTGTAATCGCGACCCCCAAGACATTTCTATGACCCCCTCTGCAGACAGCTGTACACGCATTCAGGGTGGCAGGGTGGCACAGAGGCAACGCTCGCGGCTCACAACAATAAGAGCCCGGCTTCAATTCCCAACTCGGGCCGCTTTCTGCGTATGTGTGTGGGGGGGGGGTTGCCTGTTCTCTCCCTGTTCTGCATGGATATCCTATGGGTTCTCCGGTTTTCTCCCAGAGCTAAAATATACCATAACAATGGAACTGATATTGGGCCAATAAACATCCCAATGCAGAAAATTTACCAGCACGTTAATCCAATCGGGGCTTAAACGAAGCAACGTTGACCCCCCCCCTCCCCTATACTGTGAAAGCTTTGCAGGAGCCTCTGGGAAAAAAAAAGACGAGGCTTGAGACTCAGTGATGCTTTCCTGGGTAAAACAAGTGTAATAGTAACAATAATAAACAATGCAATGAGTAAGCAGGCAGCTGCGCCAAGTCACTTGTCATCAAGACTTACTCGGTCCGCTCGAAGGAGGGTTCCCTCGGTGAGCACGAAGCGTCTGCTCCTTGCTCCCGGAGCTGCAAAACAAATTTCAGATCGAATGAAAATAACACGTGGTTCCAAAGGCTCTCCACACACACACACACAACTCAAATGCATCTCCTTTTGAATGGGGATAAATAAATAAATAAATCGCACGCACAAAAAATTACTTCCCCCCCCCCCATCTCATTTTAAATCATAAAACTAATAATCAGAGCCCTGTGTCAACACACTGCTGAATGAGTGCCCTCTCCACACTGTGGCGGTCATTTGTTCGACTATAATTCAACATGCTTGCCGATGGTCGATAATGATAATAATAATAATGGACTGGCAGACAAGGAATTGAACGTGCAGGAGAACGTCCAGCGGGGAGATGGAGCGATGAAATCTATTTGTGTGCAGGTGCCAGATGGACGGTTCGCATCACAACATTGTGAGTGGTGGTGGTGGTTTGGTGTAGACCTTCATCCAGCAGTGGATTGACCATGGCTGATGATGATGGAGGATGACGATGATGAATGATGATGATTACGACGTTTGGGCCAATAAGTCACTGATGTTTTGCCATGGCCAGGATTGAACTTGGGTCAATGGGTTCATCGCCCAGTGCTCTAACCACTGCACCCCACATCCCCCAGTGGAAATTAGCTTAATGTCACACTATTTATACCATCCAATGTCAACTTGTGTTGAATCATTACTTTTTCATGTAAAACGATCCTTTCAGTTAAATTTGGCTTAAAAATGTAAACACCAGAAACCGACAACGGAATCGAGCAAGAGTCGAATTGGGCTCCTACTCTTGAGACGGGCCGCACGTCGAGGTTCCTAACTTGCATTCTCTCTTACTGAGAGAATCAGTGCCTTCGATCGACTAAAAGTGCGGAGAAACAAGGATCTATGCACCGGCGTACTTAAACTATGCAATTCCATTAATCTGCAGGATTCCGTTAGCCTTAACGGCAAAGTAAACACTCCCCCAGCGTCGCTGTTTTACTGCACTGAGGCAGACAGCACTTCACTTCACGAGCCGGGCAATGAGTTGCAACAAAACAACAACGACCATGTCCCTCTCCGACGCGTTTCGGGTCGTGCCATTCAGCACGACGTCGGACGTTTTCGGCTCCATGCACCGGACACAGTTAGGTTCCAAACTGTTGTTCCTTACAGAACTTCAGTTTGATTGACGCCACGTTGTTCACCGATTTGTTTCTCCAGTTTGAATCCTTCGCGGAAGCTCCCGGGGCAGCGGGGGTGGGTGAGCGAAACGTCGGAACATCGTTTTCTCGATTTTTATTTCTCAAGAGCCGCGGGTCCCTCGCGCACACCTCCCGCGTGCCGTCCACCTCGATGACAACAAGCGGCCACCAACTTGGCCCCTCGCCATCGCCCGCGGCGGCGCGACAAGTCGAGCGGACGAGGCCGTCGTTCGCGGCCGCGCATTCTTTTTTTGCTTTGCGTCTCGCGCGATGCGTTTTGCATGCCCGACGAAAACAAAGCCCCCGTACGTAAACCAGACGGATTAGCAGTCTGCCTCACAATGAAGTACCCCCCCCCCCACCCTTTTACAAAATTAATGCAGCCTCGACGAGGGGATGACGTTCGCACCGACACGAGTGGCGCTCACCCCCCCCCCTTCCGGACCATCCCGCCAGTGAACTTCGCACCGCTGTTTCCATGGCCGCCCCCCCAGCCCGGGCCGCTGACGTTGGTCGCGCACAAGCAAAACAAGAGTTGGCACCTCGATCGGCGGCTGTGCCCTTGGAAATGCTACACCAGAGGTCGTGCGGATTTCTCTGGCAGCGAGACGGAGGGGCTCGCGAGGAGAATTTGGCACGCCCCGGCTGGTCTGTGCAGCCACAGCAAGCGCAGCTCCCCAAACCCGACTAACCCCCCCCCCCCCCAACTGGGTCCCGACAACATTGGCCAACGTTGCTGGTAGATGAAGCCGTGGCAAAGCCCAGGGACGGATTTAAGTTTTGATTGAGGGGCCCTCCCGAGCTGTCATGGTTTTGTGGGGGCCGCTAGTTGTACATTTAGTTAAATGGTTTTTACTATTTAACCAACTCTCCCCTCCACAGTCACAATATGATGTGGCTTTATACAGCAGCATCTAAACGGGACCTGCATCCCAAGGCTCTAGACATAAACAGAGAGTTGTATTTATTTTGTAGAGAGGCAGTCCGTTCGATCATAAGCAGAGCGACGAAAGGAAGGGCCTCGAACCTGGACTTGAAACTTGAATGGGGGACAGGGGGCCAACAGCATGGATGACTGGGGGAAGGGAGTTCTAGGCACTGGGTGCAACCTCCCACTGAGTGATGGTTGAACGGGGGGGGGGGGGTCAACATAGCCTTGATTGCTGGAGCAGATGGTGGCAGTTTTAAACTATTTAAACTAAACAATTGTTTATTTTACCAGGTAAGGCCCACTAAGCGATATAGCTTCCTTTTCAGAAGCAACCTGGCCACAATTGATAGAACGAAGTCGCATATCATCATGTGGAAATGTATAGCAGCCAAATCCTCTAGACACATGCGTCTAAATGTGGAGGGGAAAAACCAGAGGAGCCAGAGAACAATCCACGTGACCACGGGGAGAGAGATATGCAAACTCCAAATATACAGACGTCAGGGATCGAACCCACGCTCTCCTGCGTAACAGTCGAGGTGGATGGGGAGAGGGTGAGTGAAATGAGGGTGGAGACCAAGGAAAAGGCGAGTCCAGTTTCGATCTTGAAATTGATTTGGGATGGGATTGGAAGCCACTTTTAGGGACTGGAGCATCGGGTTCATTCATGTGGTCTGAATTGCCGGTTGCGGAGAGTTGGCAGCGGGACTCTCTTTGGATCACGTGGAATCCGGAGGCGAGAAATTTTGGGAGGCCGTGCAGGAGGAGAGAGTTGCGCAATCGTCGAGCGGGCACGCGATGAAGGAGCAGACGAAGGTGTCAGCGGTAGCTGGGGTAAAAGGAATGGCAGATGCGGGAGGTCCTGCAGAGTTGAGTTGCGTGCGGATAGGGGATGAGAGTTCGGCATCAAAAACGGGTCCGACGTTTCGCAAGCTCTCTTCAAGTGAGAGTCAGATTTTATGGAGGTGCTCACTCAAACTGAAGTCTTCATTGAGAATGGACTTTTTTTTTCTCTTTACGAGGGGCTTGCGATCAACGACTGCGCGCCGCATATGGCCATACGACGCTCGAGGAAATTTATTCTCGGCTCGCGTGGCCAAACAACCGGTCTGACTGGTAATAAAAAAGCGCCATTCATTATGGGTCTTACATTGTGGGTCTTACATTGTGGGCTTTACATTGTGGGTTTTACATTGTGGGGTGCGCACTCGCTGGGGGGGGGGGGTGGAAGATGTTGGTTAGGCTTGGTACCTACACAAGTCTCCATTACCCAACCCAACAGTCGCTTGAAAACGAGCTCTCGAAGGTTGTGGATCGAAAGGACGCTTTATAAAACCTTTTTTTTACGAACGTCATGTGGTCGTTTAACCGTGGCAATTTAACGTGAAAATTGGTTTATTTTGTTCATCGTCTTATTTGCAATGCTGCAATGAGTCATTGCAGCATTGCAATACTGTATGAAGAAAACGTAAAAAAAAGACATGAAAGTAACCGTAAGCCACAGCTGCTAATAAGTCATATTTTCTCGCAAATGTTTTTTTCGGTTTGTTCTGTATTCATCCATTATCGTCTGAATTGGCCAGCCACGACCCAGGAGCATATAAACCAGGCCCCCACAGGGACCGGGGTTCAGCGTTGTTACCGTCATCTGAAGATCTACCTTCAAGAAGAGTCACCAACACGTGGCCCTAGACCCAAGCTGGGGTCTGGTCCGTTGGAGCTAACTCCAAGTGTGTTTCTTGTAGTTTAGCCTGGTGGTCCACCATCATAGGCTGCTATCTGGTAAAAGGCAGTTACCCCTTTGTGTTAATGTGTTGGTACACAATGGGTTGCCTCCAAGAAGTACGTCTGCGACTCGGTTGAATCCACTACACTTTCATACAATTCGGTGAATGGCTAGCGCCCTCTCTTGGCTGCAAGCGTGACAACCCATTACATACAACACGTACGACTTGAAAAGGTCAATTCGTCCGCGTGCTATTTGATGCACGTGTAGGACTTGGAATATGGCGCGCCACGCGTTCTCTTGCGCTGTTGCTATGCAAGAGAGCAGTGTACAGTGGGGGGGAGGGTATTTGAGGACGATGTTGTTGTTGCTGAGGCGTGAGGGAGATGCCGTTAATTGGCGTAACAGGTGTTAAGGGTAACCGGGGATACAGGCCGGTGATTGGTTAAGAGGGTGAGTGCTTAATGACTGGCGTCGCCCAGGCGGGAATAACAAGGCCACGTGAGGCTGTGGTTTTACCTAACGATGAACAGTAATCATGGGTCGCTGGGTTGTATTTATATTTTTTGTCGTTGCAAAAATTAAGCATTTCAAGAATACAGCCAAAAGATTTGGATGACTGTGGAGGAAGAAGCTCCACCCAGCCTCCTCTGAACCACGTGGGAGCGGCTGCCACATGCAGCGAGTGCCGTCTTCACGCACGTGCCACGTGTGTGTCTGTGTGTGCGCACCTGGCCAACATTAGTGACGATTATATGAAACGGTCCTGGGGCCTCCCCTAGGTTGACTCAGCCTCAAATGAGTACCTGGTGCGGTGTGTAAACATCGCCACTCGGGAGACAAAGGTGGCTGGGCGTGGTGGTGACAACCCACCCTCTCGTGTGCCATGCCGGCCTTCAGAGGTGCTCGCTAACAGCAATTGCCTCAATAGTTGGTTAAAGCTATGAGGGGGGTCTTTGTCTTTGTTTGTGTCTTTCCACGCATCTATCTCGGTATTTGTAACTGTGTATGACTCTCCCTGACTGCTGCCTCTAAAAGCCTGTCTGTGTCTCTGCTTGTCTTTCAGTATCCATCTCTCCATAACGCCCCATATCCGTGCTTCTCCGAGTCTGTGTATAACACTCTCTCTGTCTTTCCTCTCTTTGTGCAAGTTTCTCTTTGCCTCTCTGGGTAAATCTCTCGCTGCCTCTTTCCCTATTTGTCCACGTCTCTCTGCATCTGTCACTCTGTTGTGCCTCTGCTTCCGTGTGTGTGTGTGCGCGTGTCTCTCTCGATCTCTCTCCGTGTCCCTCTGCGCGCATTTGTCTTTGCCGGTGTACCCCTCAACAGCCCCTTCGTCCCTCTCGTCTGCACAGGAGCCCCCCACTTTGCGGTGGCTTGTTACGAGGCGAGCTGCTCAACGACGTGGATTGTGTGCCGGTCAATCCGACCAGGGCTGGCGAGCCCCCCCTTTGAATGTCAAACGGCCGTTACGCAACGACACATTTAACGATCCAAGGACGAAATCAATTCCTTACGAACTCATTCGTCTTGTTCCGTGACTTTTTTTTCCTCACCTCGCGTGTAGAAGTTGGATCCCGCTCCATTAGCCTACAGGTGAGATTCAGCAAAATAATTGGCATAAAATCAGCCACGATTTCTAAATAAATCGGTCCTCGCACCCACTTTCATTCCTGCACCACCAATTAGTGCGGTGGGCTACGTATGGTGCGAAAGAAGTTCAACATACGCACACATACGCATTTCATCGCTCCTGGAGGGAGAAAGCATTTATTGTGTCGCTAACAGGCAACGCGAGCCCCGGACAGCGCGCAAAGTTCGCAGAGGGATTGGGAAGGGCTCAATGGGCTAGTGGCATAAACCGTAGTTGGGTGTTAGAGCGGCATACAATGGTAATGCCACACGCTCTTGGCAGTGTCTCTAACTGTAGCCAAGTGTGCGCGACTCAGACGCACCATTGTGCCAAACACAACTTGTTGTCTTCTTGTCTGGCACAGGAGCTCCACCGTCACAGACGTTGTAGACCAGCCGTGGTGGCGGCGCTCGGCATAAGCAAACTAAATCTCGGGGCCGAGGGAGCCCCTAGCCGCTGCTCAAGGGGCCAGTAATATTAAATAAAAGATACAAAATTAAGAACTGTTGTAGACTCCAGTAAGTCAGTGGCTTGGAACCCTCAATCACCGCTCTGTGTTTGAGCTCAGCAATCATGGACAGCACTGGCCAAAAAAACAACAAGACCAAAGCTCTGTCTTGATTCTCAGCACAAATGCTGATAACGCTTTGCCATAGAATTCTGTGGCGATCCCACACCCTGAATTACAGGAGATTTTATAAAATTTCGATCTGCATTTCACAAAAATTAAACTTCATGAAATTACTTAAAACCCATGGATTCATGAAAAAAAAACGGTACGTGCAATATCAGCTCAAATTCATATCCTAAAAAACCCATGCAAATTAAAAGTATCCTCTCCACAGAGATTGTCAGTTTAACACAGGCTTTCACGATCAATATCCATAATAGTGGGTTTTGTTGTTGGGTTAAAGCGCATAAATATATAAATGTGTCATTAAACGCGCAACTACCCAACACAGCCAATTCGTAAGGTTTGTCAGGTCAACAAAACGTGACAATTAGTTACTACTTCAGCACACCGGCTTGTTGGAGTACTACGCTTCGACGATAATTACAACCAGCCTCATCAGGTGACAGCCAGGGTTGTGGAGAAATCCTCCTGTGTCCGTCTTAAATGAAGAGGGGTAAATGTGATGTCGTCAATGTCAGCCAATAAGATTAATCAAAGCGAATGAATGTCTCTCATCTATACCTAACCGAAAAAAACAACTTTATTATGAACATTTATACCCTGTGTGCATTTCTCTTAGTCTCATACTCTCTCGATGTGTGCTCTGGGTCCTTTCTCAAAGACGTCAGGCAATCGTTGCCTTCCATCAAGCTCTGTCCATGAGATATTACTCAATAATGTTGGAATTAGATTAACCTAGTTGCATTCAGTTGTCCAAATTGCTTCGTGTACTTATTTCGTTGTCTTCCCACTCATCTACATTCCCCTAATCTCACTACCTCTATACATCTCTCATCTCGAAGCTGTTCTGTTATCTCATTGGGATTTTATACTGGTAGGAACCTCTTGGTTACACCAGCCCACAGGGGATTATTGTGTCTGTCCGTCGTGCAGGCAGGGGCTGGGTGGGGAGGGTGGGGAGTGGCTGGGTAGAGAGGGGCTGGGTGGGGAGGGTGGGGCTGGTCACCCCGTGGTGCCCTTATAAAACTCAACGTTTAACCTACTCACGCCGGCTTGTGCCCGACTTCACAGTCGGGCATATTTGCGGAATACACCACGCCGCCTTTGACCCTGGCCATTGACCGAGCAACCCAACGTTCCTACCAGCTCCCTCAGCAGGAATGTTAAATTGAAAGCCCCACTCCCCCCAAATATAATGTCTATCTTGGAACCCCAAGGGGCGACCACACCACTATTTTGTGCAGTCGCAGCAGTCACTAGCTCTTGGTGTAAAATTGCAGTCAGTGGCGTTACGCGAGTTGGGTATTTCACCCATTCCACCCTGTCGTTATTAAAAGAAAAATCACGTAAATTACCCGTGGGAGTGCGAACAACAACATGGTGGTCCTCGAATTGTTACTTTTATTTGAAAGATGTTAACTGCAAGTCGTTAAGAATGATTAATATTTTTTAATAGGGCAGTGTTTTTTTTCGAGCGCAGCAACACAGACAGAGCCTTGTTTTGCTTGTGAGAACACAATACTCATTAATTATCAACATTTTCTCACGGGCTTTACACAAGACTGGTCAACACAAAGTTCCTCACCAAAAGGAAGATACTTTTTCGTCCGAGTCTCAAAGCTCAATTCATGCAGCTCGCAGATCAGGTTCAGAAAGCACAAGGCACAAATCTGCGCTTGAACACTGCAAACACGAACTTTACTCGAAGATGGCCATTTCCACTGCATACATCGTGCCCAATAATTTGTCAGTTTCCACACACCGCTGCGGGTAATCACCAAAGCGGAGCATCCGCTGTTTTGCGGATATTAAAGATCCCACAACATTGCTGCATTTACAAAAGTGTGGCAGTCGTGAATATCAATGAAGTGTCCTGTCACTAAACGATGCAGCCGAATAATGTGAGTGTGTACGTGTTACCAAGTTAATTATTTTTTCCCGTCACTTGATGAGAACAATGTGGCTTGAGAATCCAATTGCACAAGGGGATTTTGTTATGAAACGCTATCAATATGCAGTGGCATATTGCATGGAAAAAAACCCAACCTGAACAAATCTGTATTAAAGAAATGAAGGATGGGGTTTACATCCACGGCCAATTATTTTAATATCACGGGAGGGGGTGGGAAAAAAATAAAAAAATAAATGAATCTGTGGTCTTCAGTGTGTAATACCATTGAAAGCGCTGGTTGCACATGATATGGGCAACACAAGTGTGCAGCTACCATAGAGGTGAATTAATTACCAAACCGTGTCCTGGCACTCTGTAAGCGATAGGGTTAACAGGAATACAAATGAGGTGGAGAGTGGCGGCCAAAAATGGACGAAGTCAATTCCGACTGTCCTTGCTGACGGAGGTCTCGTGCTTCAGACATTGGTTCAAAATCCAAAGGCGCAGCCCCTGCAATTACCGGCTTGCGCCTCTGCTGGCGGTAGGGTCTCCCCACTCTAGGGAGCTCTAGAGAGTGTGCCCGCCCCCAAAAAAGGTACTTGTGTAGTGACTGTGGTTGTCACTATATGGTGCCGGGGCTTACAAAGCCACGGCGGATGTGTTGTCATTATGGGCAGCCCGGGTTACGGGGTGTAGTACCAGCCCTAGTGGGGCTTGGGTGAGTGCTGGTTAGCGCGGAGGCACCGCGAGCAGTGTGCGGTGCGGGCTCCCGGTGAGAGAGCGAGAAGGAGCGTCAGCCAGCCAGGGTTACGTTGGGGCACGATATGCTGGTTGACCTGCTGACACGTGACCGGATGATATTGGAGGGGGGCTACCAGTGGACGGAGGCCACGGGGTGGTCACGTGGTCCAAAAGAGCTCTCGGGAACCTTCGAGAAAGAGCTCGAGAGACCTGGAAGGTGGGCGGGGCGAAGGGCGGAGCCAGCCCCAGCCCGGGGGCATATAACGAGGGCCCCGTGAGGAGCTCGGGGTTCTTCGTGTGCTGGTGTTATGAAGATCTAAGTCGGGAAGAAGCCTCTAGCCACGCGGTCCGGGACCCAGCTTGTGGTCCGGACCGGGATAGTGAACCGTGTCTAGTTCTGCCGTAGCATGGTTAGATGGGCATTCGAGACCTGAGTGTAGATCGTGTTGTGTTGCGTGCTGTTGTATAATAAATAGTGTTGCTCCCAAGATAATGTCTGCGACTCAGTTGGACTCACTTAACTGCAGTGCACCCATTTATTCTGCCGAGCAGGCAGAGGTGGGGATTAATTTTAGAAAAGTGCCGCAAGATCGAATCGAACCGGCGACCTTCTGGTCCCGCAGCGTCCAGTGCACCGACTGTCGCATCGTGGCACGTGACCGCAGTCCGCGTTGTAGGAGGCGCGATGATACAAACCTGGGAGATGTGGGTGGACTCCTTCTTCCGCAGGAACAGGTGGTTTTCGTGACTGGGTGCCTCTGCGCCGTCCATCCAGACACCGACGTCACCGACGTCTCCAACGGCACTTTCTGAAAATGCAACGGCGACGGTAGCCATCAGCGCCAGCTGTGACCGCCAGGCCAAAAGTGGGCTAGCCACTTGGAACGATTGTCTTCCAAGACGTGCGGCCAGCATGGACGATTAGCTGGAAATACCCTCTATTAAAACGGGCTATACGGCTCCCGACATTGGAGGTCCTTCTGCTAAACAGTGACACAGGCAAGCAATTGCAGGACTGCACATTTACCTGTACCATACAACCTAGAGGTTGTAACGGGTGTCCAGTGCTAGTTTTGTTCATGAAATTAGTGACGCAAAGTGTTTTTTTACGTATATATTTTATTTCGGCCAACGGTGACTATATTTTAGTTTGGTTATACATTAAAGCGTATCGGGATGACGGCCACGCATTAAAACCCGCTCACGGGAGAGGGCGGCCATTCCGTGTGTGGCACATTAGGAATGGATCACTCTTTTAATTATGTCCTTGTGCAGCAAGGGAGTAAAGTGTGGTTCTGTGAAAGTCCTGATGTGCTGTGCAGTGCATCAATGCATGTGTGTACAGCAGCATGTGATGACCGAGTTGGGCCTGTAGGTGGCTGGCAGGGTTAATGAATAACTGCACGTGTAAACTAGCCACATGGTTAATGGCGACTCAGAAGAATTGCTGCGTGTAACACGTGCTGTTGCATTTTACAGGTAAAGGACCCAAAGGTTGTTTTTGATCGTTATATAAATGTTCTAAAACTTGTTCTAGACTTTAAGCTTGGCTTTGAATTGTTCGTTTGTGATATATGCAATTAGAGGTGTTTTAGCACTGTGCATTGTAAAGGGATGATGTACTGTAATTAGTTACTGTCATTGTAATTCTCTAACTCTAATACTGTTTAGTCTATAACCATGCCCATGTACCCAGAGTATGCCTACTTGCAATGCTATTGAGAATAGAACACATGTAAAGTAGTAAGCTGTACAATGGTGATATACAGTACGTATACTGTACACATACAGTACATATAATGGGTGTAAGATACCGATATAAGTGGATGGTATAGATAGACATACAGCTTAGGATTAAAGTAATATTCGAATAGTGATGTGCAAATGTGATTGTCAAAGACAAAGATGGTTTATCAGTAGTAGAATTGGGTTTAAGAGAAAGGGTTAATGAATAACCGCACGTGTAAACTAGCCACATGGTTAATGGCGACTCGGAATAATTGCTGCGTGTAACACGTGCTGTTGCATTTTACAGAGTGACGGTGCTGTTTTTCACAAGATTAATATTAACCACAATAAATAAATGTGCTTGCCCTCGATTTGGAGCACCTGCCCACGTCCTTCATTTCGAGTGTGCAACACGTGAGTCACGGAGATTTCCGAATGGATGCTTCACTGGTGTTAGTTGGGGGGTGCCATAATCGTGATGCACTGGATAATATCGGTTTGGAAATCGCTACAGGCTGGTGAACACTAAACGAATATCTATGTTTCTGTGGAGAGACGAATTCATTGATATAAATTTAGTTATTTTTACGAGTAACGATGCAGATGTGCATGTGGAATTTGTGGCTTTTCCATGACTTGAGCCAATTCACCGAGCTGCTGCTTGATGCATGCCATCCTAGTCTGCCATTTCGTTGGCAGCCAAGGTTAAACTTCGACATTTTTTTCATATTGCTAAGAGAAACCTATACTGTATTGCGATTTTATTTCTTTACTTTCCGAAAGCATTCTTGGCTACCCTCCATAAAAAGTAATCGCCATCGCAGCAAACGTCACCATTAATATTGACGACGGTAATGCACAGGCACACCAATGGGGCAGCAGGGTGGCACAGTGATGACGCTTGTGGCCTCAGCATGAATGGGACTGGATTCGGGTGCCTTGCTGGTTGGAGTTTGTATGTTTCTCCCCCAGTTATGCATAGGATTCCTCAAGATTTTTTCCAATTTCCTCCCATAGTCGAAAAAAAATCATCCCCAATGCTTCAACGTTTAACGGTAAAGGATTCAAATCGGGATTACGCACAGCAACTTCGCCCCCGACCACGCAAAACTTGGCAGAACCCCTTCTGAAAAAAGTCTTGAGGCTCGGGCTATCCTGGGCAAGTAAAATAAAAGATTTAAAAAATAACTGTTGTGGACTCCTTTGAGCCAGTGTCCTGGAACCCCTCTTACCACTGCTGTGTGTTTGCACTCCGCAATCACGAACAGCACTGGCCAAAAAACAACAACAAGAGCAAAGCGCTTTCTTGATTCTCAGCACAAATGCTCATAAGCACTTTACCACGTAATTCTGCGGTGATCCCACACCTTGAAGCACAGAAGATTCAATCGAATTTCAATCTGCATTTCAAATAAATTAAACTTAAAAACCATGTAACTGCTCTTCCTTCTAGCTATATCACGGGACTCTGCCAGGGTGTAAATGGCTTTCACGCTGGACTTTTCATCCGGTGGTCGCTGCTTCGATTTGATCTTCCAGCACGACAGTTGAAACGTAGGGAAATCGCATTCATTGGCCACGCCTCCATTCACCGAGCAGTTTAAAAATGGGTACAGCACAGCGAGTGGATCGACAGGTCTCGTGCAGTCGGGTAAAGTAATAAGTTTAACCCGTAAAAACAAAGTTTTTCACTATAAATAATTTATATGCATGGCAGCGAACTTAATATAAAGGATTTTAAAATATATTCGCCAGTGGAGGACGCGGGGATCGATCCCGCGACCTTTGGCATGGGAAGCAAGGGCGCTACCAACTGCGCTACTCCGCCACGGCCTGTGGAGGGGTTACGCTCTGGGCTCTTATACTGTGAATGAGTTCTATTTGATTATATGTAAAATAAAAAATTTTTGCCTAAAAAGTGTACAATTTTGGGAATTTTTTTTCACGAACATTAATTGTCTCGCACAACGAGTCTGTGTGGAAAATGTCAGCTCGATTGGATCACGGGAAGTGGGTTAAAAAACGACCGAAAGATTTGCACGGTCGTAAGCAAGCAAGCTAGCACGCAAGCATGCAAGCGAACTTAATATAAAGGATTTAAAAAGACACTTGCTCCGATGGAATCTGGGCAGCGTAGAAGAATAGGCAAACTGCTCTCAAGAGGGGCCCTTTCTGGAGCTCCCTCTAGTGGGGGCCCTTCAGCCAGCAGTGGCATGAAGGAGAAATTTCAGGGCTGCATCTTTACCTCTTTTTTACCTTTGATCAATAGCCTTCCACTCTGGTTTTGTGTGTAAAGTCCTGACCTACATTTAACTGTTACGAGCTATAATATTGTTTGTTGTACTGTTGGTCAGTATTTTATCCGTATTAAAAAAATATATTATACAGTGCAGCCAATTTCTACGTAACCACCCCCGTCCCCCCACCACTCAAGAAACCATTACTCACATATTACACCTCCAAGTACTGTTTGTTGCTAGCCACTTGGAATACTGGGCATATTGGGCCTTTGGGCCTGTGCTCAGCCACTATGATAACAGAAGCTGCGGCAACAAGACAGTTTCTATCGATGGTGCCGTTTGTGTGCGTTTTTTAGTCTCTTCAATCAATACTTACTGCAAATCCGTTTGCCTTCATTCCTACACGCCTTTCTCTCCGCCTGTCCGCATGCGCCGCTCGCTCTGCTATTCACAGCGTCGCCCTCCTCCGGCGACGGCATTGTCTCGGTGGGCGCGAGTCCCAAAGAGTTTTCTCCCTGCAACTCTCCGCCAGGCATCACTCTCACGTCGTAGCTGTCCCACTCCAGGGAGAGCGACGGGCTCCCTTGACGGGCGTGTGCAGGCCTCAGGGACCAATCGAGGCCGGAGGGCGACTCGCGAGCAAATGACAGCTCGGCGTGAGTTCTCGCAGACACTCCACTCTCCTGGCCGTCCTCGCTCGCGGACGCGGTCCACGTGTCAGACGCGAGCGATTCCCGACTTGATGCCGGCTCGTAATCGCGCCGCCATTCTGCTGAACAGTCGTGCTCTGCAGGTCCCATGTAAAGTAGTTCTCCTCCGGAGGCCTCCTCCGAGGTTTTGCGCGACGCGTCTTCAACGGGGGTGGAGGTGAGACGGCGACACCGGCCCGCGACGTCACCTGTCGGTGTCACCGCTTCGGGGCTACGATGTCCCGGCACCGGCGAGTTCCGAAATCCCAAAGGGCTGAGCGAGGTGTCGCCAATGACGCTGCCGGAAATTACCGCCAGTGGCGATGCAGGTGGCTGATGATGGTGGCTCACGCGGGTCTCATGTGGCCGACAGCTGCGCTCGGGTTTGGGAATTTGAGATTGGCTGCAACCTGGTCCATTGGGCTCGACACTAGTCCTGGGTTTCGTCACATGAGCGGCTCCGGAAGTCTCTGGAGGGCTTCCCTCACCCTCTCCAGAATCTGGTGGCTATCAGAGAATGACAACAAAGAAACAAAAGTCAATTGAGTAGATCTAATTAGCTAATCAAGATGTGCTAAACACCTATTGTTTAGTTTTTGTCTTGATAAAAAAAGTTTCCATTATTCATAATAAAAGTGTAGAATTAATTTCCTCGTCAAAGCATAATGAACCACTGTATTTGTTTAATAAAGACCGCACTGATGTTCCTAATTAAAATCCCTACCATACCTATCGGGGTGGCCCCCTTGTTTACACGGTCACCCCGCTGTCTCCTGGCCATACCATGGAGATGTTGGCAGACCTGCCGAGGTATCGGGTGACGCGGACCGAGGTCTCCGTGAAGTACTTGAGGGCCTCCTCCAGCCTGTGCCCGGCCTGTCCCACCTCCCCGAGTCGCTCGGCCTGCTTCCGCAGGCTGTTGAGAGTCTCCTGCCTCTTCGCCAATTCTTCCTGGAATGCCTGTGGGTGGGGGGGTGCGGGGGTTAAACGCATGTGAAGAGGGAAAGCAATGAATCAAAGGGGGTTTTAAAAGGCAAGTATTAATTTGCCAGGCACAGAAACATTGGGACGTTGAAGAAGAAGAAAACAACTCTCACTTTCCATGAATTACCTTAAGTATTCATTAACATTGAAACTTCTTTTTTGTGCCGTTGTACTTTTTTATATTTAATAGGCAAGTCCCAATTACACTATAATCTCTTTTACAAGGCGAAGCCTAGCCAAGGAGGCAGAAGACCAGCTTGGAATCGTAAAACACAATCCTTACGCAGCGCCGTTAGCCGTTGCATGTGTCGGCAACTCAAAACCGAAATCCCATTATCACACCAATAATCCCCCGTTAACTGACATCGTAAAATCTAGTAAAGTGGATTTCATATAAGCAGTATATTTATATAGCTCTGGCAATAGGAGCAACTGGGACTTATGTTAAAGTGATAAAAATAAAAAGTAAATATAACTGTGAAGGCTTTGGCGGTTGTGCTGTGCAGCTCTCTAGTATATAATTACATAAACATATTTCAGGGTTGCACCGTGTGTTGTTTGGGCTCCCAGCACTTGGGAGTGAAACGTCAGACAACAACACGTGTTTTGCGACCCGAAAAACACCTTACAAATAAATTAATTAGTGTGCCAAATTGTAAGCTCTTTCTACCAAACTGCTTAACCCTTTTGCAATGCTGGGAAGGACGGTTTTAGAAAATGTGAGATTCAGAGAATCGTTTTATTTCAATACATCTCGCTTTGCTTGGACACTGTTGTAAAGGCACCGAGGGCATTTCAACGAATATGAAGAGGAAAACTGAAAGACTCATCGGCTGAAGACTCCCAGAGCTACTTCAAGCAGCGACGCATCCACCGATGAGGATGATGTATCGGCAGGATTGGCACCTGTCCAGGTTTTCCCAGGATAGTCTTTCTTTTAGAGATAGTGGCCATCTTGTGAAATCTGTTAAGTCTTCCCAGGGCATTAAACGTCCTGTTTTGTGTCATGTCAGTTGTGTAACTAATAATAAGACACCACTCAAGACAATGTGTTTACATGCAGTTCTCCCCTCTTCTGTTGTGAGATATTCTTCTTCCCATGATATGCCATGAACATTTGGTTCAAAGTTGGCATGTGGTTTCGAAGCATCGGGAAAACGTTGGTCCAACTTTCCACATTTATTGCAATGTTCCTTTTTGTTTTTATCTCAGAGGTGGCAACCCAGTGCGGATGGTGATCGCTTCTAGAAGGAGGACCCGCATTTATAAGCACACGGCTGAACGACTATGAACGGACCAAAATTCAGCTTAACACGTAGGCCTTCGCGACCAATATTATTCATAATAAAGGTTTTTAGGTTAGAGCATAAAAAATTAATGTTATTAATCCACCACCACATGACACAGCAAATTAGTAAGGTTTGACACGTAAACAAAACGTGCCAATTAGTAACGACTTCAGCACACCGGTGATGGGGAGTAAACCCACAACATCTACAACTGTGGGCTTATTTGGCACGTAACAAACCTTACTAATAGGCTGTCAGGTGGTGGTGGGTTAACGAGACATTTATATTTACACAATCTCACCAAAAAAAACCTTTATTATGAACAAACTCATTCTGCAAACTCTTTGGTTCTTTCGGTAACGTCACGTAGGTGGTAGCACCTGGGTCACTTTACTCCAGTGACCCGGGTGCTGGTGCGGGCTCCACTTTCTGCCCCGCCTCCTTCCCCACCCCCCCTTCTCTCTTCCCCCCTACTGCCAAGGCCTATATAACCTCGTGCCACGGCAGATCTCTCGCCGACCTCAGCAGTTTTTTCTTGCTGTGGTTGTCCCACCTGATGACGATTGCTTGTGTTGCGATCGAAACGTCGTGATCTATTATTTTTCTACCTACGTGAATTTACCGAAAGAACCAAAGAGTATGGATTCCTGCAGTCATGAAAGCTTCAAATCAAGATCATTCTGCAAACTTGTTTTAAAGGCCGCTTTGCATCTCCACTTCAGAATGCCCTCCTACCTCCATCGTTTCTTTTCACTCCCGCACACGTTCTTAAAAAATTTGCTCAAATCCAGACACGTATTTACTCTCGCCGATTACAGCTTCACAAGCGCTATTTGGTACAGGCCCAACTTGACATTTTGGGCCTTCAGTCCCCGTGCTGAGAGACGGTAAAATACACAAACGATCCATACCCTGAGCTGGTCGCTCCGGGCCTGCGCTTCGCACTCGCCAAAGTGCTCGAGGTTTGTGAGCCGCAGATCCGTCTCCGTGAGCCACACCATGAGGTCCTTGCACGCCCCCTCGAACTCCTCCCACTGAGCCACAGAGTGCTACAAAAGTGCACGGAGAGACGAGCGTGTCGCGCAACCATTCAGAATCCCAGCGTGGCGCAAGTTTAGAAACGACTCGCCAAACGCAGCCTCACTGTGTAAACTACATGCATTTCGACTCGTTCATCGCATGCAACGTCCATCAGTTAACCGCGAGGACACAGGGCCACCACACCACCTACAAGCGCCTTGACTCTTTCACTGCGCGACGTCCGTCAGCACGACCCACACACGCAGCATTGCCACATCGTCTACGCGCGTTACAGGCCCGTTCCACCGCATGTGATGTCAGCAGCAGGGTTCGGTTTCTACAGTGGAAAAAAAAAAAACCGGGCGTGCCTCCCTCGATCCACGCCAGGCCGCGCCGGCGTGGCTCTGTCGTGACTCTGTCGTGCGGTGGAAAAGGAGGCACCCCGCTCACCCGCAGGGTTTTGATGATCGTTGCCACCACCTTCTTGAGGCCCACCCAGCGGTGGTTGCAGGCCTGCACGCGTGGCCGCTGCATTGCCACGGTGCCCGGGTCGTGGGAGCACAGCAGCTGGCGGTGCCGCACCTTGAGCTCCTCGAGACGCGTCAGCCCCTGCTGCACCTCGTGCTGCACTGCCTGGCACACAGGGAGGGGGCGGCGGTGGTGGAGAGTGGGGGGGTACAGGCAGCGTTAAAGCCAGGAACCAGCGGGAGAAATATGGGTTGGGGGGAGAAGCGGGGTGCGTAACTTTCAGCAGCTTTTTTCTCTCTCTTTTTTAAATTTTAACCAGCCTCCGGTTTATTTTGCGTCAGCTCATTGGACTTGCGGTCCAGAGGTCACCAGTTCCATTCCATCTCCCAGCTTGACATTTTAAGCAATGGGGCACGTTTCTTAAATACCCTCCAGTATTCTGTTCAACCAGCAGCTTTAAAATGGGTGTCCCCAGGTCACATGTAGTGGGGGGTACAGTGTGAGCAACATTCTAGGATGCCTGGCCAGCGTGGAAGAGCAGGCCAAATACCCTCCGCAGCAGCTCTCCCGAGTGGAGACCATTCTTCCAGCAGTGACACGAGCATGCGATTGCAGGGCTGCTCACCTTAACCCTTTTTTACCTTCACAAATAGCCAGCCTTATTTGCCAGGGATACATTTTTCACGTAAAAGTTGTTTTTTTTTTTAAATCGCTCCTAGGCTGGGCGTAGGCACGTAGTTAGGATCCACAGCCAATAGCGAGAGGCACCCTGGATGTGGCGTGCCGGGTGCGTAAATATTTCCCTGGGGGAGTGCCAACTGCGACGGGGGTGAAGCGATTCCCAGGGTCACGGCTGCGTGGCGATAGTTACCACGAACACGTTGAGCTCGTCGCGGCATTGGGGAAACTCGAGCCTCCTCACGGAGTCGCGAGCGGAGACTCGGTGCTCGAGTCGGGCGAGCCAGCCCTCGAAGTTCTCGCACATCCTCGCCAGGGCCAAGGGGCCCGGGGACGATTCCTCTGCCTCGGCGGTCCACTTGTTCTCAGCGGCGGCGGCGGCAGCGGCAGCAGCGGGAGCCCCGTGGGGCTCCAAGTCTTTGGCGTCTTTGGTTTCGACAGCCCCGGCGTCATCCCGCAGCCCAGCATCGCCACCATTCGGTTCGCCGTCCAGAATGTCGGACGGCTCGGGCATCTCCGCCCGCCTTCGCGTGCCAGTGCCGGTGCCCTTCGATGCTGCTCGCTGTTCCACAGAGGTCGGTTCGTCGGCGCCGCTGTCGGCAAACGTCCCCTTGAATTCTTGCGCCGGCTCCAAGTCCGAGTTGGCCTCGCACACGTCGGCCAGAGCCTTCGGAGGTGGCCGCGCGTCAAATTGCGTGGGCCCATCCCTGGCACCCGATGGGGATGGCGCCATCCTAGTTGGCGAATTATCACGAATCGCTTGCTTAACACAACGGGAGATTAAGCCTCCGCCGTTTGCCAATTCGGGCAGGACCCCCGCGTTGTCAGCCTCCACCATTAGAGCAGTCAGCGGGCTGGATGCAGCCACTTCTGCCGCAGCTGTAAAATTAAAAGGTAGAGTTTCTGAGTTGGCGAAGTCCTCTTCTGATCGTTGATTTTCCTTCGGTATTGGTGGCGGAGCTGCAAGAGGGGGAGGAGACGGCACGTCCGCTGTCGCTTGGCTCGCGTCGATCAACTGGGGGTCCACTTCTCCTCCGCGTTCTTGCACGATCCGCTCGACCGCAGACAGGAGGGCCTCTGGTGTGAAAGTCTGGAAAAATGCAATGTCCTGCAAGACAAGATGCCAAAAATGTATTGGCTCGCCCATGAGTGCTTGACGGTTGTGAGTGCTGTCGTATTAGCTTGCCCGGACTCTCTACCAAATAAATGGCCACACTACTCTCTGAATAGATTACATCTCAGTCTACTTCTAAAACTGACACACTGCTGCCAAAGTAGTTTGGAATCTTGATTGCATTAAATTGTATTTCCCCCCCCGTGGTGGAATACACGTCAATGATGGTCAGGAAGTAAATGCGGAAAAGTTGGACTCACCCACGATGTGAGGCTCAAGAACTGTACCTGACCCTGTTCATTATTATTATTTTATTTATTTTCAAATCATATATATTTGAGACAGTGAGTGAACGGAGTGCTCCTGACGGCATGAGCTGTCATACCCGATCAAGTGATGCATCGTCTGCGTTTATCGATGGAGAGCCGCAGCCAGCGGGAGGGACCATCCCACAGTCGCCATTCTCCCACTCCTCCTCCGCTTCCACCAGTGGTGGCAGGATAAGGGGAGGCCCAGATTTCCTCTGTAACAAAACGCAGGATGGATGTGTGCACGTCGTACGTGCATGTGACCTGTGCCCAATCTCTCATCTGCACATGCTCATTCCACCGTAATATCAGGCAGTTCAGGAAATTATCACGCGGGTCCAAAATGCAAAATCTATCTCAAAATTTTCATTGCACAATTTCCAAGCCAGTAACCACATATGAATGATTGTGATTAACGTTCGATAGAGAGTCCTCCTTTACCGCCGGGGATTCTAAGTGACTTGCATTGCATCTTGTTTCAAACAGTGGCAGCTGTCCCCTCAGCACTTGGCCTGCTATCGGGCATCAGTCTGCCAGTAGGAAGTGATGACTGCTGCTGTTTGTAATACCAATGGAGTCATTTTTAGCATTTGGATCATGGCACAGACACACAATGGCCTACTCCTTTAAAACGATGTCGGGGTATCTTTAAGGCCCACTGAGAAGCAGACCGCACATATTTTCTGGTTAATATACCCACAGTTATAGATAGGACAGGCCTGCCGGATTTTAACTGGGGTACCATGGTGGTGAGTTACTAACTACCTCACCTGGTATGCAGGAGGCTGTGGGTTCCATCCAGACCATGAAGCCTGTACATTTGGAGTTTGCATGTTCTCCCTGTGGTTGTGGGTTTTTCTCCGGATCCTCCGGTTTTTCCCTCCACATTTAGAATCAACATGCGTTTATAATTTTTGGCTGCTAGAAATTTCCACGCGATAAGCCGCTTTATTCAGCTATCATTTGTGGCCAGGTTGTTTTTGAAAAGAGCTGTCTAAGCTCAGTGGGCCTCACTTGGTAAAATAAACAAGAGTTTATCTTAGAATGCAAACCTTGCAACAAGAGGCAGATGAGCTACCAATGAGCCAAGTCACCTCCTCGACCTATCAACAACTTACCAACAACATTCTACGTGTCCCGAGCAGAAGTAGCATCAAGCAAGTCAATAGGGCAGCAATATGTTCAGTGTTGATGTAACTGGAGGTAATGGTTCTAACCCCCATGCGTTTGTTGTACGTTGCAATTTTATTTTAAGAAACATTAGCGAGGAAGGGCGGAATGTGGTGACCCTGTTTAATGCATTACAACATCTGGGGAAGAAACAAAGACCCAGGGAAAGTTGTGTGAATTTCTATTTTGGTGTTTTTTACATGCCAATTATATTTTAATTATGCTATTGGTGTCATAACGTGAGATAAAGAATTCAAGTGGAACTCGAGCAGACTTCATGTATCACCCTGTATATACGAGAACGCCCCATAGAAGGTGATATACCTACTATAATCACCCAGGAATGTCCTGAACACTCGTGATGTCACTCAACGTCGACCAGCCCCCCTCATTAATATTCATTAGCAGGTGCCGTCCTGAAAATGGACACCCCCTCACCCCTCCTCATTAATAATCATGAACGGTTGATGTCACTCCATATTGGGTACCCCCCCCCCACGCGTCATAACGATGACGTCACTCCACAAGCAGAAAGGAGGAGCGGAAACTTAAATTTGTTTAGGTACAATTTCGTGCACTTTGCCATTATACCTACTATAATCACCCAGGAATGTCCTTAAAGCTCGCGACGTCACTCCACATCTACCAGCCGCCCTCATTAATTATTCATGAGCAGGTGACGTCCTCCAAATGGACAAACCCCCCCCCCCCCCATTATTATTACCTACTAAGCCAAGAATGTCTGTGTGCAACGCTCGTGACATCACTCCACGTTGCCCAGCCCCCTCATTAATAATCATGAACAGGTGACGTCCTCCAAACACCCCCCCCCCCCTCATTCATAATAATTAGTGGCTGACGTCACTCCACATGTGGGGCCGAGGCGCCTCCTCCCCCCTCACTACAAAGGCAGAACCCTCGCGTCACGCGATCTCCTTAACGCTATTGAGACATAGAAGTAAAAAGGAGGTCATGATGAACAAGGGATTATAACCTTAAAATGAAATAGGTCTGTGTCACCGTGCCCTCACAAATTGCACACACGCATTAATGCAATGAATACCACGTCGTGGTCTGCTTTTCGCTTGCAAGTTTCAGATTTACTGCAATGCACCCGTCCTTCGACGGGCAAAAGGCGAGTATTATATAACGCCTTCTGAAATATCTCCAAAGTGACCTTTCAACCACCGAAATCGGAGCTGCACTTTTCCATACTCCTGGAGATATAGAACATGTATTTTGTTATTGCATGGCAATCAAATGAAAAGGTTTAGTTCGCAAAATTATTCCTTTTGGCAATTTCAGTGATTTTTGTTACGTGATTCTTTTTGTTGTGTGCTGCCATTCCTAACCGGGCTGAAACTATAAACTCAGCTCGTATAGAAGGACCAAATTTAATCATGGGTGGGATTTAGCAGCGCTGGCTCATTGCTTGGATACTTTGTTCAAATCCGGGTTTTTACCCAATTGTGAAATAAATTGGAAATTTCAAGTGCAGCAGCAAGTTGATGGCTTCAGCCCAAGCAGCAAATACTGCACAAAATATCTCATCAAATACGCCTTTTGTTTATCACATGGAGATTGACAGGGTCGATCAGAGGTCACACAGGGTTGAGATGGTACGCTGAGACCCGATCCTAGGTTTGACTTCAGGGCAGCCACCTTTGATTAAACTGGATTCTCAAGTGTATTTTGTATTTTTGGTTGATGGTCTGAGTCCAGTCACCAATGACTATGAAAAACACATGTATGTTGAACTTCTTTCGCACCGTACGTAACCAACCATGCTAATCATAGGTGCGGACGGTGGGGGGGGGACAAACTAAACACAAAAAGCACTTCTAAAGAAACTAGTTTTTAATCTGGATGATGTAAAGTGCATAGCTATAGTGACTTCCTAATATCGGAAGGAAGAGTGTTCCAGACGGCCGCAGAAGCGCATCTGAAAGCGTGAGATGCGGTGACCGTCTTTGTTCGATGGCTAGCCAAAAGCCGCTGCGAGGATGACCGGAGTTTGCGTGATGGTTTATGCCCCTTGACGACATCACAGTAAATCTAGGTCTGCACTTAATTTGGCTAAATTCCAGCTTCGAGAATGAAAACATTGCCGTGAATGTCACGTGAAGAACCTTACTTCTCTGTACCAGACCAGGTGGGAATATGCTGCTCCCTACTGTGTTGAACATAAGTCACTTAAAGGGATCTCAGGTAGATCTCCAATTTATCTCCGACACAGACTGTTGCACTGCAGTTGTGGGCGTTTCAAATTAATTCTTCATCTCGTGACATAACACCGATACGTCAAATCTTCGTAAAATTGTGGAAAAACAACCGTTCGCTTTTCATTCCATTTGGCTAAACCTCAGCTCGGAAAATCGAATATTTCACAAGACAAATTATAATTATAAAGCAGTTTGTGTGTTGGGAAGTGTACCCCCCCCACCCCATGTGCAAGCATCATAATAATAATAATAAACACTTTAAGGGCGTTTCACAATAATTCCTGTGAAAATCTCAAATCTCTGACTGCCAATCGAAGACAAATGGGAATACCCGTGCTCTCGTGTGATGTTTCTGAACAGAAACTTTGTCTTGTAATGTGACTCTGCAAAAGTGCCCCAGGAATAAAACTGGGAGAAGACGCCAAAACATATTTATGTGTGCGAGAAGCAAAACAAATTTTAACAAAAAAACCCTAAAGCCCTTCTCTCTTCAAGTCACACAATTACTGCTGGGGAGGTCAGGTGAGCACACATGGGACACAGGAGTTCACCACTGTTCTTGCTGATGCTGCTGCTGTGACCTCTGGGCCGGGGCAGACATGGTGGCAAGAGGTTAACTATCTGGTTTTAATGGGATGCCGTAGGTTCGATCCCGATCCTGACGCCTGTATATTTGGAGTTTGCGTGTCTCTCCACATTTAAAATCAATACGTGTTGAAAGTATTCGGCTGCTATAAATTTCCACACAAGCCACTTCGTTCAACTATCATTTGTGCCCAGGTCGCTTCTGAAAAAAAGAGCTATATAGCCTTACCTGCTAAAATTAAATTAGTTTTATCTACGTGATCAAAATTCGTCCCCCGGGAGCAGCTGAGCCGATGCCAGGTGTGTAGAGAGCGAGCGTGGGCCCACACACACGGCACACACACAAATAGCGCGCGCACACACGGCACACACAAATAGCGCGCGCGCACACACACACACGGCACCCACAGGGCCGCTCGTCATCGGCGCATAGCTTGTGTTACGGCCGATCATTGAGAGCGGCCACAGTACATATGGTGTGTGGTGTTGGGTCCTTAAAAATGTACAGAACTGCATGTGCCGAAGATATAATTGGAATCAGCAAAAGTTGATTTGCGCCGATTTGTTCCCCTTTTTATGGCTTTGCAGAAATCCGCAGGGGCCAGCTGATTAAGGGCCATTTGGCACAAGAGAGGGATTTCCAGCCAGCAGCTGTCTTAATGAGAGGTACAGAAAGGGGTCATGATGTGAAGGCCGGCAATGTTATTTTTTAAAATTATAATGTGACTCAGCTGTGCTTTGTTGCCCATTAAAGTGCACAACAATGTCTGATTGAGCGAGCACTTCACTAAATGATCCGGCCCCTATCCCAGGCGATGCCTTGCAAGTTTTCTGATTAGCTCTCCGACGTATTTTCAGGGGGTTGTTGCACGGCATGTTGTTCGACACGATGTCCGAGGTTTCACCGTACGTGTGTCAATTCAGTTCCTGAAGCTCCCAGCAAGTGGAGTAAAAAATAAACTTTGGACATCGTGCCATACGACACGCGGCAAGACCCTGAAAACACGTCGGCGAGCTCTGCAGCGCGACCTTTAAAACCTAAATCTTTTCGTTGCGCAAGTAAAAAAGAATTACCCATGTCATATTGAACGCAACATTACACAAGGTCTATTTGGCTGGCATTGTTCAACATACTACAGACCTCCAAATATGCAGGGTCAACCTCATTTTGTTAACACTCTACAATGTATTGTTCGCTTGCCTCTATGAATGCCAAGCCCACAGACGTTCGTAAAGTATGCTTCCTCTTCAGACTCGCCGTGGGAGTGTGTAAAGGCACCAAATAACCAAGACGGTCTGGCTAGGCATTCACCATTGTGGCAGGGTGCCGGGATCGTCTCCTGACCAGGTCGCCCTTGGCCGTCAATCCAGCGATGCTCTCCCAGTAGCCTCGTATTCGCCTCGCCAGTGCCTGCATCAATCCGAGACAGACACACATGCAGAAGCATGGGTACAGCGTGGTTTTGTGCGAGAGGGAATCTGGATGTTGCAACCACCAAGTAGGTAAACTATATATTAAAAAAAAAACTAAATCATTTTTGTATTTTAACAGGTAAGGCCCACGGAACAATTAGTTCTTTTTGAGAAGCGACCTGGCCACAAATGACAGCTCAACGAAGTGACTTATCACGTGGAAATTGATAGCAGCCAAATACTCTAAACGCACGTTTCTAAATAAGGAGGGATAAACTGGAGGACCCGGAGACAAATCCACGCGACCACAGGGAGTACGTGCAGTAGCGTGACGGTGTGGGGGCCGTGGTGATAGGCAGAGGGCTTACGGCCAGGTCAGCAATCCTTTGACGAGTTAAACAGCATGTCAAAGTAACCATGACGACCTCTGTATGCCGACCCAACCACGGCTGGGTCTTCAACCACCACCCTCATTTTCCGCTCCGCAGCCTTGCCAATTAACGTGGAGTGGTGGCACAGCAGTTAGCGACTACGCTCCGGTGACCGATTCGATTAGAGTGATACCTCAAACGGTTCATAGGCTCTCCATTCACCAAACCGCAGTTAACAGGATGGTGAAGTATGGTTAAACAACCCCTATGATCAACATTGTGTGGGAAGGTCTTCGTTCAGCAGTAGATGGCCAAAGGGTTGATTTATATTTGTAAATGTTAATTTATTTAATGGTATTGATGTCAAAAAGATGCTGTCGAGATATATTATTATTATTTCACAACACAAATTGTTGCTGTGTCCAATTTGAAATGAACATTGAAATTATTGAATTAATTGCAATAAATCCTTCAGAGGCAAATAAATCAGAGCCGCCAACTGCGATGAGCACCATCCCATTGCTTGTTAGAGCGGGAAGGCACTTTGGCTCGACTCGAACGCGGAGTTTAATTGCCATGATCACAATGCAGCGTTCCAAACAACTAAATAAATAATATTGTGTGAAGCAACGCAAATCCACGGCACGGAGTTGACAGACCTCTGTGATAAAAGTCAGGAGTAATTTCTGGAGCCACCTCCGACGTAAAGTGAGCTCTTCATTTTTTTCTCAGCGTGTATTCAATACGAAAATAGCTATACCTGTTATTGGCGTAACGATCCCGACTAATTGGGTTTATTTGGCGTCATTTGACTATCCTTACACTTCCTTCGCAGTCCCTCATTACAAAAAACTGCACTCAATATTTGTGTAAATGAACGGCACGTGCGAGAATAATTGCGTGATTGTGAGCTTCAAGTAAAATGCACGCGATAAGATCCAACATCTTATTATGGCTTCGTTCTGAAGCAGTGGCACGAGTGGATAGCATGTTGCAACTATGAAACCGCCGATCTGAGTTGTATTCTATCCACAACTAACATCAGGTGGAATGATATCTTCAACAATTCACATTGACTAGCATAGGGTTGCCACCCGTCCTGCTTTCCCAAGGATCGTCCTCTTGAAGAGGCAGCTGCTGTCCTGGGAAATCGGTCAGTCTTCCCAGGACATTAAAAGTCCAGGTTTTTTTTGTCAATTGTGCATTAATACAAATACATCACTCTAGATGATGGCACTGCGAGATTACTCTTCTTTCCCACGACGTGTCCCGGTTTTTACATAACACAAAGGCGGCACCTCTAGGTGTGCAAAGCACCAGTTGTAATTCCACTCTCCACTGCCAGCTGCGGCCAGGAATTGAGCTCAGGCCCCCAACTTAAGTGAGGGTTGAAACCTGTCCAGCATTTGTCTGCCGAAACAAAATGCAGCTGGAAAACATTAAAACATATCACGCTCATGTCCAGAGGCAAATGGAAGACTTAATTTACTTCAATGTGCCTACAAGTGTTTGTTAAATCGTATTAATTGTTTTAAATTAAATGCTGGCATTCGCTCAAAGATTAACAAAGACCATAGGGATAAAAAAATTCCAATAAAAATCGTGGGTGGATGGGTGAGAGGGGTAGCTATTTTTGTGGTCGTTACCAATCCAAAGGTGGTACACCTTTACTTCCAAAGGAGATTTCATTTAATGATCATTGTCAAATATGACAAAAAACGCGGAACCACACCGCACAAGACGATTCCTCCGATGTTGTTAAAACATCTGCGGAGTTGCAAAAAAAAAGAGGTTGCGCAATGCATCGGTGGGAAACTCCCCCCACCTCCCTCTGCTTCTCCATTTTAAAAATCGCTTTGCTCAGTCCCACGAGATCTCCTCCATCTGTCAACACACAGTCCGCACGATTTGCAAAAGGGGAAAATAATGTTTGAGGATTCCTTTGTGCACTGCTCAAGCAATGTCAACACTTAAGCGATGTCGACGGGCCTCCGGGGTGTCATTTTATTACGACTGCGTTACATCATTATACCGCTGTGTGCTGTAAGTAAACGATATGCACTGTACACGTGCGGAGCTTTTTGTTGGATGAGGGTCACTGTGTATGCCGTGTGGGTCACCCAGGGGGGTTATTTGCACATACTTCACCAGGCTGGTTAGTCCGAGTCTGTGAACGCTAGGAGCAAAGATATGGGAGAGCAGTACATTACAACAATGGGTTTTGTTGCATTTCCCTCTGCTGCTCAGCACATAGCAGTGTGGTTGGAGCCTATAACAACCTGCCATGCATGGTGGCTGTCCGTCTCGAAAACTGCTTAGCTTGCGAGATCTAACGAGATTCCTGGTGAACATCGGCGCACTTTGCAATAACACTTCTGCGACCTGCCACGTAGCACCCTCGAACGAGGAGAGATCAACATGACAAATGGAGGGCTCGAAACAGCAAAAAAATAAAACACAACGCAGGATTGTCAATCGACCAGCCGTAACATTACCTTTAAATTTCGATTTAAAGCTTTCGTGCCTACAGGGATTCATATTCTTGGTTCTTTCGGTAAAGTCACGTAGAAGGGAAAAACAATAAAATAATAAAAATAAAACAATACAATTCTCACACTTTTTTCAAATTTTCTTGCTGTGGTTTTCACACCTGATGATGATTGCTTGTGTTGCAATCGAAACGTCGTGAGAATTGCATAGTTTTATTTTTTATTATTGTATTGTTTTTCCCTTCTACGTGACTTTACCGAAAGAACCAAGAATATGTAACATGACCTGTTTTAAATCTTGACTTAAAGCTTTCGTGACTGCAGGAATTCATATTCTTTGGGTAGATAGGCGATAGGTTCAAATGAATAAAAATAAATATTAAATAAACAAATAACCGACGACGTTTCGATCACAACACAAGCGATTGTCATCAGGAGGAAAAAAGAAGGGGAAAGCTGCCGACTGCAGACTGTTTTAAAGGTTTAAAATGTGTGTAGTCCAAGGGTTATAAACGAAGTGGGTGGGGCTAGTTATGTTAATGTGAGAGATTAGCATGTTAATGGGAGATCGCAAAGCCGCCGCTGCGTTGAGGTCGGCGTCTGTAGGTGGCCACGTTGGCGCGAGAAATGCAACCTGTTAATGTGAAATGGGAGAGCCGAAGCAACGGGGGAAAAAAAAAAACTAACATCGGAAGGTGGCAGGATGGGAACATCACAGCCAGTGATGACTTAAACTGGTTGATGATGTCTTTCCAATGATCGCCGAGTTTGTACCCATCCTCTCGGTTGAAATTGTGTCTATATGTGGATGACTTCATGAACGAATCTTTGTTGATAGCCGGTGGGCTCACATTAACAACAGAATATGACTCGTTTTATTTTACCATCGGCCGTCTCGCCAAACAAGCAAATCGTTAACGGTCAAAAGCGCCAAGGCATCTGCGACAATCACTCGAGGCCCTTTACTGCAAACGCCACAGCAGGAAGGGAGGCAAGAGGTGGGGTGGTGGGGGGGGGAGTAACGGATGCGTTTCTTTCAGCGATTTTTTTTCTCCCCACTTTATTTTTTTTAACAGCCTCCAGTTTCTTAACGGCTGCCACATTCCTGCCATGCCTACGCGAAATAATAAAGCGTGCTGTTTGTACATAAATAACCACCCCCCCCCACTTCCACCACAAATAATGACAGAACTATTTATATTTTACGTGTCCACGCAAGTTTGCAAATCGGCAGCCGCGCATCGTAGCGCTAACTCGGGAAATTTAAATTAAGCCCGTCCGTCAGCTAAAACAACGCGACAATGAATATTCCAGTGACGCAGCCAATTTTAGCTGCAGGCTGAGAGGTCTAGACAGAAATTTTGGAAGTGCGGCTGGCAAAAACTTAGAAGGCCGGTCTCATCGCAAACAGTGGTGGATGCTACCAGATCTAAACGAGAACTCTAGGCTGGCGGAAACCGCGCATGGTAGGTGGGTTTGAGGGGGCTCAGCAGGAAGAGGAATCTGCGCAGGAAGTGAGGAGGGCAACGTGTGTGGGTGGCAGCAATGACTGGGGCACCGCTAGAAAAATTATTAGTGCACACGAGTAATGTTGAACAGCGGTCTTCTTCTTTCGTATGGATTAATAGTAGCAGATTAAAAGATATAATTTTACATTTGTTATCCACTCAATTGTCTGTCCATTCCTCCTTCAAAGGAGTGAAGACAGCAGCAGAGTGTTTACTATGCGGGTCGTTTGGGATTCGTCGCCGCACACTCGCAGGCCGCCGAATCTTTGATGCTCCATTCGTGCATCGGGTGGCCGCATCGGCAATGCCTGGTCCCGATTCGGACGATGGTCGACCATTGTGCACTGTCTGCTTCACCACAGTGGGCCTCAAAGATAACCCCTGACATAATTCTAAAGGAGTAGGCCATTGCGTGCGTGTCCCTGTCAACTTTTTTTGGCCAAATGCTAAAACGGTTGAGCAACGGTGAACCACGGGCTTTACCAGTTTGCGTACGCCTACGCGCGGAGCGTCGCCGTGTTTGGAAGCACCGAGGATCCACAACTCCTCCTCGGCCTGGGCGGCGAGCGTCTGAAGCCGGCGCGTTTCACCTGCACGCCACTCAGCCTTGGCCAGCGCAGCCTGAAAAATTTAAAACGAAAAGACGCTGGCCTCAAGGGGAAAGGGGGGGGGGTACATTTTTCTTGCGGTGGTGGGGAGGGTGGAAATGGGACAGCCAGGGGATAAAATGTGCCGTACACACTTATGGAAACTAAGATAAGCCTGTAAATAATCTATTATTATTTCAACATAACTTTTTATTATTTTTGTTACGCAAAACCATCTCTCCCCCACTCTGCTTGCCAACCTTTAATTCGTTACAAAGCATTATCGTCGGCATGCACGGATAAGTTCATGCGATTAAATGTATATCTTTATTTTTAGTTTCAGCACTTGCTTGGTTAAGCCATAGTTTTGAAAGAAGCTATTAAAAGGCTATCTACTGCGATGCCTGGAAAATATTATGTCCGTTTGTCCGTCCATTTGATTGTGGAAACTTGTTCTTTCTTAAAAACAAAACTCCCTAAAACCAATCACCGCAAAACTTACCACCCCGCTTACCAACAACCAGTGCCCATATCTGGATAGTTTTGTGGGGCAAGATTACAATTGAAGCACTTAACGATTTACTTAATGAAAGTCAAGTATAATATTGCACTGCGTGTTAGGGCGATGAGCACGTGTGTGTTAGAACAAGCAAGCTTGGGTATACACTAGCGTGCCGAATGTATGCGTCGATTTGCGCGCTGGCGTTTTATTTAAGGCACACATTTCCTACCGCGATCGAATTGCTTTCAAAATCGAGGCTTCGACAAGCGTAGTGTACAGTCAGCAATGACCGCACGCAACATAAATACAAATTTTGTTATGCATATTTAGCAAAAATTCCAGCTCTGAAGAATAAAATATAGGTGTTACTGCAATGTTACGAGCATTACTCTCATATGCGGAGTGGGTGCGGAAGTGCTGCCCTCTACTTGTAGGACCAGAGGTCACCTTGAGGGTATCTCAGAGGTAGCTCTGTGATACCCGATTCTGTGGACCCATTCTCTAACACGAGGTTGCACTGCTCTGCGAGATACTTTAATGGATTCTCTTTTCATGACATTTTGAAGAGCACATCGGGATAAAATTAGGAAAATAACGATTATTTTTAATGTTAGGCTCTGTTACAATGACCTGGGGGTTGCCAGCTTGCATTTTTTATTTCCCTCTCGGTTTGATCAACACACCTGCAGTGCAGCGCATTGCTGCTCGTTCACATCTTGCAGATGTACGATCGCTTCTCGGAGAACGGAACATGTGCCAGCCCTCGAGAGCTGAGCCACTTGTTCTGCCAAAGTGCCGAGCTTGTCCAAGAGCCGCTGGAGAGTGGGGTGGTGGGGATAGGTGGAGGAAGGAGAGACGGGCATGAGTGTGGGGGGGTCATCGGCAGAGTTAATCTATTACAGAGATGGGAATACACGAACGTAAGTTCATTGGGTGAATAATAGTGCTTTGTTCTCGTTTGGCAAAATTTACAGAAGACTTTGCAAACAATAACGAACAAGATTAATAAACGTGGGGTAACCCTTCGAACTGGGTTGTTATTTTTACGGGCAAAAAATATAAACTGGGGGGTGGAATATAATTTACATGCACATCGTTGTGCAACTGTGAATGGCTGCGATCCCAAAGACTCTAAATATTTGGGGGGAAACATGTGGCCAAGGCTAGCTTGTACAGATCCAGCCCTGGCGGGTTCATTAGGGTGCAATGCATCCCACCTGCATTCACTCAGCACGACACGTTGTTACCAAACATCTCTCGACACATTCGTCAATAAGCACGTTGTTACGTTGGCACGGAAGGATGCTCAAGACACGTTTTTCACACACCAGGCGCGCAATTGGAGCCACGAATAATAGCACACTTATGAAATGCAAGTTTGAGGTCACCACAAGTCAGTATTGCGCAACAAATACTTTTGGTTGAAGTTACGGGACGTTGAAAACGACAACGTTGGTTATAACGTTAGTTATCGTCTTAGGCAAGCTTGACCCGATTTTCTATCAAACCAAGGTTGAGATGCAGTACGTGTTAAACTTAACGATATATATATACACACACACCTATATACAGCATTGATTGTACAAGAGGAGAAATGTACAGAAGTGAGCTGTCACCTGACTGCGAATAAAGGGTTGCTCTGTTTCAGAGTTCATGTGCTTGTCTGGCCACACCCGAAATCCCAGAATGCGAAGCAACTGCTTGCTTGTAAGTGTTCAAAATACATTGACAATCTCGCCGATAACTGAACTAAACATAACTTCTATAATAATTGAAATTTATAAAAAAAATCATCTAATATGTTTTATAAACTCAACTTTTTTTATTTTACCGGGTAAGACCCAGGCAATAATGTCAGGGCCAAAACAACCACACAAAAGATAATAATCATAACTGAGAAGTGTCTCCTGCTCATAGCGTGACTTCGCCTACCGATTGTGAACTGAAGCAAGCACGGTGATCAATTGTTTCGAATAAAAAAACCCCACAAAACTGGGAAATTGAACAAACAGAACGCGGGCGGCTGTACCCTTCGGAGGGCGAGCTGTGGAGCTTGTCCACAGGCGTTCAGTGCTGGGGAGGAGAGCTGCGACTCCAGCAGCTGGAATTCCGTTTCCATTGCCGCCAACTCATCCTGCGCGACACAAAGAAGGGCCCGGTCGGCACGTGAGCCTTACCCACGCATCCGCAGCTTCAATCAACATCTCTTTTGGTCAATCCGCGGACTGATTGGACGAGGGAATTTGCCATGCCCCGTCGATCAAGGGGGTTTTGTTTTGGCCGTGGGCCTGGCGGTGGCGCGTTCGCCGCTGTGCTAAGTTCTACAGGCCACCTTGGTTAATACTGCTGGTGTATTAAAGTTTAAAAAATTTAAATAAAAAACGCGCCGTCCGTTCATGGAGGATGTTAAAGATGGTCCCCATCTTATTTCACTCGAAAAGAGGAGGCCCATTTGTGTGCTGGCATCATGTTGCAAATTTGATTAAATTAGAACTAAATTACCCACAGGTTACTCAACTTGAATTACACAGTAACATCACCCACCACCCCCCACAACTGCCACTGGCAGATTTTTTTCGTCCGTGAAACACGAAACCTTCACGATAGTCCTGCGCTGTAAGAACGGCACGAATAGCAAATGTACCAATGTATTATCATCGAACTCCATTATTATTTTTATTATTATTGGTGAACCGTGGCAGTGATGTGATGGTGTGCAGTGGCGCTCACCTTGCTGGGCCCGCACAAGCGACGCAGACGAGCCTGCAGCGTGCCGTGCTGCGTCGTGGTGCGCTGGTCCAGCTCGGAGACCTGCTGCACTAGGCGCTCCACGGAGCATGCCTCGGAGAGGACGTCCACGCACTCCACCATGGCCTCCAGGCCGGCCAGCACCTCGCGCGACTGCTCCAGCAGGGCCTGAGAAGGAGAAGGCCGGCAAGTCGAGCGACCCGCACCGCCAACGCCGCCATCAACAACACTGCTCCTTGCCCACTTCCCATCCGTTTGAGGTGGCCGGTTAGCGTAACGGATGGATCGGAGAGGAAATTTGGCAGCAGTTCGCAATAGTGGACATCCGTGAAAAAGAGCTTTATCACTCATCGGATTCCTCGAGTATAAATACACATTTTATTATTTTTTATTATTTAGTGTTGTTACTTTTTACGTATATTTTATCCAACCAAACAGAGTAGAAATTGCGGAAAATATCTTTTAATTAGTGTTGTAATCCTCGTTCTCATGAACTGAATGACGTATGTATACAAGAGGAAATTATTTTTCACCGTATGTAGCGAACCGTGATAATCAGAGGTGCAGGGGAAGGACAAACTAAACACAAAAAGGCAGTTCTAAGAAAAAAAAACAGTTTAATGACAACACTGTTTCGCTTCCTGTGCATTCAACAAGCTCCCGTGCACTTGAACAGATGGACGAGGAGGCAGCTGCTGCAGCGGTGTTGCAAATGTCTTTATGAAATATCGGGAAAGAAGAGTTAAAGGTTTGAGTAGTATGTCTTTCCTTTATTGTACAAATGCTGTTTTTTCAGAAACTGAGCGACAGTCGCTCAATGTGTACTTCTGGTCAGATCAACAGTCAGGGGCCGAGCAGAACTGGTGGATAATTTCACAGCTGTTCTCAACCATCGATAATATATTTAATTAAGTTAAGGTAACGTTTAATTTGAGGAAAAAGCTTACATATTTAGCGCAAATGCCCGTTATCGTTAACCGAATAAAATGACTCAATGCAAACTTTCTCTTGGTTCTCACTCGGTTGAAAGGGAATCGAGACACGTTTTGCAGAAGTTGTTTATCGTACATTTCGGGAAGTGGGAGGAAAAAAAAATATCACTTCATGAAATGAACGAGAACACGAATATAATAACACTCTTTAAATTACCCTGGAAATTCTCAGAGTTTCGATAAATCTCTTTTTTTCATTAGGGACAAGCATTCTTTACGTTTGGTCAAATGCCACAAATGAGTGGTTTGGGCACGTGGGAGGAAACCAGAGAACCCATAACAAAACTAATCATGCATACATACGAACGAGATGATAACACTCCAACAACATCTGGCATTCTCAGGCAGGCTTCATCCAAGTTCGAACTAGGCCCAAACCTGCTTAGCTGTGGAGATTCAATGAGATGTGGTATATTTAGGGTGATTTGATTAAATTAATACATTTCATATGTAGGCTTTCACAACGCGTGTTGTGATTCATAATTGGTTTCTTTTGGGTTAGATCATGCAGGTATAGTGTCAAGTTTTCAACTAGAAACCTGCCACCACCCGACAGTCACGTCATGGGCAAATGTGACGATTGATTTTGTTTTCCAGAAAAGCGAGCAACGCTTTTACAACTTTATTCGACACTATTTCCAGCGAAAACATCCAGCATCATCTGGTGTTAACAAAAGCTCGGCAAACAAAAGCTAATAACGGCATAAGGGTCCCGTAGATCCATCATTGTTTCACTTGCTGCACAAAGAGATCCGAATGAACCGGTGACCAGTGAACTAACCATTAGTCAATGGCAGCACACGGGCTTATATTTCGCCACAGTAAATTTTAGAGTCGTTTTTATTTAAATCGGTCTTCATCTTGCATTCCAGTGATCCATTCTCCACACCCGTGGGATGAGGTTGAAATACGAACGCAAATTAATTCACCTGATGCGCGCCGATGTCGTCAGCGTCCACAGCTTGCGCCCGCTCCACCCACTTGAGCACGAACCTACGCCGCGATTCGTACTGCTCCATCAGAGACTCGGCCTGCCGATTCACACAGATGAGGGTTACTGGTCGATCCGTTGGAGATGCGGGGTGGCCGATAACAGAGCACGACACCATTATGCGTGTGTCGACGTGGGGTGGAGGGCTCCAGGCTGACATCCAAAATCCGCCACGTGTGCGCACAACCGTGCTAACCTCCGATTAGCTACGTACGGTGCAAAAGAAGTTCAACATGCATGTGTGCATCATGACCACTTGCGGGGTCACTTACGGCAGCCGCAGGGTACTAAGATTGGGTATTCAATTATTTGCAGTGCTATCCCCAAATGTTCTTCATTGAACTGCGAAAAATTGCAGAGAAATGAATGAATTTTCCAAATGACTCCACTTAAGTGCAATTCTTTTTGTGGATAATCCCGGACAATCGGAATAGAGGCAAGGATAGTAAGAGTTTTTGTGGACCATACAGCTCATGCAGATAACAGGAGTCACAGGTATTAGGTTTGTGGATAAGGGGAGTTCTCTACTGTATGGAGGCAACACTGGATCCATGGACATCAGTCACCCTGCTGGGACACCTGAATATGACACATCAGTGGTATGCGAGGGTTTCCTGATCGGTATGTACATGTGTGCGGGTGAGTGTGACTGTGATCATGTATGAGTATATGTATGTTTGCGTGTGTGTGCGCACGCGATTGAGGTAGTGCAGCGGTTGACGTGCATCACGCCAAAACCGTCGACCCGAGTTCGATTCCAGCTCACAACCAACATCGGTGACGATTATCTGAATGAGTGTCCGGTGCGATGTGTAAACATTGGGAACTGGGGAGCCAAAGGCAGCTGGGCAGGACGATGGCGACCCACCTCGTCGTGTGCCATGACAGCCTTCATGTCGTTGCTAACAGCACTTTCCGCCAAAGTGTGTTCAGGCTATACGGAGGATTTTTGTCTTAATATTTTACGATTCCAAACACAAGTACAACACGTGCAAGAGAAAAACTGCAGTCATATTTTTTCCCCCCAGGTTTCCTCTCAATCTATCCCTCGAATCCAAGATGGCTAAATCAGAAGTGGCTAAACCAAGCGTGGTTAAACTTTTCGGTGAAAAATGTTGAAACTACCAAAACAGAGGTGGGCAATGAGCTACAGTAGTAGTCTAACAATAATCCATGGAACGACCAGGAAAGAAAGAACACAGCTGATGGGTAAAATAGCAAAATATACAAAAAATAGGTTATAACAGGGTCAAAAAGTGCTGCTCATTTTCTCAATAGGGAGAATCGGCCGCGGGCACTGTCAGCGAGCAAACAACTCACATTTCAGACACCGGTGAAGACAGGACAGGGACTGAGAGGTGGCAGAAATGTGTCAGGCAAAACATTCTATGCAAAAACAGAGATCTTTCCTCCCAGACTCGCGGCGATGCACGAGCGGCGCACTTGCCCTCCTCAGCTTGGCCGTGCGACGCTCCGCCTGGCTCCGCAGGACGTTATACAGCTGCGCCAGGGTGAAGGCGGCTTCGCCCAGGCCCGGCGCCCTCTCCGGATGCTGCCCCTCGTAGTCCTGCATCGCCGCCTCTAGCAGCGCCATGCGCTGGTGCCAGCAGTCCAGCTCGTCCCACACCCACTGCCCGGCACGCACACACGAACGCACCGCAGCGCAACGTCAGCCGCCGTCGCTTTGCGTGTTCCAGGACTCCCGTAAAAAGAGACACCCGAGTGCTACTTCGCCGCGCTTTTTCGCACACAGAAGATGGCCGTCACGAACTCCACTCTGTCACTCGATGATAATAATAAAAGGAGAATATTCAAATACCGTAAAAAAAATTTAAAGTACAAAGTAATTTTTTTTGTATATATAAGTTGTTAAAACGGCTTAAGCAATATGGAAGCTATATGATTTACTCTTTAATGCACCGCACATTATGGTGACTGTTAAGAAACTTGAATGGGGCTCAGGCGGGGTACGTCGATGGAAGGGATGACAGCCGGCGGTCGAGGCTAACGACAGAGATACAGCCAAAAGTGGAAACAAGTCCTGGGGCACGTCCACCGCGAATATGCAGCAATGCAACCAGCTCGCACGTGCAGGTGCTCCATGGATCGTTACATCGCAGAAACATTGGAGGTGATGATGGCTTGGCGAGGCGTTCATCCAGCAGTGGATCGATCGCGGCCGATGATGTTGATGGTGAATGTAAAAATTATATATATTCTACTTCGCAATTCCCCGGGATCTGTGCCATTATCATAAACCTGGCCTGTGATGCAAGACACAGATGCCAGTGACAAGCCGGTGCAGAGACAATTATCATGTCCTGCGGAGATCTATCAAAGCAGCAGCAGCAGCCACCAGTCAGCGATGCCACAGGTGCACCCCACCGCAACCCCATTTAGGGTGACATTCACAGTGACAAGCAGAAATGCATTCGCCCACCGCACGCCAAAGGCAATCTCCAAGGGTATGCCGTGCGGTGTTTATCTAAAATATACATATATTTAAGAACGAGGCTAAAAGAAAACGATGTATTGGCCGTGAAGTTTCATCGCCAGATGAAATAGGAGCGCAGTAAAGAATCCCAAAGAAAACACCAAGAGCCACTCTTAAACGGCTCAGAATCGCTTGCATATTAATTCGCTCCCGCTTTAGCCTTCCATCCTTATTTACTTGATGGGGGGGGGGGGGAACACGTAGCAACATCGCCGCCTACTGGCAGATGATACTCGTCTGTGAAATGTCGCGCCTTCATGATGGAATACTAAATGCAACTAAACTATGATTAAGACTTGATTTGAAGCTTTCGTGACTGTAGGAATCCATACTCTTTGGTTCTTTCAGTAAAGTCACGTAGGTAGAAAAGAAAAATAAATCACGACGTTTCGGGCACAACACAAGCGCCCGAAACGTCGTGATTTATTTTATTTTATACCTCCGTGACTTTACCGAAAGAACCAAAGAGTATAATTATGACTGTTATCCAATCGGGTGACACAGTGGCAGAGTACATGGCTCGCAAAGTCATAACTCTGCGCGTTCCAATCCGAGTCAGGGGGTCGGACTCAGTCCTTCATCGCTACTGGGTCAACAGAATGTACTGGTAGCAGTGTTGTGTGGGGGTGGAGGTGGAGGGAAGTCAACAGTTGTCATTATCTGACAATACTTGTTACTGCCATCGATATGTGCGGGAGATGAGTTCTGCCACGGACTTTTCTTTCAGCTTTCACTCGAGTCAGTCAAGAAACGCGATACCCCCAAACCCACTGTGAAAATGTGACGGGACAAGTGCCGTCTATAAAATGTCGTACGGCGTGTATTAGGCGCATACTGTGTCCATCACTACTGGAAAAATGGGACCCCATCTCTCCGAAGGACTTTGATAAAATTCTGAGAATCATTATCAGCTCCGAGGGAAAAATTGAGGGTCCTTGGTGCTTGAAGGCTAGCGAAACAGAGCCCCTAAAAGCACCCAGGCCAACTCTGATATCAAAACAAGATTTGTTGGCAATCTTTTGCGAGTGTTTGTGCATTATATTATTCGACCCTGAAATGTAATAAATGGCTTAGCTGCAGTTTCTGAATCCCATTCGTACAATTAATTACAATATACAGCTCAACATCGCTTTTGGGGTATGGCAAACACTCAAAACAAATCAATGTATGTATTCTATTACAGGGTCCCACCGAGCGAGATCCAGTATCAGAAAAACAAAGCCTCTTTACGAGGACAGTTTAATAAATAAAACGTCAAAATACAAACCATCCACGCAGCAAGGGTTTGCTGACGTCCAATGCCAATTAACGTTGCATCTGCCAGTGAATTCTTCTACCAGTGATGCGGATTAAGCGTCGTCCTTGCCTGCAAATCTTTCATGGCTACGGCGATATGCGTGGCCTTCGTCTCCAGCTTTCGCGCGATTCTCTGCAGTCCCTCCTCGATGTCGCAAATGGAGCTTTCGAACTCTTTTAAGGCACCACTCCACTCCTGCCGTCAGTGCCACCGTTTGCAATGTGAGAAAGGACAACACCGTAACTCAGAAATCGAAGGACTCCTATTTCGGACAACGAGACTCTTATTCGGACGTTGACATTTGTCCGAGCCATAAGTTAGGATTGTTTTTCTTTTCTTATATGTGTACGTTAAAATGTATCTTAAAATGTTGAAATTGGCACAGAATCTGACAACGGGGGGGGGGGGGGGGGGGTGGGGGGGGGAATGTGTTGAATTTAAAGTTCATGTCCGTGGTTTACAAAATGGGGTTTATTATTACTACTGGAACCGGTGATTTCCGCGAATTCACCGCGTGTGCTGGCTCGGTCATAGACCTACCGAGCAATAGAATGACATCCAGCAAATGGGCAAGATGAGTTAACGTTGGTGGTTTGGGTATGGGTGGCGGGGGGGGGGGGTGATAGAGTATATTCATATTAACAATGCAAGAGTGAATTTCATACCATGCCTCCATTATATATATTTTATATGGTGTCATGAACAAAAAAATTTAAGTACAGGGATGTGTTCCCCCTCATAAATATCAGAAAATTGCCACGATCCATTGCTGGCAGAATCATAAGAACCGCTGTTCGCCACTAAGTGGCGGTGACGTCACCACGGAGCTAGTGCCAGATTAGGTACACACACACATAGTGTGTCCGATGACAGGTAAAGAGTGTCGGTCAGTGTTAAATTTGTTCACGGAATTAGTGACAAAAATATTCGTCAACATTTTTTTTATATTTATAAATTCAGTCAAAGATGACTGTGAGCCAACAAACATCATGAAGTGGGACGTTGGCCACAACTTGCTGCCCACCAAAGAGCGAAGCGTGATTCGACTGCAATGAGACGAGTTAACGAGTCTGAATGAAGGCTCAGATGAAGAGAATATAGTTATTAGAGACTGCAGTGACTAGATGGCCAAACATGGTAATTGGCAATGTATTTACTTATAAAAATTTACTCAGAATTGACTCGCAATAATATGATGGGGGTGGTAATCGCACTCCCCTCACGCCAACATTTAATACAAAAGCGTGGACTAAACTTTAACTGCTATAGGCGACCAGATTAACAGAACGACCAAACTGAAATCCAGAGTCTTGGCTGTTACGTCAAAGATTCCTGGTTGAATAGACGAAGAGAATGGCGAAATAAAATCCACAGACAGAGACTTGACTACAGCTCCGCAGGTTGCCGTCGGCTGGACTTAAGAGGCCAGTAAACTAAGATTGTAAAGAGAAAACGGCTAAATTGGCACTGCTGTAGCCGGGAGCAGGAGGATTGGGGCCCTCACCTTGGCGGGCAAGTAGGGTTTTGGCTCCACCTGGTGGTGTCCGCCGACCCACGCCGTTGCCAGCCAGCTCTCGCACGAGTCCTGGTACCCTCCCGGTGATGGGGGCAGCCCACCGCCTTCTTCGGCTTCCACATTCAAACCCTAAAACACACACACACACACACAAGATCCCCTGTAATGAACCCAACTATCAAGGCCGGCCACGGCACACTAAGGGTGCGGGTGACCAGCACCACACCCGACCGCCTTTTTCTCTTCAGCGGCAATGTTTACACACCGCACGTAGATTCTCATTTGAGTCCGAGTTTAACTAGGGGAGGCCCAGGAGCGGTTCAGATCATCGTCGTTGTTGACTGTGAGAGGGAATCGAACCTAGGTCGCCGGGGTTCGTAGCGCAGCGTGCTGACCGCTACACTATCACTTCCCACATACACGCGCACACACAAAAATACAAAGATCCCCCGTATAGCGTTAACAGACTTTAGGGGCAAGTGCTGTTAGCGAGAACCTATGAAGGCCAGAACAGCATATGAGGGAGTGGGTGTCCAAGCACCATGCCCGACCGCCTTTGTCTCCCTTGTGGCAATGTTTTTACGCACCACACCAGGTACTCATTTGAGGCTGAGGCAACCTAGGGAAGGCCCAGAACCGGTTCAGATAATCGTCACCGGTATTGGCCGTGAGCGGGAATCGAACCTCGGTCGCTAGGGTCGTAGCGCAACGCGCTAACCGCTACACTACCGCTCCCCACTACACACACGCGCAGATTACCCCACACCCCGTCATTCAGCCAGACAGACTGTGGAGGGCAAAGCACTGGGCGGTGGCGGCCACCCACGTAGGCTGACTTTAGTGCTGTGGGCTCCCTCCCTCCCTGCCAGTAGCTGCTACACTTCCAGAAGCGCCGATGCTTGTGCACCGCCACGATGGCAAGATGTTAACTGCCTCGCCTGGTTTACAGGAGGTCGTGGGTTCGATCCCTACCCTGATGCCTGCTGTATATTTGGAGTCTGCATGTCCTCTCCTATCTGCATGGCCGCATGAATTTTTCCCTCCAGGTCCTCCGGGTTTTCCCTCCATAATTAGAATCCTGTGTTTAGAGTATTTGGCTGCTATAAATGTCCACGTGACAAACCACTTTGGTGGGCTATCATGTCGCTTCTGAAAAAGTGCTATACAGCTCAGTGGACCTTACCGGGTAAACTAAAATAGTTAATACAGTAGCAGTTAGTTATACATCCTACCTGCTGCAGTCAATTTCATATGGGTCAACATACCAAGGGGAGACCAGACAGTTGCGTTAATGCCTAGATGGCAAATGAATGGATTACCTATACAGCTCGTGTCATTATTATTGGCTTTTACTTTAGTTTCCAACCTTATCTATATTGTGAGTATAGTCATTCTTGATTTGTCATTGCTATTATTATAGGTTTTTACTGTATTATTCCAATTAGATTATATCGTTATGTCCAAGTTGAGTTTTTTTTAAGTATTGGGCTTTGAGATATTTCAATAAAGGCTTTTAAAATAGAGATTTTTACTTTAATAATTATTCTATTAAATGAAGATTATTACATCAGTCAAATGGATCGTTACATCGCAGAATCGTGAGAGGTGGCGACGGCTGGGGAAGGCCTTTATCCACCAGTGGATTGAGCATGGATTTGATTAATCATCATCATCATCTACAGTCCTGCTTATTTTACTTGCTTGAAATCAAGGGAGGTTGGGAGCGGTAATGCAAAAGAGTGAAGTATGGTGGAACAACCCCCTACTACCAAACAAGCATGGGGTGCGCCCTTCATCGAGTAGTGGAATTACAAATGGCTTTGCATTGTTACTATAATTACGGATTCTGGTAAATAATAAACATTGCATCATGGCTTTATTTCATAAGTCATAACAAATATTTGATAAGAAGAACATGAAAGAAGTGAAAGACAAAAAAGCCTAAACAAATCTGGCTGTTGTTTTGGAGATGGTCCCCAGATACAGACAGTGTCCTGTGTTCAATGTGTGAAGGAGGCTGTGGAATGTCAAGGCGAGTTTTGTTGTTATCGAGTGGTTTCTCGGCCAATTCTGTGGACAGTCTCTCACATAAGCGGGCATCTTTTACGAAAAGATAAACATGCTTTGCCACTTTTTTTATGGGGACATTTGAAAGATTGGAAACATTTCCATATTTACACGATTACACAATAGCCTTCAGAGCCACGCTTTTACCCAGGGCTGCCTCGACTTTTCACTTACCCCCAAAATTGCTCGCAAATGCCGGCAAGCGGTACGCGGGTGTTATATCACTTTAATTGCATAGGGCTCGAGCAGCGCACAGATTGCAACACATTTCGTAGAAGGAGTAAAATCGGCGCACAAAACACAATTTATTTTGCTACAAACGCCAAGCTAGATTCGATAAATAAAAAAGCGGCATATGGTTCGAATAACGACGCAACATAAAAAAACAACAGACATCCCTCCGCCGAAAAACATCGAGGGCTTCTTGCGGAAAATTAAAAGCACTCAAGCCGGCTGACGTGGGCACACAATGTACGCACTTACACGGCAATAATCTAACCCCACCGTGCCCCATCCCTCCTCACCCATTTCTTTTTTTACGAGAGCCTTCGCTCAATCTTGAGCGTGGGCGAGTTTTTCACATCCGTCGTCAGGGGAACCTGGCGACGGGGGTTATTGGCCTTGGCGTGCATCTCCCCCCCCACCCCGTGCTGAGGGACTGAGCTGTGTGACGTGGGGGGGTCATTAGGGTGCGTCTGGTCATGACTGCCGATAGGTGAATGCTCTTAAAAATAAACACTTTGAAACAAAGCGTTGCTGTTTCACAAACTCTCGCTCTACTTCTCAGGAGGACAGAACATGAAAGCAGAGTATCTACTCATTATTATTGTTTTTGTCTATCCAGTCCCCCTCGTTACGACGAGGGGAGGGAGAGGGACAGGCCGCTGGCTACACACCCCCCCACCCAACCGGGTGCTGCACCTCGCTCCAGGAAAGCGGCAGATCATTGGGCTGGCCGTTCTCGGTGCAATCTTAGGGAAACGTGGGAACGCCGAAACGTTGTAATCAGCCAAAATTACACGGTTGCTTCATAAAAAACAATCGTGCTGTACGCTGACGCAACGAGGCCTAACGACTCCGTTAGCACTGAAGACGACAGAGTCAACAAACAAGCGGGCGGCAGGGTAACTGCGCCAATTATTGCGCCTGTCGCAGAGCCAGATCACGCAGACTCAACGGTTCAATTCCCACATTGACCCAGAATTTTTCTTTATTTCTGCGGACAGCCAGAATATGCCATCTGCTATAAACTGGTAGCCCTCACACTCACATCATTGGCCAGATTCATAGCTCAGTGCTCCGACCCACTTTGCCACCTTATCATCTTGCATAATAATGCACAGTAAGTTCACCCTGCAGGCATCAGGTTAGGGTTTAAAGGACACATACCATGAACTGACGTGAGACATGCCATAACATGATGAAAAAAAAATATCTTGCCTAACTGCTGTGTGATTGATTTCATAAAAGATCCATATTCTTTTGTCGACGTCGCATTGAATGAATGGCATGTACATACACATTTGCAGAGCGTCGCATAGTTTCTGGAATGCAGATAGGTGGGGACAATCCTATATTGTGTTGATTTTTTTACAAAAAATGTGAATAAGGCTGCATAGCATCCAGAGGAAGGTGTCGGTACTCCCACCTCTTAACAAGACGTCTGGCCAGCGTGGAAGAGTAGGCCAAATACCCTCTAGAGCAGGTGTCTAAAAGATCTCTCTCATGGAGGCCCTTCCACCAGCAGTGGTATGCACGAGCAATTTCAAGGCTGCACGCTTGAACTTTTGCCGGGCAATTGGCCAATTTTCAACAGCCTGATGAATCTCAACTATTCCAGTGATCCATGTAGTATCTCTATCACGTGCACAAACTCCACCAGCCCCAGCCACCGAAATGCTTGCAGCACAGCGATCTTGTAACATCCATGTCCTGTATTTGTGCAACTTGCATTATTAAATTAATACGCTTGTTTTGCCAATGAAAGCCTCACCCGAGTCTCAAGTCTCCTGCCAAGTTTTTCGCAGTAGGAAGCAATGCTGCTATGTGTAAATCCCAATTGAGACATTTACAGATATTTTTTTCCAATTTTCTTATTCTCTGGCCAATACCAATTAAATCGTGTTTTTTTTGGTTTTACCATGGGAAGAACCCGTATAACTAAGAATGTTTGCGATCGTTGGTACATGCTCAGTTTCTTTGCCCTTCCCACCACACCATAAAAAGAAACCATAATTAATATACAAAACAGGTTGGTAAACACCCCTTGCACATAAAAGTTGTCATCAGTAAATACGGAGGACTACTCACAGGTTCCGACTGGTCGCTGTAGGTGGATGGCGAGGGCAGGTGAGTTGTCACCTGCACGCGACTGTTACCGCAACCGCCACGGCCTGTAGTTTGTCCTCCCCAGTCCATCGACCCTGCCATTTATGGCCACTTCCGCCACCACAACCCTTCACTTCACTATCCCCCCCCCCCCACCTTATTATTTTCCTTCTTCACCGGCAGAATCTCCGGGGCCCCCCCCCTAACCCACTCCACCCCTAAGACCCAGTCTCCAGCAACCCTCTCAGTCCAGTTCAGCCCCCACCCTCCCCCTCGTGTCTTCGCTCGATTCCTCCCTTGGAGATTGAAGAGAAAACCACAGGCGGCGTTCCCTCGTCACCTGTCAATTTGCCAAGAGGCGACAAAAAGAGAAAGGGCGAGAAAGAGATGTTGACATTTATATATTTTTTTCAATTAATCTGTGCATGTCACGCAAAAGCTGCGACAGCCACAGAGCTTCGACGAGAAACCGCAGCGCCTCTGCTACAAGTACGAAGGTTCCAAGGGTAAAAGTAAAAAGGTTAACAAGAGAACGCAGACATTGTGAAAACAACCACCAAATGAGAATTGGCAGCAGGCAGTTCCCTCTAAAGAATGTGCGGCTTTGGAACCGGCTCAAACGAAGTAAGCAATACACACGAGTTGCCACACAGGCTTAAAAATCAACCCCGCCGCAAAGAGCTGTATGATTTCATTGAAGCGATTGTTTAATTGGGTTTGTACACAATATGCAACGGACGCATCGTGCAGAATTGTTAAGTGTTCTTAAATAACATGTTTTATTTTTTTTCATACGTAGGCTTTCATTTTTGTGTGGGATAATGTAAATGTTTAGAAAATAACCCTCCACCATGAGACAAAGTAAAAAACAAATAAAGCTGTTACTTCATGGGCAAATGTGTTAATTGATTTTATCAGCAAACTTGGACGTTGAAATTCAACCGAAAGTTTCCTTGCCTGTCAGCATTTATTTACGTGTAATTCTCATCCAGTGACCAGCATGGTGAAGTATGGCCTAACGATCCCTACGACTGATATGGTGTGGGGGAGGCCATCATCCAGCAGTGGACTGACAAAGGGCTGCAATTAATTTCTATTTTACATACGAGGTATAATTGTTGAAAAAATAATTTAGCATATTCCATGGGTCTTTCGGTGAAGTCACGTAGATAGGTTCAAAGAAAATAACAAAAAATAACAAAAAACTACGACGTTGCGATCGAAACTATCTACGTAACTTTACCGAGAGAGCCATAGAATATGGATTCCTGCAGTCACGAAAGCTTTAAGTCAAAATAATTTAGCATTTGGCCACAACCAAATTTAACCGATTGGCCTTAGGTCAGAGACCACTATTGGATTTAGAGCCAATGCTGTGTACAGCTAAAAATATATATTTACATATTTCTAGATTTGATGCTTTCGTGACGGCAAGGATTCATATTTTTGGGTTTTTTCGGTAAAGTCATGTAGGTAAAAAATTTAAATTATAATTACTAAAAGTAAAATAAAAATAAAATAAAAATCATTTTACTTTTATAAATTTTAATTTTTTACCTACGAGACTTTACCGAAAAAACCCAAGAATATATATCTACATACTCTTTGGTTCTTTCAGTAAAGTCACGTAGGAATAAAAGAAAATAAATCATTGTATTAAAATAAATCATTTTATTTTATAGCCGTGACTTTACCGAAAGAACCAAATAGTATGGATTCCTGCAGTCACGAAAGCTTCAAATCAAGATTAAATATATCTACACTCAAAGAAACAGACAAGAGCACGGTGCTGGAATCCTTCGCTCGTGCCACTGCTGTCAGGAGGGCCTCCGCTAGAGGGAGTCCCTCTGGGCGAGACTTTCCACCGACTATTCAACAACCTCTTCCAAAACGTTCAGCCAACATTGGCTGAACATCTTGGAAGAGGTGGGACTATCCACCCTTCCCCCCACCGCATGAAACCTGCCGATTCACCAACTGTGGTCACACACCCTCTTGATGCCGCTGGTTGGACGAAGGTGACGGTGGGAAGGGAGGGAGGGAGGGTGTGGGATTTCATGAACATCCCCCATAAAAAAATAGAAAAAAAAATACTTAAGCGTATATAAAACATCTATACTTTTCTGTACACGTAATAGCATATAAATATCTACACTTCAAGACATGCGCGCTATGTTAAGGGTATTTTTCATTTCACGAAAATCATTGCAGAACTTTGTTTTTACCCTATTAACAACGGAGCAACGTACAAAATCAGTTGTTGATTTATTTGCTTTTTTAATTAACAAAAGACAGGGGGGCTCGGAAAGCGTGGCCCAGCTCGGGAAGCAATGTGACCTGCTGCCCCCGGAATACTTGCGGCGTCAACCACTGGCAAGAGAAGCACTTCTCGTGCGTTTCAGACGATTCCCCCAGGTACTCCTAAAGCTAAGTGAAATTACATACAAAAAAACAACGCTCCGATGTCCGTATTTTCCTTGTGCAAAGGACACGGATCACACGGCTTCGCTTTTGCGGTCAGAATAAAACGAGCGGTTGAGCAAAACGGCGTGTGTGTGTGTAGAGTGCCGGCAATAAATGACAAAAGGATGGCCGTTGTGTGGCTGGAAATGCTATATGCCCAGAGAGATTGTAAAGCAGCACACTGTGCTTTTGTGAGAGAGAAACTGAAAATAAATCGTTGCACTGCCAAGCAAGATCATGCGTTTTGTAGTGCTACCCCGACAAAAGCTTATGTACAATCACCTCTCTCACCATTGTTGGGTCCATAGCTCCCAGCAAAGGCTTACTTTTAAAAGCAAGCAAAAAAAAACACTCATTTCAGTCTATTGAAATCGCGATTGAATGGCACTTTAATTAAATTGATTTGCTCGGTAATTAACAGCCGCACGTAGCTCATAATCGAAGAGTGAATGTTTTATTTTTTGTTTGGTAGCAGCTCTTAAATATATTCAGCTCTTGTTCACGAAATACTTAAGCACAACGTCTACAAATACGAATTGTATTTACGACTGCCACGATGACTACGTCAATGACAAGTACTGTTATCTCCAAAGCCACCCACCTTATACATAGAATTCTGCTTATCAGGGGGACATGGGCGTTATGTAGTTCAGTAACATTTGTTATTTTTTTAAAAATCCACTTTAACACGAAACTATTTTTTAAAAATCCACTTTAACACTATGATATTCGGTGATGATGCATTGACAGTGGTGCACAAGCACAATTAAACAAACTCAGTCAACCAGTCCCTCCAGAAAAACGCGATTATGCGATCGCAAGATTTCACGCAAAATCAGCCAAAGTCCGCATATTTATGCGGGGGGGCGCGTTTTTTCAAATACGCCGCACTTTCGCCGCATAAATTGCAGATTTCCGCGCGCAAAATATGCGGGCTTGCATGATTTCATAATCCCCGCATTTTCGTTGCAAAAAGTCACATATATCTTAGCAGAAAGTTGAAAAATGTTGCGTTTACTTCACACAAGCGCAGCCATTTCCCCTGTTGCCATGGGAACGTTATGAAGTGACGTCACTCATTACGCGACATCATTGAAAAGCTGCAAACCCCGCGATGCCAATGAAACCATGATGAAGCCCGCAAATCTTTCTCATTTGCCAACAAACATAAGCGCAAAAGACCGCGCAAAGCAGTTCCCCAGTGTGTTACATGACAGTGGGGGCAAATTATTTTGCATAGCTACCTCTGTAAAACAGGAAGCACACATTTTATTTTTTAATATTTTATTTATTCATTTTTACAGAAGTTGTAGCATATTCATTTTGTAAAGCAACAGAACTTGTTCGACTCAATGTTTTGTAAGTTTGAGCCATCTGTTTGTTAAGGTCTGAAATAAAACAAGATGAGAACTTAAATATTCCCAGCACTTTCTGTGATGTAGTATGCTTGCTTATCATAGGAAGTAATAAGAAATGACTCTTTACATTAAAGTAGTAGCCTAGTGAATATGGGGGTTGGGGGAATCACTTTTTTTTCTCTTTTCATCAAACCGCAGTTTTTGCAAGTTCCCGCAATTTTTGCAAGTTCCCGCAATTTAATCGCATAAAATTGCATAAATATCCCGCATATTCCATCGCATTTTTTAAGAAAACGTGCCGCATAATCAACGATTTTTGCCCGCAACAATCACCAAAAAACTCCGCGTTTTTCTGGAGGGACTGGTCAACACATTTCGGGCAATGGTCCTTCCTCAGAGCACTTAAATGTTTACGTGCTATGAAGAAGGGCCATTTGTCCATATATTGCTCATATATATTTTTGCCTTTAAGGTAGTGTTGTTGCTGAGCATATGGAGTTGTTTTTGTAAAGATGTTTGAGAGTGGTTGACCGAGGTCAGAGTTCAAGTCCAGGTTTTGACCACCAATGGTGATCGAGGTTCTCAAGCGTAAGGGAGTCTACAGGATCAGCCCGGTTACCGATTAACGTCCGAAAAAAAAGCACCGTGATAAATTAGAGTTAACTTAATTTGGGTAATTTGCACCTCTAAGCATAACAAATCATATCATCAGGCGACAATCTCACAGCAGAATGTACAAGGAAGTGGGACCTCGACCATGTAATGAAAAAAGGTAATGGAGAGTATTTTTAAGAGGTCCTCTCATTATTATTTTTTAGAGCCGTTCTCTAACACGAGCTGCACTGCACTACGAGATTTCCCGATGGATTTTTCATCCCACTTTATTTTTAAATGTAAAAACTGGGACATTTTATAACATTGTATACATTCCGCAAATATAGAAATGTTGCATTACAGTTTAAAGTACAAATTGTAAGAGTCCCCAATATGTAATATATTTTCGACATTTGGTGTTGATAAATTTAGTTTTTTATATCGGACAATGCTATTATGAAGACGCTAGATTTTACAGATGGGGTCTTCCGGTAGGAGTCAATAGTGCGGTTGTACCAGTTCAGTAATTTGCAGCTACTATTCAAACGAAACATTTTGGAAACTTTTTAATGTGATGCTGGCACGCATAGCCGACTCTTTTCAAATGAACGTCACATCATCTACGACGATCGCTGCAAAGCCGATAGCGCATACCTTCCTGGTTCGCACGCCCGCACAGTGGTGACAAGGGCGGTAGAGTCTGGACTCCTCGCTCCTCTGCAACGAGAGGGAAAAGCGCGCTAATCACCCCTGGACATGTCGAGGTGATATGCTTGGGCACTACGCTCATCAAAGCGTATTTTATTAAGCACCCGCAGCATTGTACAGTATCGAAAAGCTAATTTAATGTATTAATTATACAACATAAAATTTGCGGGGGCGGCGGGGGGCAATCCATAACGCTATTAACCGTGTTTGCTTTGGCCCGTTGCCAAGGCATAGCAGGGCAAGCTTGGAAATACCAGCAAATGCAACAAGCCAGATCTTGCAGAGGGCCCACATTACACTTGGCACCCGACCACCACCTCATGCATGTTAATGTCATACTTTATATGCCTATGACCCAGCCACAGGTATTCATTCAGAGTTCAAGTTTCAAGTTGATTTTGTTTTAAATCAGGTGGGAGAGAGCGGAAGAGAGTCTTATTTGCAAGAGTGACCCGAAGTCACCATAATTGCAACACAATTAAAATAATGGACAGCAATAAAGAGAAATCAGAGCAAATAGATCGACAAAAAAAATCGATGTTAAATAGTAGATTCCCTGTAGTGCAGCTTTATTTTTAGACTGATCATAGCTACAATTACAACGTAAGTTACAGAAACATGGCACTGATATGGGGCGACTATTGTACTCTGCTGTAAACAGACGAGGATATATAACGAAACATAATGCACCGCAGTTTTAACCACCTCCACCGTCAGCAAGCTTCAAGTTCCAATTGATAACTCCCCCCAGGGTACATTTCAAAGTTTTATTAAACGCATTGAATGTCCCGCTGACACATGACCATCAACGTGTACCTCACAACATAGCCAAATTATCGTCAACATGATCAAACATTCTAGAATGTTTACACGCACAGAATATTTACAAAAAAAAACACTTAGCTGTAGATACATTACGGAGCACATTTTGGGTCGGTTGCCACACTTGAATTGATCAAAAATAAGGACAAAGATCCCGTGTGAACATTGTCGTACTATGACATGCTGGCTAACAGGTAATTTGGAACAATGGTGTGCACTGACGCACGCTACTTAAAGAATCAAACTCGTGTCGAGGGGAACACCCACGTCATGTATGTTCTGTCCATGCTAATTACGCTGCGGGAAGGCCCGGGGGTAGAATGCCACGTGGGGGGCCCATCTTATTCCACCAACCACCGTCCCCGGTTGGCTATGTACGGTGCGAAAGAAGTTCAACGTGCGTACACCTGCACAGAACGGCCAAAATATGACACTGCTCAATGTTTCTGTCGCATTGCTGCCGACGGAACCATCAGGCAAAAAAGTATCGTGTGGATTTGGTCACGTGTAGTGGTGGCGCGCCTTCACAACTTGAGTTTAAAAACCCAGTCAAAGTTAACATTCAGGGCCAAATAACATCCGAACCGGTCCTGGGAAAGTCCCTTCACCAACCCACACTGGGCCAGCATGGTGAAGTATGGTCGAACAACCTCCGTGGACTGACAAGCCGTGGAGGTTGTTTATGCAAGCAGTGGATTGACAATAAATATTATTATGATAATTTGTTCTAAGTTAAATATGTATATACACTTCAATGTCATCCATAATACATGTCTTTTTGGGTTAGATCGCGTAAATATATGTGTCGTTAAACTCACCACTACCCGACACAGCTAACTCGTTAGTAACGAATTGGCATGTTCTGTTTACCTGACAAACCTTACTAATTGGTTGTGTTGGGTGGTGTTGGGTTTAACGACATGTTTATATATTTACGCTATCGAACCCAAAAAAAACCTCTATTATATAATAAAAACGCACACTAGGCCACATTTTATTTCCCAGACATCTCTGGATTTGAAATTTGTGGCAATTAAAGTCCTTGTTATTGCAGAGGTAATGGGACCCAGGAATGCACTGCCAGGGGAGTCGTGCCTTGTTTGTTCGAACAAGAACAGACCTTTCCATAATGCATTGTGCCAGCAACATTTAATATTACTTTTAATATATAAATGTGTATTTGGTAGTAAAATTGAAAGGGGTTGTCCGTTACTCAATAGCTCCTCTTAGGTAACTATTCATATGCCTATTTAATAACTGGTCGTGAGAACATTTAGAAATATTTAATTCTAATCAGACCCTCATGGTGTTAAGTAAATTTTCCAACTCTTATAATATACTCCGTCTCTCCGGACTCTCTGTTTATGTAGTATGACACTTTTCCCATTATGTTTTCCTTTAAGGCCACAGTGTTATTGATGAGTGTCGAGTTTCTCTTTAAATACTCTAAGTTCATTTGACCGCTGCTGCTGCCACAAGTATCGGCTGCACAAAGCACAAAAATAAAACAAAAAATAATCCATTATATAAAATAATGACATTTTGAAGGGAACAAATTGTTACAGATGTACCACTTACAGCTCCCCCCGAGTTACAGAACCAGGTATGGCTACACTTACCGTTTCATGTAAAGGTAAAGCGGCAGCCCTGCAATTGCTTACTCGTGCCACTGCTGGCGGAAGGGCCTCCACGAGAAGGAGCTCCAGACAGCCCCATCTAGAGGGTATTTGGCCACGTTGGCTGGACATCTTGGAAGGCATAAGAGTAACGCCACTTTGCCCCACCACGCATCTCCTGCTAGTCGACTGCGGCGAATGCTGCTGGGTGGACGGAGACGGCGGGGAGGGTGGGGGGATTTAAGAGACTTGGCCTGGTTGTTTCAACTGCCATACCTGGAGATCGAATCAAACCGGCGACCTCTGGATTGCAAGTCCAGTGTGCAAACTATTATACCACGGCAGCATTCCCCCGTGCACTATACATCGTCTACATTCCCGTGGATACAGGGCACTGCCAGGCTTCTCGGAAACTCTACTTAAAATCGCATCAGACCCAGCTTTTCTTACCACTCCAATGCCTCAACCTGTAGATGTTTGACTCACTCGCAGTGTGACCTACTGAATTACTTATTTAATCCAGGAGGGCCACACGGAGTGATAGGGGCTCTTTTTGCAGGAGGGTTTCTTTCTGCAGTGGTGTATTGTTTAAAGAAGTTTTCAGCCAATCAATCAGTGTTTATTGTTATACAAGTGGGAGAAAACCCACGCGTGCGAGGGGACACTATCCCTGTACATATGGAAACAGATGGCGATTCGTCCACTTTTCTGGACTGCCTTTTACTGGCGAGGCAGGGTATGGCACCTCGACACCCACGGGAGTGGAGTTGTAACAACATTTGTGTGATCCACAAACCCACGCCGCCACAGCGGTGGATGACAAGTATGTGCCACCACTAAACCGTTCTTGTATACAAGTCCAAATTGCATAAGTATACAAATCAACAGAGGTGGGACAAAGTCATTGTTATGCAAGTCCAAGTCGAGTCGCAAGTCATCAAATTCATGACTCGAGTCTGACTCGAGTCCAAGTCACATGACTCGAGTCCACATCTCATAGGTGGGACAAAGTCATTGTTATGCAAGTCCAAGTCGAGTCGCAAGTCATCAAATTCATGACTCGAGTCTGACTCGAGTCCAAGTCACATGACTCGAGTCCACACCTCTGCAAATCAACCAGCCAATTCATAATTCAGTTGACCACACCATCAAGCATTCACCCTACAATCAAGACAATCACAAAACCAACCAACCAACTTTCCAGGCAACCAAGGGATCAGCCAACCAACACCACCGGTCAATCAACCACACAAACATTCATCCAATAGTTGTGTGGTTGGTTGTGTGTGTTGTTATCAATGTGCGGTAGTGCAGTGGTTATCACGCTGCACTACGAACCTGGCAACCCGGGTTTGATTGCGGCTCACGGTCAACACCAGTGATGGTCATCTTAACTGGTCCTGGGCCTCCCCTAGGTCGACTCGGCCTCAAATAAGTACCTGGTGCAGTGTGTAAACATCGCCACGAGAGAGACAAAGGTGGCCGGGCATGGTGTTGGCCACCCACCCCTCTCGTGTGCTGTACCGGCCCTTCATCGGTGCTTGCGAACAGCACTTGCCCCAACAGTCTATTCAGGCTATAGGGGGTGGGGGGGGTTAGCAACGCGCATTCTGGTATTTTTCAATGCTAGACTCCCAAGCTGCGGACTCAGTTTCCAGGTGAGGGCATTAGCTTTCCGAGCCACTACATTTGCAAGGTTGGTGCCATTGTGCTCATCACCTATGTGTGTGTGTAGAGTGGACTGCTTAATGGGCCACAGAGACCAGACTCCTGGCGCCCTTATTGAGGCGTGGTTAGAAATGTATGGCCACTGGCAAAATAGAGTATTTATAAACCATTGTGAGAGGGATATTGCTTGCCACAGTGGTCCATACATATTTTATAGCTGCGCATTAGATGGACGTGAATGCAGGAGATGGATACAGCTTTGTACAGACAATTCTGGTTTATCTGCTCACCTAGGGGTACACGACAATCTTTGCCCTATTATAGCCTGACCAAAGCAATATCGATGGCGTCAAGTGGGTTTTGAAAATACTGTGGTATTGAAAACACTTTTAGTCTCCCCCCCTCCACCTCTCCAGACCCCCACGAGTTCATTAAACACGAAGACATTCAGCGATGCTGCACTCTGGCAGTGGTGCACAAACACAATTAACAAACAAAAATAGTAACTCACTCATTAACACTGCCTTAATATAATAAAAATATATATTTGGTCACGTTTCGGAAAATGGCTCTTCTTCATGTGGCACGTGTACTAAAGGCAGCGGTTTTATTTTAAAACCTTGTTTTGCCACCTCCTTTACAAAGTTTGTTTTTCCAAATCTTCTTTTATACAAATTCGTTTGTTCTAATCATCTAAATGTAACTAAAATCGGCACATAATTTGTATCTATTGTATATAATGTAATCAATTCTTACACACAATTCAATTTCATCGATTGTATGCATCACTACTGGATGTACTTAATGATCCCCAATAATATTTTATCCCCCAGGAAAGTGTCACTGAGTTTAGAGACTCTGTTGTCAGGAGGGGTTCTGCATTGAGATGTTTGGCCAAATCATTTTTTTTGGCATGTGGGAGGAAACTGGAGTACCCGGAGGAAACCCACACTTATGAAGGTGGTGACACTTTGGAATACCATCTCCTGACTGTCTTGCAGCGCCATAATTAATTTACAAAAATCCCATCCACCTCAATTTATAGTCCTGTTAATCACAACATTGCCTTGTAGATTTATCAAAGAACTGTGGAAGTGTCCATGAAATGGCAGTATCCACGTCACACCAATACACACACACACTCATGAATTGTTACATATTTTGAAAATAAATAAGTTAATAGTCCTTAAACTTTTGTCAACGCACGTCATGTCCCTCAATACACGAACAGCTGGCCCCCTGGGGTGAGAAGACTCTTCCCATATTGAGATTAATAGCAAGCTAGAGGCAACATTCACCTGTCAAACCACATTATCTTTGCTGGAACTTCGAGGCCACTAATCGGAAGGCTTAGCTGGGGCTGACAGCAAAAGGTCAATTTCTATCCCGAGGCTAGGCAGAGCAAGGGTTACTTCCATTATTTAGTATTACTATTTTGTATACTTGTGTGTGTTTATATACATATATACTGATATAAACACACACCAGTAATTAATTTTGGATTACATTTTTTCAGATATTGGATTTGTGATTTGAGACCCAATATCAGAAATCATTTTGTATTTTCATACTTTTGGAAATGTATAAAATATAGATCGCTTTAAGTGTGTATGCACTACATTGAAAATTGTTCACGTATTTTAAAACACATTTTTATATTTCCAGCAAGACAGGACTGCAGTTTAAACGTTTATTTTAAACGTATTTTAAGTATTTCATCGTCAACGCGAAGTCCTGCAATAGGACTTTTTAGGAAAGTTCAGAGGAGATATTAATATATTAATATATTGACCAGATTTGTATTTCTCGAATTGATCCAAAAACCAGGAACATATCCATAAAATACAAGTTAGTACAGTTTACAAAAAAATCCACAAATATGCACATAAATTCGAAATTATGTAAACTGGTATTACATATATACTGCTATTGTTATTAATGACACAAAAAATGCAATACTGAAAGCAAGAAAAAAAACTGCTTCCAACACCTGCTTGGAATAGTTTCCAATTGTTAGTCAATCAATATTTAACCTGTATGGCTCTTCACTACAGTACGTAACAATGAAGTAGATAAACATCTGCAAACATTGACTTTCGGAAACCAAACAGATAAATTACAGCAGAGGTGCCCAGAGGTTTCTTGAGACTTGGTGCAGATTACCACTGGGTGACCCCCTTATTCATTAGCAATAACAACAATCCAAGAACGGTCGTAGGGGTCTCCCTTTTGTGCGAGATCCAGGGAAAATGTTCCTCGAGTACCCCCCCCCCCACCTCCACTCTGGGCGACCATGGTTTACAATGTCATGGCTACTTTCCCGCACCTTCGATTAGCATGGTTGGCTACGTACGGTGCGAAAGAAGTTCAACATACGTACTTGGATGGATGGTTCAGTGTCAAAAACAACTTCAGGAATCAAGTCCTCAACAGTATTTCCACTGGTGGCACTTTTTTTAAAAGCATATCAACTTGGTGGCATTAGCCCAATAAGATATTTAAATAAAAAGACGAGTAATAAAAAAGCTTGCCTACCCATGGATTTATGTAATAGTTTCCAAAATGTATTCGTCTTTAGGAGGTATTTTAATTTAGAGTTACGGAAGCTATTTCCATGCCAACGTTTTGGCAAGGTTTGGGCAACCCTTTGATCAACGTGGCCTGTTTTAATAGTGTAAAGTCCCTGATAAAAACGCAACTTTACACGAAGGTTTGGTTCACAGTGGATCATCTTGACAACACTTACCCCCCCCCCGTGTTAAGGACACAGCAAATGCGGAAACACTTTCAACCTTAAATGGAGAAGCATTTGAAAGATCATAATAATTGATGATGTGATTTTATGACACTCGGTTTTGGGAATAAACTAAGGAGTCACATTGTGGGGACTTCAATGTAATTTACACAGCAAAAGGGTGCCCTGGTTGAGGGCTAATTGGTTAATTGAAACGTAAATACAATGAGAAAGAAGACCTTCGGGTCTTTTTCTTGGACTTTATCCTGTCAACGAAAAGTAGGTCACAGCTGCTGCCTATTGTACGTACATGTCAGCACGCTGGCCGTCAGTGTGGATTCGTGAAGGTGAGCACCAAAGGCCGCAGGGAGCATAGTGCAGTGCAACAATTGATATTGTTGCATTGCCATCTACAACCCCAGAGCACGGCCCCACACAGCATGCAAGTGCCATCCAGGCTCAAACCTGCTTGGCTTTCGATATCGGACTGGACCAGGTGCATTCTGGGCGAGTTCGTTAATCACAAAGGTTCGCTTACTATTCAATGTTTACTCGGCAAAAAAATGTCAATCCGAAAAAACTAATCGTTGGTAAACTTTATAGAGAACAAAAATATGTAGTTTATGAGCACCAAAGTGTAAAGTGTTAATCCCACGATGCGCTCTCAGCTCTGAATAAGACCGATCGCCCAAAACGTCTGAACGCGACATGTTCTGTTACAATGCTGCGTTAATGATGTGTAGTTTGTATGCAAGTGGTTCTAAAACTAAACACATTTTGCTCTGTACCCCTTGACACTGTACACGTACGATGTTGGTTAAAGCACAAACTACATCTTAGGATAGTCACATGATTATTATTGGACTATGTTAATCACTACGTAAATATCCAGACATTGTTATACTGATACCATCACACATTGTCTACCGGATCAATACAGATCTAGCAGGTTATATACGAGTGAGTATGATGTCAAAGGAATTTAAAAACATTTGACTATTACCAGACATTTTCTGAGTACGGTGATTTCTGTAATTGCGCAGTTCATTCAACGTTTTCATTTGTTACATTCGTGGGAAAATCATTGCTTTAACAATACTTTATAAACAACTTCCACGGGAGATGACGAGAGCTTATAAAAAGTTCAACTTACGTTTAAAAAGAAAGGTAACCCGCCACCGCATTACAAGTAACCCACCAGCATAACATCGCTTACTTGGATCGGCACAACACGCGACACGGATGAACAAACCAGTGGACAAGTTTGTGACAAATGCGTGCGGGTAGCCGTCCTTAAAACCTTACTTACTTTGTATCCGTGATTCTTCCACGCCCCAAGGAATTTATCGCATCCGCATTTCGCCGACCGTGGCAAGCCCGATGGTGCCAGCCTCCGACCGCTCCAACGTAACCCAACGTCCTTCCGTTTGTAACTCAACGTCCCTCCGGTGGAGTATTGCCCGCACGTCTGACAGGAGGCCGATGACTGCGACGACGATGACGATGGCACGGGTGGGGTAAGCGAGCTCTTTTTATCCCAAAAGGGGCTGCCTCGGGATGGTGAATTGGCAAGATAATCTGAGTGGAGGAGAAACTTGCACACGCGAGTCGCCAGCTACTGGTTTTTTTTTGTGTGTGCCAACGGTCAGAGTGGGTGGAACCCAGGTGAGGGAAGGGCAAGCCACAAAGGCGTAATTTTACGAAAAGCCGCGTTCAAAACTCCGCCCTTGGCTGGACACGATTGGTAGGATCGAGAATGCCAAGTTGTGACTCGGCTTGCCGGACAGGTTATGCCTGTCGGTCGCAAAATGCAATTTCAAGCTGCTCGTGCTTGCCGCGGGCTATCACATGGTTACCCGATGGCCCAATGAACGAGTGCTTTGTTATCATCGCGATCTCTCCCGCGATGTCCCAACGTGCCAGGTTGTCTTCGCGTGCAACGCGCTTGTTGCCTGTCTTCACAGCTTAGGTTCGGGGGTGCTAAAACTGTGTGTCAAACGGTCAAAGTACAACAGCACAGTGCTCACGTTAACTTGGCCACACTCGAGTGGGCCCTCTGCGTCGCCTATCGAACCAGAGACGGTGGCGAACGTCGCTCCCACCTGGCACAAATTAGATCGCCTGGGAGTGCTATTATCTCCCTCGCCTGGTACGCAGGAAGGTCGTGGAGTTTGCACGTTCTCCCCGTGGACGCGTCCATTTGTCTGCGGGTCCTCCCGGGTTTTCCCCCTCCACGTTTAGAAACATCCATTTAGAGCATTTGGCAGCTGATTAAAAAAAACATCCCCGCGTATGACAAGCGACTTCGTTGAACTATCATTTGTGGCCAGGTCGCTTCTGAAAAAGAGCTATACAGCTCGGTGAGCTTTACCTGGTAAATAAGTAAAATAAAAACCGTATTCCCTCTGTCACTGCACTGCTGCAATATCGGCGTCGGTGCCATCCTGTAAGAATCCAAAGATGTTGAAATCACACTTTAACATATTCCCCGGTGCCTCTGAAGCTTTTTTTATTATAAGTTCAACGTGTGCGAATTATAAATGTAATAACGAATGAAAGAATGTCGAATAAACGAAAAGTGCAATGAGGGAGTGGTGTCACAGCGGTGCAGTGGTTAGCACATTTTGCCGTGAAACTTGACCCCTGGGTTTGATTCCTGGCCACGGCTAACAATCAGTGGTGAGTGACATCTGAGCCTGATCTTGGTTCACCAACCCATTCTGACCAGCATGATGAAGTAAGTCGAAACTAGACTCCCATGATTGACAATGGGGATACCTTCATTCAGCCGTAGATTGACAGAGGGGTGTAAGTCAATATTATTACAATATTCATGAATCAAATAAAGCAATGCTGTCTTGTAATTGTAAATATGAAAAACCGTGCGATGGCGGAGAGCAATGGGTTCCCTCTTCTCTCCGATGTGTTCTCGGGCTGCGCTTTATGCTGTTCGACACGATGACCGACGTTCTGCACAGCATGCTGGGAGCTTCAGTTTCCCAAAGAAGATTCAGTCCCTGAAAAAGCTCTCAGAGCGTGGGGCGTAACGTCGGACATTGTGCCCCCAAACAACACGTGCGCGGCACAGCCCAAAAAACACATCGAAGATCGATTTGCCGGGCGGTGGTGGCACATGGCTGTACTCCAGCGCTGTGGAGGCAGCAGGGAGGGTTGGTGGGTCACACACAGATGCTGTGAGACTCCCTTCCCGGAGAGCGTCAAGGAGGAGCCGTACTCTGGCTCGCAAGGAGAAGCCAGCACAACAATTGGACTCATCGCCATCTGTTTACATCTGTACGGGGATAGAGGGTTGCCCCCTTGCGCGGTGTGAGTTTTCTCCGGGTGCTTCGGTTTCCGCCTGCATGTACAAACACTCATCATTAATTGGTTGAAAACGTCTTCGAATAAAAACCCAGTGTAAGCAGGATCCTTATGAAAAAAGAGTTCCGTGACTCAGTGTGGCATTCCTGAATGAACAAGTATCAGAATTTATATTTAGACTGGAGGAATCCAATGACCTATGACGAAGCTCTTGTTTCACAGATGTCCACGTAAGGGGCGAGTCGGAAAGTTACAACAATACTAATTTTACAGCAATAATACAAAAATTACAGCAACAAATCAAACGTCCAAAATATACAACACAACTGTGGGGATCCTCAAAGTTCACATCCACACCCGTGACAAAAATTTCGAGGGTGTAGGCATACAGACTGATTTTTTCAGAATTGAGCACAGCGTTTCATTTGACTGATCTGGCAATCTTTAAGAAAGCTGCTGCTGCCGGATACATGTTCTTTTTGCTAGGAGCAAAATGAACAAAACCGTGGCCACCTTGGTTCGGCCTGGACACAAAAAAATGTCCTAAAAAAAATTAGCACGGCTCGAAGTGAGAGAGATATTGTTTTTGAATTCGTTCGGGGCTTTGATTAAAATGGCAGCACACCGTTTCTCGCACCTTCTGCTGATAAGGAATGACGTTAATCATTTCGGCGAAACTGAGTGCGCGGTGTAACGTTAATAATTACGCGAGGTGATTCACGCTTTACAATTGCACTGATTTCTGCTTGGGGAGTTGAGGGCCTCTCTCGTTCATTGAGTTTTGGAACGATCAGCTCGCCAGGAGAAGCGCGCTGGGGGTGTCTGGAGTACATTGGGTCCCGTATCCTTTTGCGGTGGAGCGCGATTAGTCACTCCCGGTGGGCCCGTGACGTCCGTGCGTTGGCGTCGGGGAGTTTCCTAACGTCGCTTCTGCTGCTGTCGCCTCGTTGTATAACTCTCATCTCTCCAAAATAGCTGCGGGGGGTAGGGGGGTTCCCTCAAAAGAGTAAAGGTGCAGCCATTAAATTAATTGCTCAGGCCACGTACAATGCGCAAGAAGGTCGACTTACGTTCATACAAGTGCCTCAAACTCGAGGAAGCGCTAGAGGCACTCTGGAGGAAGGGATTTTTGGCCTACTCTTCCACACTGTGGCGGCAAGACATCTTGGAAGAGGTGGAAGTACCTAAGCAACGCTTTACCCCACTACGTGCCAGCTGTCAATCGCCTATCCCGAACCGTGGGTTTACCCATTTATACTGCTGGGCGCACTGAAGCAGAGGGGATTTAAGAAACTTACACCATTGATTGAACTACCCAACATAACCATGACACCAACAGCCACATCCCCTGATCAGGAGTGTATTCACAAAAAATATTAATTAACAAAAATACTTCTCTCTCACAGATAATGCACCCGAGAAAAGACATGCAGTATCAGGTTCACAAATGGTCCGCATACATATGTTGTTGGCGCGTTAGCGTTGTTTCAGTTTAAATACAATTAATCCTCATGGCTAAACGCGTCGTAGGTGCCCATAGTTTCAACTGCCGAGGCCGAGATATTGAACAGGCGAACTCTGGATTGCATGTAAAGTGTGCTGCTTCACCATTACGCCAGAGTTATTCAACACCAATTAGCTATTGTGAAATGTCAAACGCATTTACAAAAGCTACCAATGCAAAATATTAGTCAGACTTTAAAAACACTTGAGTAATGTGTGATATAACACGTAATAATTTCCAATATTTGTCCCACTTCACAGTAATTAATATGCCTCAAGGTACGAGTCGACAACACCAGCTAGGTCAATAAAGTTAATATTTTGTGGTTAATAACTAACACTCTTGGCTTGTTTGATATAGCTCTGGTTGTGGGTTCACTCTCCAACACAGCGGTGTGCTGCTCTCGTAACAAATTGGCATGTTTTTTTTCGTGAAAAACCTTACTAATTGGTTGTGTCGGGTGGTGGCGGGTTTAACAATACATTTATATTTGCGCGCCCTTACCAAAAACATTTATTATGGATATACATCAAGTCTGGTAGAAGGTTGTGAGCGCACTCATTTATGTCCACTCCGTTCACTCCAGTGTTTGGTCATTCGGCGTTGTCTGACCACACTTCACCATACTCTTTGGTTCTTTCGGTAAAGTCACGTCGGTGGAAAAAGACTTCACCATGCCGATCAGCGCGAGTTGGTAACGAGCATGGTGGGGAGGCATTATGATACGGCCAAGAGGAACGAGTCTACCGAGTGCGTTCACGGACAGGGGAGATGGAGCCGTGATAATCGGTGTGTGTGTGTGTGCAGGGTGCTTACTATTACTCAGGGTGTGTGTGCAGGTGCTTAGTGGATTATTACACCCAGAGGCTTTTAGTTCTCAACTCAAGACATATTTCGTTTTCACTTTCACGCCCATCTGTGGTAAGGTTTTCTGCGTTTTATCCAATTTTTTTCTACCTTTTCAGATATTTTCCGCTTTATTTGTACAGGGTTTGCTCAGGGTTGGGCTATGTTACATAACGCGCTGCGAGGCTTTGTGTGAACGGCGCTGTATAAAAAAAAATCAAGCATCAGTTCGTTTGTTAAGCTTTCGACCAACAGTAAATTGACCATGGCTGATGACGACGATGTGATGGGTGAAGGCCTTGCCATACTGCAACCAATGTTGACTCGCCACATGGTGCTACCAATTGTCCCGATCTCAGAGGGTAGAAAGGTCTAAGGTGACTTGAACTTGCAACTTTCAGATGTAAAATTGTCTTCTCTAACCCCCCAGACAGATACAGAATCAATATGCAACACGTACAGCCCTTTTGTCAATCCACTGCTGAATGATGGCCTCCCCACACCTGGCCACGCCGATGTGTGCCGGTGTTGGTGCGAAGCATAGACACAATCTTGACTTCAAGCTTTCGTGACTGCAGGAATTCATAGTCGCATGATGACGATTGCTTGTGTTGCGATCGAAACGTCGTGATATTGTTATTATTATTTTTTTCTATCTACGTGGCTTTACCGAAAGACCCAAAGAATACATAGAAGTACAGTTTAACAATGGATTTTTTCTGCACTGACCTCTACTTCCCACCATGTAGGCCCTATGAAAACCTGTTTGTGCGTGGTAGGTCATCCATACATACACAATCCGGGCTCAACCTCTGCTTAGCTTCCAGGATATGACGAGATCAAGCACATTCCTGGTGATTTGGTCATAGGCACAACATAATTAATAACCTTTTATAAATACAATTAACAAGGTCAACATGTCTTACGCAACACCGCGGCTTATGGATATTAGTTTGCGTATTCTTCTCTCCAAATGTGTAACGATTTTTTCGTCTTTAATGTGCAGTACAGTACTTAATGTTCCACAATCGTAGTTAAATCTAAGGAGTTACGCTGCAAAGTAATTCGACGAGCTTTTTGCGCATTAAAATAATATACACGCTCTGATAGTATACATTCACCCTCCAGTTAAAAAGCGATATAAAATAATCGTTCGCCTACACCAGGGTGTGCTTAACTGATGGGAACTCACTTCGAATGTGGAGTGTTTTAGGCATTGGTTATGGTCTAAGTGCATTCATCATTTATATTTTTAATAACCGACGTTGGGGGGGGGGGTGGTGGGAGATACGGATTATGAATCACAAGTCGACAAGACTTGGCCACGTATTCCATCCCATCCCTTCCCTTGCTTTAAAGAGCCTGAGCATTCCATGCCGGGTCCTTTCATTGGCTGCTTTATGACATAATTTACGTAGCGGTTAAAAACCTTCCCCACGCGTTCCATCCACTTAAAACTGCGCGCCATTAAGCGGCGCGCACAATTTATTCGTGTTAAATATTGGTAAAAAATATAATGTTGTGTGTGCGTTAATTAAACTTCAACGGATTGTCGGTTTTAAGCATGGCTGTGCTCCGGCAATTGTTGAGGATGTAAAACTAATAGGTTTTTACAGTCTTCGAAGCGTCTTTCAGGAAACCTATAGAAAAGTGGTTTTAAGAATGTATAAATGTGGATAAAGTGATCAATTTCCCAATGTCCCAAGAAAGTGTACGTTGGGGCTTACATAACAAACAAAGAACACCGTCACAATGGACGTTACACTTTTTAAAATAATTAGAATAATGTGAGGTGGCAGGGTTGGTTCAAGGTGCTTATTATCATGATGAAACCGTGAGCATATTTGGGGTCCTGGGCTCAAATCCAGGCAATTATTAGTGTTGAAGCCAGGTTCTCAAGTGTAGCAAGTCAACAACACTGCTGGACTTTTTATTATTGGGGTGTTGAAACTTGTCTGCCGCACATCGCAGATAGTTCATAGTTTGATCTAAGCGGCCACTCTGGTGAATACTACGCGTGTATTCATCACAATTATGCACTGTTTGCTTCACGGTGGATGCTAAAGACCCCCAGGATGTCATTCATCAGGCTGGTGCTGTGTACACCTTGTGCCACACAGGGGCAGCTGCCATTGGGAAGCCCATTGTGGCTAGACTGCTGTAGGGCACTAGAATGGTTGAAATGAGATACGATGTTAGGAGCTATGCATTGCTAAGGAATTTTAGCAAGCAACACTTAAAAAAATAATAATGAATAAAAATGTACATTTGTGAGGCGCCTTTCATCCGTAGATCCCAGTGACTGTAATTGATTTTGTTTGTTGCTTAATTCGGCATCTTGCATGCGATGGACACCTCTTGCAGGGCATGTGAACATATACAGTACTCCATAATATAGGTTTTTTGGGGGTTAGATCACGTAAATATGAATTTCGTTAAACCCGCCACCACCCGACACAGCCAATTAGTAAGGTTTGTCACGTAAACAGAACGTGCTAATTAGTTACTAGTACAGCAAACCGGTGTGTTGCAGAGCAAATCCAGCCTGATGATGCTATTTGTAAATACTGGCGAAACGTCGTACTCACATTGTTAATGTTGTGGATTTCAGTTTCATTTATTACATATAACCCTGTGAGCTATGCGGCTCTTGACTCAGGTGCAACCGCAACAAAACAAAAACATGAACAAGAAACATCTTAAAGTGACTACACGCAACAGAAAAAATCCTGGATAAAACAGCAAAGTCTTCCAGAAAAAACACCGCATTTCAACGCTGTGTGCAAAAAACCCAGTGGGTTGCAAGTCAAACAATAACAACCATAAGAAAATGTAGATTAAAGTTATCAGGCCAACTCTGTACTACAACAAACAAACATTGCCAGACGAAACCGTCCTCAGAATCACCAAAATAAAGCCACAAAAACAATGTAACAGTGATCATAGGAACTGTGATTCAAATCCAACAACAAACGATATACATAACATGTACGACCAAACCCCGCAGCCATAACTGGCTGCATGAGTCACTCCATAACAGCAGGAGTATCAGTAGCAGAATCAAAATTTCTCAATACACCTTTAAAGATCAGCACACCACAATCAAAACTCACCGGTGTGCTCTCTGCTAGTAACACATTAGCAAGTTCTGTTTACATGACGAACCTTACTAATTGATTGTGTCGGGTGTTAGCAGGTTTGACGACGCATTTATATATTTACGCGATATAACCCAAAAAAAACTTATATTATGGATGAAATTGGTCGCGAAAGCCTACATGTCAAACAGATACATTTTATACTTATTGTGGGTAAGAGGCAATTGTTGGGACCTCAGAAGTAGCATGGGGTGGTGTGCCCATTGCTGTTTAAGGTTTGCACGAAAAATTATCATCACATGACCCCAAATAATACCACACTTGGATTATAATTGACAGCAAAAAAAAACTAAAACATGTTAATCAACCACAAATGTATGAGAATATGCAGTGAAGGTTTTGTCTGGAGCTTATGTAACAAAGGGGTTTTACTGGTAGGGCCTGTATAAAACACCACAATTGTGACCCCACCTTGTTCATGGCCCGAAACATCCACAACCTTCCCCCATTATAAATGAGGACAAGATAAGATGTAGGCAGAAAAAGGATTCAAGTGAATATTCACGTCCCGAGATCACGGGTGGGGGGAAAACTGTGGCCCGTGACTTAGTTTCATATGGCTACCAATTCGAAAAATGTATTGAATCCTTCACCGCAAGCATCTCAGCTGAATGTCTACTTGAGAACTGCGACTCTACAACGACAGTGAGCAGACGTGGGATTACTTTAAGCACTTTTAAATCATCTAGATTGAAAACTAATTTCTTAAGAACTGCTTTTTGTCTTTAGTTTATCATCCTTCCCCTGCCCCCTCTGATTAGCATGGTTGGCTATGTACTGTGCTTAAGAAGTTCAACATACATACACACATTTTGGTAAAGGTGAAGCTCAAATGATTGTTTTGGGTTGTTATTGGAAAACGGTACTGTGTGTGCGTGTAATGTGTGGCCAGCCAGAGGTATGTGAAAGTCCCATTCGACCCTCAGTAAGGCGGAGGTTTCTCACCCCTTGCCCCAGATGGATGAATGATGTTGGAGCAATGGTGTAATGGGGTAGGTGTCTGATGTGCGTTCACGCTGCACTGCGTGTTGTTTGGCATGATGTTCACGCTACACAACCGAAAAACACATGGGGAGAATTATACGGCTCAACCGCAAACACATTCACAAGAGTAGTGGCTGTTATCATGCAAATATGGACTAGGTATTTTGAACGCGGCCATTTCATGTATAAAATATTGACCATAAGAGTGTTTTTTAGTTAGATCGCATAAATATATGAATGTGTCGTTAATCCCGCCACCACCAAGTCGACACATCCAACTAGTAAGGGATGTCACGTAAACAGAACATGCCAATTCGTCACTAGTACAGCACACCGGTGTGTTGGAGAGCCAAGCCACAAGATTTGCAATTTGAGTACGACGTTTTGCCAGTAATTACAACGAGCTTTATCAGGCGACAACCAGATTTGTGGAGAAGTCCACCTGTTTCGTTCCTTTCTTGAGGCGTAGATGTGGTGACCACACGTGTGCGCTCTTCTTGCGCAACGTGGGGGGGATTAAAAATATTGAGTTCTCCTTTTAAGCATTGGCCTTGACGGGAGCTTGAAGCTTTCTTAATTAAACGTAAAAGTGAATAAAACGGCCACCTGAAAGTCAATTCAAAGTATTTTTTTTCTCTCATAGATGAACATTCATATTCAGAGGACACCTCGGGACACACACCCCAGATGTGTATCTACGTAAAAAAGCAAGTTTTCAAGTAGTGCATATCAGCTGCTGTATCATGTTGATCATGGATGAGAACACAAACCAGAAACAAAATTTGGCACCGAGGTGGCGAGATGTTATCTGCCTCGCTTGGTTTGCAGGAGGTCGTGGGTTCAATCCCGACCCTGACACCTGTCTGTCTGGAGTGTGCATGTTTTCCCCGTAGTCTCGTGGATTTTTCTCCGGATCCTCTGGGCTTTACCTCCACATTTAGAAACATGCACTTAGATTACGTGGTTGCTACAAACGTCCACGTGATAAATCCACTTTGTTGAGCTATGATTTGTGGCCAGGTCACCTCTGAAAAAGGTTCAGGGTGCTAAAACTGTGTGTCAAACGGTCAAAGTACAACAGCACAGTGCTCACGTTAACTTGGCCACACTCGAGTGGGCCCTCTGCGTCGCCTCTCGAACCGGAGACGGTGGCGAACGTCGCTCCCCCTTGGCACAAATTAAATCGTCTGGAAGTCATTCCGCGGTGCTCGAGATGATGTTATTTCTCTTGCCTGGTACGCAGGAAGGTCGTGGAATGTGCACGTTCTCCCCGTGGTCGCGTCCATTTGTCTTCGGGTCCTCCCGGAGTTTTCCCCTCCACGTTTAGAAACATGCATTTAGAGCATTTGGCCGCTGATAATAAAAAAAAAATCCCCGCGTATAATAAGCCACTTCGTTGAGCTTTGATTTGTAGCCAGTTCACCTGAAAAAGAGCTACATAGCTCAGTGGGCTTTACCTGGTAAAACATTTTTTTTATAGTTAAATGCAAATTCGTCAGCAATAATGATCAAATGGCAGCCAAAGGAGGCTACACAACTGAGAGCTGGCCCTTGACGGATATAGAGCGATGACATCTGCTGTGCGCAGCAGATGTAATTATTGTTGCATCGCAAGATCATGATGGAAGAAATTAGGGGAGGCCTTCATCTAGCAGTGCACAGATCATCGCTGCTGATGATAGCTGTCACTGTTCTTTCGTGAAAACATGAAAGGCAGATGAAAATGCCATGAAGGACAGCTGCAAAATATGTCCATGCATTATTATTATTTGACTTACGTGGAGTCGTGCATGCGAATCACATTTACTGATCTTGGCAGGAGTCATTGCATTGTTGCTAATGCTGTATTTCATTTTTGCAGGCAGATCGGGGGCCTGCAGGAAGTTGCGAATTCTCTTGAGCGAGAAATCATCCTGTTGTCTCCTTTTGTGACGCACGCCCACTTGGCATGAATATGCACGGCTCGAGTATGCAGTGTGCCAACTGCACTGTGTGAACAGTGTTCGTCGGCCCCATTGCGAAACATCACCCTGCATATCCTGTTTTGTAGATGTCGCATTTAAATGCTATTATTCCAGCGTGCCTTTATTGGGTGGCGCTAAAATCTCGTGGCGATTGAAAGAGTTGTCGGTCGAGTCGTGTGCTCTAAGCAAGAGGGCTTGGCTAGCACTTTTTTACGACCGTATTTACATTGTGTGACCAATTTTCCAACTGGCGCCAGTGATATTTAATTATAGGTTTGCTGCACAGTGGAATATTAATGCAAGAGGGTTATCTAATTGTATTAACATCAACGTGTGGTTTGCACCAAGAGCCGTGCTGAATTAAAAAAAAAAGTTACAGGCGCGATGTTCCAAATACAATTCCGACTGTACAAAACATGAACGGTGTTTTGTGAAAATATTTTTATTTCACATTTTGGGGCCCAATTCGTAAAGCCATATTTGGCCACCATGCCACCACTTGTTGGTGTAATTTCAGTATTTTGTTTGGAAAAACAGCCATTCTGAAACATGCATCCTCGTACGACTGATTACTTACAACACGCTCCCTTAGTCCGCCACGACTGACGGCGCAATGGAGGTACAGCCCAACGTGGTTAAACTTCTTTCGCACCGTACGTAGCCAACTGTGCCAATCGGAAGTGCGGCATAGGAAGAACGACAACGCTTGTTGCAGAGGCTCGCGGTTCACGGTGGACGTAGCATAAACACGCCACTATCGTAATCATTAACCATGGTACGCGTTTTTGCGAGTATGTAAAATAAGCAAAAAACTTCACGTCATTGCACCGATCAGGTTGTGGGGGGTGTCGCTTGTGCGGGACCTCTCAGAGGGCAAGGCGCTTATTCCGCACTCATTCACGTGTGTGTGCCATCTCCAGCACACAACCTTTTTCTCGCTCTTCCAAACAAAATCTTTAGATTTTTGAGCCTTTGAACTCTGCGGCAAGCAGCGGAATGAAGGCACGCGCGCACATGAATATGATTATGAAGCAGACACAGACGAGGATGTATGTATGTTGAACTTCATTCGCACTGTACGTAACCAACCATGCTCATCGAAGGTGTGGGGGAAGGACAACAAACTAAACACAAAAAACTGTTCTGAAGAAATGAGTTTTCAATCTAGACTTAAAAGTGCATAGCTCCAGTGACGTCCTAATATCGGAAGGAAGAGCGTTCCAGACGGCCGCAGAAGCGAATCTTAAAGCGTGCGATGCAGTGACCGTCTTTGTTCAATGGCTAGGATTATGCTATTGGTGACTGTTATGATTGCGCTGATCCTCAACATTATGCTCATGATGATATTGCTGTTATTGTGGTTGCTGCTGCTGTGATATTCCATCTGGTGCTGCTGCTGACAATTACGAATATGAATAAGAGATACAAAAGGCAGCATTCACAACACAACCTCACTTTTCCGAGTTCTAAAACTAATTTTGAAGAGTGACAGGCACGTGGAAGAAAATTACAGTACTTATTTGGATAACACTCAAAGATTCTGCACACATATAATCATAGATTCAAGAATCCACTTGCTGTGCTGTCTTCTAGCCATCTTGCATGTCATCACATTTCGGACGTTTCTCACATCTCCATGTGATCCACTTTCCAGTGACAATGCGCACACACTGCGACAGGCACCCATTTAATGCCGAGTTGACATAGGAGTGGCCCAGAGAAGGTTTTGATACCCAGAGGTGTGGACTCGAGTCATGTGACTTGGACTCGAGTCAGACTCGAGTCATGAATTTGATGACTTGCGACTCGACTTGGACTTGCATAACAATGACTTTGTCCCACCTATGAGATGTGGACTCGAGTCATGTGACTTGGACTCGAGTCAGACTCGAGTCATGAATTTGATGACTTGCGACTCGACTTGGACTTGCATAACAATGACTTTGTCCCACCTATGTTGATACCTATCACCTCTGATGCATGCCATGGGTTCCACTCAAACTTAAGTTTCTGATCTCTCAGGGCAGTGCCTAAACTTATGCACTCCCCACATTCACCCACAAACGTTCACGCACAATAACACATGCGTCCATCATAAAGGTTTTTGGGTTAGATCACGTAAATAAAAATGTGTCGTTAACTTACCACCACCCGACACTGCCAGTTAATGAGGTTCGTCAGGTAAACAAAACGTGTGAATTACCTATTACTTCAGCACATCGTTGTGATGGCGAGTAAACCCATAACATCTGCAATTGAGTACGACATTTCACATTCGTTCAATCTTGATTTGAAGCTTTCGTGACTGCAGGAATCCATACTCTTTGGTTCTTTCGGTAAAGTCACGTAGGTAGAAAAAAAATGTTTCCATCGCAAGCGACCGTCTTCACCTGAAGACGGTCGCTTGCGATCGAAACGTCGTGATATATTCTTTTTTCAACCTCCGTGACTTTACCGAAAGAACCAAAGAGTATTTCACATACGTGTTTACGTTAACCATTGTACACACACCCACATACACACATATCTAGCCAAAGAGTCAAAATTATTTCTTGGCCAAACGAGCATTGAGGCAGCAGTCTTCGCCTCCTTCTTTAGAGCCCTGAGCCGGTGGTGGAAATTCAACATCCCCGTGGTGGGGGCGAATATATCCATAGGACGACCACTGTCCACTTCCCGGTGCTCGTTTGTATGGACCTAGCAAGGATGATGATGGGCTGATTCTAAGTCCGACCAGGATGTGAACTTGCAACCATCAGAATGTCACCCGGCCAACTACGCACACAAACGATAAAGACGCACACATTCGCACGGGATGCAGGCGTATGCGCCAAGGGGGGTGCTCTACAGGTTCTTGACGTGAGTCACGGGAGTCAAGCGGGAATGCATTGCGCTACAAGTCTGGCACGCCGTGGTCAATCCTGGCCAGTCCTGACCACCTCCACATTCTCCCCCCCCCTCCCCCCCCGATCAGCGTTGTGAAGTTGATGCCACCACACTTTCACCAGCGTGGTGAAGTGGATTCCACCACACTTTCACCAGCGTGGTGAAGTGGATTCCACCACACTTTCACCAGCGTGGTGAAGTGGATGCCACCACACTTTCACCAGCGTGGTGAAGTGGATTCCACCACACTTTCACCAGCGTGGTGAAGTAGATGCCACCACACTTTCACCAGCGTGGTGAAGTGGATTCCACCACACTTTCACCAGCGTGGTGAAGTGGATTCCACCACACTTTCACCAGTGTGGTGAAGTGGATGCCACCACACTTTCACCAGCGTGGTGAAGTGGATTCCACCACACTTTCACCAGTGTGGTGAAGTGGATGCCACCACACTTTCACCAGCGTGGTGAAGTGGATTCCACCACACTTTCACCAGTGTGGTGAAGGCCAGTCAAAAAACCCGCATGGCTGAGGCAGTTTTGAGGAGGTAATTGCCAGAATTCCGCAAAAAACATTAAAACAAAACTTTACGTAAATTAATGGGACTCACAATTGTTTTTTTAGCTGTCAGTCGTCAATTGAAACGGCTTTAATTTTGATGTCTATTTGGGGCCTGTTATTCAAATACACGGTTTATAGTAATACAATCTATTGAGTGTGGCAATATGCAGAGGTGTGGACTCGAGTCATGTGACTTGGACTCGAGTCAGACTCGAGTCATGAATTTGATGACTTGCGACTCGACTTGGACTTGCATAACAATGACTTTGTCCCACCTATGAGATGTGGACTCGAGTCATGTGACTTGGACTCGAGTCAGACTCGAGTCATGAATTTGATGACTTGCGACTCGACTTGGACTTGCATAACAATGACTTTGTCCCACCTCTGGCAATATGTACAGGAGCTCTGCGAGCCACGAGATGGCTTCAGGGGAGAGTTCGCGTCGTTTTTTTTCTATTTCTCCTCCGTTGAAGGACTGCAGACCTTAGTTGTCCTCCCCCCGCACCTCCGGTTAGCACGGTTGGCTATGTACAGTGCGAAGTTCAACATACATACATGCAAACATACAGACTACAGTGCTTTCCTATATGGTCCAAAGTTGTGGTTGCATGGCCCCAATGACCGTTTATATTCAGTTGTTGAAATGGGCCGGTTTGCATCGGTATGCCACGCTGACACTTTTCAGAACACCAAAAATCTATACGTACACTTTTCAGAATAAAGAAATGTGAGCATTCTTTCGAGGAAAGAGCTGTAAATGTGTGCAGCATGTCGAATAGGTCTCATACTGGGAACTTCTAAATTGCCAATTCAACCACTGGTCATACTGACATTGTAAAAAAAAAATATCTGAAAATACATTCGCCAATGTTCTTGATCAGCTGGGTATGGTTCAATTGCATTTGTAATGTCTGCTTCTAACCACTGTTAAGATTTTTTATTAAAATTATACCACTTTTATCGACAAAAAACACATCTGTTGGAGGAACGTATGAATTGTAAATGCTTTTAGTGCATGCAAATTTGGTAAAAGCGTAAAAAATGCAAGATTCATGTAACATTTCCATGGTAACTGAAATATTGTAATGTTCAATAGCAAGCTATGATTTTAACCTTATTCCATACAATATATTTTATAGGAAATGCAATCTTTGTATGATACAACTTTGACTTAGAAAGTGTCTAAACAGCTGCATCCCAAGATGTAGCACAAATCTGAATGTTTGGTCTTAACTTGTAGCATCTCTTATTTTGTGGGAG